>NC_088832.1:24869053-25596553 GCF_904066995.2 Poecilia reticulata | reverse complement strand
TAGCAACTTACTATATTAACACCACGCCTATGTGTAACCTGTCTGCGGCCAAATGCGTCCAGAGTCCTGAATGCCTCCCGCACATTGCCAGTGACTTACCCTTCCCTGTTTTCATCTTCGTCTGCGTTGGAGAGCAGCTGCGAGCCGGCCAGTGAGAGGTCCAGAGCTGCGAGGGGCAGATCTCTATAGCCAAAGCTCACCAGCTGGACCGGAGGAGCCAGGCGCTGGTTCTCATCCTCCACCGGCTGGGAGATGATCTCCAAGTCTGACAGACCTTCCTGCTCCACTTCTCTAGTTATATGCCAAACCCAGCAACAGATGGGCCGAACATGTACACACAGGCAGACATAAGAGAGAAAAAAGATTCAGAAAGCGAACATTTATTTTAGAAACATGTACAAATATATCAAATCGGTAACATCAGTTTGTTTGGACCAGACAGATGGGGAAATTAAAACATGTGGCTGATTTTGAAAATGAAATTGCAAACTTAAGATCTTAATTTTGGGGATTTTATTTAATGGTTTAGCATGTTATTAAAAACCAGTTTAAAACAGCTAAAATGGAAGAGTAAGAGGGCATGAACTGTCAAGATCACTGTAGCCCTGCACATTTACAAACTTATCTTTTGGTAATGAAACTAATTTAAGTTTATTGGAAATCAAAACAGACTGAGAAAGCTGTTGAACTTTCATATCAGGAAAATGTTAGAATCTTTTTCATCATTATTTTAACTATTACTGTTATGATTTTTCTGTGTTTGTGTGTTTGTTCTGGGTCTTGCAAAACATAAAGTAATGCATAAGCTTTTTTACTGTACTGTATGTCAGGTTTTGTTTTAAAAAAAATAGTTTAATAACTAATGTTGAGGGGGAAAAAAAACATAAAAATGTAAGCAAATGTTAAATGAAATGGATAATTTAGAAGAAAATGTTCAAATGTTATTATTATTCACATTTGCCATAATCCAAAAGCCAATTAAAATAAAGCTACTGGAATGTCAAAGATTTTAATTACGTAAGAGCTTCGAACAATTCATCAGCAGAATGCAAACGTCTTCATGAGCAAATGTACACCCTTGTAAGCCTGTTCTTCAAGCAAGATGTGGAGACACATCACCGCTGTCTAGTTGTAGCGAAGCAGCATGTACCCCAGCGTGCCCACAAGCCCCAGTTGAGTAAAAGCTGGGCCATCTCAGTAGAGCGTGGAGGTGGAAATAAATGCTGAGTGCAGCTGCAGACTGACTGTGTGTGCCCTGTGGTGGGTATTTTTAGACCAGAGCAGATGCTGGTGTATCATGCCTGCTGTGACGTCACTGCCTCTCCCTTTGTCAGCTGAGTGAATCCCCACTCTCCTTCAAATGTCAAAGGGAGTCTAGAAAAAGGTGGGTCTGGAGGGGAAACCAGAGCAAGGGAGGGGGGGGAGGGCAGGAGGGGGGTTACACAACACAAAGGAGGGAAACCAAGAAGAGACACGAGGAAAGGACATAAGGATGGAGAGAAGAGCAGAAAGACTGAAATGGATTAATGGAAAGAGCTTAAAGTAAGGCAGAAAACTTCAACGGTAAACGGAGCTGGAGATGGTAAGAGATGGCTGCCACGACCCGGGCTGCAAAATAAAAACGCTTAAAATCAAAACAAACACAACTAGTAAAAATTTAGTGTATGAAAGAAAGCTATGGTGTGTTTTTCGAAATGATGCAGAAAGATACACCTTTTATACAGAGTCACTTCAACACAGAGACGTAACACACCCATAGCAACCACACATTTTTATAGGATTTATTGGATTTTCTTTTCCTGACAGATCAATTTGCAAGTAGTCCACTATTTTGGCGTGGAAGGAAAATGACATGCAATTTTCTAAATAAAAGTTTTAAATTAAATTGTGAAAATATTACTCTAAGATATTTATGAACTTGGTGCTTACTGAAAGCAACTGGTTGAACCAGAGAGAAGAGAGCTGAAAACAAATATATGTCTCACTTTCTAACTGAAGACTGATTAACGCAATGTGTAAATTCACTTCAAACCTATATGTTATTTTGTGTTGCCTGTTGCATAAAAATTCCAATAGTTTGGTGAATATCCTCAATAATTTGGCAATATTCACATTTGTGAACATCACCAAATTTTTTTCTCAACATGAAAGCAAAGTATGGACAGAAAAAGCAGTAAATGCACAAATGTACACATTTAAATTCCAGCTAGAAGTGATTTGGAAGACTGCGTTGTTATTTTAGGCTTATATAACATTTTTTAAAGCCTAACTGAGACAAATAAATGTACAACTTTCATCTAATCATTTAACACCCTGTAGAAAGGATTTATTCTTTTTGGCAAGCTGCATTTATCAGGTTCAGCATTTAATGTAATTTTGGAAGTAATTTTGTTTTAGCAACACAATTTAATTGTTTTTATATTTTATGCACACTTTTACTTGACTTTACTGGTGATTTGTTATTGTCCTGTAATTTGTACATCACTTTGGTCAACTTAGGTTGGTTTGGTTTATTAATTTCCTACTTTAAGAAGCAAGCAGCTCATAAAAAATGTTGTGACATGTCCTGCGAAATTCCAGGTTTCTAATGTGTACAAAAGTACAGCAATGACTTTTCTTTATCCTATTTGAAAAATAACATGTAGCATTAACACGATTTAAAAGAAAGAAATGGGGTTAACCTATCTGAGAGTGGTTTATCACTGTCTGACGTAAAACAGAATAGCTTTTTTCACTTTCAAAAAGCTGTTATTGTATTTCAGTCTCAAGAGTTGCAGCTCTCATTTTAAGTTTGACAGGAATATTTCCCTTGGCAAGAAGGGCCCAACACTTTCTGAAGATTCATATCTTCTATATATTCAAAACACAAGACACCAGAGGCTGAGATGCTGTTGACTCATAGACAGAAACATTACATGTCTGAGGCTAATAAAACCAGTTTTTAAGCTCCTGGCTGTTTCTCTCTTTTTGAAAAAGTACATATGCATGCAATTGTATCAGTGAACTTGCATGAAACTTGAGATGAGCCACAAAGACAAGAGAGCATCTGATTTTCTGTGCAGGATCGTCAATACCGATTTAATTCTGAAAAAGGTGACACTCTGTAGTAGCCAACAAGCAAAGGGAATGCAATGCAGTCCTTTGTTTTCCACTACAATTCATTTACTGTAAGTGACAACGAACAAGCACAGTGTTGTTTTCTGGAAATGTCGGCATCTCGCAAAAACAAGATTCTGCAGAGAAGAATTGATCCGCTAAGACTGTGAATATGCGATGTTCTGCTACAGTGTGTAGGCCCGAAAGATGTTGTTTTCTCCACACCTCTCCTACAAGCAACATCTCATCCATACCACCTCGCATTCTCAGCACAGCAGCAGGCTTTGGCTCGATTCCCAAGCAATCAGAAGCGCGCACATAACTGTTCATGACAGACACAAGCTGTCCTGCGCTCACCAGCGCGCAGCTTGCAGCGATGCGGCCGTACTTCTCTGCCTGGCTGACAGTCAAGATGTCAGGAGAAGGTGCTGACCTTGGCATGGGTTTGTAAAATATTCAGGGTTTTTTTTTTTTTTGGATCTTAAGTAATGAAATTATAAGAGCATCTTAGCAATCGTTCATTCAGTTATTTGTATTAGAGTGTGTTCGTATTTTCTAACTTAAACAAGTGATGTAATTTGTTTCTTTACATTTATCTGCCATTATAGTGCAACAAAAAGACTTTAAGAGAAAAACTATAAACAAGCAGCAGGTAAATTTGCAACAAAAAGTTGCATCAATTTAACAACCTCTTGCAAAAAGGCATTACAGGCCCTGAACAAAACTTCAGTCTATATTATTATGAGTGAGTCAAAATTGAGAAGTGAAAAGAAAACAAAAAATTATTTTTCATATATGATGCAATTAAAATCTGAAAAGTGTAGCATTAACTTTGATTAACACTGAAAATAATGCAGCACAACTAATTGTTTTCAGAAGTCAATGTAGACAAACTGTGTCAAATTTCAAAAGAAACAGGGTTAGGTCAAACACATCGTGGAAGAAGAAGTGGAGGTGGTTGAGGAGCAACAACCGAATTTGAATATATGGTGGTGGCAGTATCATGCTGAGGAAGTTTTTTTTTTTTCAACAGGGATTAGAAACTTGTCAGACAAAATGGGAGACCAGGTTAAGATTTCAGAATGAGGCAAAAATTCACCTTAGCATATGGCCATAGAACGGTTTAATCTAAATTATATACATGTTAAATCAAATTGAGACTTTTTGGCAATTTTTTTATATAGATGTTCTTTATACAATTAGACTTAATATCTATCAATTCTAATATTTTAATTTGTAAAAATAAATAAATAAATAAATAAATAAATAAAATAAGGTATTTTTTTCTATTGACAGCTATGTTGCATTTTGTTATCATGAATCAAATCAAATTTAAAGTCATAACATGACAAACTGTTAAACAGTTCCAGAACTAAATCATTTTAAAATAATTTCAAAATGTATTGCTAATATTATTAACAATCCTGCGAAACAAAGACTCTTACTCTTGTCTGTCTGCACTCGGCACCTTTCAAACAAATACTGACCTTTGTTGGCGTTTTTATGTAACAAAAATGGGCGATGGGAAAATTCTGAATGATTAATTCTAGAAGAGAACGAAAAAAAGCTTCAACTGCAGAAGAGCAGCCACAGGACAGAGGTGATATTCAGGGGAGTAGGTTGCCCTAAGGGCGGCAGATAAAATTAAATGGTGGACTGTCATGTTGTGGGTCAGGTAGGAAAGGTTATTACGCGCCAAAATATGCTTAGGGGATTTTACTGGCCATAAGAGAAGGTCATGGAAGTAACTGGGGGGCTGGAGCACCGAAGCATGTTCTCTCTCTGAATGTTAGCAACCCTGCCTTCTTTCTACATAACTCACAAGAGACCAAGGGAACAAGAATAAGCTTTGTTGTTTGCTTAAAAATATTAGCATACCAACAAACTGAACAGATAAGCATAGAAACATTGAATTATAAGCTTTATTCACTGCACTACAGAACTTCATTGAGTTTTAAAGCTAAAGGCAGAACCAAGACAAAAGTGATTCGTCTCAAAATGACTTCAGTCCCAGAAATGTTATCACAGATAATGTGAGCAGTATTTTATGGTCCTGTAGAGCTCTGTCCTGTTTGTATTAAATACTCGATTACATTTCTTGGAGTGTAGTGATGACCTTCCCAAATCCACAGAGATGAACACAAAATTTGCATAGTAGAAAAAACTAAATATTTCACAACACTCAGCGATATGTTTGGCGCCACACATTTCCAATGGGAAGGTCGTTGCTACGACCTGTAGACCAACAACATGACTTTCTCTGAAAATACCCATGAGATTCTATCTAAACAGCCAACTAATTTAAAACATGGTTTATGTGTAGAAGATTCATAAGACACATTTTGCATGAGCTGCTGTGAAGTGTTTGAAACTAGAGATGTTTTAAGTTGAACTAGCAGGGAAAAGTTAACGGTCAGACTCTCATTATCAATGCAAGACGTAGGGGAAAAATTCATGCAGCGCTGGATGTAAAAACATCTCGTTGCACTGCAGATGCTTATCGAAACAATAATGAAGCAAATATGTACTATAATCAAAGCTAAGGTGTGTGACCTTCTTGTTGTTTTTGGTGCTGACTGTGTTTAAGGGGGCAAAAAGTGTATTTTGCAAAAAGGACTAGTCAAAGTTTCAGTATAGATGTAATCTAAGACCTGGATGCAAATTTGTTCCAGAGATACAAACATACAATAATAAAGATGTAAGTGTCCACAAGAAATAAAAATGTGTGAAATGCTTAAATCTAGCTAAATTTAACATTTGTCAAGCGACTAAAGGTTAAATATGGGTAAATTGAAAAATGGTTTGAATTACTATTTCAACGTAAAGTTTATATCAACGGACTTGATCTCCTGACTGCTTGTTACTTCCTTTCTAAACGTCTCACAGAATCTTTGTCAGGATTTCCTCAGACAACAGCAACCAGCTTAAACATCTCGGTCGACTTAACAGACCACAGGCAGGCGCGAGACAATGAGAATGTTTCAGGGCAGTTTTTGAAGATCAAAAGCTCACATCAAACCTAGTCAGAGTACGGAGAACAAAGCAGATGTCCCTTGCTCCCACCAGCTGCTGAGGACAACTTTAGAGAAGCTGGACACCACCGGGCATAACAGATTTACCTCAGAGGAGTCAGAGACAACCAACTGCTCACTGCGTTTTACTTTTACGGCACCGAGGCACGCTCCTTCTCTCACCTCTAACAAAGTGTAAGTTATGTCTGTAATTCCCGCTAAGCGTGGTCATGGATTTGAAAAGTCTGTGTTTAACATAGTTAATGTTGTAGCATCTGTCACTTTAACAGAATTTAGGAAGCGCCTCAGGTTATTCACTAGAAAAGCCAATTCCGTTTCCAGAGAAACCTCCATTACTTCTTGCCAGCAGATATTAATGAAGTCTGCCAAGCACAGTAGCTCATTAATAATATAACAGATTAACCTGTGATGAATTGGCAAACTGCACAATAGACTGTTCTGGCCCTGGAGTGACCAGTGTCTTATCTAACCTTTCCAGATAGAAGCAGCAGGAGACACAGGAGACCCAGAGAGCCCCGTGGTGCAGGGCGAAGGCGGAGCGGAAAGGTCCGCAGACCTTTTTGCACAGCCTCAGTGTCAGATAATGCCAAATAATTACACATTATTTCAATATCCTGAGATTTGAATCCTCCAAGACGAAACAACTGAAAAGGCAGATTACTCATGCTTTTTTTTTTTGCATTTTGACGTAGATAGCGTCACAAAGTTATAAAATATGAAACAGCTTTTTTTTTTTTTAAAAACATCAATTTAGGCCTTAAAGTGTCACAACAATGGACAATTTGTGCAAGATTAATTATTAAATGGCGAAAAAAAAAAGAATGAAAATCCTAAAGAAAACTGTCAACTTAACATTGAATGGATAAAAAGAGCCGAAGAACCTGTAGTTCAGCTCACATTATATCTTATTATTACTGTGTAACCCACGTGACCGCCACGCCCCAACCATCTTCCCTTTAAGTAATCCCTTTAACCTCTGGGACTCTCATGTGTGTTTCCGGGTATCCACTGTGCTGCTGCTCACTGTCGGTTGTGGCGTCGGTTGTTAATTAAACAATCTGAACTCTCCAAATCGACTCATTGCTGAACGATTACACATCTAAAACTCAAGGATCTGTGGTGAGTTATCAAATACCATTTGAACTTGACGTTATATTTGCAATGCTAGCGCCGCTAATATATCCGCTGCAATACTCACCAGGTTGGGCTTGTTGATGCCTGATATACCTTTGATGAGAACCAGTTAACCTTGCATCCACCTCCTTAGACAATCCGTTGCTCGACGGTGAGTAAATATTCATTCATATGTATGATGGAGCGTTATTCCCGCTATGCGCCGCCAATAGCATTAGCTACCAACTCGACAATCAGATGCCCACATTAGTTCAGTCCATTTACTAACTACTTGCTTAATAAAATATCACACTGTTAAAGCCGAGTTAAAGGTCACACCTTTGATATTTAAAGGCTTCTCCTTCAACTTTGGATTTGATGATTTTCATGATTTCTTTGTTTGTTGTTGTATTACATACTGGTGCATCAATGAAGTCTGGTACCTAGTGATTTTGTTTGTAGCTACTCTGATCAATCACATTCTTAAGTTGATTGATTTGATTTATTAGTTGT
Source organism: Poecilia reticulata (assembly GCF_904066995.2). Classification (NCBI taxonomy): domain Eukaryota; kingdom Metazoa; phylum Chordata; class Actinopteri; order Cyprinodontiformes; family Poeciliidae; genus Poecilia; species Poecilia reticulata. The sequence continues at coordinate 25,588,799 of NC_088832.1, read as the reverse complement.
TGTTTGTAGCGACTGATAATTACTTTATTTGAGAAATGTTGAACTTGAATTATGAAGTGCACTTTTAAAAGGACTTTTCCTTTATTTTTCCTTTCCCAATTTTATGAAGTTGTTGTCAATACATAGCAGTATGTATTTAATTCTTTGTTTCCCCATTTAGCTTATATAAATATAACATTTATATATGAACTTAATGTATGTTTTCTGGCCCTTTTAGGTCAGGTTTTTTTTTCCCCCTTCATCAAATTGCTTGATGACGGAGGATGGCGAGCTACCCACACACCACCTAGTGGTAGGAAATCAAAAGACACTTTTCACGCAGGAAAATCAAGACACTTTTCTCACAGGAAACAAACTAAACTCTAAGGGAGTATCAAAAGGAAAAGAACTCTTCTCCCGTTGCTTTTGGACTCCTTTTTGAATTGCATTTGGTTCTGAAGTGTTACTGATTGTTATTATTTCTTTGTTGGTTTCTTTTTCCCCCTCATTGCTTCTTTTGAACAATTTATTTTTGTTTAGTCTTTTGTTATTTTTATTTTATTTTTTTGTCATCATTATTATCATTATTATTGCCACTGCAATAAATAAGCAGTATAAACAAAGCTCTTTGCCTCAGTTGCATCAATTATCCACCCAACCCTGACTCCATGCCGTACCTATTTCTGATTCTCCAAGTGGTTAACACTAAATCTTGCAGTCAGACCTGCGCATTACCCAGTAGCGTTACAAGTGGCAAGCTAGCCAGGAGTCTAGTAGTGGGTGAATAATTGAATAATTTCGCAGTGCTGTTACTTTGGACGTGTGGGAAGGAAAAAAATGGATATTGTTACTCAGTTGGGTTTAAACATGCAAAGTTCTGTGTTAGTTACTGGCACTCAGAGCAGTGAGGATGAAAAAGAGATAATTGATCGTTTACAATGTTATGGTGCAGTAAAAGAGGTTTTCCATGTCAGTGATCCACAAAGTACATTCTATAAAAACCTGATTGTCGAGTTTAAAGAAGATTCCACATTAGATGCATTACAGCCCCTTTTTCCATATAATTACCGTTCCCAAACCACAGAAGATGCAATATTTCGTGTTACTCCTCTCGCTTCAGAGTATGCAGCCTCGGTGAGTAGCAGCAGCCCTCCCATGGACTACATTGATGAGCTGAAGAACATAGCCAAACGAAGTGGAAAACGGTTTGAGGAGGTCCTGAAAGGTGTGATGGATCAAATCAGCACACATTTGGAGACAACAGATGGTGATGATGGCGATAATGAGGATGATGACAACGATGATGGTGGTGATAATGAGGAGGAGGATGATGGTGGTGGTGATGAAGAAGAGGAAGAGAAAAAAGAAGGCATCCTTACCTTCGCACAACCTGTGCAAAGTCAGCCGAAGTTGCCAACTGTGCCTAAAGCCTCTTCAGCCCCTCCAATCCATTCGTCCACTGATCAGCAGGGAGCGCCACCTGGACCCAGCCACTACATTCCACCACCAACCAAGAGGGTTCCTCTGTCGAGGAATGACCTTATTCCACAGGACGTTCAAAGAGTTGTGGTGGAGCATGTTGTCAAGAATAGTGACTTTTCCACATCTTCACTTAGACTTCGCTCATTTTCAGGAAAAATTCCTAAACCAAGCAATGAAGCAGACTATGACTCATGGCGATCTCAAATTGAACTGTTACTTGCTGATCCCAGCCTTTCTAGATTGCATGTAAATCGGCGTATTGTTGAAAGTTTGTTGTCACCAGCTGCAGATTTGATTAAATGTTTGAGCCCTGGTGCATCTCCTTCCACTCTTCTTCAAGTCCTTGATTCAGCTTTTCAGACAGTAGAAGATGGAGAGGAGCTTTTTGCTCAGTTTTTAAACATTTTCCAGAATCCTGGAGAGCGGCCATCTTCCTATCTCCAGCGATTGCAGCTTACCCTCAGCACAGTAATAAAAAGAGGAGGAATATTACCAAGAGACAAAGATGCACATTTACTTAAACAGTTCTGCCGTGGATGCTGGGACAACTCGGTCATCTCCAAGTTGCAGCTTGAGGGGAAAAAAAACAATCCTCCCCCATTTTCTGAACTTTTGCTGTCACTCCGAACAGAAGAGGACAGACAAATTGCTAAAGAATCCCTAATGAGAAAGCATATTCATTCATCTAAACAAAAAGTGACCATTCAGTCTCAGAGTACCTGCTCCTGTGGTCATGACACAGTTAATGATGAACTGAAAGAACTAAAAAAGCAGATTCAGCAACTCCAACGGCAGATGTCTTCCTTCATGTCCAGAAAGACACCTGTTAATGCAAAATCAGAAGTGCAACCGACCAAGTCTAAGCCAAGGACCAGCTACCCCTCACCTCACACCGCTGGAAGGCCAAAGCCAGGGTACTGTTTTAACTGTGGTGAGGATGGTCATATGTCTTCCCAATGTAGCAACAAAGCAAATCCAAGCCTTGTGGAACAAAAGAAGAAACGGCTTCGTCAGAAACAACAAGCGTGGGATGAGGAAAAGTCAAGTCAGCAGTTAAACTAAATGCAGTTCCTGCTGAGGGACACCCAGGAGCTGCAACCATCAGCTGTCCCAAAACCCACTCTGAATCGCATGTTGTATTGCCAAAGGGTCTCATTGGTACGAAGAGCATGGGCCAAATCCAAATAAAGGGAACCAACTTCAGCTGCCTCCTTGACAGTGGGTCGCAAGTCACTACAGTACCACATTCATTTTATAATACTCACCTCTTTGACCATGAAATTATGTCTCTGAACAATCTGTTGGAAGTTGAGGGTGCAAATGGCCAAAATGTACCATACCTCGGTTACATTGAATTAAATTTGACTTTTCCACCTGAATTTCTTGGCTCACCAATTGAAGTGGACACCCTAGCTTTGGTAGTCCCAGACACCAAAACCACACATCCACTTTTACTAGTAGGCACAAATACACTTGACATTGCCTACAAGAAACACCTTGAGAGCCAGTCTACTACTTTTAAACCCACAGCATTTGGGTACCAAGCTATCCTGAAAATCCTGCAGAACAGGTATGTTCAAAGCTCACCTGAACATCCAGTTGTTTTAACTCTGCAGCCTGATCAGCCACAAACCATATTATCTGGTCAAACTGTTGTCCTTGAGGGATGTTTGACCACACGGTTATTGAGGGAAGAGAAGGCGGTTGTTGTTGAACACCCAGCTTCTTCCTGTCTGCCTGGGGGACTTATGGTTAAAACCTGTCTCATTAACATACCTCAACATCGGCCTTGTCACCTGCCAGTTGTAGTAACTAATGAGTCAGACCATCCAGTTATTATCCCTGCGAGAGCAGCCATTGCAGAGATTGCCGCATTAGAGTCTATTATCTCCAAAAAGCATAGTGTCAAAGTCCATGACAAGCCTGCAGAGCCATTAACACCTCAGCTTCAATACAATTTTGGAGAATCGCCTTTAACGCCACAATGGAAAAGTCGGATCATTTCAAAGCTCAACAGCATACCAGAGGTCTTTGCCAAACATGACCTTGATTTTGGTCGAACAGACAAGGTGAAACATCAAATTAAATTGTCTGACCCTACACCATTCAAACAAAGACCACGCCCTATACATCCACAGGATGTTGATGCTGTGAGAAAACATCTTCAAGAACTGCTTGATTCTGGAATAATCCGAGAATCAGAATCTCCATTTGCTTCACCCATTGTGGTAGTGCGCAAGAAAAATGGCTCTGTACGCCTCTGTATTGATTATCGGAAACTTAACATACAAACCATTAAAGACGCTTATGCCCTTCCAAAGCTAGAAGATGCGTTTACTGCACTGGCAGGCTCTAAATGGTTCTCTGTGCTGGACCTAAAATCTGGGTATTACCAGATAGAAATGGAGGAAGCCGACAAGAACAAAACAGCCTTTGTGTGTCCTTTAGGCTTCTGGGAATTTAATCGCATGCCTCAGGGCGTGACCAATGCCCCAAGCACTTTTCAACGACTCATGGAAAAGTGTATGGGTGAGCTCCATCTAAAAGAAGTTCTAGTTTTTATTGACGATTTGATCATCTTCGCACCAACTCTTGAAGAACACGAAGAAAGGTTGATGAAAGTCCTAAACAAATTAAAGGACTTTGGACTAAAACTGTCCATTGAAAAATGTGTGTTCTTCCAAACTTCAGTGAAGTATCTTGGCCATGTTGTGTCCAAAGACGGTGTGGAGACAGATCCCGATAAAATTTCTACCCTTGCATCTTGGCCAGTGCCAAAGAACCTGAAGGAACTGAGATCGTTCCTGGGATTTGCAGGATATTATCGGCGATTTGTGAAGGACTATTCTACAATCGTCAAGCCGTTACATGACCTTACTGCTGGCTATCCACCTAGCCAAAAGAAACTGAAACCTATGTTGAAACCCCAGAACTATTTCAACCCAAAAGAGCTTTTTGCTGAACGTTGGACTGAATCCTGTCAGCATGCATTTAACACCATTATTGAAAAACTTACTACTTCTCCTGTACTTGTATTTGCAGATCCTCGCAAGCCATACACTCTCCATACTGATGCCAGTTCTTCAGGCCTCGGAGCAGTGCTATATCAAGAACATGATGGCAAAAATCGAGTTGTAGCTTATGCAAGTAGAGGGTTGTCCAGAAGTGAATTAAACTACCCAGCACATAAATTAGAATTTCTGGCACTTAAATGGGCAGTTACTGAGAAGTTTAATGACTACCTCTATGGCACACAATTCACTGTGGTCACAGACAGCAATCCGCTGACCTACCTTTTGACATCGGCTAAGCTTGATGCTACAAGTTATAGATGGCTCTCTGCTCTGTCTACATTTACCTTTAAGATTGTTTACAGAGCAGGAAAACTGAATGCGGATGCTGATGGCCTGTCCCGACGACCACATCCTGCACTGCCTGATGATCTTAAGTCCTTCAAAGAAAGGGAGAGAGTGTTAAAGTTCATTCAACATCATCTGGAGGAACCAGGTTGCACCACGATTGACCAGCACATTGTTGACGCCATCTGTGACCGCCAACTGGTGTTCAGCTCAAGCAATGACCATGACCATGCCCTTGTTCTCTCTTTGTCTGCCCATGTGGAAAGCCTACCTGACAGTTACACAGATGACACCCAATTTGCCACCTCTGTTCTGCCCAGGTTCTCCACTGCTGATCTTGCTGCCAAACAGCGAGCTGATCCCATCATCCAACATGTGATTGCTCAGCTTGAGAGAGAGGAATCTCCACCGCCATCGCTGAGGGATGAACTTCCAGACCTGCCACTCCTGTTGAGAGAAGTAAATAAACTGGAGCTCCGTAACAACCTTCTTCTCAGGAGACGGCAAGTGGGAAGCAGTGTTGCCTATCAGCTAGTGTTACCAGAGGAGTGTCGGCATATGGTGATGGTACAGCTTCATGATCATATGGGCCACCTTGGGATCGAGAGGACATTGGACCTGATTCGTTCCCGTTTTTTTTGGCCACGAATGTCCACTGATGTTTACAATAAAATCAAGACCTGTGAACGATGTGTAAAAAGGAAAACATTACCAGAACGGGCTGCACCTCTCGTCAACATCAAGACTTCAAGACCTCTAGAGCTAGTGTGCATGGACTTTCTGTCTCTGGAGCCAGACCGCAGAGTGAAAGATATTCTTGTGATTACAGATCACTTCACAAAATATGCTGTCGCTGTTCCAACACCCAATCAGAAAGCTCGAACTGTGGCTAAATGTTTGTGGGAAAATTTCTTTGTCCATTATGGCATTCCAGAGAGACTACACAGTGACCAAGGACCGGATTTTGAGTCCCGTACCATCAAAGAACTGTGTGATATTGCTGGTATCCATAAGGGAAGGACAACTCCTTATCACCCCAGAGGTAACCCTGTGGAAAGATTCAATCGCACATTGCTTAACATGCTAGGGACATTAAGTGAGCAGAATAAATCTCGATGGAAAGATTTTGTAAAACCCCTTGTTCACGCATACAATTGCACTAAGAATGATGTCACTGGGTTTTCTCCATACGAACTAATGTTTGGTCGCCGACCTCGTCTTCCCATAGATGTGGCTTTTGGGTTGCCGCTGGAAGAGGACATCTCCACCTCTCACCCACAGTATGTCCAAAGATTGAAAACGCACCTGCAAGACAGCCATCAGTTGGCTGCAGAGAACGCACAGAAAGTGATGTCTCGCAACAAGACCTCTTTTGATCGGCATATCAGCATTTCTGAACTTGCTGTAGGAGATAGGGTTCTTGTTAGAAATGTCCGACTGAGAGGAAAGCACAAATTGGCTGACAAATGGGAACCTGACATATATGTAGTGTTGGAGAAGGCCAGCAACCTCCCTGTTTACACTGTAAAACCAGAGAACCAGAATAAATCTCTCAGAACACTCCATCGTGATCTTTTGTTGCCTTGCAAATACCTACCTGAACAAAGTTCTGTGAAAAACTTACCTGTGAAAAAGAAAAAGCACCTGCCTATGAACTTGCCTGATCCTCACGATAAAGATGCATTAGAAGAAGAGATCATCTTACCTGTTTATAATCCCTCTTCCTTCGAACCTGTGAAATTCATCACTGTTTTTAATTCACCATTACCTCCTGTCCAGCAACCTGTTCCGCCTGCAGACCTACCTGAAGTTCCTGATCAACCCCCACCCTCTGCTGCAGAAGAGGATTTGGAACAGGAACTCACAGTTGTTGCAGAGGAACCAAGGAAACTTCAAGCTGTGGACAGAGAGGCGGTAAACATCAGTTCAAACATTTATGATTCCTTAGGAGATGCTACTGGAGATCCTGCTGCTGAGGGAGATCCTGTTCCTGAGCCTGTTACTCCAGAGCCCTCCACCAATAATATGGAACCAGAAGTGGACTTAATTGTTCAAACAGAACCATCAAGCCCTCAACCAGAATCATCAAGTTCCATAACGGAACCATCGAGTCCCGAATCAGTACCATTTTTGCGGAGGTCAACCCGAGCAAGAAGACCACCGGAACGCTTGCAGTACTCCCAACTCGGTCACCCGCTGTTGAAGAGTATCCAATTATTGTTTCATGGACTGACCACTGCATTTACACATGCACTTGAAGGGACTGAGGAGGATGAGCACCTGACTGTTCCTGGTATTATCCAGCCAGCCATCCAGACTCAACCTGGTCCATGTACGGGGACGTGCATGGGATCAGGGGGGGAACATGTAACCCACGTGACCGCCACGCCCCAACCATCTTCCCTTTAAGTAATCCCTTTAACCTCTGGGACTCTCATGTGTGTTTCCGGGTATCCACTGTGCTGCTGCTCACTGTCGGTTGTGGCGTCGGTTGTTAATTAAACAATCTGAACTCTCCAAATCGACTCATTGCTGAACGATTACACATCTAAAACTCAAGGATCTGTGGTGAGTTATCAAATACCATTTGAACTTGACGTTATATTTGCAATGCTAGCGCCGCTAATATATCCGCTGCAATACTCACCAGGTTGGGCTTGTTGATGCCTGATATACCTTTGATGAGAACCAGTTAACCTTGCATCCACCTCCTTAGACAATCCGTTGCTCGACGGTGAGTAAATATTCATTCATATGTATGATGGAGCGTTATTCCCGCTATGCGCCGCCAATAGCATTAGCTACCAACTCGACAATCAGATGCCCACATTAGTTCAGTCCATTTACTAACTACTTGCTTAATAAAATATCACACTGTTAAAGCCGAGTTAAAGGTCACACCTTTGATATTTAAAGGCTTCTCCTTCAACTTTGGATTTGATGATTTTCATGATTTCTTTGTTTGTTGTTGTATTACATACTGGTGCATCAATGAAGTCTGGTACCTAGTGATTTGTTTGTAGCTACTCTGATCAATCACATTCTTAAGTTGATTGATTTGATTTATTAGTTGTTGTTTGTAGCGACTGATAATTACTTTATTTGAGAAATGTTGAACTTGAATTATGAAGTGCACTTTTAAAAGGACTTTTCCTTTATTTTCCTTTCCCAATTTTATGAAGTTGTTGTCAATACATAGCAGTATGTATTTAATTCTTTGTTTCCCCATTTAGCTTATATAAATATAACATTTATATATGAACTTAATGTATGTTTTCTGGCCCTTTTAGGTCAGGTTTTTTTCCCCCCTTCATCTAATTGCTTGATGATGGAGGATGGCGAGCTACCCACACACCACCTAGTGGTAGGAAATCAAAAGACACTTTTCACGCAGGAAAATCAAGACACTTTTCTCACAGGAAACAAACTAAACTCTAAGGGAGTATCAAAAGGAAAAGAACTCTTCTCCCGTTGCTTTTGGACTCCTTTTTGAATTGCATTTGGTTCTGAAGTGTTACTGATTGTTATTATTTCTTTGTTGGTTTCTTTTTCCCCCTCATTGCTTCTTTTGAACAATTTATTTTTGTTTAGTCTTTTGTTATTTTTATTTTATTTTTTTGTCATCATTATTATCATTATTATTGCCACTGCAATAAATAAGCAGTATAAACAAAGCTCTTTGCCTCAGTTGCATCAATTATCCACCCAACCCTGACTCCATGCCGTACCTATTTCTGATTCTCCAAGTGGTTAACACTAAATCTTGCAGTCAGACCTGCGCATTACCCAGTAGCGTTACAACTGAATAAGTACATCTGAAATGTTTATTCCTGTTTGTTTTGACCATTACAGCTCACAGAGAATGAAAATTCAGATTCTCCAAAAAATTTGAATATTACTTAAGATCATTATAAAACATTTTTAAATAAGGAGTGTTATGTTGTATTATGTGGAAGACTGCTGACTTGACAGATGTCTAGCACACATTCATAGCCTATACAATGCAGCTAATCCACAAAAAAAAAGTATTTGGTGCCTGTTAAAGTGCTGTACATATTTATGAAAAGTTAAGTGGAAGGAAAATATCTATTAGAAAAACTGTAATATTCAGATTTTTTTTTTTATTGCGTTTTCATTTCCTGTGAACCACAATCAGCAAAATGTGCTAAAAAATCCACAAATACATATTTTTATGTGCAACAAATGTATTTAATATCTGAGTTTCACTCTTTGAAGTGAGTCAATGGAATGATTGAACTTCTCAGTGATACGGTAATTTACTAAGCTGCACCCGTAAGATGCTTATTTTTCTACAGAATCTGTCAGGCTGCAAATTCATAAACATAAATCAAAGAGCTTAACTGACAGACACAACCTTTTTCAAACTGGGATCTCACATGAAAAAACGACAACAAAATGCAAAACATTAAACTGATTAAGAACAATTTTGACGCACGTCTACATGCAGCACAGAGTGGAGTTTAGAGAAAGCCCCAGGAGATCTGAGCATAATACAAGAGCCTTTCTTTATTAGCCTCCCTCTTTCATGAATACATTCAGATCGCTCTCAGGATGAATGCAACCTCAGTCATGTCATCATATGGCGGTGTCCCAAAGAGCCAGTGAACCTAGCATTGCAGGAAATAGTGAACTGAACTGCAATACTCATAAAAGCCAAAATGGAGCAATGATTTGGGGCCATTTATCTAGGTCAAGAGAATAAATGCAGCTCGTTAAGAAGAGACAAATTACAGAGTAATACGACGCCAGCAGTATTACACCCTGGCAGAGAGAAACTGTTTTCAGTGTTGCCCACTTTGTTCTCCTCACACTCACAGACCCACAGTAAACTTCATGTTCCCTCTGTGGTCTGTCTGCGCCCACTACACATTACACACAGAAGGCATTTCACCTCAAGAACCAACACAGCGGTCAGCATTTGCGCCTGACCCAACCTGTGCGTCCTCATGCAGACAGACGTGTGTGAGTCTGTAGAGTAAAGATCATTATCGTTCCAATGGAGATACAAACACAAACATGGTGAGAGAGTGATAGGACAAAAAGAGGGGAAATGCTGGGGGGGAAAAACTTAACTGAAGGAAAAGGAGTTGGTTTTTTTTGTTGTTTTTTTTTTAAAGATTTTGAGTGGCTGGATCAGTGTATGATTTTTACTTACTCAGCATTAGCCATAATGATGGATGATGGCGAAGGGAAGTGACGAGGTGGTGAAGTCTCTCCACACGATTCCCCTTACTTTTGTTTTAGAGCTGCAGTTCACCTTTCCACCTGAGAGCTCCCGCTTTCATGCTAAACCTGCAGAGAGCACATCTAGTTACACCGTCAGAGACGCACAGTCCGACTGAAACTAACACAGCTTCACGCAGCAGGAAGATGTTATTTCATAATCCATAGAGTGTCTTGCAATGTTATTCGAACCCCTTGAGCTTTTCCACATGGTTACAAACATGAGCTTCAGTATAAGTTTTTAAGGTTTTATGTGACATAACAAAACAAGGCGACACTGTTAACTGGAAAGAAGTTGATACATGGTTTCAACCTGCTACAGGTTGTAAAAGACTTGAATCAGGGGGAAAGGTCCACCTGTGGGAAATTGAAAATTGATGTTCACAAACTCCTCATCCAATCTGACTGAGTTTAAGTCGCGTCACAAAGAAGAACAGCCAAAGTTTTTATCTCTGGATGTGCAAAGCTGATAAAGACAGACGGTAGCCCAAAAGCCAACAGAGTTATAGTCTCTGAGTCTTGCAAAAGAATTAATCCCCTTGATATTTTCTTTATTTATATAATTTCAAACTCAAAATTTGATGCATTTTACCAGGACTTTGTGTGTTAGAACCACACATACTGGCAAAACAGTCAAACAGAAGAAAAACAAAATATACATTTGAAAATTTTTACAAATAAAGATATCCTTCTGATAGCAACATTTTGCTGCAGTTCTTCTGCCTGAGCAGTGGATCAATTGTAAAACCAGGTATCGCTTTCCTTCGATTATGTAGTTATGCACTATTTTGTCCTGTTCTATCATACAAAATCTAAAAAAAACATGAAAGTAACTTCTAAACTGATTTCGGTTGTTTTTCTGCTCATGTTTCCGATCACTTTCATGGAAGTTGTCCCTTGACGATCAGGATCAGCAAATAAAATAGGTGTAGAGGAGGAACTCACAAAGATGAACGAGGAGAAATCAGAGGAGCTCAAAGAGTTGAATAAGGAGTTGAAGAACCAGAGGAGGCTGACTGAGGAGACGAGAAGCAGCTCAGAGAGGCTGAAGCTCAGATTGTCTCTGTGGAAAATCAAAAGTCTGAGCTGGAAAATCGGAAAATTCAAAAGATAAAGATGCAGAACTAAATACTAAAAAGTGCAATCTTTGAGGTTTTGGGTTTATGTATTTTGTTTTTTTGTTATTTTATATGTATAAAAAAAAATCTGCAATATTTTTCCCTTTTTAGTGAAAATGTACCCTTTTTACATATACACATAATTTTTTAAAAAACTTAAATTATGTCATTTTGAGCAGATTCTGCTCAGTCAACACTCTCCTGGAGAATCGCTCATCTGTGGAAAAGTAGGTGAACCGATAAGCAGTAGACGAGGTTCCAGTCTTTAAGAGCAAACTGGACGCGGTCAACCAGTGCAGATTTTCTTGAAGGTTCAGAAAAAAAAAGAGCCTCAGCTCTGCAAATAAAATAAGAGCTTATACAGAGATCTGAGAAAGTGAAACTTAGCACTGATGTGGAGGATCAAATCTAGAATCTTTATTTTAGTAGGAAAACAGATACAAACTAAATGTATTTTTAATGCTATTCCAATGCATACAGTTGAAACCGGAAGTTTATAAACACCAAATAAAAAGAAAATGTATTTTTTTTCTCACTATCGGTAGTTGAATCACAGCAAACTGCTCTTGTTTTATGTTAGTTGGAATTACCAAAATGATTTCTATTTGCCAAATGCCGGGAAACTTAGTGAGAAATTTTTAAAATTATTTTCTTGTAAATGCCTTAAAATTCAGAAGTTTACATACATTTGGTCAGTATCAGAGATAAATGACTTTTAAAGGGAAAGAGGGGGAGACATTATGTAAAATCAACTTATTTAACTTTAATGTTATTCCCTCATCAAAAACATACCTGGAGTGTTGCTTTGATTCTTTCATGCATGCTTCAGTAATTCTTGAATCTCCTGTGGCAGCCATTCATGGGTGCCTAAGCAAGACAAAATGCGTGAGTCTTTTTATTCAGTGTTCACATTCTTACAAATTTACCTGCAAGTCATTTAAAAGTATTTTTAATTTCAAAGCAGCTTTTAAAGGTAACGAAGAAACAACGGTGTCCGGAATGTAAAAGTTCTACTTTTGTTACTTTTAAATTCACACATTTTATCACGTTTAGGGATACAGTTGCCTGGCCTTTGCCTTCCTGTGCAACTCGAAAAAATCTCGCTTACAACACCGTCTGGGATTTCTCCCTTTGACTCGGATTGTCTCCGGACTCGGTCGACGTTCTGAACGATGACATCAATTTTCTGTGCCGTTTTAGATTTGCTGTCTGTCTGTAGTTTTAGCAAGGGGAGTGGAGGAAGAGAAGAATGTCGTTCAGTCCCTGTTGGCCATGCTTCCAGATATTGAGCTAACATTTTAACAGCCGCCTCATTCGGATCGGCACTTTTTTTTTCACAGTCGGTCATTTACAGCGCAGGAAATTTCCAGTAAGCTTGTTGGAGTTGAATTCCCGCATTACGTCATGGATAAAATTTAAAACCTCAACACAGTCCACGCCTCCAGGAAGCTAACATTTCTTAATAGTTGAGAGTCCAGACCCTCTGTACGACACAAACAGCGTTTAGGGATATGGGCTGTTTTTTACCAAGCTAGAGGGAACAAACCAGAAGTAAAGAATTATAGATGTTTAGATTTTGCTAATCGATTTACTAGGCTAACTGGTATTAGCAGTTTAAGCTATTAGTACATTATTCCTATATTTTGTCTTTCAAACTTTGATAAATAGAACATCATTAGCGGTCATGTCTTCCGACATGTCAATGATTTCCCTTATTTTGCTACTGCAAAATTTTGTTTTTGCTTTTTTGTTGTTTTCTTTTCAGTTTAATCATGTAAAGTACTTTGAATTGTATTGTTGCTGAAAATGAGCTTTGCAAATAAAATGGTATTGCTGTATCTGCTGCAACAACCTGAAAAAACCGTCAACAGAAACTAGTTTCCCATAAATAGTTTCTTACACCTTTAGCTCCATCTCATTTATTTTGAAAAAAAAGGTTAACTTTGTGTCCTCTTCCTGCAGCAGTAATTCCGACACTGAAGAGCGTGACTTTGTAGAGCTGCTGCAAAAAATATTTTTGAGTTTCCAGGCATGATGAAGGTGAAGGTTTAGTTGCTGGTCAACTTCACAGTGCAGAATCATTACCCATGTAAAATATAGCTCCCATTTTGCACATCACTTCGATGCTTTTTGTTTGTTTTGCCTTAATGAATAAAGCGGATGCCTCCTGATGCTGGCCTCCTCCCTGGTCACAGTACGTCTCCTCAGTTACCGGATGCATTCCCACAACCCTGGAGCCGCCAAGCTGACCTGTGTCACCCTGGATGAGAACAGCTGCTGCTCTGAGGGCTGAATACATGCTAAATGCTACACTTTTTTAGCGTTTTAGTTGTAAATATTTTTTTCTTTAGCTTTCCAAATATGCAGCAGCACTCTGTATTGATCCAACACATTGACAAACTATACATGAAAATGTATGGTGGTAACATAAAGTCTGGATCTGTCAGAAAATGTGACTACTTTTAAAGGATATGTTTTCAGATATTTTGTTAGAAACAGTTGCCTGAATGATGGTGCCATGACATCCAGTAGGTTTCTCGACCAAACAAAGCTCATGCACTGTACTATCCGCATACTTGTACACTTAGTCAAATTAAACAAGACAGTTTTAAAAGCTGCTTCTAAAATGCCACAAACTTTTCTAGACTTTAGCTCTTATTTAGACTCGCAGCTCTACATCTCACCTATCAGGAGTTGGCTTTCAGACTTCACTCGCTCCAACCACCAGTAATAGTACCTTATATTTTGCACCTGCACTGAGAACCTTTTTGCTATTAGATGCACTGAATAACAGTAAAAAAAAAAAAAAAAAAAACCCAGAGAACCTCTTACCTGTGAGAGATTTACATTGTTGATACGTAACTGTGCCTCCCGTTGCTCCCCTGCAGAAAGTAATGTCTCCCTCGGTGGCGCTCACAGTGAGTGAAGCAGCGGCAGCAGGCTCGCAGTGTGTGTAGGCTGCAGCAAACCTCTGCACTTTTGCATTGGACGAGCACCGCCGCTGCTTTTCGCTGCTCCCTTGCGCTGCGCGGATTTCGGTGCAAAACCAGAGGCTGCAGCTCGAATGCATGAAGCATCGTCACTCAACAAGAGCCATGTTAGCTTTAAGTGCAGTCACAAGAATCGAGTCAGTTGCACCCCCGTCTCTCTTTTCTTTATCTCCCTGGATTAGACGAGTTGAGTTGGGGGGGTCCGGGTTGCGCTCCCCAGCCGAGGGGCTTCCCCGACGTGCGCGGCGGGGAACCCTGCGAGAGGGGAGCTGTCCAGGTGCTGAACGCAGCCCGACGGAGCCTCGGCTCTGTCAGAGAAGCGCCTCCGGAGCGGCGGGAGGAGGAAACACCGCCAATTTTCACGCGAAGGCGGCCAAAACATTGACGTTTACGTGCCAAAGTCTGGCGGTAGCCAGTGAATTTTGGGACATTTGCATCGATCCGGTCACGACAGAGCAGTAAAAACATTAGCCGTGGGGTGGATCTGTGTGCATGAGCGGGTTAAGAAAAACCTGCGAGTAAAAGGTGTGCGGTTCCCCCAGTTGAGTCCGATTTAGGAACGGATCGTTGCCTCGGATGATTTTATTAGCTTTACGCCTGGTTGGTCGCTCCTCTCGGTGTCATGAGCTACGTTTTTTTTTTCTTCCTGGTGTCCCAAAATAAAGATACTATGGGAATATAAACTGCCTGTGCAGCAATTGGCTTAACCATTTGTCACTCATCGGGATTAGCCAGTCGATGGTTAAAGAGTACATCCATCAATCTGAAGCGTCGCTGCTTCCTTTAAAGACGCCTGGATGTGGGCTGCTGAGGATGCAAGAGGTTGACGCGCATATTTAAAGGGAGTTTTGACTAAATCTACCAATTCAAGCTATAAAATTGCCTTTAGATCAAGTTGAATGATTCTATTCCAAACAATATTAACAATAAACTGCATGTCTAAGTTATTGTCTGTTTAAGGGAAACTTGATTGGGCACAAATAAGTCTGACAATAACTTTTATCTAATACAATTTATATTCATATTTATTTCAAAAACTATACATGGTGTATTATGTTACAGTTAAACGATGGACAATAGTTATTTTCTGAAAAAAAAACCAAAGGTTTTGGAATTTTTTAAATAGTTTTTTTGTTACAATCACAGTTGCAGCTTTTTTTTTTTACAATGACACATCAGCAACGTTCAAGATAAAACAATCACCTGATAAATCACGTATATAGTGAAACTGCACCAATTAGCAACAAACTGTTCAGCATTGGAAAAAAAAAAAAATCAACATCAAGTTTAGCATTTGGTACATTTTTAGAAGCCTGAATGCTATTAGACATGCTGTCCTATTTCTCCTAATGCATTCTGTCATGCTATAATCACAAACTTCAATGTATTTACTTGACATTTATGTGATAGACCAACACCAATTGTAGTAAATAATTGCAAAGTGAAAATGAAAAATGCTTTATTTTCCTTCAAATTCACAATTATTATGACCTTTCGTTGGTCTATAAACATAAAATCCTAATTAAATACATCGTCACTTACCAAGATGTAAAAAGATTCAAGGAGTGTGAATCTAGGCACTGAAGAGACATCTTTAAAGCTGAGCACTTTCTACAACTTGTATCTGAAAATGAAAAAGAAACGGCCAAACTAAACATTCGGCATGCAGGGAAAATTATCATTTCAAATAATCTAGCATGTAATGATCCAAAAACCCAAATACTGTTATCCCCAAGCTCCCAGTTTGTACACATTTTCCCCAACAACTTGACTTTAGCAGAAAACTTGAAAAAAGCCTAAGACTTCGGAAGCCGAGATAATACGACCAGCGTGCCAAGCTAACAGCTGGATGAATTAAACGGATATAAAAAAAATTAAAATAACAGAAATCTGTAGGCTAACACTGGTGACACAAAACTGTGTCAGACTTGCTAAAGCTTACCCTGATTTTGTGGTGGAAAAACAAACCAAATTTCTTTACCTCCATGAACAAAAAAAGTGCAGCCACATGGAAGAATGTGTCTTGAATGTGTGAAGAAATTGGAGTGAAAGACATAAACATACTACTAAACACAAGCAGAATTTGATGTCAGTATGTACACTCTGGGAAAATCCTTTCTTCTCAAAGTTTCCAAGACTTAAAACCTCCAAAGGTTTTTGCCATTACGCCTTCATGGCTGAGGGGATTATCGTCCTGCTTTGTCAGCATAAATGAAGAGAGCAATATCCTGGGTGACACTTTGTACATAATGTCTGCTGCTCCAAGTCGTCGTTGACAACAGAAGCATGACACGTCGACTTCTTTCCTCTTACTCCTTCTTCCCAGTCAGCCAAAGTGGACCAGGGTCATGACGGTGGTGTACTCGTGCTGCAAGGTGTCGGAGTCGGAGTTGCAGAGGGTGTAGTCGTCTTTAACGATGCGGTCACAGCCGATCTCGCCGTTGCCAAACAGACCAAACAGCGGCGTATTGGGGAAGACCTTGTGAAAAGCGTCGGCCTCCACGTTGTGCTGGTTGTGGTAGTAGTTCTGGCCCCTCCCCACGCAGGCAAACATGAAGCCCAGGGTGTTTCTCTCAGGAATCCTGGCTGCCTTTAGCCGTCGGACCGTGGCCTCCGCTTCCTTTGCGGTGCCGACGTCTTGGTCGAGGAGCACGGACGCCCCCTGGACTTTACGGCCGCTCAGAGCCAGGCCGATCACACCGTACGATCCCTTGCTGCAGCTACAGAGATTGAGGTGACGAAAACTGTAAGCACTGCGCCACGTGTATCAAGTCGTCAAATCCGCTGCGGAGCCTTAAACTCACCATTCTCTGGGCGGAGAGAAGACGCCTTCCACCAGCCCTCCTGCAATTAAAGCCTTGCTGTTTGTCAGCGGCTCCAAGATCTGGCTGAGGAACCGTGCTCCTCCAGATTTATACGCTTCATAGATGAACATCACCACTACACGTAGCTCTGGGTTGTCAACCAGTCCTAGAAAAAAAAAAAACACAACAAGACAAAATTTAAGGGGTTACTGAGGATTGGATTTCTCTTAAGTTATTGAACATCTGGACTCACCTGCTTCTTTCATGGCTTCCAGAGAGATTGTTTTCTTACAAAAGTGAAACGGCTTGATGTGAACACCATCAGTGTTGGGGAGCATGACTGCAAAGCCTGCCTCCCCTTCCTGGTACTCCTTAGGAGCACCGGTCCACGAACCGGTCGGAGTTACTGTTAAAAAGGTGAAAACCATGCTGCGTGAATATACGTGCTACATAATCTGCATTTTCCAAACTTCTTATTAGTCATCAAATCATTCATTCTAATAAAATGTCACAAACAATTTTCTTCAGTAGTGATCACTAAACTACATCTCAAAGTTCCTTCTTATTCATTTTTATTTTGTCATTAAGTTACAAGCGAAATAAACCACAAAAACTTCAAATTCAAGAAAATAAATCCTTAAAGAGTTTCATGCTGGCTTTTACAGTCTCTAAGTCACCACCTACTGGAGTTTAGAGGAACTGCAGCAGCATACTCTTACAAAAAGAAATACGAGTTTCATTAAAAAAAAAATTACAAAAATTGAAACAACCACAAACTGACAGCAAAAGTAATCAGTCCAGGATATGAATATGTTGCTATGGAAATTAGAGAACAATAAGCCGCTCTGCAATAGATATAAAGGTTCGGAAGACAGACGGCCTCAATCACCACTTCTAAGCTTTTATGGGATTAGGATGTTAAATTAGGTTGTAAATTATTCCTGAGCCAAACCGTTGATGTACAGCAGAATTAGTACAAAGAAAACACTACTCCTGAAACGGATAGTGCCTGCAATCCATTCCTATCCCCGCCTAGTTCCAGATTTAGATTTTAACTAGTATTTGCATCCAGATGTAAAACAGCGAGTAGTAAAGTTACAACCTGGACCTCGTTAATCAGGGCCAACACAAAGATTTAATAGACGGGCAACCAATTTACCCACACGGTCAGTCACACAGCGCCTTGCTAAACTATTCATCTCAATCAAACTTTTCCATGTTTTGTCGTGCTGTAACCACAAACTTTAACATATTTTATTTATTTGCTTACTTATTTATTCGTAATGCGACATGCCAACACAGAGAGGCGTACAAGTTTGAAGTGGAACAAAAATTACATATTTTACAAACACTCTAAAAAAACGTGATATGAACCTGTATTCAACCTACCTTTCTCAATTTAGGCTGAACACAATTGCACAGCAAATTATGACAAACTGTGTTTTGGTCACTCACATGAAATCTAAACAACTTGCACTGAAATTTGTGGCAGACAGACTCTTACTTTTATCAGCCCTTAGAACCTCCTGCTACATTCCTAATGTAGTATTTGGTTTCATTAAACAAAGCACTTTTCTTTGTAACTATGGCAACACTGAAGTAAAGCCGAGATGTTTAAAAGTAAAAAAAAAAATGGGAAAGAAGGTAAAAGAAATTATAGCAGATAAAAATTCTGTGGACTGAATACAGAAAACGGCTTCAGCAGTTATTTCACACCAACACATCCGTCTCATCTCCTTCAACCATTTAAGCCAAGAAATCTAAACCAACTCTCTGCAACCAGTAATAAAAGATGCATGATAAAACCACTTTTAAATATTAAAGCAACATGGATGAAGGTGGTCTGTTAAGTCTAGTCTGCATCATCCTTGTGGTCTAGACTCATCAGGCCACATGAAATCCTTGGAGCAACAGAATAAGAACATCGGCAGATAAAGTGATGCACCCATCACACTTAGGGTTATTAATAAACGAGAGAGCAGCGGTATGTCTGAAGCCACTCCAGTTGGTTGTGAATATGTTAAGTAACACTGAATGCTCAAATTTCAATTTCACCAAATATACTGAAAGCTAAAGGAAAACTTTTGTCTTCTGAGTGCACTCCGATTTTACAAGCTGATAATGTCGAGGTTCACCAGGTTTAATTTGTAGGAGCAATCTGAGCAACACTGCAGATTGATCTGCAACCAACCTTCTCAAGTTAAGGGTTTTAAGCAGCGAGCGTTCATGAGCAATTCAACTTGTTGTTGGGAAAATGAGTCCAATTCCACAAAGACAGAAATTATGTCCTTAACAAAATATGACTAATCAAAACTGAAGGACGATGCATATTGTATCGTCAGAGTGTGACGTTTTAGTACAAAGAGCTGCATTATGACATCACTTCTTTTTATTTTGAATACAGCGCTATTTGAGACGGTTGAATTCTCACCACGCTGACGATTTATTTTAGCAGAATCAGTTAAAACAGGCTGGACCTGTTGGTCACCTATGGCTGCAATATTACAAAATGTCAGTGTTGTTACCATCAGCTCACGCAGCTATTAAACATGGCAGACAGAGAGCCTCATAAGCACATTCTCTGGAGGGGAGGAGAACAACGCTGATGGAGGATCGCTTCTCCAGGGGGACTGTGATTATAACGAGAAATGGGAGGCTCAGCAGCGGGGACAGCGGGCCATCGATCAGCGAGAGACACAGCAAGATGCAAGCCGTGAGCGGAGCTTTCCAAGCAGGCAGAAGCAGAGAGGATTCACTGGTCTTCTTATGGAGGTTCAACGAATCAGAGAAACACAGCACAGGGCATAAACGTGTTTACAGTTCAGATTTACAACATTAATTAGACACACTGGTGGAGAATTGTGGCAGGTTCAAATACATATTTTATATGCAAAAGAGTTAGTGTGCAAATTTCTTCTTTTTTTTCCCCCCTTAGATAAATAAGTAGAAAAGAAAGAAGAGAGAAAAACTCACAGACTATGCCTGGTGTAGCGATGCCAACGATGTCACAGCCTTTGGGGAAGATCTGGTTCAGTTCTTCAGCCGTACTCATGCACTGGCGACTCTTTTTTGCTTCAGTTTAGAAGAAGACGACGAAGAAAAAATGTTGCAATCAAATCGATTCAGAACTTTCAATTATTTGGATTTAAAACTAGCATTAGAGAGGCATCAGATAAGAGTGAGACTGAATTTACAACATTATGAGAATCTCACATTTAAAAGATTAAAAACCTCCACTTTCTGTAGCTACTGGGAAGCAAATGTTGCTGTTTGCTGCATTGGAACCTGAATGCACTTATTTTCGCTAGAATAAATCCTTAACATGCTCAGGGCCTAATATAAATAAGCCAAATATCTAAAATCTGCATCCTAATCTTAGTCCTTATCAGCTAAGCTACTAAAACTGCCACTCAACAAAGATGAATTTATTAGGAAACAGTCCCAAAAACACATCGAGTTGTATGAAAAACATCGGAAGTAGCAAAATCATATTTTTATGTCGTACTTATGTAAAGTAAGAACAAAAAGGGCGAAGTTAGCAACATACTGTAGACTACAGGGCTTATCAAAATTGCCAAATTGAAAACAGTAAACAAGAAGATGTGGCAACACTTTATTTGAAGGGGTGTACATAAGACTGACATGACACTGTCATAAACATGACATAACACCTGTCATGGACATAAAAATGTCTATGAATGTTTATGACAGTCGTCATGAAGTGTCATTCAGTAAATTACAAAGTTGCTTTAAAAGTTGCATTAAAAGTCCATTAAAAATGCCAATTTTACATCATTTTGTAAATTAGGATAATTTAATGCAGAATTGGCACTTTTAATGGATTTCAATGCAACATTTAGAGCAACTTTGCATTAAAAGTGTCATTATTTACCGAATGACACTTCATGACAACTGTCATAAACATTCATAAAGGCTTCTTTATGTTCATGACAGGTGTTATGTTATGTTTATGACAGTGTCATGTCAGTAACACTTCAAACAAAGTGCTACCGAATATGTATTTTTTTGTAAGTTGCCAAAACAAAAAGTATAATGGTCCAAACAGTACGAGACAAACATTATTCAAGAACATGTTCTCCACAAACAATCTGCTGAGTCACAGAGAAAATAATTACTACTGACCTTTGCTCTGTTCATAGCAATAAGCTTGTCCAGTCAAGGCCTCACAGTCGACCATCATCAGGACTGTTTTAGGCAGGAGGAATACTTTCTGAAAACAATAGGAGAGAAATTGAACATGTTAAAGCACTTACTATCAAACTGATGAATAATGTTGGGATGCTTGAAGCAATTATAGCTGAAAGGCAGCATCATCAATCTGTTGGCAACCTCCAAGTTACAGAACTGTGAAAAACTTCTAGGTCATTCCTCATTTCACTCCATTTATCTTCCAAGAAGTCAAAGTTTTTTAAGTAGCTCTAATCAATTTTAACCTAGGACTCAACACATTTAATTCTCCTTTATGCGTCACTGTACTGATGTACAGTGACGCATACATCAGTACGCTCACTGCCTCATCAGATGGAGAAACATTATCAAAAATAGTTAACGTTTCACCCACCTTCCATTTAATCTGTTACATCCTGTGGAAAATCTGCAGACGGATCAATTCCAGAACTAACAGATTCATCATTCATAGAGCCATAAGTATGCAAAGATGTATTACCACCTGTATAATTTATTAGCTGCTTGATATCTGCCTCAACTATGCAATAATGCACATATTATAGGGCTTTACAACATATTAAACAGATTTCAATACAATATTAATGTGTGCAATAAATTAAAAGCATTTATACCATTTTGTGTACAATCAATGTTCTGTATTCAACCTCAGTGCAGTGAGATTGAACATGGTGACAAAGATGACACTGTCCAAGACGTTTAAGTTTGCAGAAAGTGTTGGAAGCAACAAAATGATGGATGAGAAACAGACCTGTCAGGAAAATGTGGATCTATTACAACTGTCGCCATCATTGCCACAATAGTATAATTGTTGATTTTACCATCAGAGTTGCATGAATTTGTAATATTATGCAGCACAAACCTGTTTTACTTCCTTAGCTAAACAAACAGAAAACAGCAAAGATACATCTGTATTAAACTTTTTAAATGTACATTTGAAACAGCAACCAATAAGAGGTTTAGTTTCTTTATGAATTAGAAAATCAGTGACATGTATTTTATTTCCCTGATTAATTCAAAAAAGTAAAATTAATACAGATTTATTACAGAGTGTTGTATTTGTTAGCACCTATGTCAGATCATTTTAATGATTGCGGTTTACAATTAATGAAGACACGGGATTCGGTTTCTCAAAAAAAATTTTTTTTTACTGTATTGGTATGGCCTCCAAACTCCTGTCATTGAAAGTCAGTCCTGCAACTTTTAGATGCATCCCTAGTTCAACACCTGAATCAAATTAAGGACTCATTAGGGACCTGAGTGAAGTTGCCCCCCCCAACTTCTTCAAATCAAACAAAATTAGTGTCAAAAGTTAGTGCTACGTTTTTGTGCAGCAAAAATTTTCGTTTGTGCCGCTATCATTTTAAAGATGTAAAGAAATGTTTCTAGAGGTCATCCAAGGTCAACCAGCACCCCACCTTCTTCAAATCAGACAAAATGGGTGGCAATCAACTCGACTACATTTGTGCTGGTTTGTGCAGCAAAAATTTTTGTTTGTGCTGCTTTTGCTTTGAAGATATTACTGAAAGTTTAAAGATCAAAAGGTCAACCAGCCCCCCCACTTTTATGAATCAAACAAAATTAGTGTCATCGTTAGTGCTATGTTTGTGCAGCAAAAATTTTCGTTTGTGCCGCTATCATTTTAAAGATATAAAGAAAGTTGGATTTCATAAAAGTTGAGGGGCTGGTTGACCTTTTGACCTTTACACTTTCATTAATATCTTCAAAGCCAAAGCAGCACAAACAAAAAACTTTGCTGCACAAACCAGCACAAACGTAGCCGAGTTGATTGACACCATTTTGTCTGGTTTGAAGAAGGTGGGAGGGCTGGTTGACCTTAGATGACCTCTAGAAACATTTCTTTATATCTTTAAAATAATAGCGGCGCAAACGAAAATTTTTGCTGCACAAACCAGCACAAACGTTTGACACCAATTTTTGTCTGATTTGAAGAAGGTGGGGGGGGGGGGGGGGGGGGGGGGGGGCAACTTCACTCAGTTACATTAGGGCACCTCTGCAGAACTTGATATGTTGAGGAGGTTTCAATATGTCAAGGCGTTGCAAGTTGGAACAGGAATGAATCTAAAAGTTACAAGACAGTGAGTCTTAGTGACTGAAGTTCAATCATGAGGAAGACTGCAGACTTGACATTTCTTTACCAAACACATGGAGATGGCCAAAACACCCAATGGAGTTGGTTTATTGTTGAGAGGAAGATGAGAAACATCAGAAGCATCAGTGCAGAGAAGCTGAATGCAACTTTAAAGCAACCTGGGATTCCTTAAACCCAAGATCTACTAACTATGTTGCACCAATAGAGCTCCAACCCAACATTTAGTGCATATATTGTATGGCTATACGTTTCAGCAAAACGACATTTTACCTTTAAGAACCCCACTTTTGATTGGTCTAAATAAACATTAAGTTTTCTGATAAAGTGCATTTGGGGTTTTCATTTCCGGTAAGCCATAATTATGAAAATAACCAAAATAAACGTCATACGTCACACTGTGCGCAATTGAGTTTCACTTTCTGAATTGCTGAAATTAATTTACCGATGATTATTCTAATTTAATGATACACCTGGACATTAACGAAGTTAAGGAGCAACATAGCTTCTACCACCGTGTGATTTATTTTAACCCGACAAAAAAGGTCCTTTCCGAGTGGTTGTTTCTCCTCTGCTTCTCCTTTTCCGTTTATCTCTAGCCACACTTTTTACGGTTTTCAGTTTTGCGATTTACCTCCACTTCTTCAGCCAGGATGCTGCAGAAAGAGTGAAGCTCTGTGGTGGAGGGTCCAGAGGCGGACACCCAGGTCAGATGCTGCTGAGTCCGAAGCACTCTGCGGGCACAGTTCCTCCACAATCTGCACACACTAACAAGGACACACACATTCACCTACTGCCCAACCAAAACCACACACAATCAAAGAGAATACGCTTCTCTGCTTACAATCCAAGCATGCAATGTTTCACTTTAATAACCAACTACCGATTTTTCTTTTAGGTTACTCTCCAGCTTACTTTTTTTAAAGAAATATTTTCTATTTTTTATTCAGTAGACGTTATGGCTAGCCAAGATGACCGTTTAGCTTGTAAACATTTCCCATTACCTGGCGACCTGCAGAAGCGATTTGGTTGGTATGAACATGAGAACTCTCTCAACCACTTCGGCGACATTGTTGAGCACATATGCAGCCTTGCTGTCTTGAAAAGGTTCGCAAAAATCCAGGTTTTCACTCATATTTCAATATCCGATGGTGGATCATACAGAACAGCTAGGAACTTTTACCTCTGCACTTCCACAGCTGTTGAACCCTCTTGTAAATTTACAATACTGCCCCAAGCGGCGCGGAGGGTAAAACGCACAAGCTTTTTCCATCCACTCAACATCAGGAAGACTAGTGTCACAATTTTAAAAGTTATGTTACTGTTCTTACTTCTACCCAAATACTTTATTAGGATATATCATTCCTCTTGTATTTTGCAGGACATTTCAACATGTTGACTAAATATACATTGTAAGCTATGAACTTTCATTTGCACAATGGCAATGGAGTGTTATGACTTTACACGTGTCTGTCAAAATGTTCACTCAAAACTTGTCCCTTTATCATTTCACAACCAGAAATCAGACATCTTTTCTGTCCTGCACCACAGGACAACTGTTTGATACAAGGAAAATACATAACTGATGTTTTTACATATAAAATCAGAAAAGCATGACATGCCTCTAGCTACTACCTCTAAATAAAATCCAGTGCAAACAGTCACCTTATTACTAGGCAAGAGTCCATCTGAGTGTAATTGCATTAGGTCTACAAAGGGCTCAGAGATTTGTTAGAGAACATGAACGAATAAACTCCATCCCGAAGACTAACTCAAGCCAGAGATTCAGCTATTGAGACATTTAAAGCAAGGTAAGATCATGAAACAATATCTGAAGCTTTTGGTATCTCATTTCTTTGAGTGGTATTGTTGACTACATCTGGAAAAAAGCATGGTACAAAATAAATTAAAATCAAGACATGGCCGTCACCTAATCTGTCATGCTGTTAAAAGAGATAATAAATTCAGCCAGGAGGCCCATGGTTACTCTGGAGGAAGTTCAGAAAGCCCATAGCTCAGGTGGAGTAAAATTTTGACCAGAAAACAGTTGTGTCTGGGAAGAGAAGGGAGTCTGCAAAGATGTGAAATGAGGTAAATGCTACACTTGCGGGAACAGTCTTTCAGAGTAATACTCGTACATTACAATGCCTCAAGCTTAAAATCAGCCGCATATCTGTCATCCATTTTTCAGAATGAGATTTATAGCTTTAATTTGTAGCCGTTTTAGTTTCTGGCATATGTAATGAACTTAAGCCAACTCCATTTCGTGTATCAAATGTATTTGACAAATTAGGATTGAGATATTCTAGAATAAATGCAAAATTCAGAGCAGATTGTGAACTTTGAATTATAAAAGGTCTAAAAAATAAAAACATTTAGTGTAATGTTCAGCTTTTTAAACCAGAAACTAAAGACTACAGAAATTCTTGTGAAACTCAGTTTCACAAGAATTTCAGGTTTAAAATTTTAAATGTCAAAATGGTTTCAGGGGGGGATCTGAATGTGCATGCAGTCAGCAAGATAAAAAAAAAAAAAAGATGGGTAAAAAGGTAAAAAGTTGGGATTTGGCAAACTAAAGATGAAACGCGTAATAAATTTAAAGTTGTGTTTAGACATTTGTCCTTTAAAAAACTAAAGGACAAAAGACTTTTCCTGAAAGTCCTTTCGAGGAAACGCCTGGGTATAAGCAAACTGCAATAAAACATTTTTTTCCTCCTTATTCAAACTGTAAAGAAATTGTCAAGGTAAACATCTGTCAGACTGCATAAGAACTGCTAAAGTTTTCAAACAACTAAACCTCTGTTAATTTTAAATTGAAAAACAATTCATCGCTCTTTACAATTAAGTTTTTATATTTTGGTCCATCACAAAGTCCCTTCCCCAAAAAAGGCCAATGAAGCTTGTGGCTGTAACATCACATACATTTTCTAGTTGTCATGTCTTTTTTTTTTAGTCAAGGAACATAAAAATTAAAACAAGATCTAGTTTAATCTTTTATTCATACATTTCCAAGATAAAAATGTCTGGGAAAACAAGCAAATTAGCTTTCACGGGAGAAAATGTTAGAAATGGTACAGAGCACAAGTGTTTGCTTCACATAGCTGAAGTACTTAAACTTCAGAAGGAAAAAGATCAGACATTGAATGAAAGTTTAACAAAAAAAAACACATACATGATCTTACAAAAGTACAGATAATAAAAGTCCCTTTTATACAGGCTTGGCTTAAATTATGGCTTCATTCATAAAGACAATGTGCAGTATTTTCATCATCAAAAGTGCAAAGTCCCAACACATATGTAAACCATTGGACGTGTACAGTGAACTTGAACAGAGCGTGCAATATAAACAGTGTAGCTGAGCTGGAGCTCAATGCCTTTTCTGCTACTTCATACAGAGTTTGTGCCCTGTAGTCGACAATGCCAGAGGTACAGCTAAACACAGACCCACGTGTCCACCGTAGCAGCAGCAGCATGTGGGAGTCGGTCGTTTAGAACATGTGAAGTCAGGTAGTGGAAAGGAACAGAGCTGGGTCAAATATTAACCATCTCCAGTAGGGTCTGATCCATCATCTGCTTAATGCTCAGGCCCTCTTCTTTAACACGTCTGAGTTTGTCTGTCAATACAGCATTATATCAGTTTAGGACCATTAGATAAACAGTGCAGAGAATATACATTGATGAGGTTCTGGTGGACAAAAAAAAAAAAAAAAAAAAAAAAAACAAAACATGCTGATGTACCAAAAAAAATCTAAATCAATTTCACCTCTCCTCCCTCAGTCCCCATATTAAGTGTTCACCAAGTACATCTGAAAAGCTTCATGCTGTGAACTAGCACCAGAAACCCAAATTAATGATAAACATGTGACAAGGTTTATCTCAAGCTATTGACGGAGATGAAGTCTAGACTCCAATGCATTTAGTGGGACTATTACAGTGCTCAACATCTTAAAAATTATAACTTCAAATCATTTTCTTTTAGATTAGGTTTTGAAACAAATCTATTACAGCTGAAATGCCCCTTCAGCCTCTCGGTCTAAAATCAAGCAGAAATTGAAACTTAATTTCTTTACTGTATAACAAATCATTGCGTTTAAAAAAAAAAAAAGGTTGAAATGTATTAACCAAGGTTTCTGTGTGGTCTTAAATTTAATAATCTTAATTTTAGTACTCAAAGTCAGTCCAGTTTTCCACAAAGGGTCTTAAACTACATTGTTATATTTTGAACGTGTTCATCCTTTTTACTACACACTGGAGTTCTTTTAACTATGAAATAATTCAACTTAGATGTTCACCTTCCGTTACCCAAAGAATCTGGTCTCAGCTGACTTTTTGTAGTTAGAGATCAAAAGAGAACATTTTTATCTCCAATATTAGATATGAATTAACTTAACCAAGTTAGTCATTTGTCACAAATTTAAACGAGGGGTTTTACACATCTAAATAGGTTAATCTATTGGAGAAACACTACTTGGTGTTATTTATTTTTAAGACCCCAGTCTGGAGGTGAATTGCAAATCTTACCGATTCTCTTATTTAGAACCACAAGCCCCAAAACAAGTCTCACTTGTTTTGGGGCTTGTGAAACGCTACATGTAGAAGTAACTACTCCAGTAGCTATAAGGCTGAGCGAGTCAAACCTGCAGTAAAATAAACTTAACTCACCAATTCAGTGACAAAAAAAACCAAACACGAAACACCATGATTACTTTCTGATACCCCATCTTTAACATCCGAGTATACATCAATATGTACAATTTGATTATATTTCTGTGGAGTAGATGTGAATCTCTACCTGCTTAATCTAACAAATCCACAATGCTCTTGGATTACGTTGTCATAAAAAAAAGTGCTAGCATAAAGCAAACCCTTTCCAGGTTAGGCCTCATTTAAAGCTACTCTCAGTTCATTGGTCAGAAGACGGTTTTTATCAAGCTGCTTGTATAGATGATCTTGACAGTCAGAAAGCAGTAAGGGAAAAGGAGAAAGAGACAGAAGACAAGTTAGTACATAAAGACAAAGTTAGTGGAGAAATGTGGGTAAAAAACTGTTAGTTTTGTCCTGGTAAACTACAGACTTTATGAATTGCTTAGTCTTTTTTTCCCCCCCACAACTGATTAAATGATGTATACCTCTAATGATGATGTATACCTCTAATGGGATTTTCTTTTTAACAAACAGTAAAATCTTGAGACTTTCCAATACATAGGTTTTTTTCTTGGCCCCATGATATTCCACTCACTAACCCAAACCACCAGTCAAACTTAAGAGTTGGTCTTGCTTGCAAAGAATTGCCAAGTTCAACTGTACGACCAGGTTGTTTGGTTAAAAATGTTGAATGACCTGCAGCAGTACACCAAACCTCACACACGCTTGACAGTCTGAGCAATCTCTTGATTACTTGGTGGGTTAAAACTTCCACATTCATCAAGCAATAAACGGCACATATAACGTCTTAACGCAACATCTAACTACTTGAACTATTTTTTTAACATCAACTGGCTTAATATGATGTTAAAGCTCTCTTTTTAACTGAACTTCTCATTTTCTTCTCAGAATTCAGCAACTTCTGAACACAAACTGGAAACGGCTGATGGTGTTAAAAAGGCTCCATTTACTTCAATAGTCAAACCAATGATGAACAGAAATGAACAGCAAATAGGGAAGGAGCTACAGAGTTTATTTAAAAGCTATCAAAATTAAACAGTGAAGACAAAAAAAAAAGACAAATGAAGAAAAGGGAAAGATGGATCATAGACAGATGATGAAAGAGTGTTTATTTTACAGAATGCAATATGGCTCAAAAATCTGTATAAGACATGGAACAAGGGCTGCTGGCAGCAAAAGCCCAGTGTGCAGTCCTGGCAGGGCAATAAAGAAATAGGCAAAAAAAAAAAAGATACAGAAAGTCGGGCTGAGCTGCGGAGGAGTGAAATGATGATCGACAAGCTTCCACAGTGAAGAGTGAAAAGGTTTAGCTGTGAAAACACAAAAGAACAGATGTTGGAAAGGAAAAAGAAATAAGCAAAACTTAAGAAACTTGGATGCAGGGAGGATTTGAAAGTTGGGAAATTAAATGTTATAAAGCAGGAAAGAAAAAGAAAAAAAAAAAAAGGATCTCCGAAAAACTATTTGCATAATCTAACCCATGGTGTTAGTCAAACAGTTCAATCTAGAGCTAAATCTAGTTCACTGCAGTCAACATGCCACAAGGGGGAGCTACTAAGACGACAGTTAGCTCTAGTGGGATCTAAAGCACAAATCAAAAATCAAGCATGTTGGAAATTACATAGATGTCATGTCGTTGAGGGCGTGGTCCAGCTCCTCGCTGATGGCCTTGTACTTCAGTTTCTGGGCATACAGCTCATCTACCAAGTTGCAATTGTTATTAAGTGGCAGTGGATGGTGTAAGAACAAAAACAGAAAATATAAGTGTCAGAGCATAAAAGTAAAAAGGAAAATAGAAACAGCTAAAAGAAAGGAAGGAGGTTCAGAAATGAGGGGTGAAGGAACAGCTGCTGATGTCGGGTCAAATTCCTGAGGAGTCGAAAAAACCTGCTTCACATGTTCCCTGACCCTGTGATGAATGCCGAGGACTGAACAGTGGCAAACCACAGCGCAGTGAGAAATACTGCCAACATGAATAATATCACCCTTATACCTTTTTTTCCCTTATGATTAATAACTCACCATGCAAACATACATGGAACATTTCCTGGTGCTACTGGAAATGTGTAAAAACACTTAAGATAAATGAGCATTTTCTTATTTTAGGCATATTTAGACTATAGGAAAACAAATGCCAAAATAACTAAGGTCTTCATGACAATTGTTACCACTCCTTCCATAAATACTTTGTGAACCTCTCATTTATTTGAGATATTCTAGAATATCTTATTTAGGTCTGGGAACTGAGATCCGTCACCACAGAAAATGTTGACTACATGCAATTTGTCCATACATCTTGGACTATGATATTCAATAACCTATTTAGAGTTTTCTGATGGAGGGCAATTGATTATTTTCATTAAAATCTACCTGGTACATAAAGGCCACGTAAAATCATGTTTCTAACAAGATTCTCAAAGCTTCTGCAAGACCCAACAGGTCCACAGTGTCACAGATCCTCTACCATGCATACAAGTTCAAACTTTTTAGCAACAAACCGTATCCATTTGGATAGTTTGTAGCCAAATTTCAAGTTTAGGATGAACCCAGTTCCTAGCGTTAGCCCCGTCCTTTGCCCAACTGCTTGGCACTTAACTCGCGTTAGAGACTGAGATGTTAAAATGCCTTAAGATGGTAAAGAATAACCATTCCATAAACACTTACGGCATCTTTTAGAGGACCAATAAACGTCAACTGGTGACCAGTTCCAAACATCTGTTGGTTCCCGCACTTAATACATGCACTCAAATTCAGTGCTGGTTTTTCTTATCACTTCATGTGAATTCACAATACTCCAACAAGACTGTTTTAATTTAACACCATCTTTACTAAGAGGTTCCAACAAATTAGTCTGGGTCTAAAGTTGTCCAGTGAACATTTCGGCATTCAGACTACACTAAACCTTACAGCGCCTTTGTCGAGCATTGAAATCTTTCAGAGACAAATATTAATTTTACTTTGATTTAAAGTCTCAGCAGTTACAGCTTATGTTGTTTACCTGACTGCATGAATAAATAGAAATCCCTTTAAATTTTAATCAAGCATTAGGCAAATGAAAAGTGAAAGTAAAGTAATCATACCCTCCAGGTCATCGATGGTTTTCTCGAGCTTGGCAACTGATCTCTCAGCGAACTCAGCACGAGTCTCAGCCTGAGTGGAGCAACACAGCAACATCAGCAAACCACCAGTAAGAGGTTTACATTAACAACTGAAGCCTTAATGGGTTGAAATTAAAAGTGCTAAATAAACAGATGTTAAAAAGCAGCCAGCAAGGCAGACCTTTTTGCAAAATCGAAGACAAGATAGGATGGATGAAATATTTTCTGAAACGTCACACATGTAGAGATTAATGCAGCACAGATGTAGTTCACTCACCTCCTTCAGTTTGTCTGTAAGAACCTTGATCTCCTCCTCGTACTTGTCCTCCTTCTGCGAGTACTGCGGTTACACACAAAGACTGAAATCAGAAAACCTGCAGCACTCATCATCTCCCCTACGAGTTCACATTAAGATGTCATCAAACCTAATCAATCGGCCTACCTTCTCCGCCTGGGCCTCCAGAGACTTCAGGTTGTTCTGCACCGTCTTCAGCTCCTCCTCCAGCTCAGAGCATTTACTGTAGAGTGTCAGCAAAGAACAAAGTACATTGTAAATCCTATTTAAGGTTGTCACCAAGAACAAATGGAGGAAGGGGGATGCTACCTCTCGGACAGCTCGGCACGCTCCTCCGTCCGTTCCAGGTCGCTCTCAATGATCACCAGCTTACGGGCCACCTGCACTCACAGCACAGCGTTCTCTCACCAAACGAATCCAAAATACTTTTATGCTCCTACTGTGAACGTGAAGGCAGCTGTATCTGATAAGAGGGTGGAAAACACTTAAGAAGTGCAGTAAGGAGCTGAGAAACTTGCCTCCTCATATTTGCGGTCAGCTTCCTCAGCAATGTGTTTGGCCTCTTTCAGCTGGACCTCCTGCAGCTCCATCTTCTCCTCGTCCTTCATTGCTCGGTTCTCAATGACTTTCATGCCTCTGAATGGAGAAAAGCCAAGGAAAAAAAAAAGAAAAAAAGATTGTAGGCAAGTGCAAGCAATGTTTTCTTATGAACTGAAGATCACAGCATGATGCATCTCAATAGTAAAGCAGATTAAATCCTGCACAAAACAAGTGAGACTAATGTCTTGTTGGAACCGATGATGTAGTTTTCTACAAGCAGTCACGTTCATACGGTTTTCCAACAGGTTTCAAATCCTGGACATATTTATCATTCTGAAAATAAAAAAGCGATCCAGAGAATCCAACAATAAGACAAGAAATTCACAAAATATAAGACCTTAACAATTAGCATAGTCAAATAAAATATATTAACAGGAATATGCAGTGATTTATTTCTAAAGATGCACCCATAAAGCTTTTTCTTGACTGATGCACGTTTCCAGCTGTCTCTGTGTTTCGATTTGATTCAAAATTTTTATTTGAAAGCTTAAAACACAATATGTAGATGTAATGGTTTTGAATTCAACAAAAATAAATCACAAAAGTCACAATGTATCAAAGTTTATTTCTAGCCTTCATCCGTTTTTCTAGTGAAACAAAAAGCCTGCATCATTGTACATTCTGCTGGCTGATCAAAAAAATGGAATGTCCCTAATTTTGAGTATTTGCTCAACCAATTCACCTTTTACGTTTTTGACTCGGACCTTTTTTTAAAAAAATAATAATAATAATAATGACCATTGTATTTGATCAGTAAAAAGACGTTGACCACCCACCTCTCGCTCTCATCGGCAGCCTTCTCTGCCTCCTCCAGCTTGGTGAGGGCAGTGGCCAGCCGCTCCTGAGCTCGGTCCAGCTCCTCTTCAACCAGCTGGATGCGTCTGTTCAGGGAAGCTACATCTCCCTCAGCCTTGGCGAGAGCAACACAGTCAAAATCAGATCAAGTTTATTGGTCAAGCGCTGATAAATCGGGTCTATGCTGGAAAACAAGACGGGCTTCTCTAGGAGCAAGTGGGGGAGGAATGTCAAGATGCATAATGCAGATTCTGGTTAGGGAGTAAAACTGCATTTCTCTCACTATAAGTTGGACGTTTCCGCAATATGCATAAAGAAAATGCTGTACAATTTCGTAAACTACACAATTCCTACTGTATTATTTTTTAGCAATAAATAAAACAAGGCTTAGTTGAGGATAAAGGCGCCTCCCCATACTTAGACTAGCTGGTGACACCGTTAGTGAGGGTTTTATCTCCCTCCGAGGACCTGCTCTCACGTCAGCCTTTTATTAACGGAGCGGCCGCTAGTTTATCCGGAGCGCTCAGGGTGGTGTCCCCTCCAGACACCATCCTGTCCTCACCTCCGACGCTGAGCCACTGAGCTCAAACTCATTCGCTTGATGCCCACTCAGCTCTGTTCGAACAGGAACCGCGGGGTGTTGGGCCTAGCGGCCACGCTTTTTGACCAGCTTTGCACCTAATGCCTCCCGCAGCCAAGAGCCCTAATTGCCTTAAATCATTAGCAGCTTACCGCTTCCCTCGCACTCCTCTCCTGGTTCAGTTCCCGCTGCAATAACGATGCCCGTTCCTCCGCCGAATCGGCCTGCTCCTGCAGCGACTTGATTTTCTTCTTCACGGCTTCCAGGGAGCTTCCACCGGCCATTTTTTTTTTTTTTTTTCGCTTTGTCGTTTAATTTTGCCCCAGCTAAGCTAGTTTTCTCCCGGCTGTGCGCTGGCTGCCTCGCCCGCCGTTGGGGATGCTTCGCGTTTGATCCCTGCCCCCACCGCCTTTAATCAACCACTGATGAGGATCGGGACGTGCCACCAGCCCCGGAAGTAACTCATTTTACCCGCAAACCATAAAATGTGTCCACCGAATAAAGAAAATAAATCTCATGGATTGTTCTTGTGTAGTCTTTAGTTGTGGTTTTATGTCGTTTGTTGTGGATTTGTGAAGATATATATGCAAATAATTGTGTTGCAATTTGACTTGCATCCCCGAATCTTAAATTGAGCCAGTCCCATCAAGATCATAGCGGCAGACGTCACAGTTTACTCCTGCACTGTTAATTGAATTAATTTGACATCTAAATAAGGACAGCAATGTTTGCGAAATATTTCGGTGCATTTTTCCTTTGTGCATTTTTCCTGTCAATTATGCCTAAGCATAAAAATTGTAATAATAAATAAACACTGACACATATTTTATTTATTTATTTATTTTATTGTAATGTATTTGTTGTGTTTGCTGTCTTCTTTTTTGTGTTGGCATACTGCAAATTCCAGTAGTGATTGTAAAAATTACCACAATTACCAGGCCAGAAATAAGAGGAAGAAGGGATCTAATTAGCTTTAAATTACAATTGTATTTAACATACCTTTCAAGCCATAAAGCTATTTCCCTTATAGTTCTTAATGTGTAAGTTTGCAATACATTTGTCAAATCTTCTGTGTAAATTTAATTTCTGGAATGCAGATGAAAATAAGCAAAATAGACTTTTTGGGCTGGTCTTGTGCACTGAGTGAAAGATGGGCATATAATAAAAATATTTCTGTTAAACACATATTTTAACATGTCCTAATATTGTTGATGGTAATTCAGTAATAATCCTAATCTGAGCCTGGGCTCTCTGTATGCTATGGTTCCATTTACCCATCATTGAGCACTTTGCTTTTGACTCTTGAAACCCTCCCTGTTATTTTAACAGCAACAAAACAACAAAAATATTGTTTGTAGCGCAACACAATAAGGAAATGAGAGTTGTCCATTAACTTGGAGATGCACAAACTAATTAAAACTCTAAAATGGGGTTTTCTTTTGTTTCTTGGTTCTGTCACATTGCAAATCCCTGCTCCTCAGCTTCTTCAACTATTTCTCCATCCTGATCTCCCTCAGTGTCACTGTCACCGTGTTTCCTAATTCTTCCTTTTTCTGCAATGTTTTTAGGGACTGCGTTTACTGTCCTGCTGAGTTTTCATAGAGATTGAACAAAATGAATGAATCTAATCACAGCAGGTTGCAAGTTTTTAGACTCTATAGGCTTCTGTAGATTACTCTGGATTACTCTACAGTATGGAGTGGATTACAGTGTAGAGTACAGAGTAATCCACTAATGAAGTGGCTGATATGCAAGTATACCACTCATACAAAAAAAAAACAATTTGTAATAGTTGTCCACACTAGTGAGCAATATGCATAAAAGACTTAATTATTTCAGGAGATTTTTTTCTTGATTTACAAAAGAAAGTATTTTAGTGTTCTAAGACACCAGAATACCAGGCAAAATACTTTCTGCTCTTTTTTTTATTAACTGGATTTTTTTCTACATCAAGTTATTTTTTTATTTAGAAGAAAACAGAAACTTCATAGAACATCTGTTAAATATTTAATTGTTATCTGTAAATTAATTGGTCAGTCTACAATTTTAGACCTACCTATAAACCTAAGTTTATTCTAAGCTGATTGTTATTAAGGTTTATCTTTGAGCAAAGTGTTGTTTTATGAGCTTTTTAACTCAATAATGGCATAGGCTAATTGGCTAAACATTAAACCAAATCAACAGTTTGGATCCAGCTGAGTAGGGCTGACCCTGGGTGTGACAACCGATCCCAGAAAGACCACAAATATATCAAGGATTTTTTTCAGTCCAAAATGTGCCTGTAAAAACGCCCGACTGAAACTGGACACTGGCAATAACATCCATCCAAATGGCACAACAGTTAGCCTGTGAACTGTGACATTACCATATCCAGCACAAGGGCTAAATTTACCTGCACCCTTATATTCCTCCTATGCAACCCAATGGTGCATTTTGTAATATATTACTCTGGTACTTCAGCATTAGAGTCAATCTGTATGGGGAGCAGCGTTATTTTACTGAAAGTGTTTCTCCCCTCAGTTCAAACTCACATCTGTGGCTTTCTTCTCAGCGAGCTCCAGTTTCTCCTGAGCATCCTTCAGGGCCTCGGAGTATTTGTCCAACTCATCCTCAGTGGCCTTCAGCTTCTTCTGCAGTGCTACCAGGTCATCCTCAAGCTGGTGCACAGAGAAACCAGAAACGTTTGCTTTAAGCAATCACAAAATTCAAAGAAATTGTTCTTGTTGTCTTCAAAAGACACTTTACCTTGTCATCTAACTTTATATGACAGCCTCAGTTCTTACGTATAAAATACAACTATTCTCTACATATTCAATGCATAAAGTCATCATATAACATAGAAAATAATTACAACACAAAAACTTCTTATGTCTTGATCCTATACATGAAAGCACATGGCTGCACAGGCACAATAGGACAAGCTGTGCAAGGCATCTTGTGTGCAAAAACACAAGAACAGGTTTAAAACCAGACGCCCACCTGTTTGCTTCTGTCCTCAGATGCTTTCTTGTCTGACTCGGCCTGCTCAGCTCTGTCCAAGGCATTCTCCTTATCAAGCTTGAGCATCTGCATCTTCTTCTTGATGGCATCCATGGCTGCTTAGTGTTTTGAGCTGGCTGCAAATCTGTGGACCTGAACAGAAAAGATGGGAGCGTCTGAACCACACCGAACACCTAGCTGGAGTGCGAAGTCGCAGAACCTGTTCAGGGTCAAGTAAGTCAGATACTGGACACCCATTACTCTTTTGGAAAGGGCTGCAGCTGTTTGCCAACATTGGCCCTTTGTTTTTTCTCAAATCTCCACACCGATTCGCTCTCCCAGGACATTTGACCACTTGTATGACTAAACATGGGGTGCAGGCGTCAGAGAGGAACCCTCCCACTCCCACGCCACACAGGAAGACGTCCTCTCCTATTTCCATCACCCTCCAAGAGGAAGTGGAGTGTCAAGAAGTAGTAGTGCTCCAAGGGGAGTTACTTGGGAGATAATCTTCACTCAGTTATCACTTAGAAAGCTGAAGTAAAAACACTGAGATAAGAAAACAAACTGATCACAAACTTTTATTTAATTCTTTGCTATTTATTTGTTCCTGTAAAAAACGTCATCAAACAGTGAAACTTGATTTCAAATTTGCTTCCTTAGTTCACGCAGAGATCTGTTCCGATGAATTACAGTAGCATTTCAAGCATGACAACTATTCACACACAACACACAGAGGCGATTGGATAAGCCCCTGTGAAATCCCCTCTCACTCTGAGCCGTGTCATGTTGGCCAGCGCGGCTTGCTCGTCCTCCGCTGATCATTTCAGCGGCTCCCTTGCAACACGGCTCAACACCAGGGCAGCAATCAGAGAGGATCAACCGCACGACCAAACCGTTAAGCTTGTCCGGCTTCTGTGGTGGACTGAGGATTTCTCAGAGTTCTGTCACAAATGGGCTTGAGGGAAAGCGATGCTATTTGCGGGGGACAATAGAGAAGCTTTGGCATTTAAACAACCCCCACTGCAACAGTTCTGTTCCACAGTCGCAGCTGTTAAGAAAAGTGGATGGTTGGCCATTAAAGAGTCACTGTCAGTTACAGTCGCTCGACTTTTGCACATATTTACAGCAAAATAAGAGAGGAAGAAATATTTCTTTACTGAAAAAGTATTATCTTAAGTTTTGTGGGTTCGTGTAAATAAAAATGAACTCTCAGGCTTTCCCATGATGCTACTCTTCCATTGGCTGTTATGATCTGCATGTGTTTGGTTGAGTGTATATTTTAGGATCTGATGAAGTGTGTGCCACCTGTTGGACACCATCCAGGCCTCATAAAGTTCTGTTAAAAAAAAAAAAAAAAAAAAAAAGCATTTGAGATTTCTTCTGTTTTTTCTTCCTTTCATCAGGTTTAGATATTTAAGATTATCAAATGGATGTAATTGTAAAGAAAAAAATGATTCAAATAAGGATTTCATTTATAAAGGGCAGAGAGTTGGCCAGGACCAACTCTCTGGTCCTGGCCAAGGGCAATAACTTTTTTTTCAAAAAGTTATTGCCCTCTTAACAAATCAGAAATTAAAAGTAACAAATGACATATTTTTTGGAGGCTACAATTTCACCCCCACACTCAGGTAGGATTTCTGTCAGAGCTGCAGAATCAATAAATGACGCGTGCTTGGCCCGTCTGAAACATGAAATAAAAAATTAGAGAGCAGATGAGAAACAGTAGCTGACTTTTTTCAGTCTGCAAAGGGTCACGAAGCAAGTAAGTAAAACTTTAGTTATGTAACACCTTTCGAGATATAGATCACAAAATGCAGTGAACCAAAAACCTAAAACTAAAAACATGACTATATAATCAATTAAAATCAACTGTAAAAAGATGAGTTTTTAGTTGGATGGGTGTCCTGGTACACTCACGGTGAAACTAACACAGCATTTCAGGAAAGCATATGCCTGCAGTCAAACCTGGTAGTTTAATTGTTTGGGCTGTTTAGCTTCTTCCGGACCTGAATGACTGGCCTTAATTGATGGAAAGAGAAATGATGTGCCACATAAGAAAATCCTCTGGGCGAATTCCTGCGTGTCAGTTTGTGACCTTAAGTTCGAGCACGAGGAACAGATGAAATAAAAGACTCAAGTTGCTGATCTTTTTAAGGTTACGTCTGTCCTACCCCTCTATTTTATTTCTTGGTGGTCTGGCGTGTGCAACATCTTTCCTGTGAAGCTTTTTTGAGCCAGTCAGCTGTCACCATGTTGTCATCCTGCCATGTGTTTTATGGAGCCCTTAGCAGTCAGTCACACATGCCAGGCATAGTCAGAGATCAGAGAGCCTCAATCCGTGTCACCCGTAGTCTCTGAATAAATGAAGAGACAAAGATCATCACGTTGTACCTGTCCAGCAAATTATGGCTTTGTCTGATTAGATCGGGTGTTTTATTCAGAGCAAAACACTTTCATTAATATTGAATTTAAAGGTTAAGAGATAACACTAAGGAGCTATTGAGTCAAAATAGATGGTCATGGATCTAGCAAACGTTTAGGAGTTGGACTTCTTCTAAGACAGCTTATTGAACAAAATGTGAATTGAAATGATTAAAAAAATATTAGAGACAAAAACAAATATGCACGGTGTATGTATTACCCTGAACTACCCGCAGCATTCTTTGAATTTCCAATTATAATAATACTGCATATTAATCATTTGAATCAGAAGTGAGATGTTGAAGCTTTTGAAATTTGACACAAGTGTTATGCATTAATTGTTTGAGATCATGCAAGATTGCTTTCTGTTTTTGTGGTGTTTTCGAACATATTATTCCATTCTTTAAGGTTCTAGTTTTTATTATTATTTTTAGATTGTCTATCGAACCATCCGAGCCAAGGCAGTAGTTGGAATCTCAACTATAAATTGCAAAAGAAAATTCTATTTAACTTTTCAGAGTTCATCACATTAAAAACACAACTTTCAACATATTTTATTGGGATTTTATGCAATAGGGTTGTTTTCTAATTTCTAATTTGCAATTGAAATCTAAAAAGTGTGATATACGTACATTTGTATTCAAACACATTTATTCTGATATCCAGACGTCACCTACATAGTAATCTATATAAACCCACCTGTGTATAATTTAATCTGATATATAATGTTGGAGGATGTTTCATTTTGAATTTTTAAGAAGTATTAAAAATTTTATGGAGGATTAAAGTTGAGGTCCAGTCTCATTTTCCAAATTTCCACCTTAACACTTTTCTTTACAACATGTAGGTGAGATCTTGCTAAATTATTAGCTTGCATAAGCTAAGTGGATAGTACTTTCTGTATGCCACAAGTC
Organism: Poecilia reticulata; assembly: GCF_904066995.2. NCBI lineage: Eukaryota > Metazoa > Chordata > Actinopteri > Cyprinodontiformes > Poeciliidae > Poecilia > Poecilia reticulata. The sequence continues at coordinate 25,549,157 of NC_088832.1, read as the reverse complement.
AGCAATCTTCCATCAGGTTGGTAGCTGAGACACCCTGAAAAATTAGAAATATTTCAGAACTGTAACAAAATGGAAAAAAGAAAATAATGCCTCCATGTTACAACAGGTGTTTTAATGACACGAAAGTACCAGCGTCGCCATGTAATCTGCTGTCATCATCAGTAACAGTATCGGCCTTCTGACTTTTATTAGAATTAGATTTAGAACAGGAAAATACTAGATGAGATGTCTTCTATCTGCTGCCAGTCAACATTAAATTCAATGCCGTCGTTAATTTAGCCAAGTTCTTCTTCATCAAATTCACAAGAAAACTGCATGGAAAGTCATTTCAGCATGCATTTACAGAATTGCAACAAAAAAGCCGATTTATGTAAATATCAGAGGATGGAAGCAGATTTGAACTCTGTCCCAGGAAGCAGCTGTGCCACTGAAATTGACGTCGCCTCCTTGGATTTTAGTGCCGGACAGATTTAGCACGAGTCTCAGCACATAGTCTGGACTCAGTATACCCTTTAGATTTGTGCTGACTCAGAAATGCTATCTTGTCTTGTGAATAAAAAGGGAACCTTGTTTTCCTGGAAGAACTGACCTGTCTTGCTTTTCCTCAGAAGACCTTGTCTCGGCCTGAGTCAAGCCAGTGCAGCTGATCAATCAATCAAATCAATCAAATTTTATTTGTATAGCACATTTCAGCAGCAAGACATTTCAAAGTGCTTTACATAATTAAAATAAAAACAGAAATAATCAGTGAGAAAGAGAGAGATTTAAAAAATAAAAATAAAAAAAAATAAAAAAAAATATGTAGAAAGTTATTCCAAATGTATCTGTAAAAAACAAACTGTTCAAACTAGCAGTACTAAATGTATTTCACAAGCAAACGTTGGATAGAAGAATGACAAGAGAAAATTCCAGCTGAGTCTTTATGGTCCTGGAATCTAAACCATAAAAACAGATTTGTGATTTAAATCGGTAAATCTATTTCTTACTCTGATTGCAAATAAAATAAAATGTCATTTGTACAGTACACAGTCGTGGTGTTTGCCAGGAGAGTTCAGAGATTCTGGATCTATTTTATTAAGGCTTTGTTCCTGATCAACTCAAATGAACAAGAACAGAAGGGAATGCCAAATCATACAGTGTCTGAGACAGTTTATTTTAAAGAATAAATTGCGAAATGATCAGCTAAAGGAAATATTTAAATACATTACTTTCTGTCACAGTTTTCCAGGATACAAATCTCTTTGAAGAACTGGGTTATAAGTTAGTGAGAAAGATGAAATACACATAACTTAAAATTTTTTTTAACCTGAAATGTGGACAAAATGTGTGCACAGTATTTTAAACATTTTCAGGTTTTAAAAAAAGAAACCAACTCCGTCACATAAACTTTTTAGGTGAAACCTTTTACCAATATAAAATTGCACAACAAATCTTCAAAAGTCTTAATGATTTCTACAGTTAAAGTTTTAATCTGACTGAATCTTATGTCATGGAATTATTTACAATAAAGGATTTGAGAATTTGCTAAATACCAGGCAAATTGTCAGAAATGCTGCTCAAAACCCAAATGTTTTCAGAACTACAAGCTTGTTTACCTACTTCATTTATAAAACTGCTGTTTTTTCAGTGAACCACACTGATAAACCAACAGTTTTAAGTTATCAAATATGTTTGATAAATCAAAACCTTGATTTTTATTATGGAAGGAAGCATGAATTTCACTAAGTGCATTTCAAAAAATTTTATTTCTTGAACTTTTCCACTTTGATCACATTACAACCACAAACTTAAGTGCAATTATTAGGATTTCATATGAGTAACACATTTAGTTCGCCTGTAAAGTACTTTAGCCCAAGACAAATTAAATAATTACAGCGGTGGACATGTGTTTGTAGGTTAGTTGTGTCATATCCTCTTCAGATGATTGACCAGGGCTCTTCCATATGTAGAACATTTCCACAGAAATGCCAGTGACTCAAAAAATACACGCAACTCATCAATTACATTGAAATGCTTTATTTTCAGTGAATACAAAAAAATAAGTTTTATTGAGGCCAGATAAATATTCTCAGTATCCTAATTTATCATTCATTTTTTTAGTGTAGCAACCTTTTAATTCAGTTTCTTTTATGGTAGTGGGAACACTTCTCTTACTCCACACGGCAATAAAACGGTGACAGATATATTGAAATGTTCCCATCACATTTATCTTTTGAAGTATCTTAAAAGCACAAGAAAAAAAAAAAAACTCATCCGTAAAATGTCGGGGACTTCATTACACACAAAGCAGTTGGGTTGAAACACGTCTGTCTCTGGTGGGTGTTTTTGTTCAGAAGCACTGTGGTTACATGCCCATAAAATTCAGTACAAAAATGTATTCATATATGTAATATAATACATTTTAAACTTCAAACACATTTCAGACAGTCCATTTGTCAACCCACCCCAGAAAAGGCTTTACATGTGGCAGAGAGGAGATAAAGGAGGCGCAGTTGTTTCAGCACTTAAAGGAACAGCATGTTAAAATACCACAGACAGGAACCGACGTTTCCGAGCAAAAACGTGTCTTCTACGTGAAGCTATCGCTGCAGCAACAGACGCTGTATGAGTAAAACGACTAAGGCACTAATAATAATAACACTACAGACTGTACTGATAAGCAGTGGATGCTCCCCTTCTCTTTCAAAATGTCCACACACACGCACACACACACACACAGGTCACAATGCCAGAAATCAACTGAAACAAAAGTCAACTTAGAAAAACGCATTGCTTACATGCTGCAGGATACAGTGTTGCTATGTGGAGGTGTGATTTACTCACCTGGGACCTAAACTTACAGTGCAGTGTAACATCTAACTGAATGGTGGCCTCAAGAATAAGACGAGGGAAAGGTTTGGTGACATCACAATCAAACGCTGTAAACAAAAGCTCGTTCTGCTTGTTGATCAAAGTTGCGGCGCAGCAACAAACAAAAAAACAAGACAAAACTTTGTGATTATCTTTGCACTTGCTTCACTTTTACTTCCTCTCAGCAGTCAAACGTTTAAGAGATTAATCCGATCGCAACAATTTTTGTCGCTGAATTTGACCGAAAGAAATGCCAGGCAGTGAAGATATTGCTTTAGAAACTGTCATTAAGTAACTCTAGAAGAGACGGCTACTGTACTCTCCAAAACAAATCAATGTGTTAAGATACGTTTTTCATAAATGTATACTCAATCTTCTTTGTGCAACTGCCAGGTTACAACGATCATTGAAATATTTATTTACTTAAACAAACAAACAAACACGTTTCACTTTCTGCACAGCATGAACGTAACCAATGCTGCCCCCTAAAGCACCTGTTATGTTATTGCATTGTTCATACTTTCATCGCCCAGAATGAGAGCAATTTAAAAAAAACAACAACAAAAAACCAAACATGTTTTATGGTTTGGGAAAATATCAGACACCCTGCTTGGAAGCTACACAATCCTCTGCTGTTGGTTGCTATAAACTCAGACCATATCTGACCCTGAAAATAGACCCCTCCCAGCTAAAATTACCCTACCGTAATAAATAATCTCTGTGGTAACATGTTTTCCTGTTTAGAAGAAAAAAAAACCCCAAAAAACATTCACATTGCAACGCAGTGGTCACACATAACGAAACATATTCATAGTGTCTTTGAGAAATCAGTAAAATGTGTTGCATCTTCATAGGTTTTTGCCTAAAGAGATGAGAAATCTCAGGAAGAAGAATGGAAGAAGAAAAATATGTATACGACTGTATCATCTTACTTCACATTATGGTTACTGACCACTGAATTAAAGCGGAGACGTGCCGCAGTGCTTCACGTGATTCACACAGACGTTAAGGTGCAACTGGAGCATAAAGGCCAACATTCACACAGAGTACCAAGCTGAAATGCTTTGGGGAGATTTTTTTTTTTTTTTTGCATTCAGATTCATGTTGTGTTTATATGGCTAAGCGAAACAAGCAGCAGTACAATCAGTTTTTCATTTGAAAGCTTGTGCAATGGAGCTGCAAGCGGAAATGAGGGAAAAAAAAAAAAAAGCTTAGAGGGTGAAATGTGAGCTGTGCTGTTCGTCCGAGGGATGTCACATTCTGGGTTAAGTAGTTATTGTAGACAGTATAAGAGAGGACTAAGTTCTGTCAGGTCACCACGATCTTTATGTTGTTTGCAGGAAGTAGCTGACTCCACACAGTAGTATTTTAAACCCACTCGTAGCTATTTAAGATCTTTTCATGCGATGAAGTTGTACCGGTCTTTCAAGAACCGGTCACAGAAGTCACTGTGGGTTCATAACACCTGTCCAGGTTTGCCACACCAAACGCAGACGTGCTCATCACACAGCAGGCATCAGTTGGCGTCTTCTCGTAGCTCGCTCGGCAGAAACTTGTACTGCTGCTGCCTGATCTGAGCCAGCTTCTTCCTGGCGTCCTCCAGCTCCCGCTCCTTCCGCAGCATCTCCTCCTGGGCTGCAATGATCTGCGCAGACGGTACAGGAATTGTTTTGGGTTTTTTTTAATACGCAAGTTAGCAGAGGTGGCAGAAACATTCAGTCCAAAAGGTTACACATGCACAAATAAATTGGTATTCCTACAAAGGTGAGAACATCAACAAAACAAATCCTTTAAGGTATTTTTTATTTTTTTTTTACATCGTCACGTCTGAATGATGGTGAACAAAAACCCCCACAATTGTATAATTACAATAACACATACTTTATTGAAATAGTGTAAACAAATACATTTAAATAATTACCTGAGCTATTCCACCCACAAACTTTGTCTTGACAACCACGTTGTCCTCATCCGCTTTGTCAAAAGCTGCTTTCTGAGCCGCCCGGACCAAATTGTCCGATGCCTTTTTTACTGCATTCCCTGCAATCTACGGAGCAGAAGGAGAAAAACAGAACAGTGGCAAAAAGGTTCAATGGAAAATTGTTCATGCAAATCGTTTTATGTTAATACATTAATGGCATTGCAAGTCAAAAAAAGAGAAAATATCCCATTTGAGAAATGCACTTTTCAGCAGCGAGTGCGAGCTGCTGAAAATGGAAGAGACTATTCTTCCATTTAGTTCAAACATCTTTGAACTAAGATGTTTTTCTAACAACCAGACATTACAAATTAAAGCTAATTATTCAGATTTTTCTTTCTTGTTAAAGATGGATTAACCAGGCCAAAATAAAAGAGAAAAGTGGTGTAAATTGTAAGAAAAAAAGTTAGTGAGATTATCAAAACAGCTTTATAACACCATAATCACACTTTTATTTTTATGGCACTAATAAGAATAAAATAAGATTTTCGTAAATAAGGTTCAGGATGCTAACTGCATACCTGCAGTCTTCTCATGGCCTCGGAGTCCTGGTCCGCCTTCACCTTGCAGGCCACCAGCAGCTGGGCGGTGGAGGCCGCCACCTGTTTGGCTGAAGAGATGAGCTTCTCCTCACTGGCGTGGCCTTGCACCGAGGCGTTGGCGGCTTCACACAGGTTGCTTGTCGCTGCCGCCACCATACGTGCCTGTGAGATAATAAGTAAAAGGAAATTTTACAAAATGTTTGCGCCGATTGTTATCGGCTGGATTTCACGTCTCTTCAGCGGCAAGGACTTACAGCAGAGATGAGCCCCTGGGACCACTGTCCATCATCCACAGCATTGGCAGGGATGGAGCCCACTTTGCCCTGGGCCACCAGCTCCCTCTGAGCGGCCGAGGCGGATTTGACCAACGCGCTGGTGGCTGCGGCAATGGACTTGGCAGCCTCCAGGATCTGCTCCTCAAAGTTCAGCGTCTCGTCTGCTTGCTGAGGGCGGAAGGAGGGGCGGTCAGTAAAACACCAGAAACACTAGTTCAGAACTCCTAAAAAAAACTAAAAATTAATCTGGATCAACTGAAGAGGAACAAACATTCAGTGTTTCAGACGTTCTCACACACAGACACACACATTCACACCACAAGTCTGTAGACAGAGCGGGACACTGTAGGAATATGTTTGATATATAGTTGGGACTGAATAACAACCTAATATATCAAACATATCAGACAGAGCCCTGCAGAGAAGGCCTCCGGTGGTGGGGGGTGGGCAAGGGAGGAGAGGATGGGGGTTTAGATGGCAGCAGACTCAGACGGACTAAGCTAAAACCAGGACATATGAGTTGATGGGGAATGGATTAGGGAAAAGGAACAGGAGGAGGAGTGGGGGGTGGGGGTGTGAACTGTGTTGCTATGGGAGCGTGGGATGTAAACAGAGACAACACCTCAGAGGCTGGGTTTGTGCGTTTCACATAAAAATGAGAAAGAGTGAAGATGAAGCTGGACAGAAATCTTCACAAAAGTGTTCTGTTTTAGAAAGACACCTAAATAACTAAAGAAACTAAGCTACTTTTTTTTTTTTATTTATGTATTCAAAAACACTTAACGTGCAGTAAAATTAGTCAATTTTGGAATCACAATATGATGATATATTGTTATTAAAAATATAACGTCTTTCTGTTTAGGCTTCATTGCTAAAACAGACACCAGATAAAGAACTGACGCAAAATTTTAGGCATTATTTACATCTCAATAATAGTTTTATTTTAAAAAGTTGTTTCGACATAAGCTGTTTTGACAACGAAACATCCTATTTATAGTTCCTAAATGCTTTTACCAGAGCATATTCTAACCTTTATACATTTCTTTACTGCATTAAACAACAGACCTCATACAATCCTTTGAAGCATTTAAAGCAGCTGTGCAGTTACAGTGGGTTTTTATAAAATTATTAACTTTCATTGACAAATAAATAATAAAAGAGTAGTTTGACTAATATTTAGAATCGCCGGTGAATTATTATTTTCATCTTAGTGACACCTTACCATTGGTAACAAACGTAAACAACAGATTAAGAAAATTGTATCCATTGACATCAAGTCAAAAAATGTAAATTAGATCTACCTTGCGGAGAAAAAATTGTGAATTACATACTTCCATATCCATATCTCGTTCAGCTGTACATTTACTAATATAGGCCCAAAAATATATTTTAAAATTTTTTTTATTACATTAGTCGACCAAGTTAATGTCTACTTTTTTGTGCAATTTAAGAAATGTTAAAACTATTTCCCCCTTTTCATCCCTCAGTTATCCATCACCAGGTCCCCCACCTTTGGCTTCGCTCTGGGTTTCAGCTGCTCCAGCTTCTTCGCTGCCGCCTCGATGGACGCCGCGGCCCCGAGCAGCTCAGTCTCTGCTATCACTGTAGGGTCCTCGGGGTCCACCCACTCCGAACCTGAAGCGCGGAATACACACACACACACACACACACCGTTAGGTTTTAAACTCGAAGGCAGAAATCAAACACTGCCTTAGAAACCCGTGCTGCATCAGAGCATGCCTCAACACGACGATCACAACAGAAAACAACAGAAGAGCCGTGAGCACAGGAAAAAAAAAGCAAATCTCCGCACATCTCCATGCACAGCGCACAAACAGACTGAAAATGAAGTAATGTAGATTAAATGGGAATAAGGTGCGATAAATTAAGACAAAGATGCTCGAGAAGCCTGAAGGTGGCTGATTAAAGAAACCCTTGGTAGTGCTGAAGAAGTCACAGTACACAAATCAATGCTAACTTACCTCCATCTGTGGCAAAATAAGAGGGGACAGGAACATTATTAAAATGTTTAAAAATGTCTGTTTTATACAGGGTCATGCAAAAGTATACAAATCCCTGGAGCTCTTTTGCATTTTGTAACCAAAAACTTCAAGTGATATTTGATTTCAGGTGATGCACCAACACAATGTATGGCAACCTGGCAGAACGGAACAAAACTGAAAAAAGGTCTTCAGTAAGATGTGGTGCACATTTGTATTTGGACCCCTTGACTCTAATACTCCTAAATAAAATCCAGCGCAAGCCATTATCAAAAGTCACCTAATGGGTAAAAAGAGTCAAAATAAAAAGACACAGTGTGACAGAAATCTAACACTGCACATGATCCTGAACACAACATCTCACCCATGGTTTGCATTTCTTCAGCAGAGTGAAGCTCATCAGAGTTAATGGAAAGATGGATGGAGCTAAATGCATATAATGACATAATGTCTTGAAGAAGACATGTCAGAGGCTGCAATAGACTGACTACAACCTTAAACACCATCTAAATACCACCAGAACTGCAACACAAGTACTTGAATCGAAGCGTATTCATGTGTGAATGACAAAAATAAAAGCCTAGACCAAAATCCATTTGGGGATTTGAGACAACAATTCAGAATTCAGATACTTTCCATCTAATCTGAGTGAGGTTGAGGCGTTTTCTAAAGTAAAATGTTTCGATACAGTATTCACATTGGTTGGCTGAATACAAATGCAAACACCTGAGATTCTTTTCTTGTAAAAAAAATAATAATAATGTTGAGAATCTTTAATTCTTTTTCTTTAGTTTCACACATATGATCTACTTTGTGTTGGAATATCACATAAAACTCCGATAACACACATTAAAATCTGTGGTTGTAATGTGACAAAATGCAGAAAAGTACAGGAGGCTGGAATACTTCTACACAGCTCCGTCTTTAGGTGCCGGTCTGGGTGGCGGCTGTTACCTTTCATGGCCTCGGCAGTCTGGATGAGCTCCGTGACGGCGCCCGCCACTCGTTTGGAGCAAGCTGCCAGGTGCTGCTTCTGCTCTGCTGAGGGCCTCTGCATCACCTGAACACACACGCTGACCACTTAAACACACTTGTACAGGGAGAGTGGGAGCTAGCTAACAAAAAGGGGAATAGTTATTGCCATGCAAACCCTTCCTGATGTGGTTTTGGACCTACCAGCAGTACTTGTTCCAGCAGATCAATGTATCCGGTTGTGCACTCTGCTCCGAACATCAGGGCTCTTTTCTTGACCTCTTCGTTGACCTCGGGATGGTAAGCCGCTTGCTGGAAAGGAAAAATCAAATCAATAAACATTTTAACTTTTACAATTTAATCTCTCCAGCACAGGGCAGCCAGCATATATGGAAGCGACTCTGCACCTTGCAGGTCGTCAGCATGTCGGAGATAGCTTTGCGGCTCAGGTTGGCTGTATGGATGATGTCCTCTTGGCGTGCAGAGTTTCCTGCAGCCACAGCTTTAGCGGTAGCTATGGTGATGCCCTTAGTCATGCGTATGAACTCCTCTGGGGTGGTGGTCTTATTGGGAGCATCCCTAGACTGAAACAGCTGATAGGATGGAGAAAACCAGACAGTAAAGTTACATAACTAAAAGACTGAATCACCGAGTCTTGGTGGGGAGAAAAAAGAAAAACTGATGAGTTTTTCCAGCTAATGAGTTTTTTTTCCAGGCCTTTCTTACCGCCATTTCCTGTTTGATGCACTCGATCGTAGCTTCAAGTGCCCTGGTGCCCCGAGTCGCCTCGTCCTCCACAGCCTTGACGGTCTTCAGCAGGGACGTCACATTGGTCACCATCACCTGGAACACGGCATTACTGCTTTTACACCCAGTGAAGATGCTTCACCCTCATGAGGCGAATCATTGTTAAACCAGTAAAAAAAGGCCCATTTATTCACAGTGTGGTTAGAAAGTTATAAAGGTGATAAAAGTACATAAAAGTAAAAGTAAAATGGAAAGTTACAATCATAAGTTCATTTATCCTCTGCATATTGTGTGTTCTGAATAATGATTAAAAGCCACCAAATTCAGTAACCATCACACATTCTGACTCCAGGGGGCGCTGTAATATAGAGATGGTCACAATTCAGATTACTCGTCATAAAATGAAACCATACTGTAACTTAATGGTTAACCTCATGTCAATATATGTTCAAGCTTTTTGTCATATCAGTAAAAATCAGTGTTTTGTATGTGGTATAAAGATACAAAAGTCACATACAAGTAATGTTTTGGTTGGTTGGGAGTGAAAACATTTTCATTAAATTCTGGTAGAGTCACAGAAGGAACGACAGAAGGAACATAAACAAAGAATCTTTAAAGCAGTTCCTGTTTTCCAACCTTAAACCTAAATCTGGATGTTTTTTCACCATCTGTAAGACTTTGACACCCTGAGCTGTTGCTGACTGAACTGACATCTTCACGGCTCAGAGTGATAATGAGGAGTCGAACAGTGTAATCAGTGAATTATAAGCTGCAGCTTTAACACTGCATGTGTGTCAGAAAAGACAATTCAACTGCTCATCATTTCTGATGAACAGGGTTTCGTATGCATTTCAGATTTCCTCCTGCCTCCTACTAGGTAAAGTAGGAAGAAGGAGGAAGCAAGTTTCTCCTACTTATCATGGTCTCCCATGATAAGTTATAAAAAAAAGCATTTTAGAAGGGTTTATTTTTTTGTTGCTCATAAGGTTCACCGTTCATATCGTATTACACCAATGTATGGAGAAATTGATCCGTCAAACACTGTTTTCCAGAATGATCCCCCCCCACCTTAGCGGCACTCTTCAGCTGGTACATAGACGGATCATCTGCTGCCTTCCCCGCCGCACACTTGGTGGCACTAATGAGCTCCGCTAGCGCCTTGGCCACGTCTTTGACTGCATTGATCAGAACCACCTGGTGAAAAAGGCAGACAGGGACGCTGACTTGTTACCGTGACGTCCAGGAAGCACAAAGAAGTGACGTGACATCGTTTCACAAACTCGTGGTCACCTGTGTCTCGGGGTCATCAGAGCCGATGCTGGCCGCTCCCAGTTTGACGACGTCGGTGAGCTGGGTGATGGTTTTGGCAGAAGACTGGGCGGCCTGGGCCAATCTGTCCTGACCGGAAGCGGCTCCGGACACAAGCATCTTAGTGTCCTCTACCAGGGCTTTGGCAGTCTTCAGAATGTTTTCCCTGATGCCAGAAGGGAGAGTGAAAGTAAAAAAAAAAACAAAAAACAAACAAACTACTTATCCCACAAAATATGACAAGTAGTCATTCAGTTGAGCTTTGGCCGAAAATTTTCAGATATAATTTTGAGTCAATAAAAGCTTGAACTCAAAGCCTAACACTTGCAGAAACAGTCATGGGAATGATGTGCAGATGTTTTGATTTCCAAGCAGAACTTTTTCCACAACTGTTTGGGAGGACAGCCACAAATCTGCAGGAAATTCTCAATTTTTTAAGACTTCTTTACACTCTGAAGCCAAATTGGTGCAGCACTCCCACTTATGCTTTTTCATTCTAGCACGAGGCAAAAACTGCCTGAGCACTGCCTGAAAGGATCTGTGTCACTGTGTCATGTAATGTCACAGGTCTCAGCTTGAATCAGCAGATATGTCTGTCTCTGCACTGCGCTGCATTCAGAACTCCCTTGACAGGAGACAATGTGCCTTTTAAAAATGAAGAAGGGCCCAGTAATACACAAATAAATCAATCAATTCATTCTAAAAACAGTAAGATTGTGCATTCAGAGTGAATTACATTCCAACATATGAATTTAATGCAGTGTGACACCTCTGCCATCTTTGCTAAATGCAAAGTCTTCCTTTGCATTTAGCAGGTTACACTTCATTCTGTCAGTCTGGGCTGAAAAATTGCCTGAACCAAGAAGCTGTCATTATGTTTCCATTCGAGTATTTCATGCTCCGACCTGTGGTCTGCGAAGGACTCGTCGTTCTCTGCATTGAGTGTGCCTGCAGATGCAAACATGATGGTGGTGTCCAGATCTGCGATTATGCCCGACACGGCGCTGGCAGCGGTGATGCAGGCTTGGGTGCCCTTATTACCAGCCTGGAGGGCCGACAGCACCAAGGACACCTGGGGACATAGAGAGATTAAAATCCATAAACATACAGGTGAGGATGGACAATTACCTGCAGGTAATTTTTATTTTATTTTTGTTTTAAAGAGCAAATAGTTGAGTGAGTTTTGTTTGCCGATTCTTTATTAATGGAACCTAATAGCTTTCAATGATTAATTTTTTTAATGAAATTTTTCAATGAAAGTTTTTTTTTTTTTTTTTCTTTTAGAAATGCCACGCAGCTAGATTAAATAAATCCGATACCTTCTCTGTGACAGCACGGGCGCAGTCGATGAGCTCCCGCTTGGTGAAGCTGTCGGACGGGCTGATCTGCAAAGATCCGGCCTTCTGGACCAGGAAGATGCAGCCGTGACCGAGCTCCTGCACTCGGCTCTTGATCTGGAAGCCGATCTGCAACGACGGAGAAGCCGATTGGAAAACTTCAGCGCTGATTTACAAAGACGAGATTTTAATTGCACGGAAAGATCCTCGTTAATTAACTGGCTTCTTTGTTCCCGCGATGACTAAATATCTCCGTGGCTTGTGAAAGTGGAGTTGCTTTTATGAGCATCTCAGTTTCCTCCTCACCTCTTCTGGCTCAGCAGTGTGAGCAGCCAGCCGCCCCTGGACGGCCAGCTGGCTGTAGTCCACGGTCACTTGAGAGGCCAGAGCCCCCAGCTCATCCGGACTGGTCACTGATTTGGTCATCTAATGGATAAACACACACAATGAACTTCAGAGTAGAGATAAGACACACAGGCTCATTTCAGTCTAGTGATCAGCGTTTTAAAACTGGTGACCTTTCATAAAGCATTGGCCAAATAACTACATGTCACAGCTGGACATATGATAATAAGTTTGTTTATCTTCTCAACTTTGTCATGTTGGAGTTGTACTTGTCGTGAAGGCTTACCATCTCCTGGGCAGTCACTGCAATAGCCTTTGAATGTTTCACCATGTTAGTCTGGTAATCCACAAAGGAGCCTTCAGGTTCGGCAGGCGTTCCTTCATCAAGCTAAATTTGGACACAAACTAGTTAGAAATGGCACTGCGGCTCACTTTTATTTGTTCACTACCGCACTCAAAAAAACATCAGAAAAAGAAACAATCATTTAAATCTTTAGCTTCAGGCATGATTTCACTTCCATATCATCTTTAAAAGCAAATAAAACAAATTCTTTACACTCATTATAAATTATCCACCCAAGTTTGTAATTATAGCTTTAAAAAAAAAAAAAGCAATGCAGGCGTATTGTTTCCAGCCCTTTTACTAAATTAGACAGTATTCAACACAAGTGCCTGTCACAGGAAAGGAAGAGACAAAAAAAAGATAACATGTGGGAAAAACACGCCCGGATCGATAGGAATTCATAATATTATAAGTGCGCGATCTTTGCCACTCCTGCTGAGAGAAGTCGCAGCTTGGAATCTGAAGCCTGGAATAAGTGACTGAGTTCACGAGAAAAAGCTTCAAATGAGCTCTGCTTGAATCACAGAGGACAACAAGCCATTATACAGATTGATTATCCAAGTTTAATCAACTGCGCTGAAGGTCACGCAAGCAAATAGACTCCCGAATGCTGAAAATGCAGAGCTACAACTAATCACTTTATAAATAATCCATAACGTTAAATGAATTCAAACACGTCATTCTCTCTGGTGAGGTTACACATCTGAGGCATTGTTGCCTAAGTGATAATGTTATTCCTCACCTGTTATCAGGGTAAAAAGGTTCCAGACTTTCTTTGCACTTTATATTTTTGCCAACAGTTTGGCTGTTGGAAAAAAAAGCCTGGCTTTGTGTAAGGATGGATACATCAACAGTTAATTTCCCCCCCACTGAATTATTTAAGTGCGCTTAAACAAAACAAAGGTTGCCGTCATTATGCTGCGAACATGAAGTGACAAGCTAAAAAAACAAAAAAACAAGCTTTTTAATAGAATAAATTCTGAAACGTATATTATTATACAATAATTAATTCTAGATTACTGCAAAAGCATCAATACACCTTGAGCCTTCGGACATTTTGCCACATGACAAGGGGAATTTATGGGACAGAAAAAGTCAACCTAGAAATGTTCTGTAAAGGCCTCAGTGGGTCGTTACAGAACCAGAATCACAAAGACCTGCAAATCACATCAGAGAAAAAAAAACTTTTAAATCAGTGAGGTTGTCTCATGGAGAACTGTTCAGTCAGTCATTCAAAACTGGAAAGAGACGTTTATGTGAAGAAAAGTAAAACATGGCTTCTAATTTTCCTTTCATTTTGATTATGTCAAATCAAAATGAAAGTTTTGGGGTGTAGCATGACTTATTATACATAAGGTCAAAGAGTAGTAATACTTTCCAAGGCACTATACAGTCAGGAAGCAATAGCAGCAAACATTTCTTGTAAAAACAAACAAAAAAAGACCCCAGAAACTAAATGGGTTAATGGGTTTGTTTGAGTTTAAATACAAGAGTGAGAGGGTTTCCATTCATCCACTGTGGAGTTAAAATTTGATGAACTTACCTTGGCCATGGCCTCAGCGATGGACTCCACCATTCCTCCCACCATGCCCACCTCACTGGCCGCCTCGTTCAGCGTCACCATCATGTCGTCCACTGCCTCCTTCATGAGCTGAGCTGCCTCCGCAATGGCATCGTGGGTGTGGGCCGCCTACCAAGTTATCACACAAGTACCAGCGGAGACGGTTAAATATCCTGCTGGAGACTTCTTAGATCATCTCAGCAGCTGGGCAGAATTAGTTAAAACAAAACATAGAGGATTAAAAAAAAAAAAAAGTCCTTGCCTTTGGATTTCCTCCACCCTCCTTTGCAGCATAGAGCATCTGCAGGGCAGACTCAGCCAGCGTCTTTGTTTGGTCCAGGAACGTCATCTGCTGCTGGTGGTCACTGAGCTTGGAGGCGACGCCCACAGAAGCCTTGATGAGAGGCTCAAAGTAGCCCGCCAGCTGGGTAACCTGACGGGGAAAAACACACAGAAATATACAAGTTCTGTGAGCAGAAGACTCAATTATACTTGAAGCTAAACATGACTTCCTAACTTTCTTTTCCTCAAGCGTGCAGGAAACCTTTTACAGAGCTCGTACACGTTTTACGTTTAAGATGTGTATGTGTCTTCAGTTTCTGAGCTAAAACTGAAGACTCTGTTTTAGTTTAGAAGTCTACTGTGTTTAAAGGATCACAGATCCAGTTTAACCTGACTATGAAATTTAAGTCAGAAACTCTAAAACTTTTAAAACAGCTCCGTTTTAGTTTTAGATGTGTGTATGCATTCAATCAGTAAGTCAAAACTAAAAACGCTCTCGGTAAAATGTTAAAATCAAGCTGACATGTTCCAAACTGAAGATAAAGATAAATATAAGTTTAAAATCAAAAACTAGATGTTAAAAATAGCTTTTTAAGGCCTTGCCCCACTCTAAGCCTGTCTAAGATAAGTCTGACCTGTGCAACTCGTATTGAAAGGCATCTGAAGTTTTGGTAATTTCCATAATTTTGTCACATTTTAAGAGAACATATTTATATATATAAAAAATTTTTAAAAAATCACAGCACTTTGTTGCTCCATCATTCCAGTGCACTTGTGATTCCCGTCCCTGGCCCACATACCTTGTGTCCTAGTTGGGAAGCTTCGCCTCTGGCAGCTGTTGAAACGGGGTCAATTAAGTAACCAATTTCCTGCACAGCAGAGGTCAGCTGCTCCTGTAGCGCCTGAACGAGGAATTAAAAGAAGTTAAGTGGCTTTATGCGATTTGATTAAACTGTATTGGTTTGTGTAAACAGGCCGTCAGGAAGCAACATAAAACAAAGATGCAAAGGGGAAACGTGAAGATTTTTGCATTCTCTTGGCTCAAACATTCAACAGAAGGATCTAATGGGATCAGAACATTGTGATAAAATCGTCTCGTCTCAGCCGCTCACCTCTAGTGAGATGTCGTTCCTGCTGGGGAGGTTCTGGCTGATGGCGGCCAGAGAGGCCTGCTCAATGTCTCGGATGCATCTGTTAATGTTATCAATTGACGTGTCGCACTCCCGCTGGCCAGGGGCCTTGTCTCTGAAACAGACAAAAAAAATTAAAAAAATGGGTTAAGAAACGAAAGCAATGAATGAATAGATGAAGACAGGACGGTAGATGAGAAAAGCTGTTGTATTTTTAAAACATTTTCTTTGTGCAAGAAAATCAAGATGGGAAGGTAATTTAGTCGTCTGTGGCTCTGGCCTCTTGGGCAGATTAAGTCTGGTAAGCATCAATTTGGCCCCGTGGTGGGACAGTGAGGAAATCTACCAGAAAACCTCATCTTTGTGTTTAATGAGACGAACAACGTTATGAGATCGACCTCTGCAGGACAGAGAGGTCCTTTGCCATTTGTATTCGCCAGCACCGCAGAAGATCATAGAATCCCATTAAAGGCATGGGCCGAAGTCCCAGTGGTGAATTTGCAGTCCATGAGGAAGCCTGCGATAAGAGCAGCAGAAGTGAAAGAGACGCTAAGCTGGCTGGCTGTGTGTGAATGCTAATTTGCAGATGTTCTGAAAAAGAGAAGAACGCCTCAAAATTCAGAGCGCCTGTTGTTGGGGGCCGAGTCCCCCTGGGGGATCATTGCTGTTCTGAACAAGGTCAGGAGCAAAAAGGTGTGAAAGAGAAAATCAAACCTGCAAAGATGTCATCACGCGTGACTGTATAGAGACAATTTTAATCCCTAATCTTGGCTGAGCAAGTTCAACATCTTTAGAGGTGAATTTTAATAAATAGGGATATAATCAAAAAATGTTTTAATTCATTCAGTTCAACCTGAAGGTCATAAGGTTTCATTATACACACATTGATATATAAAGAAAATATGACTACTCAAAGGTAAAGGAACCATATAATTCAATATAATTTATTATATGATCAATATGTAGGTCATTACAGGCGGTTTTGGCAGCTCTGAAGTGTCATCAGGCACTAGGTCTGTCTGAAAATTAAAATCAGCATTTCTTTAAATCATTCTATAAAGCTCATCAGCAGAGGGAACCATGAACTGCATTAATGCTTCCTGACAGACAGCTGCAAAGATTTAGACTTAATGAAACATGGCTGACTGCCTTTCATTACCAGCAGATGACACAGATCATTACAGACTCTGGAAACTCCACAATGGACACTGAGCAGCATGGAGTCCATGCCTCTGCCACACTTTTGCCTTCCACTTAACTTTCCATTCATATGTTTGGAGGCAGCACTGATGACTGTGCGTTAGTCTCAAATGTCAAGTAAGCAGAAGTCCATTATGATGCAGGCCGCAACTAACAGTGTGTTTTTATCACACTTATGTGATGTTCTACTTTTATAAGAACTTTCGATTAGCTGTGACCCGTCCTGATCAAAATGAACAGAAATAAACAGGTCACCTTGTGTGTATTAGATCTAGTTTTGCAATTTTAACATCTACATCTCTGCATAGAAATCATTGTAAACATGATGCATAAGACCTGAACAATCCCTCCCTCCCTCACTAACCGGATGGCTGTGATGAGAGCCTTGATGGAGTCGGAGACGGTGCGAGAGTGACCAGCCAGAACGGACCAAGTGGGCGGGTCCTTGGGGTTGATAACCAATGAACGTGCCGTTTTGAGCAGGTGGGTGGAGCTGTCGAGCATGGAGCGTGCCGAGTGGAGGATGGGTTCCTGAGCTGCTGAGCCCTTTAAGGGGAAAAACATGCTTTTTAAGTAAATTAGAAAGGCCTGAACGCGTTCCACACTCCTCTGTTTCACGACAAAGGTGTAAACAGTGGCTTCAGATGTTCTCGTGGACACACCTCGTTGCTGATTTTAGCCGGGACGCTGGCAAACTCGGGGTTGGAGGCGAACGTCGTCAGGTTCTCCACGGCTTCGATGAGCGGAGCGGTGGCGACCCGACACCTGTTCCTGTTCTCCTCTGAGAAATCGCCGTCTAGAGCCTTTGAAAACGGAATAGAACCAGTCAAAAGCTCGATCGGTGGGTCGGATCTCAAGAAACGGAGAGAACATTAAGACTGGTCGCAAAATTATAGGGCAGAAACGTCTTATTTAGGAAAATAAATCAAAGTAAAAAAAATTTGATTCGAAGTCATTTCAACCAAATAATTGTTACTATGCACTGGGGAATGCCGGTTATGACCTACCTTGATGGTTTTGACCAGGTTGGCAGTGGTATTAGCCACCTCCTTGGCAGACTGTACAAAGTGCCTTTTAGCAACTGGGTTGGTGGTCTTGGAGGAGGCCAGACGGCAGGCGTTGCACAATGCAGAGGTGTGCTTTGCAACGATTGTGGCTGCAGACAGCACCTGTTGTATTATAAACACAGTTATTCGTTTAAAACAAAGCAGCTGCAAAAACATCCTGCCTTTTACCAAAAAAAAACTATAAATGTTAAAGTGAATCATTGAAACCCCACTCAACAATAAAATTGCAACTAGAGTCTTGTATGGAAGTGTGAGGAAAAGAGAAGTACTCATATTAATAAGCAACTCTTTTGAGCTATAGGCCAGCTGTACTCAGGGAGATAATAGAAAAATTCAGCTGATAATGAGAAATATCAATATTAGACTTTCATATAAGGAGGACGGCCATTGGAATACAAATCAGTGAAAGGTTTGCACACGAAAAGGACAAGTTGGGTCACTTTTCTCATCATTTTCATAAACACAGCAAAAGTATAATCACCAAAGCTAAAAATATATATTAAAAAAATATGTTATAAAACCACCAGCATGTTTCAGGTCAAGATGGATGAAAAATGTAGACAGAAAAAAATTCTGATTTTTGTAACAAATCTTTTTTTAAAAGTACTATGAAGCAGTTGTTATGTAATCACTGATAGTTCAAAGGTTCGCATGTATATCTGTGCACCTGGGAGGGGCTGCTCTGTGGGTCCACTAGGTTCTGACAGGCCATCTGGATAGCCTGGTTGGCCCTGGCAAACTGGATGGGATCCACCAACCCCTGGTGTCCGGCCTGACTGTTGGGGTCCGATACACCCACCAGGTAGGAGGCCTGAGAAAAAACACACACAACCGTTAGTCACAATCACCTGGATACACACACACAGCAGCTTCTCCACTCTGTACCTGTGCCGCAGCTTCAGTGAGGCCACAAAGGGCTTTGGAGGCGGAGCCAACGCAGTCTCCAAACGCAGGCACATCCCCGGTCTTACAGTTCTGAGAAATGCCAGCCATGGACTCTCCCAGTACCTGAACGAAGCAGCAGCAGGAGGGGGACCAATGATTAGGCTGCAGTAGGGCAGAGCGGTGCTCTGATCTTCAGGCTGCTGGGCATAAAGGCCTACCTTGGAGTTTTCCATCACACTCTCAATGCAGTCAAAGTACGAGAGGTCGCTGACCGGTTCGCTGGGGTTGTCCAGCATTCCTCTGACAGCCTGGTGAACAAATTAGCAGGAAAGAATGAGTGACTCCTCTTCCTACATAAAAGAGAAAGACAAGCGAATAATCAGAAACTAATGGGTTTACCTCCAACTCTCTGAGGGCGTTGTCGCACTCCTTCTGACCAGGCGCCTGCTGGGTGCACAGCGTGATCAGCTGGTTAATGCTGTCAGTCACAGCCCTGAAAAACAAAATGAACACAAAAACAATCATCAAAGGAGTACAATTATTAGTGTTGCATGTTTCATGAGCACATATGGGAAGTAGAAATTTCATTTCATGGAACTGTAAAGTATACATTTTGCTTTCAATGTCTTTCTTTCCCCTTTTTTTGGAACAAGGATAATATATTATGGCTAGTTTAGTTTCTCTAGCTTCTCATTTACTTCCAGTCCAGAGGCATTTAGGTCCTTGGATCAAGTTTGAGGGTCTCTAGACTCACGGCATCTGCTCCATCTTTCAGTTTTGAACAGAATGGAACTTAAAAAAAAGTATTTACTCCTCACAAACATAACATTTACACCTTCAAAATTTAATGTTTTGTGGAGGATTTTAAGTCTTAGATCATTTCAAAAATTCTGTTAGGAGTGGTGCGCATTATTAATCTGATGCCTCTAAATAATGCTGTGTATTCAATTGCATTCACAAGTAACCTAGTCAGTAAATGTACCTCCTCTGTGTGGCTGAGTCTTATAAATAGGCACATAGTGAATCTGGATGACCTGCAGATATTGAAAGCTCAGATGGGAGATTCTGTTACTAGGTTTTTAGTGGTACACTCTATAAATCTGGCCATCTTAAAATAAGAGCAAAGTTATTTAATTTTTAAAAAGCAAGCTGATACGTTCTGTAGTTTGTAAAAGCTGCATAGGGGACACAAATATGTGGAAGAATGCACTTTGGTTTGATGAGTCCAAATTGAAATGTTTTCACTTACATGTGACGGTGCTTGGCAGAAAAGTGTCAATAAATGAGGTTAGGCTTTTTTGATAAGAACGATGAGAAAAATTTATAAATGTCTAGATGTGAAAAGCTGGAAGAGAATATGAATGCAACAAAAAGTGGTTCAACAAAGTCAATTATTGTAAAAGGGTGTTGGAAAACGGGCTTAATTTTCCCTGGAGTAGGGAATTTACAGAATGCAAAAAAGTTAGTTTTTGGATAGGACTCGTTGTGTCTAGTTGTCCTACCTTGCTGCAGCAGCGAGCAGGTTTTTAGCGTTTGCAGCTGCAGGGTCCACAGACAGACTTTTAGCAGCCAGCAACAATTTACTGGAAGCCATGGAGATGTTTTTCAGGTTACCAATCACTTGCACCTGGTCATCCTTTTTCTGAAACGGCACCATCAACAACGGCAATAATCAGACTGAGAAATTACATTTCCAAGCTTCTACTTCGACATAATTGGGGGAGCTGCTGATTTTCAGTAAATCCAACCTGTGTGTGCCCAGCCATTTCTATGCCAGCATCCAGAAACTCATCAAAGTCCTGGCTGAACTTTCCAGAGGCTGAAGCCAGCTGGTTGCTGGAGCTTCTGGAGGCGTGGACCACATCGCCTGCCGACTGGTTCAGGTCTGCTGCCGTCTGAGTCAGATCATTCTGGGCTTCCTGAAACGACTTGGAGGCCGGAGGGATCTGAGCAGGGCACACAAGGGAGAGATTTATTATAGTTTTTTAGATCAAACACCAGAAAGAGAGTGAAAGTTTAGCAGCCTGGAAGCTGTTCCTATATCATCATTTATTTATTGCAGCGGGGAACAATACATAAACAATAAGTGGGATGTTGACTCACGGTTTCAATCAGAAGTTTCTTGCTGGCCTCGCCGATGCTCTTCAGAGCCATGTCCACGTCCTTCTGGCCAGGCAGACAGTTGACGCAGTTATTCAGGGAGTGAGAGACGGCTTTGGCCACCTGGAACGCACAGCAGGATCACAACACAGGGTTTACAGAGGTAAGAGGAGGTGACCTGGCTTAGCTAAAAATCTGCTGGTGATGTTCATGAGTCAGGCAACACAGAAAATTAAAAAGACAAAACAATCGGCAGCAAAATAAAACCAGATTAAGAGCCTGAAGATTCTTACAAACTCAAAATATTAATTTTTTTTAAATATTGAATGGCATCATTTTCTTTGAAAATGCAATTTTTAAAAATAAAATAAAATAAATTCCCGGAGTAAAACCCGAACCCTCTCACCTGCGCCAGCCTCTGCTGACTCTCGGCGTCTCCGTCGGACATCAGCGCCTGCTTGGCCTCGTGGATCAGAAGCGCTGAGCCCTCCATGACGTCTCGGGCCGAGTCAAGCATGGCGGCAGCCGCCTGGGGGTCCGTGGTGGAAGCGGCGACGCCTCGTGCCGCCTGGGCGAGGGTCTTCAAGGCCTGGGCCGTCTCTCTGGCAGCGATTCCTGGAAACAGATTCACCCAACAGCAGCATGCGTCACCACAGGATGTGCGTCTTCTAAATGAGATAGCAGGTAAGTTTGAAGCATTATTTTCTGGCTACAAAAAAAGCGTCCATTTTGCAGAACCAACCAGTGTAATGTTCATTTCCTTGAGCTGCACATGTAAGCAGCTGAGCCATGGAGGATCCCACTGCCTTTGAGGTGCTGCCCAGATCCTGAGCACATTTCTCCAACTAAAACAAAAAAAAAGTGAGCGAAGCGAGGGGGTTTAGGGGGGCTGTGTTTGGAGGAAAATCCTCCTTGAACATCTCTTCTTGGGTCTCGTACCGACTCTCCAGGCAGAGGTTTGAGCTGGGTGTTCCCTGCAGCCAGCTTCGCGTCTTGCAGTTCGCTCCTCAGGGTCTGGATGGCGGTGAGCGCCGAGTCGATCTCCATGGGGCCGCAAGCTTCATGAGCCTGGAAGAGAATATTCAGCCTTCCAATACAGCTCCGGCAATCATGTGCTACTGTACGTCGAGATACTCCGACATTTTAAAATGTGTCATTTGTAAATGCAAATGTTTCATTTAATTGAAGGTTTCTGTTGTGTTTTTGCTTGCAGGATTAAACTGTGGTGTTTCTCTTTGCTCTACCTTCTGTGCAGATGTCCTGAGCTCAGCCAGGCAGGTGGCCAGGTTTTTGGCACACTGACCCAGTTGCATGGCCGCGGCCTGATCGGTCACCGTGGGAACAGATGACTTGGCCGAGGTCACCATCTTACTACCAGGCTGCAGAATGAAAAGCAGATGCATTATTTTCCCCGATTCCAACTAAATAAATACTCACTGAAAAGATTTGTGCTTGAATGAAATAATCTCGCATTGTGCTCATTTCGTTTTCAGAAGTTTCACCTCATGCAGGCCTGAAGCATTAAGACGACAACACTATTAATGTTTCTTTAAACAAAAAAGAGGTTACAGGCCTACTTTAACGGGACCTCCCATGACAGAAGCACTATTAATAATTTCAGCCTGGTTCCTAATGTGGGACTGAAGTTATTTGGGGAAGAGTTTGGGAATATGAAGTTTCCAGATGTCCTTAGGGAAGTAAAGTTAGGAGCGCTGAGGCCGTAGCATGCTGTACCTGTAGGAAATTCTGGCTGGCTATGATAAGAGCCAACTGGGCACTCAGGTCCTCTGGTTTGGCCTGGCTGCCTCGGACTCCCTGAACGAGCTGGGGGATGTGGTCTGCGACAGCCTGTGGCCACACAAACACAATCAATACTGCAGTTAAAATCCTGTTATATAACTTTATAAAAACTCAAGCGGGCAGATCAAAGAGCTAATAAAAGGCTTGAAGGTGACTTATTAAATAAAAAAAATAAAAAAAACAGATGTCATAAAGGCACTCGTCTGTCTGCTCTAATCCTCACCTTGCAGCTCTGCACCAGCTGCTGGTGAGCTGCTGTGTTCTTGTTGGAGGCGGCAGCGTTCTGAGCGGCAGCGATGGTCTGCGTGGCTGCAGCCGCGGCTTGCTTGGCGGCGTTCTGAGGAGATAAAACAAAATATTCGCGTTCAAAATGCAATCAAAAAGTAGACACCTGTGTTAACTCTGCCATTTCCCAGCTCTGTCACTAAATATTCAGTGTGAAAGTCTTAGAAAACATGACATTTGTTTTTCAAGAGAAAATATGAATATTTATGCTTTTTCCCCAGAGGATAAAGAACTATAGAAACATTCCTTCTTATTTTTCTATTTCAACGCATTCCTATGTTGCTTCATTTCTAAAACGGGAAGTATAATGCATGCATGCATAAAAGTGACTATAAGGACAGAAACTGTGAAGCTGAACATTCCACTAAAGTAATGGTATTTAGCAGAAAATTCAACATGCAAAAAGTAAATCTGCAGAAAGTACTAGATCAGAAAAATGCAATTTCAAAAAACATATTTGTAATTATAAAAAAATATATGTATACAACTAAAATATTTTGGTAAGACAGATATGCTTCCGTTTTCGAGGTTGATGTCGCCTTGCTAACCTCCAGCCTGTTGATGAGTTTCTTCTTGATGGCGTTCTGAGCCGCAGCGTTGGTGGCCACCCGCAGGCCCTCAGCAGCCTCCCTCAGCCTCTGCTGCTGGTCCTCGTTCTCTGGGTACGCTGCTGCACCCTGAAAACACACACCACGGGACATCAATGTGCAACTTAGTAAATCAGATTATCAAAAAGGGAAGTTTATATGCGATATAGATTTATTATATACAGGGATAACCAGTCTTTATTACTGTGAAGTATTTATGCATTAATTCAAGCTAAAGAGCCCCTACCAAATGCTAAGTGGATATTTTGTGCAACCAAGTGCTAAAATTGTTGATCTAATTTTAGTAGATCAGCAATTATGAAAAGCAAATATTAAATTGTATATAAAATATCTATTAAATATTTCCTTTTTCCCTGAAACCCTTAAGCTGACTTTTTAATGATAATCAAATTTATTTACATGCATCTGATATCTAATAAGGATGAGCTGAGGTCAGAGTGGTGGGAGAGATTACTCACTCATAATCCCTTTGCCGATAGTCAAATTTAATATCCGTTTATATTAAAGAGCTCTTTCCTTTCGCTCTCTGTGCTTTTTTTTTTTTATTCAAGAGAGTAGATTGCTGAGTTTTTGAAAGCTAACACTTAGAAAGCTTCCTGCTGCTGTAGAAAAAGCCTGTGGCTATTAAGTTAATAACTGGGAACATGGCTTTGCATAGAAACAAATCATTAGGGTAATTATTAAACTTTCTGCAAACGATGACAAGATTTCCATGTTTTGTTGTTTGACAAGCTGTAGCATTTAAAAAAAAGCATCTAAATTGAAGTCAAAGGTTCTCACTGAAAGAAAAAAACCCTGCAAAACTACATATCTGCTTAAAAGTGAATACAGCATATCTTGGCCTGACAATTTTTAAAAGCCAACACAGAGAAATTAATGAAGTGAATCAAATTAATAATTAGTTGCCAAATCAACTGTGGGCCTCGGCCTCCATTAACACAACTAAATATGCAGCTGTGATGGTGGGAAATCTGGCATCAAGCTCTGCAAACCAGCTGGAGGGCATCATTTCATTTCCATGGAGGAAGAGGAGCGTTATTAATATCGGCGAGCAATCCTGTCGACAGATAATGAGACCGATGTAGGGAGAGAGCAGATGGATGGAGCAGAGAGGGAGACAAGTCTGAGGAAACACTTCTTTTACTTTTAAACTCGCTGCTCTAAAAATATGAGGTGTAATAAAGAGAGTGACTAAAATCCTGTATTGACTCGACTTATTCCTGTATTGACTGAGCACTGAATTATTGCTTTTATCAATAATTCAGTGCTAAAATGTCTATATACAGCAAAGTGCCATTTCCGAGCCAAAAGTCTCCCTCTGCAAAGGTTAACATTTGTTTATGAAGAGACAATAATAGCTAAGTAGAATAATAATAAATGGGAACATATGTGGTTTGAGCAGCAAAATCTGACACTGCATGGCAACCAGACCCACCATATTTCATGATACATCGACACTTTCAAAGATTTGATTTTGCACATTTTGGTTACTTGAGGAAAAATAATTAAGCTCGAATCTTCTTGAACAGTGTTGAACGCTTGACTGTAGGTTCCACAAAAAAATTATAAAAATATATATTAATAAATAAATAAACAAAAAATCTTGAGCCTTAATTTAATAGTCAATAGATTGAAATAAAAATACAGATGAGTAGATCAAAGATAAAGTATGTCAAATTAATATGAACTAATGTGACAAGTAGACATTAATAGACTTTTGTCCTATAGTTAAAAAGGTAGAAGTAAAAAAATAAACATTTTCATATTCATATTTTTCTATATTCATCCAGACCTGAAAAATGAGAAAAACAAATGTCAGACTTTATAAGTCACCGCAGATCTGCTTCTTAAGCTGCCAAGCAAAACAAATTCATAAATAAAAAAACAAAAGTCTTTTTATACAATGCTTTGTTTTTGATTTTGCAGATGCTTTAAATGTCATCTTTTATCAAGAAACTGAGGAGGCACTAACAGGACAAAGCAGACTTCTGCACCTATGTGTCATTCTCAGTCCCATTTTTCACACCACATTACCACTGTGGTTCCTGGTTCTGCGGGTTTTTTTCCCTCTGCTGTCTTAGAAAAGGTCACCAGATAAGCAGAGAGCGACCGGTTTTGAAAAATGCCACCCCTGTCATCAACCTATTAGTCGCTAAGATGGCCGTGAAAACATTCTGCAACGTAGAATGAAAGCCGTAGAAAAGCGTTTTAACCTCGAGACGTTTCTGAAGTGGACACACATCAATAAATAACTATTTCAGTTCATGATTTTTAAAACAATCTGACGTCACAAAACATACTTTTTTTCTGCATTTGCTCCATCTATTTTAACGTTACATCTACTTGCCACAAAAAACAGGACGTAACTTTCAGGCTCACCTTTGCTGCCTCCACCATCCTTGCAGTGGCGTCTGCCAGCAGTTTGGCGGCTGCCAGCAGCTTCTTGGAGTTGTCCACGTCCACCTCGACCTCAGCGTCGGACCTCATGGCATTCACCAGGTCTGAGGTAGCCTGAGCCAGAACCCGAGCCTGCCGAACCATCTCTCCTGCATGGCGACACAGACAAAAATGAATGGAGATGAGGAAAGAGTCAGAGTGTAGAAGATGTGATCACAACAACCACACAGTTCCAGTTTCTTAAACTGAAGCGTTAATGTTTAATGTTAAGTTTTCTGAATCTGAATCCAGTTTTCCTGGGCCCAATCCTCCATTTTCCAATGTCTATGTTTTCTTTGGCTACCTGAACGTTCTGATGTCTTCCCTCACTTTCACAACCGTTTCCTTTTGTTTGTGCCTGCTTCAAAACTTTACACATAGCTGACCACAAACAACTGACATCATTGGCCACATTATACATTGAGTCACTGTCTAACAAAAGTCTAAAAACACCTTCTTTGTTTTTTTAAGGCCATACTGTTGCCACCATGGCTCCTGTTAATCAGCTACATGTAGCAGGAGAGTTATTAGGTACAAAATGCAGAGATATTCATTATGGTTCAATTATAATTAATATAGTCAGATTTGTAGCTGAAAACAATCTAATTTACAACAAATCCACTAAACCACTGGAATATCTAAATTGATTAGAATGTCATTAAAAAGCACATTTATTTCGGTAATTCAATTATAAAAGTGGCACTTGAACTGAGTTATTACAAACAGTGATTATTTTTTTTGCCAGAGTGAGATGATAAATTTAGTTTGTAGCAAACGAAAACCAAAACGCGGTTTCTCCGACTTTACACAAGACCAATAAAAACACGTATTTTAATACTGACAAATGTAACTACAGAAAACGATGTCTTTATAATGTACTAAATATGCGCCTGACGGTTATCAGGGGCTCGTTTTGCATGAATCACTGCTTCGATGTGGCCTGACGTGGAAGCAATCAGTCTGCAGCTCGGCTGAGGTTTAGAGGAAGTCCAGGTTGCTCAGCAGCGGCCTCCAGTTCATCTCTACTGTTGGATCTGGTGTCCCTTACTCTAGTCTTCACAGTACCACATAGGTTCTCTATAGCACCTGATCAGAAGTAAATAAATTGAAGTATCAAACAGTTCCAGTTTGATGATGTTTCTGCTGTAATCTCTTAAAGTTGTTGTCTCTCTTTCACCATCCGGTGGGACAGAAGAGGCGGTTTCAACCCGACAGTCTGCAGCAGATATCAGATATCCCACTTCTCTTATTGGGTCGATCCGTTTCCTTGTTTGACCTGCAGGCCAACAACATTCTTTGTGCATCTTCTTCCTTCCCTCTGGTCCTTTTCTACTGTCAGACTTGTTAACATGACTGTCAGCTTTTCTCTGTGCTTTCAGCTGACAGCAGTCACTTCAAACACATCACTGTGTCAGCAAAGCTGAGGAGAAGACGGGCCGGGATGGGACTACAGCCACAGCAAGGCATCTTCAGAAACTACCAACCAAGAGCTCGGATGACCCTTTCTTAGTGGAAAACTTGTGAATATTATGAATGTACACAGACATAGATTAAACAATCAAAGTCTTTCAGTTGATACAGAGAATCCATGTGGGAAAAATAAAGATGTTTATGCATATTTATGGATCAAATGTATCTAAAAGAAGCATCTTTCCCTGTGAAGAGCATTAAAAATAGGAGTGTTGTGTTTGAAGATTTTTTTTTCCCAGCAAGAATTTTAAAAAAATTGCTGCATTAATTAAAAAAAAAATATATATATATATATCAGAAATGATACTCGGAACTCTTAGAAATATATTTCCCACACATGGCCTGACTGTATAATTTTTATTTTATTTTATTTTATTTTTTTTGAGTACTGTAACTTCTCCAAATGGTGCATTCGCACTACCGCTGAGTCACATGTCGCCCCCTATGGCCTGACCATTCTGGCTTCATGTGTATGTAAAAAACCAGGGAATAATTTTACACATGAAATCTTAGTCAAAACATCTTTATACGGTTTTATTTTATTTCACAACGTCTTGCTGCTGGTTCATGTCCGTTTCAGGCTCACCTGCGTCTCCCATGGAGGTAAAGATGCTCTCCGTCACGGTCATGATGGTGTCTGTGGCCTGGTCGTAGCGCCCGATTGGCTCTCCCCTGGCGGTGTACTGACGGACATGTTGCAGAAGATCTGCCAGCGCCTGACTCACGACGCTTGCTGCTGCGCTCACCTTCAGGAAACAAGACCAGCATCACCAGTTCTGTTTTTTTTTTTTTAAATAAATCAAACTTCCTGTTCGATTAAACGAAGGTGTCCCATTGTAGCCTGTAATGTTAACATTAGAACTAATCCTCAAGAAAAAAAAAAAGGTAAAAACGACAGATTTGTTGTATATCAGTCGGTGAATCAAGCTGACCTGTTTAAGCAGCTCCCCGTCCTCCGTGGCTGAGAGGCAGGCCTGGACACAGCTCTCCACTGAGCGGTCCACCAGTTTCCCGGCTTCGATCAACTGCTCCTGACAAACCGGAGAGCTGATGGTCGGACTCACCACCTGAGACAACCAAAGGGTTAAAAGTATTAAAGCTGTCACTGAGAAATACGGCCATATTTAGCTTCCGTCATCAGCAGCGGAAAAATTATCATCACCGAGTGGAAAACTTTCCTCTTGTTAAAACGTCGAAAATCCTCGTTTTAATGTTAATTGAACACTCAAATCATCTTGATCCACTTTTTCAGTGTAAAGTGAAACTAATCAATGATCCAAAAAGAGAAAAACATGATTGGACAGGGATAATCTCAGCACACTGCAGCTAATAAATGAAACAGTTCTGACTCAAAGCCAGCAGTGCAGTTACACTAATTACACACATGTGGTCCGTATGATTAGCAATGAGCAAAATGATGAGAGCACAGTGTTTAACTGCACCATAATACACTCATTTTTCAAAAAAATTAATGCAAAGATCTCCAACACTTAAACGTGCTCGTTTTCTTTAATTCACTTAATTGCCCAGAGTTTATTAATATTATGTAATGTTAGTATAAAAGTGCTCCTCATTAAATTAGAACAGCTTTGAAATCCAATTTATTTCAGTATTTCATTCCAGAAAATGACACTCATTTAATGTAAATTCGCTAACCACAGTGATATTCATTACAGCTAATAAGAACCCAAGATAGAGCTTCTCTGAAAAGTTACACGACACCAATAAAACATATTTTAAACACAGAAAATCACCAAATACTGAATCTACATCATTTTTAAAATCAAATTACTAAAACAAATTAACGAACAGATAATGCTCTGACTTATTGAGGTCTGTTTGTAAAATGTTCATTCTTGTACCTTTGCACAAGCCACAAGTTGGGAGGTGGACAGGGCGCACTGTGTGGCGGCAGCGATGACCCGATTCTGCAGGACCGTGTCCTCTGCAACCTGGGCGACGTTCTTGGCCTTCAGCACCAACATGGCCGCCGCGTTGGCCACCGCTTTGGCCAAATTCATCAAGATGTCCTGCAATCACAGATAAAAGTAAGAGATCACCAAATATTTGCACAAGAACTTTTAAAAAATGTTCTTGTAAAGCAGAAAAAAAAAAAAACTTTTTTTTTTTTTTACTTTTCATGCATCGTGTTCAGCTACATCAGTGAAAATAATATGTGCATTGATAAACTTTTTTCTCTCTTCACATTCATAATACATCTACAGCAGAATGATAAAACGAAAGCTGATGAGTTACCTGGAACCTCTCGTCTGTCTCGTTCTCTCCGATCTGTCGCAGGAGGTCTCCACTGGCCTGACCGATGCTACCTGCAGCGGTCAGCACCGTTTGTCTGGTCTAAAGTCACACAAACAGAAAAAAGATCAATCGGGACCTGGAGTCGCATTTAAATCTCTTCTACTACCCCGGTTTGTAATAGTATCACTGTCATTTATTTCACCATTTGTGGCTTTAAAAATTGGCTGAAAGACAAATACTGAAGATTAAAACACACGCAAACAGGCTTTGATAAAAACATCAAAATGCAAAACGAGCATTTGTCCCCTGCAGTAATTTTAAACCAGCTCCAGGATTGATGATTTAAAGAGGTCTTGGATCTTTATTTTGATCACCCAGGACATTTTCAGTTAGCTGGAGGCAAGCAGAAGAGGATGTTTATATAATTGGGTTAGGATTTGGACCAGCAGAGAGACAGAATTATTAAGAGAAGACGAGTCGTCTCGGGATGCAGCTGCTTGGCGACAAATTTAATTAGCCTTTAGCTGGCTGTTTGACATCAGGTCTGAAATACAACAGCTGAGGAGTCTGCTTTGCTGCTTGAATTCAAATCAGAAGGGAGGCCCGTTTCCCGCAAATTAAACGGCTCCAGTCTGATAATGTGCTTTTAAGGAAGATGTGAAGAAGATAGATTCCAAGTATGAGGGAAGAGAAGAAACCAAATCCAAGTCTGAAAGTTTGAGACGCCATCTCTCACCTCGCCGGAGGTTGGCTCCACGGCCTTCAGGAGGTCGGACACGGCACCTGCGAGCGTCCTGGCAGCCTTCATCAGGTCGTTGCCTCCTCCCACGTCGTCCTCCATCAGCGCGGCCAGCAGCTTCACGCCCTTCGACATTTCCGTCAGGTTGGAGGAAATGGTGGTGATGGCGCAGCCCACAGCGGTGTAGTCTGTGTCAGTTGGATCACCTGGGAGGAAATGGGGGAAGACAACATGAGGTAAATGTAAAACAAAGCGCAAAATCGTTTACTTGTAAGGAGTTTGTGCGAGACCTTGTCCAAAATTACAGTTGACAAAAGATATGAGGGGAAAAAAAGTGCAAAAAAAAAAATAAAAAAAAAAAATCAGAGATGGAGTGGTTTCCAGGCTGCCAGGCCACTTTCTCCCACATTCTCCAAACCACAGCAGGATATGAGGGAACTATTAGATTTTACATGGCTTCTAACAAACAGCAGCCTGATGGAAAAGTTCTACTTTACCCAAACAAACTGGCCAAATAATTTTAACTGCAGAACACACCATGAAATTATTTTAACTGCAGAGCACACCAGGCCTTAAAAGCACTTGTAAAAAATGCGGGTTAAGCCTGTTGACGTGTTGCTTTTAATAAAAAATTGCACTTCCTAAAAAACATATTTTTTCCAGAAATGCTAGAGATACAGTTAAAAAAAAACAGCAACAACAACAACAAAAGAAGCCAATATGATTTCTGTTGAGTCAAGAAGCGCTGACCGGCTGTGAGGTTCACAACAGAAGCTGTTCCTGCAGTGATGGCATCAACCTGGGAGTGGATCTCGTGTTTCGATTCGTCCATCTTGTTCTGGATCCACACTTTGGAGGCCTACAGCGGAGATGGCAGACATTTTTTGGGGACGTGAGCTCATTCAGCAGATTTCATCACTGCTGTGAATAAACACTTAATGCTCCTTTGGGTGTGAGAGCATGACCCTACCATGTCCTGCCCCAGCGGTGGGAGGTCGTCAACCTCTCCCAGGTCTATTTGGGCTTTTTGAACAGCTTGCATGCTGGTGTTGATGGTTCCCATCAGAGCCTGCTGCGCTGAACTCTGCATACAAGCAATTCATGAGAAGCTAATTAGTTTACAGTCTCCCGAGGTGGCATATTGCAAACTAATAATGAGAAGTAAAAAAAATTTTTTAAATCAGTTGAGCACTTTAAGACACCCCACAGCATCTAATGTCGTACCAGTGGAGGCATGTGGCCACGGTGCATCTGACCCATGGTGATCTGCTGCTGAGGGGACGGCATGGTGCCCATGCTGAGCGACTCGGTGCCAATGGAGCCAGAGCGGATCACCCCCGGCAACGCCACGGAGCTTTGGTTCACCTGACCCACACGGTTAAACTGCTGCTGAAGTATCGTGGATCTGCAAGAGCACAACATGAGTACCATCAGGACCGAGTCAGGCAGCCGTGCAGCATGATGATGTCGAAGGCCGATGCTTGTGTAGCAATGTTTTTTTTTTAAGTGCCATGCAAAAATGTTACTCAGACTTTCTCACAAATTTCATGTAACAATCCCAAAGTTACATTTATAAGCCTGGCAAAAATATTTTTAACTTGATTTAGGTCAGGACTTTGTTCTGACACGTAGACTTTCCACTGTAGCTTTTGCTGTATCACTAGGGGTTTTTTTTCTCCTGTTAGAAGTTAAACCTCTGTCCCAGTCAAGTCTTCTGCATACAGTAACCTGCATAAATGCAGCCCACCAATTATTCACGTGGCCCTCATAAATTGAACGTCAACATTTGTGTGCTTGAGTATTATTTTATCAGTCAAATCAAGCCGCTTTTCATTTGTACATGACCCACTGACATTTTATGAAATACTGATTTTATCAATACGTTCTCTCACCTCTGGCCCTTTGAGGAATTTTGTAATTTGGATGTGACCCGAGGCGAAAATGCATTTCACACCTCTGTCCTACAGCATGATGCTGCCACCACCATGTTTCACTGAGAGCACAGTATTGTTGGTTTTCCTCCACACCACTTTTTTTTTAATTATTTAGTTTCATTTGTTTCCTGTGTTCCCCATTGTGAGGGAACCTGTGAGGCCTTCAAAGAAAAGCTACACTAAGAACAAATGACTCATATATTGACTAACTATTTTCTCTTAATAAAGTCTATCATAGCCAAATGCTTTCAAAGTTAGAAGTCTCAATACAAATCCAGGCACATTTGTTAGATTTTAATGTATTCAATTTTGAGAGACTATGCACCATTTAACTTCCATTTCACATTTTATGAGCTGTCTTGTGTTTATTTACCACATAAAATCCCATGATGATACATAAAGCTTCTGGTCGTAATGGAATAAAACGGGCAAACACTCATTTAGTATGAATAATTCTGCAAGTTAAATCCTTTAAAACCGTTTGCTGAAAAAAGCAAACCATCAAAAATGGATTGTTCTAGAATTATGTTTTTAACTGGACATGTTCGTCATCCCACTGAGCTAGTTTGGATTTTACACATTAGCCACAAAGACCTTAAACACAATAAAAACCGACAGGGAAAAATCTTTCCACCTTCAGCAAACAAAAGCTTGTTTGTTTTGCTGCAGAACAGACTTGCAAAGTTGGGTGTGCAATGTTTCTGCAGTATTACAGAATGTTGCCTTTGGCATCAGCACAGAGATGGGGGTGGGGGGATGTGCATAAAAGTAGAAATGTTGCAAAAAGCTGAAAGCAGGAAAACTATCAGCTGAGAATGGACAGAAACACAGTTTCACCTCAGGCTAAATGAGGCAACGTTCCTCCCACAGAAGATTGAAAAATGCCAGGCATGTGTTCTCCATGTCAAAAATGTCGTCCAGGTAGATAGATGGATGTTAAAGCTGTTGTAGTGGCTTGTTAGAGTGATGTGTGCATAGCTTTGTTATGTGTCCAACATCATCATAATGTTCCTCTTCAAACTGGGACATGTATGTTTTAAAAAGACAATACAGTTGAGCGATTCTTTGTTTTTTGTTTTGTTCAAATCAATCAACAAAATGCACACGTAAAGAAACGGCAAGTTTCAAGCCCATGCTTCAAACATGAGCCAAAAAGGTCTGATTTCCATACTTTTTAGGGGAAACCGATTCCTCCAGCATGGTTGACTCCTCATCACCCTCTAATCCAAAGCGGTCCTTACTTTGCTTCTGCAGGAGAGAAGTAAACACAGCAGAAAAGCAGGAAATCAGACTGTGGTTTAGTTAAGCCCCATTTAGTTGGAAGGAGGACAGCAAATCATGAGATGAGATCAAATCAACTTGCCTTAAAAACAAAACAAATCACACATTCAGATACCCAGATATACATTTCAGATTTTACTTAAATAGTTACACTTCAGGCTTAAGAAGCCTTCCTCTGCTACTTTTCATTTAACTACAGCGGCATGACGGAACGGCACGGTCTCCATCAATCACCCGCAAAGCCGAAAACACGTAGCCCTCAGGAGAATACTAAAACATCAGGATTAGGGGGTCTCCTGTGATGAATGTCTCACCTTTTTGAGGATGATATCAATATAACCGGCGATGAGCTGGGAGATCTGTTCCCCTTCGGTGGTCTGCACTGAGTAGTAGCTCTCCTGGTACTCCCCAAAGTCCTGCAGAAACGCATCCGCACAGTGAAACATCTGATTTGTGCGAAATTGTAAAAGGAGTAGCCGAAAGCAGAGCGTGTACGGTATACAGACTGAGGATTTTCTGGGAGGATTAAAGTGAATCCATGGAGACGGCTCGACTCAGATGAGCACCGCACATTGTGTTGGCTGATATGAAGCTGCAGCAGAGAGTCAGATTAACCCGAGAGCCGTTCTGGAGGTAAACCTTAATGCAGGAAAACTAACTGCTTCCATGAGGAAAAGATTTCCATTCCATTTATTTTTAGCACATTTCCACAAAAAAAAAAAAGGGTAAATAGAGAGAATCTAAACAACCTCTAAATCAGTGACACCAATACAGACAGCCTAAATGGTTAAAAACACTACAGCAAACTAGCCTTCACACAACAGGCTGTGTTAATCGAGCTGCAACAGAGATCCAACACACCTACAAGACTAAAGCTGTGTTATTAGTGGCTGGACCTCTGAGTGCTGTCACAAAGGAGAGTTATTGGCAGCAAAGAGAAAAGAGTTTGTTCAGAGGACTGAAGGAGACGAATGAAAAGGTGAGCAATGAACAAAACATAAAAGTAAAAAAAAGAAAAAATCTCAAAGACAGAAGTCAGAAGCAGGCTTCATAAGAGTTTCTTTCTTTTAAATTTATAAAAATAAGTTAGGAGTTTAAACATATTTCCATCAGTTTTCCTCTGGGCTTTTGAACACAAAATCTTTACTTTGATGAATAAGATTCACAAATCACAAAAGAAGACGGTGTCCGATTCAGCAAGTACCATTTTAATTTTGGGTTTTGGTAACTGCATGCTATTTAGTTCATCATACTAAAATCTAAAGTACTAAAGCTTGACTGGATTTTCAATAAATACCCCTCTAAGCTAATTTGTGATCTTTGATGATCTTATTTTGTAAATAAAACATCCCAAAGATTTGTATAAAGGTCTACAATATGAACTACCATCAAAATATTTTTTTTATGTGTGTGTGAATTTATCTGCAATTAATGAGATGGATCAAACTTTATTTTTGTTGTGGAAATCAAATATTGAAAGAGGTCATCTAAATATGAAACAACGTCAAATAATTTCAGATCTACCTCCAGATTGCCCGAAACGTCGCAGTGAGGAAACTCAAACCTTTTCCAGACTCCATTCTTTTTTCCAGTTCTTATCCAGACTTGGAAAATAACAGAGCTAATTTAACTACTTTTCCAGACTATAAAAAGTATTTATGTGATAAATGTGTACTATAGCTGGCTCTGTGGTGTGTGCAGCTTTTCTCTTTCTGCCTCTGGACAGAAGGTGGGCGTGTGGCGGTCTTTACCAGCGTAAAGCTCTTGGGCGACGCGGCCCACCTCTTCACCGTAGTGAGGGGCCATTCCTGAACCACATCTTTGGTCTTCTCGTCCACTCTCATCACCGACTCCTTGGTGATGCCCAGGAGCCGAGGCACCAGCTTGTTCTTACTCTTCATCTTTTCCTGTAATGAAAAGAGAGACTTTACTTCAGCCAAACGCATCAATAGAGAACATTTAAGCCTCAATTTCACACAGACGACTCTTCGCAAATTAGAACAGAGTGGAGTTGCAAAAGGATGTATTCATTTCTGTTCAATTTTATCATTAAAGTAAGTAAAAAATCCAAAATGCGGTTGGTAAAATTTATAACACGACATTAAAAGAGTAACATCTGTTTCAACCCAGGAATTTTATGGCACACAATCATGGAAACGACTTAATTCTTGACAACAATGAATGTACATCGCTTGAGTGGATTTAAAGGGTCATGAATACAAAGAGTCAATTTAAACCATTACAAGTTTATAAGAACTTTATGATGTTTAGTTGACAGATTACAGACAAAAAACAGGACAGAAATTCATGCAAAAAATTCATGCTAATTTAGTTTTCATATTTATTTACTGTGGCACAACTTTACATCAGTCCAAGCAGCAAAGAAAAATTAGAAACCGCCTTAATTACTAAAAAAAAAAAATGTGTGTCCTTATCTTTACATCAGCTGATTGGAATTTCTTCCTGAATTCTCTTAGCTTTCAATATCATATTGCAAAAACCCTCTTGAAAATGCATAAAAGCTTTTGTGTTTTCAGTGCGGAAAAGAGCAAAGGCCTCTTGTGGAAGCGAAGCCGGTGGGAGCGGACCGAGAGAATGTGATGGGCTGTGACGTGAGGGCCAAGAGGTGAGGTGTGCAGAAGTCCTGCAGGGACCGTAAACTCTCGGCGGGCCTCTGAGAGTTAAAGGTTAGGAGCCGCCAGGCTGAAGTTTTCCAGGGTTGTTTCAGAGACGTTTCTGCTCCACCGGATTAAACTCAAGAGCCAGAGACTCGAAGACAAAAGGAGATACCGAGCTGAACTGTTCAAGGGGGAATTCATGTGGGGGACCAAGACGTTTAAGGACACTTTGATTTCCGTGGGATTTTTAGGAGGAATTAAAATGCAGAGCAGAAACTGTAACATGTGCTCTGCTGTTGGAAGTGATTTCATTCTTCATACCTACTCGTTGTAATACATTTCTAGAGATCAAACTATGACGATGAGATAAAAGCAACTTCTTTGTGTGAAATATTGATTTGTGAAAGAGTAATACAGTCAAAAAGATTTAAAAAATAGATTTCAGCTAATAGAAAGATTTGAAGTGATGCAATGCAGAATGTCGTCTTTATGCATAGTAGTAGAAATCTGCTGGATTCACTTGGATTCTGCTGCCAGTTGGACTCTAATGAACATATTCCTGCACATTGTGCCCTACTACCTGTCAGTCATTCCAACCGCTCTGTATTCACTCTGAAACCTCCTCTGCTGCAGACAGCAGGAGTTTCCTTCCAGCACCACCACAAACTGCCTGCAACCGACTTCTTCTCTTACTATGTGCTTCAGTTTCATAGTATTTCTTGCAGCTCGTCAGAATGTTTTTGCATAAAACACTGAATTTTGTGCAAAACTGCAGACTCACCTTGACGAGGAAGAAGGAGACGCCGTACGTCCGCAAAGACCGCGCCAGTTTGACATACTTCACTTTTGCTTCGATCTCTGTCATTTCTCCGCAGTTTTTGTGTTCCTGCAGGTTTAATTTTGTTTAGAGGAACTTATTACTTATACAACATTGTTGAGATAAAAGGAAAACTAAAACGAGGATGAAAGTCACACACCTGAAATATTTTCTTCTCAGCTCCTCGTTGCTTTATGTACTCTTTGGGCAAGAACTCTTTCAGACTTTGAAAGAAAGTAAAAACATTAGAGGATGTAATTAATGCAGCAAAGACGAGTTAAACAGTTTCTCCACAATCTTTAAAAAAATTCTAAACATTTTTATTTTTATCTTGAATCTTCATGGAAATCATAAAATGAAGTCAAATACTCACTCTAAGAATCCAGGCTTGTGTTTGTGCTCTATGTGAGGTCCAAACTGGATCTGGGCCTGGATGCCTCCAAACTCACAGGCTTTGTCAAAAGATACTGGGTGGGAACCATTCAGGATGTCATCTCGTGCCTGCAACAGCAACAAATTATATGTTTTGGTTAATTTTATTTTATTTTTTAAAAAGGAGAAATTTTAGTGCTGTGCTGTCCTAAAATTACTTTCATACATATTTTTTGTAACTTTGTAACATAAAAATCATCCATCCATCCATCCATCCATTTTCCTGCACCCTTGTCCCTCAGTGGGGTCGGGAGGGTTGCTGGTGCCCATCTCCAGCTAACGTTCCAGGCGAGAGGCGGGTTCACCCTGGACAGGTCGCCAGTCTGTCACAGGGCAACACAAAGACACACAGGACAAACAACCATGCACACACACACTCACACCTAGGGACAATTTAGAGAGGCCAATTAACCTGACAGTCATGTTTTTGGACTGTGGGAGGAAACCGGAGTACCTGGAGAAAACCCACGCATGCACAGGGAGAACATGCAAACTCCATGCAGAAAGACCAGTGCCGGGAATTGAACCCAGAACCTTCTTGCTGCAAGGCAACAGCTCTACCAACTGCGCCACTGTAAAAATCATGTATACATTTATTTATTTTCCAGGAATAATCATTTTGATCAACAAAACACAAATTGGTGGATCTATTTTAACAAAAAAAAAAACAAATAAAAATCACTCTTTTGCCAGTTTTTTACAGTAAAGGACATTAATTACATCTTAAACACTTCACCTGTACGTAAAGCAGGTTGAGCTGGACCGGGTCTCTGGAGTCAACGTTCTGGTCCGAGTAGAAGAACTTGCGTCTGAGCAGGAGAGTCTCGTTCTCGTCCACGCCCTGCTCTCTAAACGTTCTGCTGTGATCCAGCCAGTTCACTAAAAACGCAACATTAAATGAAGTAAACCGATTTAATTTGCTTGAGCTGTTGTCAATGCACTAGAATTAAATAATGTGTTGTCCTGTGTATACATTTATTACCTCACACTGTGAAGCAAAAATGTACAGAAAACATCATGGGAAACAAATCGCTGCCATGTTTCTCATAACATTAAAGTCGGTTTACAAAAATCTAATCGGAGTGGAAATCACAGATTCATTTCCATCAGTTTACCACATATATGAGATCAGTGAATGGTTATGAGAAGAAGTAACTGCTTGTGTGCAAAGTTGAACACATTCTTATGGGAAAACTTTTCAGATTCAAATAGTAGTAAGAAGTTTAGATCTAGAGCTCCCATATTCCAGTTAAGGGCGGTGGACGCAGAAAGTCATCATCTTTCTAACACCTACACTGCAGCCATGACTCCTCTCTCTCTCTCTTGGCGGTTGTACAGCCAGCCGTTTCTTAAGATGTGACCAAAACAACTCAGTTATTTGTTACTTGATTGACAACGACACAGATATTAAACCGAGTAGAAGGTAAGGCCAGTGACTCAACTACAATTTAGATGTTACTCCTAGTCTGTGTTCAGAACCGAAGAAACTGTTTGGATGAGAGGTGAAACGTTTTCAAGAGACAAGAATCTTTATAAGCAGTGTGCATTTTGTAAGAGATCCACTTCATTTAGGTTGGGAAACTTTCCATGTCAGTTAAAATGGTCTCTTTGTTTTCCCTTAAACTTACAGTCATCATCTGTGTGCAGTTTGGCTTTCAGCTTCTCCATCTTCCTCTCGTCTCGCAGCAGCGTCCTGTCCTTCTTCAGCGTACCCGTCCCGTCCTCCTTCTTTTCCTCCACCGTCTCCTGGATCAGAGAGTACTCCTCATAGTTTGTGATGCCTGAGATCAAGAGTAAAAAATATTTATTTTAGATAAAAGTCCAGTGGCTTTGTCACACAGACCTAAATACAAATCTTAAGATGCAATGAACGTCATTTGCAAAAGTATTCTGTCACGCTACAAAAGAGCAAAAACAGGTTCAATACTCGCTAACCAAAGCAAAGTTGCACATAATTAAGAAAAGGGAACAAAAATGAAATTATTATTATTATTTTTTTTTATTTTATT
The DNA here is from genome assembly GCF_904066995.2 of Poecilia reticulata. Lineage (NCBI taxonomy): Eukaryota > Metazoa > Chordata > Actinopteri > Cyprinodontiformes > Poeciliidae > Poecilia > Poecilia reticulata. The sequence continues at coordinate 25,509,550 of NC_088832.1, read as the reverse complement.
TCACACATTTGATAATTGCAGCATTTTAACCTGAAAACTACATAAGCATGAGAGTGGAGGCAAGCCACAGATATATATATATATAAATATATATATATATTTTTTTATGGATATGCAACAAAGTTGCATCAACAAAAGCAATAAAAACAGTTTGGACTAGTTTTTACTCTGAGCAAAGTCAATGCTGTGCGACTGCAATATCTAATTTTAAGGTACATTCTGCTGAAAAAACAGGAGAAAGAATGCAGATCGGATGATTACGATGTACCTATTCTGCTGCAAATAGTCACAAGCAGCTCGCCCACTGTTTTTGAGTCATCCACCATGATTGTTTTAACGGCTCCGTCCAACATTTTGATTTTCTGGGGCCTCTGCTTCTTCTTGTATTCAAGAATATCCTGCTCAAACACAAGAGGGGAAACATAGTTAATAATAATAATAATAATAATAATAATAATAATCAAAACCAGAAGAAGTGAATCTGTAGGTTTCACTTCAGAAGGAGAGAAATGGAGAGACACAGCGAACGTTTCTGCTGAGGAAATGATCATTTGCAACCAGGTCGCATGCAGGGAAGGAAGAACAGAAGCCTGAAAACCTTATTTAACGGCTGTCTATCACGGCCTGCCGCTCCCCTTCCAGTCACAACAATGGGCTAAGATTTGGTTCACAATAAACGGTCACAGTCATGCCTCCTACCTGGGCTGCCTTTGGTGAATTTGAAGAGGGGAACCAATTTAAGAGTGGCACAGCTACAGCCAGGCATTAACTGAGAGACTGCTGATGAGTTCGTCTACGTTATTCACACATCCGTGTCTGGTGTGTGACTCACACAAAGGTAGCAAGATAACTGTGTGTGCCTAGTGTGTGTCTTTGCGGTCTCATAATTTTCATTTAAGAGTTCCCTTAAGCTTTGCTCTGTGTTCAAAGCAAACATTCATGCCGTGATTGCAGCTTCGCCCCATGTGGCTGCGGGTTAAACAGACTGATGTGTTTACCCCGTTACGGAGCATGTAGTAGTCCAGCGTCCTTCCAGACTCCAACCAGATTCCTTTCCGGGGGTCTTCATCGGACAGGAAGAGGCCGTAATCTGAAGCTGAAGCAGTGAGGATAAACATCAGAGGTTTAGACGATGTTTATCAAAAAAAGAAAGAACATCAGAAAACATCTTGAGCACAGAGAATAAAGGTCAAGCACAGCATTTGCTCAGGTTTAGAGGAGATAACGGCATTTTCAAGGAATTTCTAAATTAAAAGTTTATTGGAACAGAGATCCCAAGTATAAAACATTTGCAAACATAAAGAAGTGAATGATGACTTGAGTGGAGCCATGTGGAACAAATAAGTCTGACATGACACTGAGAAAAGATGGAAAGCTACGATTGATGAGGCTCCAACATGTGGTCCAGGATGGAGTGGAAAGAATTTCAGATTTTACAGCCGAACTCATAAAAGGCAAAACTGTTTATCTATTGTACAATGTACAAACATAGAATTAGATTAAACTTAGTAAAAGGAAGACATTTAAGAATTTCTGTAAATTATTACGCTGTATTTAAAAAAAAAATCAGTGTTCCTAAAAATATCACAAACAGAAGATTTTTACAAAAGCTTCCAAAAATATTCACACTCCCTCAACTCTTCCACATTTCTTGCAAACTTCAATGTGGTGTTTGTATAACTGTGTAACAGTTTATGAAAGTTTTTACCAAATAAAAGAAGAATATCTACATTTAAATTCAGTCCTCTTTACTTTCACACCCCTAAATAAAATCCAAAGCAGCCCATTGCCTTTATAGGTCATTTTATTAATAAATAATCAACTAGAGTAGAAAGTCACACTTCAGGTTGAAAAATCCAATGACAAAAACTACAGTGCGTGCGCTCCAGTACTCTGGAGCATTTAGTAAAAATGTATTGTTCTGTTGAAGGAAACCCATAAAAATTCACGTTTAAACTTTGGAACAAGCCATGTGGAGGACAGTGCAAACATGTGGGACCAGGTGCGCTGACTTAAAGCTGTAACTGCAGCTGATTTTTGGACACAATGCACCCTTTTATTTCTACAATCATGTACCAGTTTGTGTTTTGCTATCATATAAAAAAATTATAAATCTAAACAGTCAAACCAGAAATTTGTTGTTGTAACGTGACAAAATGTGGAAGAGGATAGAAATACTTTTGCAAGGCAATGCATAAATGTTGGCAATTTTTTTTTCCATTTTTTGAACTCTCCAGAGTTTTGTCATTTCTTAGCCGATGCTGCAGATTACAGTGTCGTTGAGAGGCTCACCCTGTCCAGCCTGAGCCTCGGGGACCCTCTCTCTGATAATCCTGCAGGCATCATAAACAGCTGTGGAGGGCTCAAACTGCATCGTCTTCACGACGTTGCATTGTCGCACGCAGATTTTGAGCGACAACACCACCATCTTGACCGGCAGTGTGGGCAGGAACTGCAGCTACACCTGGGCATAAAGAAGACAAAGTGGAGCTTTTTAGACAGGCAAACTTACCAACTGGACCAAATGAGACAGACTTTTCAGAGATGCGCCATTATCTAAAAGGTGCTTTCAAAGCTTAATCAACCAAAAAGCTGGATTTCTTATTTTTCTACTAGAAAACGTTGCCTTACTTTATCTGCATACATTTGGGCCATCTACTGAACAGAAGCTCTAACAATGTCCCTCACTTCCACTGTCATAAACAATTAAACTTTATGAAAGTGGAGAAAGTGCTAATTTGTGCACAGAGGCCCCATTGTTATGCTTCATAAGATAAAGGAGCCGACAACAAATTTATCACTTTCAGGAGACGGCCCATCTGGTCCCTGATGGGGACAAAAACACGACTCAATGATTGGAGCTGGTATAAAGCAGCAAACTGTGCAAAGTAACTAGAAAACTGGAGATATTTCTCCTCAGTCTTTTTCCTAATCTGTTGCTTAAACAAAGTTTAAATTGAATTCAATTATTTAGTTAGTAAATTTAGACTTAGCGCTGCTATGATGACAATCTAAATGGAGAAAGGGCAACAAAAGAGGATTGTGCCATCTCCGACAGAGGACATCCTGTGAGACGCCAACGGGAACAGAGAGCCGCTGTGAGACAGGGAGGTCAGAGGTCGGGTCAAATCGCGGCTGACGTTCGTATGTGGCCTCTCCTCCGGTCCGTTTATTCGTGACCCTGACCCAGACGCTCGGAATCTGGTTCCTTTGTGAGATCTGTTCACACACAGGAGGGAAGGTGTTCGAGCGGCTGGCCATGTTCGCACGTATCTGCTGCTGCGGCTGACACCGGCACACACAAGCAAGGCATTACTTCAAACCCATTTGGCTCGTTGGCAAAAGATTGAACGATTTACAAGAGTTTAAGAAAGTCATCATTCATAATTCGGTAACTGAAAAAAGTGGAAGCACTTCAGGATTTGAGGAGATGGGAGTTCTTAAATAAATTGTAGCAGGGCCAAAATAAAGGTATCGTGTCTGATTTGAGAGTTCACAAACCAACTGTTGCACACTGTTGAGCTTCAGGCGAAGAGGAGCTTCTCTGTAGCTGCCAACAGCGCCTTCAAGCTGCCAACAATAAAAATTCCCCACCACGACGTCTCTGGCGCGCCCTGAACTCTGAAACAGACCTCGTTAGGATGAGCCGGACAAAACAAGCCTTCATATGACGCTCTCTGTACGCATTTTGCCATTTTTATCTTTTAGAGACATAAATAAAATTGTGAAATTTCCCATTCGGACTTCAAGTAATTATGTTTACAATAGATTTTACCTCTGGGTGCAGAAGATTTTGCCCGCCACCTTAATGCAAGAATCAACCACTTTTCTATCACATTATTCTAACACCGGTAATAACCATAAACCCTGTGATGATTTAATCTAACTAAACAAATCTCTTCGTAGAAAACACTAGAACATTGACCATGTAAAAACTGTCAGAGGGTAAGTGCAGTTCATCGGCATAAATATTTGTCCTTTATTATTACATATCGTTTCTCCACAAAGCTGAATTGATTTGGCTACTTACTAGCGGCTGAATTGTCTGCCTTCTCCTCTGTATATTTTTCCTTCTGCAAACAAGCTATAATAGAGTTACATCTATAATTAATTCTCCTTTTCTTTCAGTGTAATAGCTGCAGCATAAGCCAACAGGAGGCAAACAGCTGGAGAACATACAGACACAAAGCAGAATGAAGAGGAGGGTGATAAAGCAGCTAACGGCTTATTGATGCCCCTCAATAGGCTCAGACATAAAACAGCTCATTTACCTGTTAGGTACGTTTCTTTTTTTTTGAGAATTTCGTCATTGGAAATCCTTTACTGCAAATATCATCTGATCATCCATGTGTGCAAATAAGAAAAGAATAAAACAGACCAACCCGTGTACTGTACGTTTAAGAAATGCCCCACTTGGTTCTACCTATGACTTTCAGTGATGTAAACCAGCTAAATTATTAATAAGTAATTATAGTGAGGAGACGAATAGATTAACACATTGTGTAGACAACCCAACTCAACAGTAACTCTACATAAGAGTTAGGTAAATCCAACAACCATCAGAGGTGAAAAGGATCATTACAATTTTAGCTGATAGTAAACAGCATTTCAGCTATAATATGTCAAAATTACTTTACATTCGGTCTTAAAATGTTAAGTTTGACTGACTTCCCTTTGCTGATGCATGAAGGAAAGATGTCAGACTGATGGAAAGGACAACAGGTTTCCAGATCAACTAAATCTATGAAGCTTTGGTTTCTTCATTTACATTCAACCTAGTGATAGAAGTGCAGTACAGCGAGCCATAGGAAGTTAGAAAAGTAGCAGCTCACCTCATAAGCCATTTTATAACTATATACAGTTTTATTTGTGTTCTTATTTTATACTGACTATGATCTTAGTTTTAAGCATCTAATCAGTCTTTTAGAATCTATGCATTTTAGAACGTGTATGTCAACTTTATGCATTTAATGAATAAGGTTTTTTGTTTCACCTGTGGTTTCCCTGTCAAAGCAGATGAAGCAATCAATTTCAATCACTGATCCATCAGTAATAGTGACGGTGATCATTTCACTAGTTTATGTTATTGCTGTTCCTTTGAAATTAGCGATTAGCCACTATTATAAACGTTCCCCCCAGTGATGTGATGACTTCTGCTCGTCTTTACGGGATTACATGGCAGAAATAAAACCACATGCTTTAGAATCCAGCTAGAGAAATGTACACTGAAAATGAAAGACGTTATTTGTTGTGAAAAATATTACATCTGAATTTCCCTATTGCCCCCTGGAAATGTTGCCTCTACGTGCTAAAATATACATTTCATGTTGATTTAAATCTAAATCGATTCTAAAAACAATCCGGAGTCCAGCAAGCGAATTAAACATTTGTAGTATCCACAGAGCAGTTTGAAAGGAGGATCTACATTTCTGGTATCAACTGAAATAAGCATAGTATTTACACATTAATGGCAGGATTTTTAGAGTAATTTCAGAAGTAGGTAAATCTAGCAACCATTTTATATTAAAAAAGGAGGGGGGCAGTCAAAACAATAAATGAAATTGGTTCAAATATAATCCTCTTAAGCTTTAGGCTCAATGTGGAAATTGGTTATGTTACACACCATGCTTTATTTATTCTTCCCTTAAACCAATCTGAAGCTCTAGATGTGATTCCTTAGCAAATAACACTTTACTTCACCGCATACAAATATGTTTACAACAACGCCTGGTTTGTCTCACAGTCAAACATGACCGATAAGACATTAAGCTTTCATCCATTTTTTCGCCTTTCTTGATATTTTCTACTCCTGGATCCGAGGGTTGATTGAGCAAAAGAAGCTCCAATAAAGCCATTACAAAAACAATTGAAAGCAAATCTGTCCCCTGCGCATCAAGACAAAGCAAAGTCTTCATCAAAAGCAGATTACCACTAAAGCATCTTATCATTGATTTTTCCTTCCTTGTGATAAGACATTTTCTAAGATCAAATGTTGTTCCAAATCCCCCCCAAAAACTAAGCCAGCTAAAGACAACTCATTAGGTGGCTAAAACATTGACAAATTCATTCTGTGACCATCCCTGGAGGAGGCAGCGCTATTAAACTTTGAGATTAATCTCTAAAAGATGTAAAAGAAATAAAAAAAACAAGGCTTTATGATGCAATTGACTAAATTGTTGGCAATTTGTGGCCCTAAAGAAAAAGTCGAGGGCATCAAAGACAAAGTTTTTTCATGCGGAAAGTACAACACAAATGTTGCTGCCCGTTACCAGCAATCAGTGGGAGAAAGGTGGCGTTCAGGGTAGAGAAGCTACCAGACCCGAAACGGATACATTTACAAACTCACATCCAGGAACCTTCTCCTTATAAACACAGCGCTGACGTCCCCCTCCAGCAGCTGCACACAATTTGCAGTTTACAACATCAGGCCTCCATTTTGGTGAACAAACTTAAAAACCTCAACAACAGTGATAAGCTTGTGTAAACCTCCACCTTAAACCTAAGCTGGAAGTAATGACATTTTTCTCAACACACACACACACAAACAACCATGAGACACATCAACTTTAAACCAGCTATGCATGCTACACTCCCATATTGTAATGCAAAAGCACAAGGTTTCCTTCCCTCTACCAGATTTATATTCAACTCCACCAGCTATGCCGCCTCTTCTTTCATCTGCATCAGACCAACATAGCAAACAGAAACGCGCTCCACTGACATTTTTTTCCTTCTGCTCTGGAGCTGGGATTCCCAGAGCACTTAAAACTGCCTTTTGTATGCATTTATGTCTGAACTAAAGCGAGGATTATTTCTGATGAAAACACCATCACACGTGAATAAAATCACTCTCTTACAATGAGATCAACAAGTTGAGTCAACAGCCTGACTCAAATACAAAGGTATACAGGGTAACAAAATGTCTAGAGAGGTGCAGTAAGGTCATTGAAAGAGCCTGGCAGCTCTGTGCTTGTGTCAAAGACTTGAAATATGCTTTTAGACGTCAGGCTTTTACCAAAATCAAATCAAAATCCAAATGCATCTAAAATAAAACCTGCATCTAAGCAGTCATTTGCAATTATATTTAACCCAGTGGTACTGTGAAGATGTCTAAGCTTCAAAATATTGTGCAGCACTATGTGACCATCACTGACCAAGCAACCAATTTAAGACTATGCTAATTAAAGTGGAAATGGTTATTTCAAAATAGATAGAACTGCAAATGTAGATATGCTCGAAGTGCATTATGAGTATTAAATGAGTCTCTATACAACTTTATGTTGAAGACACGGAATTAAAATCTTTGTGCCAAGTAGCATATAGCTCAAACTCCAGACCTCCAGGGCGCCTGTCCTGTAACTTGTAGATGTCTCTCTGCTTCAGTACACCAGGCTCCAATATTAGCTCATTAGAAGAGCTCTGTAGAGCTTGATTGGAGGCAGTTTTGCAACTTATTTTAAGTGTCTAAAACAAGGGACACATCTAAAACTTACAAGATTTTGGCCATCGAGGATTGCAGTTTGAGACCACTGGGGTCTAGTTATGCCTCAAGTTCCTTTGGTTTGTCAAACTTAATACCAATTAACTTTGTTTTTATTACTTGGGAGTAAAAGCTGAAACTAAAGTTAACATTTTGTTCCAGTTACTGACAAAACAAGTGAAGAACATTTGTATCGATTTGATCTTCCGCCGGGCTCTGAAGGTGCGTTTTTAGCCTTGTATCACATGTACCCAACACAAAACGTGAGGAGATACTTCTGCCCGATACATTGTGGTAGAGAAGAAAGGTAATACTGCAAAAGTATACAATTCAACAGTTGTTCAGAGCTCACATAGAAACCTGAATGTTATTATAGAGAAGTCAAGTATTTTTTATAATATTAGCAATACTTCAAAAATACATTTACGTACAGAACAGAAATCCATCCATAATAATCTGAATTTGAATTAAATCTGACCTAAAATAAGAAATAATCTAACTGAGTTCACATATCACTATTACACGCTGCTTTTTGTACTGAGAGTCTTTGGTTATTGAATAAGCAACTTACTCTATTTTAATAACTTTGGTCTATTTTCAGGAACACCGTCCCAATTTTGGTAAGTTTTTCAATAACCTCACAGCATCTCCATCACAGGATCTAGCAGAGTCGCCTGTAGGACAAAGAGTCTGTGGAGAATGACAAAGATATATCACCTAAAATTGTAAATCTATATGTAAATGCATGATTTTATGAGACCAATCATAACAGTATTGATCCAAACCCAAAGGACATACAATGGCTGCATCTGATATCATTACTTCATAGCTAAAAGAAATCAAACTGAAACAATTATTCACTTATTACCTTAAAGTTGGACCATACTTTCTATATCTTTCTGCAGGTGTTTCAAACAGACTCAACTCTACACATTTGCTATCCAATCCAATCCAACTTTATTTATAAAGCACTTTAAAACAACCACAGCTGTACAGTAAAACACAACGTAACAATAAAAAAATAAAGAAAGAAAGAACTAAAAAAAAACTCTTACAGTTTAAAAACGAAAACATACAATTTAAAACTAGATCCCACTGGTGTCGTCTTAAATGGATTTTAAGACGAACTTTAAAAGCGGACAGTGAAGGGGCCTCTCTGACCTGCAAAGGCAGGTCAGGGAGGCTATGCAACAATTGGAAAGAAAGAATTACAATAAATGAGCTGCTGGGCCACTTGATGGCAGAGTAATTAGGGCGGAAATCACATGGCCTTAAATTGCATCAAGCACCGGGTCTTCAGTTCGATTTGCTGCCAGAGAGACATTTACTGCATGTCACGTCTCTGCAATCTTTCCCATATTTCCTGTCTGCAGTGACTGCTCCCATCTGATCAATGGCAATAAATATGCCAGAAAAAAAGATGGGCTTATAAAATATGATGCACTTGAGCAGATTACATTACCTGGGAGTATATAAACTACAGCTACTGTCACCAAGCACACAAGAAAAAGTATATATCTCCACTAAAACTTAATGGAGAGTTCAACTTGAAAATACAAGATTCAAGATCCAATTATGTGTTTTTTTTAAGGGGCAGTATTGTGCGTTTTCCAGGTACATAGTGCTATTTTATAGCACAACCAAGTGATATGAGTGATATGACTTCAGTTGTAAATTCTGTATATCAAATATGACTTAAAAAATTAGACTTTGTGATTTAATGGCCTGAAAATGGGCCTGCGTCTGTTTATTCACTGAGAAGTAGCTGGCATAATGAGCTCAGCTGGTGTGTAGTTCTACCAGGTGTTTGTTAATTGTTACTAGCTAGGCTGAAGGAGCCGAGTCATGTGAGGAAGAAGGAGGAGCTGCGTCTCGAAGGCGGTGCTTGGTCCACCCAGCCATTTTGCACAGCTGAATGATTTCCACAGGAGGTTAAAGGATTTGTGACACATGAATGAAAGAGTCAGAGCAACGCTCCAGGTATGTTTTTGACGAGGGGACAACATAACATCATACTGCCCCTTCAATGCACATATTGTATAAATATACACCTTTCTGAAAGTGTTTGTGATGATATTAGTCAATGTTTTTGTGTTGGCCCATCGTTCTTCACTAGAAGCGAGTGATCACTTCTAGTTTGAAGCGATCACTCACCTGGTTGCCATTTGCCCCTAAAGTAATTCCACCTCCGTATTGCCTTCTTTCTCTATTTTGCAAGAGATTTTGACTGTAAGACGAAAGATAGTTTCTCTGAATCTTTGGCTTTGCGACAAGCTCTGACTGCCATTTGTGCTCATGTTTTGAACACCAGTTCAAAGTATTCATCCTTTTTTTATAAGTCTCTGAATGAAAATTGCTGAAGGCGTCCCCTTCTGAGCTTAGAGGCCCCAATCTGGGAAATCTTTTATTCTCACTTACCTCTAAACGAGCATTCGTATAATTCCACGAGTGGAGTAAGAGCCTAGGCTTGAGGGTTTCATACTTGGATGGGGTCTTTTTTGGCATACGATATCAAAACTCAAGATGAGGGCTTTTTGTACTAGTGGTGGAGGCAAAAAAATAAAAATAAAATATGAGGTCCAATCTGGGAGCCAAGTGTTACTTCTACAACTTGAGATTATTCAGGTGTACAATTCAACTGAAACCATGAGCTGCAACATTCAAAACCTTACTAATGTAATTATCTTCAACAACTACCACTGTGTAATTATAGATGCATTTTTTTCTATGTATATTTTTGTCAAGTCAAGACATTTCAGTGGGTTTTTTCAAGCCCACAAGAGAGTCAGGCTTTAAGGAAGTAACAGGAAGACGGAACCGAGTACAGCACAATTGTGATGTTGTCGCTTCATCATTTTTTGCCATCTGTCACGGACATTTCTGAAAATCTTAAAGCAGGGATCTAAATTCTCTACTTAACACAGAAACTGATGTGTATGACTTCTAACCATGACAGATGAATAATCTGTAATCATGTTTTGTTAGATTTAAAAAAAATAATTTTTTAAAAAAGTTCAACTGTATCCTACAGTGCTTGCTCTCTGATTACCATGGTGTGTACTGTTGTCTCATTTACAAATATAAATATTTAAAGCTCACTCACCGCAAGAAACCTAGAAAGCTTTTCTTGGATCTCTTCATATTGTAGTTATTGTAGTATAATCAGAGAGCTTTTAAAAAAAACCTGAGCTCTAATTTGACCAGAAAATTATGATCAGTATCATTGTCAATCTTTCTTGGGAGAAAAATTAACCTTTTATCCTAATATCTGGCCATTCATGGCCATTTTGAGCCAACTTGTTGTTGTTGGTCCAACAACAACAGGTTGGAGAACTTGTTGAATAACTTGTTGTTGGTCCAACAACTTGTTGTTGGTCCAGCCTATTTTTATTTTTGGAAATTATTTAGTGCAAACAATATTTGCTGAACCTGTACACACAACACCAATTTTGGAGGGCAGTTTCAGAGGATAAAAAAAATTTGTCAGAAGAAATATCCATAACACCCAGATGACATATCAGCTTCCTGCTGGGACTGTCAAAATTAATTCACGATAACAGCAAATCTTTTAAAAGTAAAACACACTCCCTCCAAATTTTATAAACCACACAAAGAGAATTCATAATTTATGGTTTTGCTCTGTGTTGCAACATTTACAACCTTCAGGTGTGGCACGACTGGGGTCTTTGAATCCATAACTGAGACCTGCAGCCCTCAGGACAAACCGAGGGTCAGTTCAGGACAGACTGTTCACTTCTTCCCCGGGTTCATCACCATAGTAACATACTGTATACCGGAAACCTTGTCCTCCAGGACAAGTTAGTTTGTTACTTGTTAAAAATAGCATTCTGTTTCTTCTATCCAAACACTGTAACATTACAGAGTCTGTACGTTTGCAACCTGTTGGACTGAGTTTTTTTTATTTTTGGAGATTATTTAGTGGAAACAATATTTGCTGAACCTGTACACACAACACCAATTTTTCACAGATGGAAAAAAAACGAGTCAGAAGAAAGCAGGGTACATTTAGTCATGGTGTGCACATAAGTTTCATTTAAGGAAAACGCTCAGCCAAAGAGGCAGACAAAGGGTTCAGGAGATAAAAGGAAAATGAGACTGAGCATTGGAACATGCAGCTTTTGTTCAGCAGATCAATGAAGCAGTGCGGAGCCCAGTGGGAATGCCCAGGCCCTATGACAGTAACATGGCCTTTAATCCAATAATAAAACATCACACAATTCAAAAAAGATAAACCACAGAGCATGGTGGTAGCCTCGAAGCAAAAATGACCAGACACAGTTATTAATCCTTCCGATTACTGATTCCAACCAGAAACCTTTGAAGTCAAAAGTTTACCAATTTGTTCTTAAAATCAGGAGTACTTAGTCTTACTTGGTAAGATGTGATATCACGTAACCACAATTCAGTCATGTCATATGGCAATGGCATTTCCTCTTTTACAGATTTCTGCTGGTGTCAAAAAGAAGCTAGTGCTGTGATGGCATTTTCAAAATACATTTTCAGAGGCTGGGATTCATGATTAAAGACTCAAAAAAGAAAATGTCAAATAAGAAATCACTGCCTATAAAATCTCAGAAGCAAAGGGGAAAAAAATTATGTGAAGTTCATTATAATAGATAGATAATTCCTGGAGCCTGATGTGTTTTATGGCATTTATTTGATGTGCATTGCTGCTGAATAATGAGCTTGTAAAATTGACCAGGTTGATAAGGTTCAAAACCTTTATCACATCTGTGTTTAACAGATTTTTATGAGAATCTGTAATGATTTAAACGTTAAAGATTATTCTGAAGCAGCATCAGTTCATATCTTACAGAAGTTTACTTTTAAACAGTCATTGATATGTATTTATACAACTTTTTTTTTCCCAAAATGACTTTTCTTAAGCTTTTAGCAACATGTACTGTAATTAATGATACACTGTTTTCTGAACAGTGTATCATTAACCCATTTAGTCTGATGTTTACTAGAACAGCCTGAGATATACAAACCCAAACTTAATTAACTCTGGACAGTAATTCCAATATTAAAAGAGAAAAAAGATTTTATCTTTCATACTCATTAATACATTCAAATGAACAACTCCCACTGTTTTTTGTTCTTTCAATACGCCAGTCAAAAGCATGTGTGTTGATGCACTTCAAAGAATTTTAGAGGCGTATGCAGACACGGAGGTGGTTTTCAAGTTCTTCCGTTTCCGTTGGAATCAGAAATGCTACCTTCTTCAAGGAACCTGCAGGACTTTTTTTTTCTTTTTTGTTATAACAAAAATCAATAGAAATATAAACTGGAAATCAATATCAGCCAGGAAAAATATATCAGGCGTGTCTCTAATTATACAGCTTCATTGAACATATTGAACACATTGGCCGAAGATATATGTAGCTCTGCTGTAAGGGATTTAGGAGTTCAATATTTTTTCTGGACAAATTCTTGTCATCAATATTGCATTGAGAGTATAGCTCAATTGTGCAGTTGACAAGTTGTTGGCCTCCTCTGTTGCTCCTAGCGCCTACTGGCTTTTCATAAGGCCAAATATATATTTAATGTGCGTTTTCTCAAGTCCCCCTACAGCCTCACACGTAGTCATAATGCTACAGGTCAAAGGTAATATTCCACGATGAATCACAACCGTTAACATGTAGAGCCAGAACAAGCAAAACATCTCTCTTAATAACCTGGGCTGTTGATAACTATGATTGCATCTGTTGATTTAGCTTTCATCGTACTCATGCAGTGCAAACAAAGCATTCAATACTCTGGCTGCTCACTGGGAAAATATGAAATGAATCTAAAGCACACAGTCTTAGTCACACAAGACCAATCCGGCACGGTTCAGAGTGAGGTCACCACTATCCGGCACACTTTGTGTGGCGGCGGTGGAGGAGGAGACTGTGGGGAATACAGGGAGGATGAGGAACAGAGGAAGGTGCGACACCAAACTCCTGCTTAGGAGCCTCAATCTGGACACAGGCTGAAGTAGGGACAATTTTTAATGTAATCACCATCGTATTCCTGTTCAATAACTTGACCACTAAATAAGATTCCCTCCTCACCCTGGGTTTTTACTGCACCACTAAGTTTAAAAGATCATTACACGGCACAGTCAGGTAGGATGAATTTATAGCTTCGCAGGCAAAGACCTGACATGGAACAAAGAAAGAAAGACATTTTGCATAATTATTAGCATGGCCAGAGGAGTCAGGTAACAGGCTGAGTAGCAGGAAAGTCTTTGGTCCACATGTGCATCTTTTGCATATGCACAATTTGTATGCTATGCATTTATACTTGTTTGAATGGGAAAGACAGCGGCAGGCAGGTGATACACCTCTGTCAACAGCAACTTCAATGCAAGTGTCTGGTTTCATGCAGGGAGCCAAACAGTCCCACTAGTCCACTGCAAAGCCTGTTGACGGTGCCCAGTTCCAGATAATATATATTCTTACATTAACATGGGGATATATTAACCCCTGCTTTTTTTTTATTTTTTATTTTTAGTTTCAGTATGAAGAAAACTAAGGCCAGAACTGCTGGAGAAGATTAATTAAAAGTGGATGATTAAATGTCTCGACTCCATTAAATATAACAACTATGTAAAAGCCCACAATTCTTGTTAATCTTGCAACACAGCAGCCACTTAGTCCCACATTATTGCCCCCTTGAAGGCTGTAGTTTTCTGCAAAACATAGAATCAGTCTGTACCTTCTTTTTAGCAACTAAATGATGTCTTCAGCCACGGATCACCATGGTAACACACTCTGGTTGTAACCTGACTAATATCTGGGGTTTTTCACAAGGACAGCCAAACGAGAAAACAATAGTGATCAAAAGGTGTCTGCCGCTGCATTTATTAATGGATTAAAATGTCAAATTACACAAGATTTGCAGGAGTCATCTGTGGAATGATCTTAGCTGCATTCAGCCCACAAACCCAGGTTATAGATCAATCCCTGCACTTGAGACAGAGTGACGGCCCAGGTCTTACTAATCATTCTGATATATCTGACAGCTTTGTACATGCACAGATCCTGATGACTCAACTAGACAATTAAAAGGAATCAATGACAAGTAAAATATCAGAAACAACTCTAGGTGATAGCAGCTTAGAAAACAGAACGGCAACAAAGTTGAATTTTTATTAGGGAATTTTCCCAACACATAAAATTAACATCATCACCTCAGTTCAATCTCCCTGCTCTACACTGGTTATTAAGTGCTGCCTCTGGCAAAGAGACTGTCAAAACATGATGTTATCTGTGCAGCTATATCACCACAGGACGCGTGAGTACACACACACACACACACGCACACACACACACACGCGCACACACACAGTGCTTGGGGACAAACACTTTCCAAGTGCAAACCTTCAACCAGCTCCAAGAGCTTAGTCATTCACACAAATATCACTTCCTGGAATAAGCAGCCAAACCTATACACAACCAATCAGAAAAGAGGGTGTAAGTCGAGGAACCTTTCTTAAAATACATGAATGAAATAATAGTTCAGTACAAAAATAAGCTGCACAAACCAACCAAATGATTTCTGTGGTTATGCTGTTCCATGAATGAATGTAGAAACCAGCAAATATAAGTGAATTCACAGAGTTTGATTCTGAATTGATGCTGAAAGTTTGTCCATCACACAACAGTATAGATGTCCTGTGTTTCAATAGCATATGGAAAAACTTTGATCCGTTAATTCAGGAATTAAATGTCCTTACACTCATATTTTGCAAAAACTAAATGCCTTATTTAGCAAATTTCGAAAAACTAGGCATCTCAATTTGTTTCTAAATGAAGCATAGAAATCTGAATTCCCCAAAAAGCAGTGAAACTATTTTTGATGTTTTCGTCAATAGCTCAAATAAGAACAGTTGGACAAAAACTTGAATTGTGTTGTGGCAAACAAAAAATACAGGCAATGGACCAAGAAAAAGTCTTTCAATTTTTCATATTATTCAAGCATAGAAAACAACAATTTTCATACTTTTCAAGACTACATAGAAACCCTGGAAATAATGCTTCAAAGTCACCTTTATATGCATTTAAATAAAGTTAAATCAAGTAAAATTTGATTTCCAAATAAGGTTGCTTACCACTGATGTTTGGGCAACTGTTTCAGTTTAGAGATACAACATACGCCCTATATAGACAGTACAGCTAGAAAGTTTACATCAGTTCTGCACAAACACGTAAAGATGGAGCATTTCCTCCCCTCGGCATTCCAAATGTTTGAAGTGCAGAAAAGCTAGATACATTTTCTCCTTATTTTAGAAAATTAGCATTCAGACTGTTTATGTACCACTGAACTTTCTGCCCAATATACAGCCAGTTCATAAAGTGCAAAAAAATCAATGTCAAATGCTGTTGAAGAAAATGCTAAATTAAATACCAACATACATGAGACAAAATATGGCAGAATCTTCTTACTGCAATTTGCAGCATAAGAAAAAAAAAAAAGGTTTCACTCAGGTGTCCCTCAGATTATTCAGCCATTTTATAGACATCCAGATACACACTCGCAGATGATGTATAAAGGGATAAGTGTGTCATCTAAAAAGCTTTCACGTATTCAGCCGTAGTTTTACCTGAAGCTTCAGGGAACTTTCTGAACTCTTTATTGCAGGGCCATGTAACACCCATCCATCACAGAGATGTAAGAAACATTAGACAAGACGCAGACCACCCAGACAATGAGATCTAACACAAACATATCTCTAAGAGTGTGTCAGCGATCATTTGTTGGAAAGACCCAGCAGAGAAGAAGAGATCTCTGTTCACTTGTATTCTGAATAACCTGTTATTCCACAAAGCTTCACTCCATCTCAAAATGAATTAGGTTTGGATAAATTAAGCAATTCTCATCAAACAGTGGCATAGAGGAAGAGAGAAAGACAGTTAATGGACCAAGAAAATATTTTTGTAATGTTCATTCCCCCCCCTTTTCAGCTTATGATCCCATTTAGTTGAACACTGAAAATGCATTTCTGACTTGGGTGAAAGAGATGTCTTTCGTTAATGTCCTACATAGTTTGATAGTTATGCCTCATCATATTAGAAAACATCTCCCTTTGGAGATTTTCTGAGCACATTTCACTGAGAGGAGACCCTGACAGGATCCAGCACTCGATGGAGGGGCTTCATATCCCATCTCTCCTGGGAACGCCTTGGAATGACCTGGATGATTTTGGTAGGACGAGGGACCACCAGGGTTCCCACATGGATATGTTGTCCTTGAGACTCAAACTTATATCAGCTGAAGACAACAGGTGGATGGATTGATAACCATACCTTTAAGACATAGCTAACTTAATTGTATTTGTCTCTTTTAATGTGTTAAATCTTTGAGGTAAGTGACATTTCTTCCTAAAAACTTTCAGACAACATTTTGTCTCTTTTTAGTTCTACATATTGTAAGAATGGTCCTTTTGCCATGCTTGAAATAAAGCACTCCTGATTTAAAAATGAAAATCAAAATTTCTTCCAACAATTGCCTTTGTTTAATTTTTTCAAAACTGTCTCACATAAGACAAACACTGCAGCAGTTAAATATGAAAGGCAGTTTTTTTGTGTGTCATTCATAGATGACAAATCTTTTTTTGTTCTGGAAGAAATATGTGGTAGCTTGCGCAGATGGATAAAACAAATTAAATCATTACAATTGTTTAATTTGAACAGTGTTTATGATAAAAGAAACATTTCTCTAAGCAACAAAACAATGTGAAATTATATTACGACTGGGTTATGACTTTAAAGAGGTGTTTTGGTTTGGAGAGTAGATCTGTGAACTAGTTTGAGTAAAGGTTAAAATGTAAATACATAAAAAAAAAAATGAAAGGCTGGAGAGATCTACAGCTGAGGATGTAAAGTATTCTGACAAAACACAATAAAAGTATCAAACTATACGTTTCTCTGTATAATAAGTTTGAACAAAAACTTCTTGGTATAACTGCATCATGGTGTTTCGATTTTTTAAAATTAAGCAATAATGAATAACATGATTTAAAGGCCTATACCCATACTGCTGCTTAAATGCTTCAAAACACTGATTTTTACCGTTGCATGCATGCCATCTATTTTGATTTTGATTCACAAACTCATGCAAAAATATATGATAAAGATCAATTACCTAGCCTGTTCACTACTTCATCATTTTGACCCATTTTAAAAAAATAAAAATTGATTAAAAAGACTCAAAACACACAGCTTTAGGGTATTCATAGCCTCTACTTAATTGTATATTAAGCCAATGAAACACACAAAAATACTATAACGCAGAAACAGCAAAAGACTGGGGGCCAATAACAGAACCAGAGTATTTTCTCTTAACCTATATTTCATACAAATTGTTTTAAATTTCCGTAAAATCAAGGTGTATATATACACCTTAGAGCCATAGCAGAACAAGAGGACCAATCAAGCTGCACCCCAGCTTGGTCCCCAACCTTCCAGAAAATACAGCTATGCTGCCTTGAACAAAAACAGGTGGTGAATGCTACAGTGATCCCCCATCAGGAGTCATGGCAAAGCTTTACCAGTAAATGCCTTGTCGAGGAAAAAAAAACTGCTGTGAAATCATGAAAGAGCTGCAGCATTTGGCCAGGGGCCAGTCATTTTTCCAGACTGAATAAGAACCACAGAGATCTGCCTCTGATGAGGCACCTCATCGTCCTGTGGGTCCACTGATACTAAACACGACGTCACAGTCTCGTTCAGGAATAATGACACATTTGTACCATACTGGATGTCATCCTGTACACGCAGTGGAAACTTTCTTTAAAAAAAATGGTGACATTCCCCAAACAGGCAGGTTTCTGCAAACCGTGACATCACCTCAGTCATTACTGAGCTCAGCGCTGCTCAGATCTACACATCTGGTCGTGCCGCTAAATGATGTCGCTCAATGACTCAATACTTCCAAAACATCTGGTCATAGTCGGACGTGAGCTTGCCTGTACAGTCACTTAAGTGAGTGAAGTCTATCATCGAATGCATGAAAAAAAAAAAACAACCATGAAGTATTTCAACACAAGCATGTCCTTAGTCATGTTTCTGGAAATCTTAAAGCTCCATTACAAGTTGAAAATAGCTTTCAACATAGCTGAAATATGTGACCCCAAACAGACCTCTTCTGAGTTTGAGTTGTCGCCCACAGAGGAATACACCTCAACCATCAAACTGGAAACCTTCAGAGATGGGAGTGTGTAAACTGTTATACCCTGTATGATGTCATAAAACATCACTCTCACTAAGGACACAAAAATGTACCACTGCTAATACAGTGTCTTTGACTAATACAAGGACAGTAACTCTGAAAGGTTTATCGGGATTAATGTGAGAAACTGGACCCGGCAGTCAACTGGATGGACGGGGAACATCTGGTGAAAGCTGTGACTGAACTAACACAGCTCACCACTTAACACATAAGATGAAGCATTAAATGCACAGGAAACGAACACGAGTTGTGGCAGAGCAGAAAGTTAACCCTTCTCAGCAGGTCCACAAAGAGATGAATTAGATCATTTACATTCTACCTTTTCTGCAAAGACCACTTTCTGACCTGCAGAAAGTGGATATCACATTGACTTAGGACTTCAAGCACGCACAGCTATGTTGAGATGTGGCTGTTTGCTGAAGCGCAGCATGAGGCAAATCAACATCCGAGCTCATTAATTGCTGCAAAACTAAAACACAGAGCGACAGTAAAGTCATTTGTGGAGCGGAGCGTGGAAACAGAGAAGCTGGGCACCAGATGCTTCCAACTAATTGCCCTCTGAAAATCAGCTCATCGAGTCAGCTTGAAAAGCAACATTGTTGTCAGACAGATATCTAAACAGTGGCATACTCATAATTAACTGAAAAGCCATTGGTCTTCATTTATTTTTAACAATTATTATAGTATCCTGCAGACAAGATCCCATCTGCACTGATGTAGTCATCTTAAATGTCTCCTCTTGAGAAATGCAGCTAAAGACCAGCTATTTCGTTTCAATCCTCAATTTTAAGTGCATACATATGTTTAATGGCATAAACTATTAACTCTCTTTCTGTGGGAAATTACATTAAAAGTGTTGGGTGGTGGTCCTTTTAGTTTCACCCCATGATTACTTTTGTTTTCCCCATTTAGAAATGCTCTCAAACGGACAAATGTTGCTGTTATTGATAGCATGAAGCAAGTGTAGTAGTCTTTTTTTCAGCCAGCTGAATCGCAATGCGCAGCAAAAGATGGGTTAGGGGCAGCATGTGCTAACTTTACGCACCATCCAGCCTGTGAAAACTTTGGTCATATCAACCGAACTGCGAAACACAGACAGCTTGCAGAATGTAAAAGCCCAAACCCTTTAACAGCAAATATCCATATAGCAGCTGGAAACATGTCCATATTCAGATTACTTTCCAGAAGAAACATGTACCACATGACAGTAGCCATACGATTTCCTCGGCCAACACTCATCCTACGAGTTAGGACAGCACCGATAACAGCAATTACTGCTAACAGTACATATTGGTAAATATAAGTTGTGCCAACCATGATGATTATTGCAAACTTAATGACCCAACTTTTCAGGAAAGTGCTTTATTTTAGGTATGCATATGTGAAATTTCACACTTCTGTTCAGCAATCACATGTCTGTAGAAACTCTGCCTCCATAAGCCTGTAGACCATCTGGAGTGACATTTCCAAGTTTATCCAGCTCCAGTAACATTCTCATCCAACATGTGTCATTTTTAACTGCTTCCTACCTTTTTGCTGAGGAAAATGCAGTCTGAGGGTTTCTGCTGATCTTCACAGCTGAAAAACAAACGGTGAAACATTTGAGACAAAAAGCACATTTACCCTTTGTTTCAATAGAAGATGTTAATCACTGCCTCATCTAAACAAAGACGACAAGAATCTGACGATGTAGTTAAAGCAAAAATAATTAGTAAAATGTATACCCATTTTTTTCTCTCCACAATAACTCAAAGAAGTGGCCTTGGCTTAAACTGATGGATGGAAATTATCATTACAAGCCACATAAAACAAGGTTTAACGTAAACCTGAATAATGTTAAGACATAAATGAAAATTGTAGTATAAAATAACTACAGGACACTGAACCCACGAACGTTCATTAGAAAAAGAGCAATCTATACCTCCGCGATTCCCTTTAATTTGATTTGTATTTTGCTTAAAAAATATGAAGGAGAAGAAGAAAATCAACCACCTTATTTTACCAGGAAGTCCCTTGAGCTAAAATCTTATTTTTAAGGGAGAACTAGCCAAGAAGCACACTGGTGTAGAGTATACAAAACTATTTTAAATTGTTAAACAAATAACATCCTCATTCTTCTTGACCAACAGCATCACTGATTAAAATCAAGGTTTCACAGAGAAATCAGCCGGTCACCAGAACTAGCCAATTCATAGTTTGATCAACTCAAACTCAAAAACAGCATCTATGTCTGATGAATAAATGCATCAAAACACTACCAGGTTGCACTCTTCATTAGTGAAGATGCAAAGTTAGTCATTTTCAAGTGAAGACAAAGGGAAGCACATAGAATTAAGAAGTTACTTAAAAGAAAATTGCTTTTCATCAAGACAAGACATGTCTGTGGTTCACACAGGCTGGAGGAGCTTTAGCAGATAACAAAGGGGCTCAATGAAGCCATCTTTAATCTCTTTAAGCTTTAAATATTTCTGTTTTTAGAAAACTCAAGCCAAAGTTAGGATCTACGTTAACCAGGGAACACACAGAGTGGAATCAGTTTTGTCCACTGTTGTATATTTCAAAACTTTGCCCACAAATTTCAAGCTTTGGTTCATATGTAACAAAAAAAAAAAAAAACAGATCTAGCTACGTTAAATGAGGAATTGCACAACTTTACCTCCTTTGTATATTTTCTACATGTGTTTATGAGAGAGTATCGCTGCCCTGCTGTAACTTTCTAACAACTTGTTCTGTTAGAACCATTTCAAAGCCCACATCCGAGATTGTTTCAGGCTCAAAGCAATTAGGCGTGTTTGAACTGAACTTCTCCTGCATTTTAAGAGCAGGGTTTTAGCCAGACTAACACAATTATACCGTTCTGGATGATATGTAAACATTCAGTGAATCAGGAATAGCCAACAGAGAGCAAACACCAATATGTCATTGAAGCAGAGTTGCTTAGGGTCTCAGATTAGTCGCACAAGTAGGCTAATAAGACTGAAAAATCAGTTCTGACTTGTCTGTGTTATAAAGAACATGTATCAAATGTCTTACATTGATCACATTAGTCAGAGCAAGACTGGTTGTTGGCTAGCTGATTGGACACAATGTGACGGGGCAATCTGCTCTGGTAACGAGGGCAAAGAAACCTCCCCTCTAGTCACTGAAAATTTAAACCGCTGATGTTTTGTCTCAATCAGTCATCTTTCTATATAACTAACAGAGTTTCATTTTTGCTGCAGTTAGCCACAGCTTGCAATTGGACAGGAATAACCAATGTTGCAACATCCATAATGTTCCCCAATGAGCAGTGTGGTTTATCGTACCTGTCCCTATAGTAAAGCATCATTCCCATCGCCAGAGGAAATGACAAAAGCTGCAGCCTCTGCACTGACAGGAAGGAGGAACGATGCCGACAAGTAAAATGTGCTCCGAATGTGGATTAGTTTGGATGCTTTGCTTCCATCGTAGATGGAGACTCTGACTTTCAGATCTTCCCAGGA
This sequence comes from Poecilia reticulata, assembly GCF_904066995.2. Classification (NCBI taxonomy): domain Eukaryota; kingdom Metazoa; phylum Chordata; class Actinopteri; order Cyprinodontiformes; family Poeciliidae; genus Poecilia; species Poecilia reticulata. Next base: position 25,487,350 of record NC_088832.1, on the reverse strand, counting down.
GAACTTGAATAAATACATTGTCTGTTCAAGTTTATGCACCATTTAATTCAGTTAACCGATTTAATTTTACTGCCATGGTGAAAAGAGTCCAGATCATAGCTAATTTTGCAGAGTCCATTATTTAAAATGATAAAGCAATGCAACCAGGAGCAAAGATATGAAAAGAAAGCAGAAATAAATGGCTAAGACTAAGGAGCAGCACTTTTAGTCACCATTGTTAAATTGGTGCGACAATTCAGTTCAAGCTTAGCTCTGGAAACTGGCAACAACAAAGACCTGTCTGTTGAGCGTCATCGATTTGCTGACAACGGCAAGGGCCTAAAAACAGATTTCATTTTGTTGTTCTTTTACTTAGAAGTGATGAACCTATCAAATTCTGCTGAGGAGGTAATAAAATAAATAAATAAACAGAATCCACTGCATCATATCAGCTTAATACACTTCTCAGTAGTCAGGCATTTTTGGATGAGTTTCAGCTGTTAAATGTAGGCTGCTTAAATGGAAATGGGGGCCCTTCCATCACACTTTCCATCTTACATAAAATCAAGAGAAGCCTATTTAATGAAAATAATTTATTTGCAAACAGGATTCAATCAAATTCACCTTAAATATATTTGAATAAAAATACTAGAGCCACATTTGAAATAATGCAATTAGTGCTTTGAACAAAGAAGTTCTCTAATTTGTAGATCATGCCTTGATTGGGTTTTTAGCAAATATCAATACATGGTTTCTGAATCACTGCATGCGTTTCTCTTTAGACATAAAATTGCCAGTAAATTTGAGGAATCTCTTGAAAAAGGCTTGAACAAATGGGGGCCACAGTTGAATGACAGCATGCAGAGACGTGTCTGAGAAGATGCTGCTGGCAGAAAGAACGGTCAGCAGTGCTTGGCCAACCTCTTTGTTCATCTGATCTTGCACCATTCAAGACAAACCTATGTACTCAATCAGTACATGTTTTAAGATTGTCAAACCAAAACAGCAAAACTCCAGCTTTGATTAGACCCGAAGGCAGAAGTATGATGTTGCAGAAAGGAGCTTAAATACTTTTTTTTAATAAGATCTGAATCCCAGCACTGCTTCTATAATGTTTATTGATTCTGTCCTAATTTAATTTAATTTGCAATTTTGTTCACTCATGAGAAATGAAAATCTAAGAAAAATATATAGTCACCTGTTAAAATATGTATTTAATAAACAAATAGGGTTTACACATTAGTTTAAAAGGGTTTATCTATTAAATAAAAGTCAATGAGTAAGTAAGACAATACAAACACAACCTCTGTTCAAGTGCTTCACACCACAGCATACATATGACAGCAGTACAATGCAGCCGTGGAACATAGAGTTAGAGTCTGGATTTACATTAATGGAAAAAGACATTTGAAATAATTAACCAGTCAATGGTAGGTGTGTGATCTGATCCTCCAGCACATGAGAAAAATGTGATTAAATTATATCACAGTTGAACGTGGAGGTTTACTTAAGTGGACCCACCACAGAGCTAATTATTAAACTCTCTCCAGGACATAAGAGAGGAACTTAACATAGATCAAACAACAGTTTTAGTAATTTTTTTAAAAATATACATATATAAATCGTTGTAAATATAAACGATTGTATAAAAGGAAATGAGTGACAATACAGTTGAAACTAAAACCGCCCTGCGACAGAAACATTATTTCACAGAACTTGGAAAACATTTGCATTCTTGCAATTCCTTTCTCCAACCCTGCAAAGCATGAAAACAGCGACATCAGAGAAACAAAACCTCAATCATCTACCATATCCTCAGAAACCAAAACCAGTTTTAAATAAGACATTTTGCTGTTAATAAAATCTGCCAAATTAAATAAATAAATAAACAAATTAATTAATGAATTAAAGGAAAGTGATTAAGCATGAAAGCCCCTTTTACAATCTAGCATTGCCTGCGGTGAAGCAGATCACAGCTGGTCAGCTTTGCCTGTCACTCGGGAATTCATTGTTTCTTCCGTCCTGCAGTTTCATTAATCACACTGTGCAGACGGGGGCAAAGTGGGAACAAGTCGCAAAAAAAAAAAAAAAGGTGCCTGGGAAACATCTTGCATCAGCTCCAAACAGGAGCCTTTCATAAAACTGCCCACCATGATGCCTCAAGATCAAACGGAACCAACACAGCTGGATTACACACAGGCCAAAGGGGCACCATGTATCAATTACAGAGAATCTGCAAATGAGTGTCTGAAGTGTTTGGCAATAAAATCCATTGCTGAATTACAGGTACTCTGACGTGACATTTCACATATCAAGCAAAAACTACAGTGGAGCCTCATTATGTTCAGCTGATTTACTGCCCAAACCAAACATGGTTACAACGAGGCAGCTCTTTTGCAATTAAAGAAGGCTGAGTGCTAATTTTGATCAGTGGCAGCTGCTCACAAACCTGAAAAATCATCTTTGTCCATGCATATTTTTTCTTTAGCTTTCAGGATTTGTAGAGAAATCTGCATTCTGTCAATAAATAACCAGCTTGATGAGTTTGCATGAGAGAATTAGGGGTATCCTGCATCTCATGACTTCTACAACGTACATTACTGCGGATGCAACAAATCTTTAGACCAAGATAACCTGAAATGCAGTTTCAAAGAAAAAAAAAAGAATCCAAACCAATATGGCCCTGTATGAAAATATAGCTTCACCCTAAACATAGCTGGTTGTGCTACCCTTGGCTGCAGAATCTCCCATCAGACGATAGTGAAAACTGGCAATAAAAAGTTTTGCTCACTCTTTGGTGCCAAATTGTTTTAATTCAGCCAGATTGGTGGGTTCTCCCAGTAAAAATGCTTTTTTTTAAGGTCACACCACAACATTTCAATTGTATTCAAGTCCAGACTTTCATTTTCAGAGCGACTCATAAAAACGGATACTAAGACATTGCAAAGCAGTCCCAGACATCACCATGTCTATTAGTAAAGCTAACAAAACAAACAAAAGACACCACATATTAAAAGGTAAAATTCACATTTTTCAGGCATCTGGGAAAGGAAGGAATCCTTAGAAGCATGTCGTTTCTGTCCAGTTGTCTGTAAGTGAAAAGTACGATCTAAATAATGAGAAAAGCACAGCTCAGTCTGTAGTGTGTAGGCTTCAATCAGTCTACACACTCCAGACTGATTGAAGCCTCATTTGCTTGTGACTCCCAACACCATCAAGAGAAGAAGCAGAGCAGACCCTGGTGTTCAATTAGCTAAATGGGTCCAGGGGATTTGGGCTTAATGAATGAGACAGAGGAGGTGTGGTACAGGACCCAACACCCCTACATCCTCATGGGGAGACACCTGTCTGCAGGGGAAATTCTGAAAGAAGGAAATAAAACAAACACTGTTGAAGAGTAGGCATGCATTTCTTGTCAAATGTATTTTATAAAGAAAAAATAAATAAGTTGCTGAAACCCTCCTACTCTGAACTGTCTGTGTGAAGCAGGTCATGTGAACGTTTGTGTCAAAAGTCAGAACCCAGCACTGTGTATGCGGGATCAAAGTGAACATAGCTGCCAAAAACTAATCAAGAGGCAGAAGATTCATCTTGCAGGAACATTATAGAAAATAAACTTGTTTTGTACAAAACAGTGTTGTCACAGTGAACTGCTGCGAAGAAATTAAAGATTCTTCATCAACATTTCACTTTAAAGTTTTATTTTATCGTAGCTTGTCAAAAAAACTTTAAATCCCATCTTTTACTGATCAACACAATAAGCTTTACCAAATTCTACTGACAACACCTCACTTCATTGTGGGTGTTTCAGATTTTGCCAAGCAAAAATCTGAAAATAATAAATTTCTTAACTGTTAATCTGTTAAAGTAAAGACATGAAGAGCGAGATGTAAAAAGGCGTTTAAAAAGGAAACCTTACTATGAAACATTAATATGTGTCTGTAGTTCAATCAAGCTGCAAAAGAGCAAGCGAGAGCAAGACTTAGCAGATGGCAAGAAGGGTAAACAGAGCAGCACAGGGTGCTTTTTAACTTTCAAATTCTGTTGGTCAGGAAAACATTTTGGACTTGAGCATGCCCTCAGCTTTGCAGTTTCCACAAAGGCCAAGATAAAGATCTACATTCTCCACAATGTGCATAGCGACTGCATATTTCTGTTGTCCTGTTATTTGCCAATATAAGATGCTAAAATAATGTCAATGTCATAAGCATTCTTTTTTTAAAACATTAGTAAAAACCCTATTTTTACTGTGACTGTTCTCTGAAACATCATCTCTGCGCTCTGTCCAACATGAATAATTAAATACTTTTGCCACTGCTCTTATTCCTTCCTATAGCAGATATCTTAAAGTGAAAGCCGAATCACAAAAAAGTTGCATCACATTAACACTTTAAATGCATAGCATCTGAGGGTAGGTTGAGGATATCATGTTACACTCCTTTTTTGGAAATTTGAGGACATCTGGAGAACAGCTGTTGCTTTGCATCACACACACACGCTCGCGTTTTAGTTGTTACATGGCCTCCCCATTTAAGGACGGGAGGTCAAGCCGGTCAGAAGGTCAGTAAGGATCCAGGCACACGGCTTAATGAGGTTTAGCTATGAACAACCCTTTGGATATCAAACGCCACACAGTCACAATTACAAACACCATAATTGGTATAGTGGTATTCCTCACAAGCAGACGCACAACAGAGCTCTGTCTTCTACTCTATACAAGGCAGCCGGTCTACTCTCTCCTGGGACGGCAGACTCTCGGTGATTAGTTCCATCCTTCCAGAGGGTTTGGGGGTGGGGATGGGTCGGGGTCCTTTACAGATGGACAAGCTTTTAATTCAATTAGACAAATCCAGCCCTCCAACACAACCTCGCCCCTGTTCAGCTCCATTCGTGGAGTGAGCAGAAGGGGCGGCAGCAGGGAAGAAACAAGGTGTTTACATTTGTAACCTGCACACAGCTTGTGGGGGAGGTTTGCTGGACACGTTATGTTTCAGTTCGACGGAAATGTTACAGTGCATGGGAGAACCGAGCACCGGGAGGCGAAAAACAAATGCACATCACACTTTATTCATTTATATTAAAAAACATTTTTGAAAACCACCTGACTTTTTTCATTCTACATCGTTACTGTGCATTATGTTGTGTTGGTCATAAAATATGTGGTTTATCTTAGCTCTTTAATATACACTAAAAATAAACAGAGCATTTCAAAAGACTGAATGCTCAAATTAATTTACCCACAATGCCGTTTTTACATTTTTCTGACAAAAGTCTGACTTTTTTCCAGATTCAACTATAACATAACCATCAACAACAATAAAAAATACAAATCCAGTCTAACAAAAATAAAATAAAAAGATGGAACAACATGCGCATGGAAGGTTTGAAATAGAACAATAAATAAATCAAGAGCAACAGATCACATGAGGAGGATCTTATGTCCTTGAAAATAAAATTACCGTATTTTCCACACTATAAGGTGCGGCGCACCGGATTATAAGGCGCACCTTCAATGAATGGCCTATTTTAAAACTGTTTTCATATATAAGGTGCACCGCATTATAAAGCGCATAGAATAGACACAATGGGACGCGATTTGTTCCGTTCTCTACAAATGTGGATGTGTAATAATAAAGAAGTGGTCCCCGAGTGCTTTATATAGTAGGCTGCCCCAGTCATTGTTTCACTCACGGTGTTGGTGTTCCAATATTGTGCCCAACTGCTTTCTGGGTAACACAGACCAACCGACACGCTGCCGTCGCAGTCTGTCTCTCTTCCCCCACCGAGGAAAGCCTTCCGCAACTGGGCCACATAGAGAACAACTGCCTGAGCAAATAGACTAACCAGTTAAAATCAGCTTATTATGCTTTTGTTTCCCTGTAAAGAGCAAAACGTTGAAAGTATACTACTATGCTTGGTGGGTGTGTTTTTAAGTCTTTACATTAAGATCACACTTGTAGGCGAGTGTTTGGATAACACAACTGTAATCAATATATTATGTTACAGTATGTTAACTGAAGTTTGAATAATTATTGCTTTTATTAAATAATAGTATGTAAAATCATATTTTAGTTCTTAGGCATAAGTTTATTCAACTCTAGTTATGCATGGTCATTTTATACAACACCATCCTAGGTAGTAAGTCAAAGAATACACCAGCCCAGTCCAAATATAGCACTTAAATAGACAGAGGATAATTGTTTTTCCCACTATTAGTGCTGGAATTGAGCTCCTGTCCATTAATTAAAGCAGAATGTGGTAACAACGTTAACTGAAGCGAAAAGCGTCCGACTAACTGTGCTCTTGAAGTGCCGGTGGTACAGATAAGGCCAAGCAAGAACAAAAATAGCATAAACAGGGATACTGCTTCATATCGAGCAGCATAACGAGTTACCTCGCATTCTGTTTAGTGCACGTCCTCACCCTGAAATCCATCCTGACAAACGACCCACAAAAGCAGAAAACAGTGCAAGCGGCCACAGGAGAGAACACATCTTTTCCACGGCGCAATAAATCATCAAAGCCCAATTTTAAAAGCCGTGTCTCAGCGCTGGCAGCTCTGCAGATTAGGATGGACCAACCCTCTTCTTGAGCTGCTGGCCTAATCTCCCTTTTGCATCTCAGCCGTACGGATATGAGCGTCTCATAATCCACTCGATGAGTGGACAGCTGTGAGCAGGCATTTAGCGCAATGCCTCTGAACCTCCAGCTGTGTTGGCGCTCGAAAACGCACAAGAGTCAGGAGAAATATGGGCCAACGTATATTTTAATCATCCTTCTCATTAGCTGCTTTTGCTGTAAAGATTTTATGACAGATGAAGGCCGTTCGAAGCGTGACACTTTCCAAACGCGGGGGAAAAAAAAAAAAAAGGGGGGGGGGCCACAGTAATTCCAGGGCAGGTGGATGTGATCAGAATCTTAGATGTGTAAGACAACCAACAGGCAGGGAAACCAATTTAAAAAAAAAAAAAAGAACGGTTCTGTTCAGAGGCTCTGGGACACGAAAGGAGAACAAAAGCATGACACAGGAGGTAAGCGACCATACAGGCCACTGGCTGCCTATTGAGGAAGGAACAATTCAGTTACTTCAAGCCAGTTTTTTCCACAGCGGTCTGCAGTAAAGGCCTAGCCCCCTTACATGTCAGGTCCATTGTCAGGAGCAGACAGGAGCCACTCCCAGCTCACCTCATGCACATTAAATAGACCACATTGTTTAGGGAGAAGGGGGGAGTACAGGATAACAAGCTGGTGCAAATACTTTTAGAGTCAAATGATATAAAGTCCAGTTCGAAGCTAATGTAGCTAGTTACCAGCTTTCCTGTTGGTGGTGTTTGCGTCAGAATCAATGTTTTAGCAGCTGCTAAACATTTTCCTATTGAGCTCAAATTGTGTTCTTGGTACTTTGTCTTACAACTGCAAGCTTCAATGCATTTTAGTGGGACTTATTGTTATAAACCAGCACAAATTAGTGCATAATAGTGAAGCAGAAAGAGACGAGCAAATAAAGAAAACTGTCATGAATTTGTATAGGGCCTCATTTATTTTGATACCCTTAAGCAACTCCTTTATGCAAGGCACTGTAGCTTAAAAAAATGCTTAAAGTCCTATTAAATCGTTTTATTTATGCGACTGAAATCATTACCTCCCAGCAGGCTTTTTATCAAATTTCGACTCATTCTTTATCAAAATGTGCTCTTCCATGTTGGAATGGAAACCCATTTTCCATTATCACAATTCATGCACTGGAAGTGTTATTTTTAAACTCGGGCAAACTAGATTATAGAGGTTCAAAATACCACACCAGCAGCATGACAAATACATTCATCCACAGGACGTGGCACTTTTTTTTTATCAATTTTTGTGGACGTGTCGGCTGATTTACAGCCCAGTGAGCTCTACCGGTGCCACTTCATCCCTGTGAATGGATCACAGCCCAGGTGGTGACACGCTCGCCGGCCGCTGGGGAGGTTTTGAGGGGAGAAGTGGGCGGGGTGTTGAAACAGAGATAGGGACAAGAGAAATTGAGTGAAGGGGAGATAAGGGAGGCAAGAGAAAGGGGAAAGCGAACGAGCTTCGGCTTAGTGAGTGGAGAGACAGACTGGAAGGGTACGGGGAGGGAGGACTGCTACTGTTTCCTGCTCGGTCAGCAGACTGGGGCCGATTTCAGGACAGCTTATCTTTCAGTAGGAATACCACAAAAGCACCAAAGAGAGACAGAGGGGAAGGAAGTCAAGCAGAACTCTGAATTTAATCCATGCTGCATGAAAAGACTGCTATAATATAGCTCATTTCCTTACTCTGTAGTATTTTAAAACCTTTAGGAAGTTTGCGCTCACACATTTGATGAAAGTCATTTATTGGTCATATTCATTCTTCACAACTTCATTTGACAACACGGTCACACATCACCTGGTTGCAAGCAGTCAGCCACAAAGAGACTGAACTATCAGAGTCTCTGCTTTCATCTCCTAAATGCTCTGCTGTATTTATCCAACAGTGACCTGGTCTTTTGGGTGATATGCAGACTATCAGATAAGTAGATTTTTGGCCACTTGATAGCCAAAGGGTGACACAATGACCTGAGACTGTATTTATGTCAACACTGCTGCACCTGAATATTAAAGAACTGGATGTTCCTCAGTAGTTAATTGTCCACTTTCCAGAAGAAAGTAAATATCGTGTTTAATTTGAAATCAAGCTCAGTGAGTATGGAGGGAAAGACGAGTGGCACATAATCCAGGCGCTTGGAGTGTGAAATTTTCACAGTCTAATGTCTTCAAGAGTCATTTTATCTCCTCGGGTTGATCCACTGGGTTTTATCAACTCCAAAGTTGGCACAACCATCTACAAGAAAATCCTGGCGCACTTCATGCTTTGCTTTTCCTGAGAAGTTTTAGAATTTATGGAATGTTGAAAAAGGAAAGGTGAGAAACACCAAACCCAACAATGGTAGTTCTGGAGAAACTTCCGACGATGCAGAGCCTTTGTTGCAGAGTGGCGAGAAAGAAGTCATTTTGAAATTTAAAACCATAAGAACCCATTTAAAATGTTTTCCACAATCCACATGGGAGGCAGTAAGCATGTAGAATGGGGCGTTTTTGGTCAATTCAGCATTATAGCCTATGCAAAACACTGGATGTATGACTGAAGAATTATACCAGTACTGTCCCCACACAGAATGACCCAGTTAGAGACCTAAATCAAATAGAAAAAAAGTGTAAAAACTGCAACTGAAGTGGAAATTAGTTCTGCAATGAATTGACTCAGAGATCTGAATGCAAACCCTCTCCACACTTTTCACATTTCTACTTGCAAAACTGTTTTATGTTAGTTCCACTTCAGCTCCACTTCGTGTTGGTTTCTCATAAAATGTCTGTTAAGTAAATTAGATTTAAATACTAGAATGGATACATGGCAATGTTGACCTTAACGTTCAAAATCATTTTTAAGGTGTTTCGTTCATTTATCAAAGGATGAACTTTGTGGCCCAAACCTCTGCTGTAAAAAAAATAAAATAAAAAAGCTGAAGATGAGTGAGTGAGTGTCCTCCTCAGGTAAACACAGGCTGCTGCTATAAATCCCAGCAGAGAGAGAGAGAAAGCTGTGGAATGCTTGGCAGCCCGAAACACACTGCAACGCCAGGTTGCTAAGGAGCATTCCCCTGCTCTCACAGCTGTGCGAAAACTAAAAAAAATAAAAAATTAAATGAAATACAAAATGTTTGGCAGCACAGCTGGAACTCTATTCAGGGACCAAGCTGCACTTGGTATAAGAGGAAAGAGATCAAATGCTGCATTTCTCATCCGGCAATGCGAACAAAGCATTTGAATCAACAATCCTCGCAGGGTGTGATGCCAAATAAAAACCCAGTCAGACTTTCTGCACAGACATCATCATCGGAACATCACAGCTACAGGAAGGTCACTCTTCAGAATTATTCAATCATTGTTAAAAAGGATGTAAGAATGCTCCCTTCTCCCTAATAATTTTCCTGGAGCTGTGCTCTGCGAAGGGAAGATAAGTCAGCAGACTGAGGACAAGGCTGGCATTCTCTCCACACTTCGAAAGACAAAATGCCTAAGTCCATCTAGACAGAGGGATCTGACAATGCTGCATTTGTCTCTTTGCCAGCTGTAGAACAAGCTCCCCACAGACAAGTCGATATGAAACGCATACCAACTTTAAACTCAGAACCATGGCCGTCAATGTCATTATTTTACTCTGCCATCGCAGAAAACACAGACTTTTGGATATGCTGCGATTTTCAAACATTAGATACTTATGATTGATATTTCTTGAATAATAGATCAAAAGAAAAGCAAAAGCAAGAAGGTTGGACCTTATAAACACAAGCTACTAGAAAAGATAAATGCAAAGATGGTGACAGGGGCCCACCACAGAACACAGCTCAACTTTCTACAGGAGAAAAGACAAAGCCATTGATTGTTCATACACAACCATTTAAACGCATCCATTAAAACCAGAAGTCCGAGTCTTACATCTGCTGTGGTTTGACCCAACCAAACATGGAAACTCTAGCAATAACACCAGCAAATCCCTGTTCAGATGAATTAAGTTTTAATTTATGAAAAACTGACATGCAGCTAATTTAACGACAGCATCCTTGTGTCCAACTGCATGTATGCCCAAGGAATGGCTATTTTCAGTCACTTTATTAACACTGGGCTTCCCAGAAGTAATACAGACCAGCTGCCACAATTATTTCACTGCCTTAAAAAAAAGGAGTAATGTTTACAGCTCCACATTGCAGAGTACACTGTTTGAGTGGTGTTTGGTCCTCTTCTCACTCTCTCTCTGTCCCAATTTTTCTACTTCGAGGGCCTGGCAGCCCTCCCATGTACTCTCCCTTAACTAATAAACAAAGAGAGGATTCCCTTATATAGCTTTATTCAAACTCAACAACCTTACAGAGCAGCACCAGAGGGCTGCAGGGAAACGAGGATCGCACGCTGGACTCCTGCAGACAGAAAGGTTTCAGGCCAAGGGCACAGAGTACTGACAGCATGATTGTGTAATACTCGTACATTAACAGCCACTTAAAGGGCTATTTCTGGGACCATCCATGCACAGAGTTCTGCAGTGTCAGGTTAGATTGGCTTGAGAGGGTTGCAAAGTGAGGCACAGCCGTCCCAAAACTGCAAGAAAAAATAAATAAATAAATAAATAAAAGTTTGCTTGCTGTGGGCAAAATTTATCCTTTGGAACAAAAATCACCAGAGATGTTAAAAATAAAGCTTCAACCTTCAGAGTTTGGTTACAAATGGCCAATGGCACTTTATTTGTATGCACTTTGCACTTTGAAGCCATGTTAAAACTAGAAAACTCAGCAGGAATTTGTACACAGACCGAGAAAAGCACAATCAGCCAGGTCAGTCTGACATTAACATAAACACTGGAAACCAGATACACAAAGGAAATATTTTAAAGCCAGTCATTACCAACGACCCACATCTGTGGAATAAGGTCAGTTGAAGAAAGTTGTGAGGTCTTATTTTAAAGCCTCAAATGCAAATTTTTTTAAAATATCTAATAAAACATAAATCCAGATGAAAAATGATTCATCGACACCCAAAATGAGTTGGATACAAATCATAAACACCACAAAAAATAAATAAAAAAACACTACAGGTGAAATGTGTTGTTGCTGACTCATAGATCAATCAAATATTTATGTGACATTCTCTGTGAACAATGCACTGTTTGGCAGAAACCAAGCACAAAGCAGTGCGATATTAGTGTGATGAAAAAAACCTATCACATACAGAATGCGTGGCTTTTCAAATATATCGAGATTGAGCACTTGAGATCTCTGAACCCATATTCTCAGCCTCCCAAAAACAAGAGAGAACAAAAGCTAAGTATTTTCCTACTTAATGCATAATAGACTAAAAGCATACAAACTGTTAGCAATTATAATTATGGCTCATAACAACAAACTGATTTGGAAAAGTGGCTGATTTAAAAATGGGCTGAACAAATATTTAAAAAAAAACACACATAATTGATCTGAAGACTCACAGTTTTGCTTTTCATTAATATATCTACACCAAATGCTCCCTTTTTTTTTACCTCATCAGCAAATTAACAAAAATGTACATCTGAAATCTTGCACATGCACACAACTACTCGACAACATTTTGACCGTTTACTTTCACCCAGGCTCATCACTCTTCTCTAGAGTGTTTGGTCCAGGCTGTTCTGCTAAACTCGACCCCCTCAGCCAGCACAGTGGCCTTATCCCAAGGAGGGCAACTCCTCATTCAAGTCAGCTGCAAAACATTTGAAGAAGGAATTTATCCTTATGGAAAGCCCAAGAATAGCTTTTTCAGTCTGCAGGAGGGCCGAAAGGGGGCGGGTTACATTTCCAGTAAACGCCCACCACGACCAGTCCTTCAGCTTCTAAACAAAGCTGTGAGCTGCTCCAAAGTCGCTTCCTGGGGAATTCCAACATTGGGTGATTTTCACAAACCAGTGTCACAGACACAGAAATACCTTGATGAGTGACATAAAGTTTGAAATTTGTCAACAAGCCTGTTGAGTAATGAGAACGCCATTTCTTTCTGCCACAGATTCGGTTACAGCCAGCTGCTGAGGGACCCCCAGGGCCGCGGGGAGGGGGTCGTCAATGAGCTCATCTTTAAAATAGAAGAGTGGGATTTTCTTTCATGTGATGTCTGGATTTTTGCTTCAAAGCTGTTCTAGCCAACACCATCTTCTCCTCATTTTACCCTGCGATCTGTAAGCACTATAAAGTCGTTTTTTTAATTTTACTGCCGCTCCTACAAAGTGCTTTTTGAATTCATCTACAAGGTCCATCTAAAATTAAACTTAATGGAAGCATAACTGCTTGGTTCAGTTCCCGACTGCAGACTTTCTGACTCAGTTTATGGATTCCACCCTGCAATGTAATAGGTGTTCTCCTGTAACCGTCGGGTGGCTACTGGGCGTTCTGTTTCCAGATCGAATGGCTCCAACCAGAACGAAGAAGACTGTCCCATTTTATAAAGCTACACCAGGAGAAATCTAAAAACCACAGGCTGTTGTATAGTAACTGGGGACACATGGCTATGGACACAGAGCCATCTGGACGCTGTTTGCAGAGAAGTGTGCTCATGTACTGGGAGCCACAGACACCTGATTAGGTTACATTTCTGCCCTGGTGACTAAGAGGCATGAGCCTGGAGGTGGAAACAACCATGGCAGCAGGGATTTCTGTCGGAGACGCAGGCCAGTGATAGCTGAAGACGCCACAAACCCATTTCTGAGCATATACTCCGTCAGCTAAGGGTTAGCTGATGCTGCAAAATGCCACAAGTTAAATGTTAAATATTTCACCGTGCACCTGGATTTGTTTTGACAGCGATGGTTTGGAAAGCCTACAGTAGCAAACTGCAAATGCAATCAGACGAGAGTCGGGTTATCAGAATCAATGTGTATCAAGATTGGATGAAGTCACTGTTTAAAAACCACTATCGTTTTCCGATATACTTTTCCTATAGTTTACATTTATCTTAAGATGGCAGAAAAAGAATCAAGAGAAGACAAAAGGCCTCACCTGGCTATTTGAAGAAAAACATAACAGAACTGCCTCCTGCACACTGCCAGCCAACAGGCTCAAAGAAAAGGTTCCTACGCTTTTCCCTCCTTTATTAGACAGATAAATGTGGCTGTTTGGAAATATTGTTGGTCACTTAAAGCACTGATGTCCACATCAGTGCTGTGTAAAACTATCAACTTTCCTAAGCTGATAGAGATATCTACCCATCTTTATATTTTTGTGCAAGCACCATGAGTATTTTTTTTTTCTGTTACTGGGAGTCATAATACTGTATATCCTACTGGCTCACGCCCAAAATCTTTGCAACGGTTCATCTCTATGGCAACCTCATTGGTTCCAAAACACTGAAATATGCTCCAAACGCATTCTTAGTGCAAACTGGTTGCATCGCAGGACACAATGAGCCTCATATGGAGAATGCTGCAGAGTACAATTTGCTCAAACTACAGGCTGCTCAGCTTTGAAAAAAAAAGTACTTTATGTTTAAATATAGACTGAACAACTGAATGTCAACATGCTCTGTCCTGGAGCTAGTCTAAGTATTTAAAATAAACTAATTAGCAAAGACCAAAAGTGTAGAAAATTTGTGTGCTGTCATGCAGGCAATTGTTACCGGTTTATACTTCTACATACCGTGTGGGAGGTGGGTAAATGAGAAGTTTGTGGGAGGTGGGAAGAAAAGCCAGGAAAAACAAAAAAAAAGTCAAAGTTATGGCCTCTATAGCTATGCCTGATAACTTGTTATGCCTTAACTTAGTTTAATGAAACTCTTTTAGAGTCTGAAATGCAGTCTCAGTTGTAATTGGGTGCATTTACATTTGTGTTGTTCAAAAGGTTCATCAATGTACAATGTCCATCTTAAGCAGATAAATAAATGAAATCAAATTCATATTTCTAAAATGCAGAGTTTGATTTTTAAAAAAATAATCTAATTTTGAGCAATAGCAGATCTAGCAGGAAGGAATGTGACTTAATGCTCGCCTTTTTTGTCTTTTAGAATCCTACTTAAAATCTCGTGACTTTTACATTCAAAAGTTACACAGGCCAAGGCTGATCCCCAAAAAAGTAAAATTCTGCAACATTGCCAACTTGAACTAGGCCACACATTCCTCCACCACCCTTCAGAATCTCGCACAGTAGTGCAGCAGCTTCCCATTGCAACATATTTTTTGTTTGTTTTACATTTTGTTGCACTGGTTAGCTCAAGAGCATTAAACAACATCTTTATCTTGCTGGATCAACATGGGATATGTCAGATTGTATAGTCAGCATATTTACCAAGAAGCTCTGAATTTATAAAAAATATATATATATAAAGAAATTTGGAACAATTGGAAATCTAAACCTTAAGTGTCATTTCCATGGAGTTGTGCCTAAAACATCTGCCTGGTAATATCCTCAATGCTTTAAAAGACAAATGGTTAAACTAATTTCTAGTGATTTTCTTTTGGATAATGCTGGGTTTTTTGTAAACAGCTTCTATACAGGGCTTCCCAGATGGCTCTGAAGCAAACCATCTGGAATGTCAGGCTAGGTTAATGCAACAGCCAGCAATCCTTACATATCTGCATTTTGGCAGAAATGCATGAGAACAGCAAAGGGTGGTTATGCATATATAGCCAGCATGAGGGGAAGCAGGCGCCAACACTAATGATGTAAACTATCACATATACAGAGAGCACAGCACATTCAATAAAGTGGTGAAAAACAAAAGTAGGTTGGAAATCATGAAACCTTTCTGTATTACAGTCAACGGCTGATCCTTCAATAAAATGTCAAAAGCATGTTTCACCTGGTCTGTAAAAGCAGAGCATAAATGTTCATGTGCCTTTAGGTGTTAAGAGGTAGAAAACATCATTCTAACTACCTAGTTATATGAAAGCACAACTACAGCAGAGCTGTGGAGAGTGAGTATGCAAAAAACAAAGAGGTAGAGAGTTTTATTAATGAGGATGCCTTTTTGCAACCTAATGATGGCATTTTAGAGGAATTTTAACACCTGGGCCCCACAAGCAAAACTCTAGAAAAGAAAACTAGAATTTAAAAAGAAAACTCAGTCTATGCCTTCTGAAATTCAAACAAAATATCAAAATAAATGTTGTATCAGTTTGACATGATATTTAAAATTGTGCAGTGACAAAGTCAAAACAACGTGAGAAAGCAAGATAAAAACAGATTCTCTTATTTTTTTCGGTTCAGTACTGCAGGTGATAGTGCAGACAGCAAAAAGGATTAAAGATGCCTATTGGACATGTTCTGAAGGGAACCAATTTTTGCCGGCTTGTATCTGCAGTTGCGTGCTATTTGGTGTTCTGGTACAACTTAATCCCTAACCCCCAGAAGCTGGTGAAGTGCCCTCTTCTCTGGGTGGGCACAAAGTCCAGAAGTACCTGTGCATTTGTTTCTCCATCATCCTATCAAACATAAAGAAGACGCCAATGCCTCAATTCTACTGAGAGGTAAGGAACGGGTCGGTACAGTTCAGTACGCTGTCCGTTTCCATTAATAAAGCGGTTCACACCCATAGTGCATTATTTCTGGGTCCCCTTCAGTTGTAGTTCCACAAGACAATAGTATGGCAAAGTTAGTGTAGAGCGATTGGTGTCACACAACAGTCCAATGATTGAATGACAGAAAATACTTGTCTCGTGCTTATAACAAGCACGAGGCGAGTATGTCGACATCCTAGGCGTTTGGGTTCCACCCTACCTGCCCAGTGAGAGCCCAACTGGTGGTGGGAACACTTTCTTAAATACACCGTGCTGTAAAATGGCGTACCGAACCACACCGACCTGTGCCATGTTGTACAGCTCAGTGGAAATGAAGCTGAGCTTCTTTGCTTGAAGCCGAGTCTTTTCCAACTTGTCTTTTCTTTTACTTTTCCAGTAAAGAAGCCAATAAATGAAACCTTTAGCAAAGCAGCCAACTTTCATCTAAACTGTTCCACACAAAAATATCAGCCGAACAACGTCTTCCTCTCTGAATAACATATTACTTTCGACTTTAAATTCAGATAAAAGAGCCAATATAAAACATGGCTAATAAACTACAGCTGTGGTTCGGCATGATGTCAGCGGTAATCATTTTCTCTCGATTTGTGTACAACACAATGATAACTTCCAATTTGGAAAAATCTCTCTGAAGTAGGGGGAAGGAAAGAACATTACACAGATTATATCTGGCAAGTTTGGCCACCAAATACAGCTTGCTTAGTTACCAACCTGGCAACCATTTCCTAACATTTGTCTCAGGCTTCAAGATTGCACGGAAAAAGAAAATGGCAAAGAGGAAAAAAAAAATTCTTTTTTTTTAACTTATTTCTGAGCAGCGTTGGACCAAGTATTAGGGAATGCAAATTAGAAATTGTGAAAAAGAACTGTAAAGAAATACTTGATGCAAGCATGCTTTTTTATTAAACCTAACTGCATTTCATCTATCTACATCTAACAGGCTGTTAATCACACCAATCGCAAACTGTGCTCCCAATGCCATTACTTGCAATCTCCTGCAGGTAAATGGTAATAACCGAGCTGTACTTGCAGACCGCAGCTCTGCAACAATGATTGACCTGGATGATAATGACATTTCCCGCCTGGCCATTTTTTCCCTGACTACACAGCAGGGCTACCTGACCGAGCACAGCTGCAGCAAACTGTTTGCTCTCTCTCCTTCTGTGATCCACGCTGTGATTAAAATGTTGTTATGGGTTCATGCTCATTACTTCCCTGGTGGCCACTGGTCGTGACAGAGGCCTGTTTTCACGCAGAATAAAGACACAGATCAATAAATCGGCCACGTGTAGTAGAAGTAACCTGACAGTGTTGGTAGGAAATGTTCGTCACCAAAGGATACCAGCAAAACAAACGACCGTCACTGATGGTTTTTACAGCTTTCTTCGCCGACCATTAACAGTCATTATATAGATTCCGCTAAATCTTATTCTATGCTATAAAAAATTAAGATGCTTTAAATGGCGTCTTTAACCAGCAGTGCCTTTCCTGAAGTGATTTCAGCACTATATAACTGAACAGCTACTCTGTTTGGTGTATTGGGTGATAATTCTGTTACGGGAATATCAAATAGCAGAACAGATGCATAAACACGTTCCCCCAAAGGTCAGTGCACTTAGAAATGTAATGAGAAGGCTGCTGATTGTTGCCGTTATGCGAGTTTGGTCGGTTAAATAAATGATTGGGGCTGTCGCCGGTGGCGGAGCCGCATACCAAGCAGGAGCAGCAGGAGCAGCAGCTGAAGGTAAGTCTTAACTACAGGGTTCTGGGGAAAAAAATCTGACATTTTCAGGGAAGGGAAAAAGAGGCAATGGGCACAGAAGCGCGAAAGGCCCGCCTCATTAGACAAGGAGCTCCCATTCTGAAAGGACAGATTTTTAATACGGGACACTTTGGGAAGCGGTGGGAATGTTCTCTTTGCTGCTGCAGATTCAGGATGGATGCTTTTCACTCCCACAGGAGCCGCCATGCTTACTGGACGAATGAATCTAAACTAACGGCTTCATGTCATTAAGAAGAAACAGTTTCATTTCTTCCCCTCCTCCCCCGCCCACCACTTTCTTAAAGTTTAAGCATTTTGGCTATCCTCGTCTGCAGGCTCATTTCAATAAATGAAAAACAATTAGCAGAGCATTTACTTATTTCAGTTATTGAATTCATTGAAAAACAGAGTGAAATGTTCACAATTTGAGTATTGGTTGGGGTTCTTTTGCATGCGTTACTGCATCAGTGCAGCGTGGAATGGATGCACTCAGCCTGTGACTCTGCTGTGATGTTAAGGATATCCAGCTTACAATAGTAACAGTAATGACCTTCATTTCACCTGAACGTTCAGCTCTTGTTTCTATTTTATTTCTCTTAATACTACAGACACTCTGTAGTGTTAAGTTTGTTTGCCGGGTTTAATTGACGTCGACTATCGTCATTAAACTAGTCATTGGTGCCTTTTAAAGTGAGCGGGTGGCAAGTGCTGGCAGAAGCTTGTAATCAGAGGAAAGCATGAAGTGTTCAAAAAGCTCCAGGTTGATTAGCTGCACCAACTTTGACAAATTACCAACCACTGTAGAAACTTCACACTGGACTTCAGGAAAGTCTGATTCCTTCTGTCGGAATCACAGAACTTAATTTTCAAATGGATCAACACGAGGGAAGTGACGGCGGTAGCTTCCATGTGTGTGGAGGCTCCTGAAGCAATTTTGTATCAAAAGTTTTGATACAAAATCCTCTCACAGATGTGGTTATGCCTATAGTTTGCACACCTTTTTCTCTCATACTTTTCCTTTCACTCACGTTTCCAAACATTGAACACTATGAGGGTGGCTTACCCTCATTGTAGAGGAACTCGACTTATGTAGACCAAAGTGTAACATTTGCATCATAAAAATACCTTTTAATCGTTCTAATTTTCTGAGAAACTGAATCCCAGGTTTATACTAGCTGCGAGCCATAATTAAAATAATGCTTAAAACGTCACCTGCTAAGTACTGAATCTATCTGAGCTTCAGTTTTTAGGTGGAATTACTGAAATAAATAAACCTTTTGATTAAACGGATTTAGACACACCCGCAGCCATGAGCACCGAACACAGTGAAAGTATAACCGGTCTAATTTATTATTTGCCTGCAAAGTGTGAATGCTTCTCACCTGAAATACACCCAATGTCACATCTGAGAAGTTCCTTTGCACTCAGTAAGAAGATTGCTATTCCATTTACCGTTTACTTCCAATCCAAACATGTTCGACATACATAGCCATGGGATTTGTAAGACAACAGCTAGGAGAGCACTGGTTCCTGAGGAATTACATACACAGTGGAGCGGCTGCAGCCTGGAAGGTCATGTGTCTTTTTCTGACAAGCCAAGGTCCAGGCACTCAGAGGGGGGAGAGCGTGTGAGAGGTGAGGGGGCTTCAGGGCAGGATTTACTTTTGGCCATTAAACTCACTTGCACATCAAACAACACAGGTTGCCCACCACTCCGAGCCCCCCCCCCCACCACCCCATCCCCCATCTCATATGACCCGTCACGCCTGCCTCCTGGCCGACTCGCAGTCTACAGACAGCCACTCTAAAATTCATTGGCTGCTGATTGACCCGCTCGGCTGCAATACTACAGCAGCCATGGGAGCCTATAGATCCGCGCGCACAAACTTGCGCACGCAAACAGAACGCAAGGACTCGGCGTGGGGGCGACGTGACATCTGAAGACATCACGAGGCTCCCTGCGCCAGCCGAGTTCACCTGTATATAAAATGAAGGCTGAATGAATATCGGCGCCTCGGCTTTCAATGAAGGGGTGTGGCAGCGGAGCGGAGGCAGAGACTGACTCCCATCACCAGCGTTTACCCGACACAAGCGGGCATGCATGCGTCGCATTTGACGCTCTCTCCAGCACACTCGTCGTGAAATCACAGGCGCTAGTTTGGGGGGGGGGGTTGAATCGCAACCAGAGCGTGGGAACCCACGCTGTGTGGACTGAAAGACACGTCGGGTTCTGCAGAATACAGGCGCGTCCCTATACAAGTTCAATAAAGTGCGATGCTAAGCAAACGAGAAATGCGAATTTGCGTGGGTCGTCAGTTTAAATGAGCTGTGTGTGGGGGGGGTGGGGGGGGGGGGGGTGAGAAACAAGAAACAAAGCAAAACAAAAAAAAAAAAGTTCGAAACAGTTGCTTTTGGCATTTAGTGGACGCTTTGACTGACATGGAAACATGGCGGAGGCTGGCTTCTCTCTGGCCAGTGTGGTGTAATTCATGATACCAGCCTATCCGTGAACTCTCCACGCTTCCGAGTCCTGCACACCCGCCGCAATTCGCAGGCTGCTGGAGAGCTGCGGTTTCAGGAGCAGGACAATTGTTATATTTAAATACCCGCAAACTCACCAGGCTGTGGCAGCCCTGTGGCTTGTAAACTCCCCGCAAAAACCAAACGGGGGGGGAAAAAAAATGAAGACAGCGAACAAGTTGTTTCATATGAGAATTGACAGTTAGAATTAAAAAAAAATATATATATATATATATATATATATCCACAGCGTATAAAGCGGGACAGACACGCACCAACACAGACTCCCGTGCATGCTGGGACCCACGCTGGGCGCAGTTTGAATGTTATACAGAGAGGAGGTCACCCAGATCTGCGGAGGAGATGGGCTCCACAATAAGCCGATTACAGGATTGGAGTGCAGACCTACCTTCAGATGCGCTGCTGGGGCATTTCAAGAGACGAGACGCGCATTAACCAGCAGCCGGCCAGCCTGCGGTCCCGCTGCTTAGCACCGAGATATCCTGCACGTTGAGAGAGATTTCCAAGTGGCTCTGGACGGTGTGCTATGTGTGTATGTGAGGGAGAGAGAGAGAGACCGTGGGGCGAAGCGACAGTGATGTTAGATGTGCGTGGATGTGTGTAAATGGGGAGCGGGACAAAGAGGAAATGCGTCATTATAACTGGCCAGTACGTTTTGTAGTCCGTCGGCTCGGATGCGCAACCCTTGGAACTACACAGTGGGTCAGAATAAATAGTATATGCATGAGTATCTTTAATAAATTCAGATACTATTGAAGAGTTGTTTCTTTTTTAAGCAATTCAATTGAAAGAGTAAAACTAGCACAAAGAGAGTTATATGGCTCAAGTGTTTATTTCTACTAATTTTGATTAATACGGTGAGCAGTTCTGAAAACTCAAATTTCAGTTTCTTTGCTGCTGCTAAAGAAGCACTTCATGTCATCCTCTGTTGAGAAGCTTTATGGAGATGCTGATTTTATTTTCCAGCAGGATGGTGCAAAATGCCACACGTTCTCACATTAATGATCACGTGTGTATACCGTGCTATATCAACATATTTTTCAGCAACCTGGTGTTTTTTAAATATATTTAATCTTACTGAGATGCATCAT
This sequence comes from Poecilia reticulata, assembly GCF_904066995.2. Lineage (NCBI taxonomy): Eukaryota > Metazoa > Chordata > Actinopteri > Cyprinodontiformes > Poeciliidae > Poecilia > Poecilia reticulata. The sequence continues at coordinate 25,465,888 of NC_088832.1, read as the reverse complement.
GTTCCTGAAAAAGACCCAGATTAATGGCTGCTTGGAGACATATTGAGGTCAGGTCAAAATAAAGTGGTCAGAATAAACTAATAAATAATGAATCATTTGTTCCATAACAGCTCTACTTTCTCCTTTATTAAAATATAACATCAGTTTTGATGTAATAGTTTTGGTGTAACCTTTATCTGTGTATTCTATCTGGAATTGTTCACCTTTGTTTGTTCATCCCTTTGTAGATTGCTTTATTATGTTTCCCTTTTATTTGAAAAGTGTCTGTGAAAGTCAAATAAAAGCACTTATCGAGGTGCACTGTTCTGCTTTTATTGAAACTACACTTTCGATGTGGTTGTATCCATTTGAAATTAAACAGTATTTTCTACACTGTAGCTAAACTTGCATCCAAATATCATAATTTCTGCCCCTTTCCAAAGAAGGCTGGTCAGTCTGTCAGCTTGGTCTAGGAAGCTGCTTACACTAGCGTAATATGTTTCTGCTTTACTGAAAAGTTTTGTTTTTCTGTTAAAAACAGAAACAGAATTCATAATTCGTTGCCTAACAGCAGCATGTTATGTTTCTCTTGTATGTATTTAATCTCCAGAGCCACAAAGTTGGGAACACTCCAACTGATAACCGTCTCTATTCAGCAAGCGAGGCTCTCTGGGCAACTGGAAGTGTGATACATGATGTACATGTGTTTCTCACTTTAATAATACTTTACTTTAGCTGGGCTCGGTTAAAAATATAAGTTGAGGGATCGGTAGCAGTTGCTCCACATGCTATAATTGGAGACTGGGTCTGTGTTGTCAGGCTACAGTTGGATAAAAACACGATCCTGAATGAGGAGGGGTCAAAGCTTGGGGATGTCGACCCCCGGCTGGAGGAGGATAACTACAGCTAAATACCAGACATTCTGATACAAGCCTCTTGTTACTTAAAATTAACACTGTCTGCCCAACACTGATATTAGTCTGCTGCTATAATCGCCACACAGTCACAAGCATTCCAGCAATCCACTGCCATTTGTTTTTTATAAGACCAATTTAGTTGCAGCAAATGGAAGTCAAAATTTAGTTTGTTCTATTTTGGACTGGTTCATATTTGTCCATTTAAAATAACATGTAAAAAGATGTCGCAACATCTCTAGACGCTCCAGATACTGTGTGTGAAGCTGACAACTTTCCCTAAAACTAATCATGAAAAAAGTGAGATATTGAGGGCCAATTAAAAATCAGATAAATGTCGCCATCGTGTGGTTAAAAGTATGCAATACAAGGTGCATATTTTTTTCTACAGGTAGATAGATACCAAAACATAAATAATAATAAAAAAGAAAAATCAGATTTTAATTTAAGCAAGAAAATAACGCTGACTGTTCAAGTCAGGCATAAAATACAACAATTTTCATTATGTTTCATAATTCCAAAAGATTTCTTTGAAAAAACAAATATGAAAACCAAACTTTATAACCATATAGCAGAATAAATATATAATACAAAAAGGGTTTTCTACACCAAAAAGGTTTTCTACACTAAAATATGGAATTTTGTTTCAAAATTCCATATTTCTCCAGACTTTCATTTTTTTCAGAATTTTCAATTTTTGTTATCCTGGTGAAAGTAGAAAGTAAAAAGATCATCTTTAGACAATGTAAAAATGCAACAACAAATTTGCTCCAGAAAAGATGTCTTGTATTTGAACAAGGCTGTGGAGAATATGCACATAGAATTTCCTTAAATGAAAAGATGTTGTGAAACCCAAACAAGTGTTGACCATGTAAATACCGGTAATCTTCTTATGCGTCTACTCAGTAAACATTTTTTGTAAATTCAATGACTGCTTCAATTTACAATTAGCTTTTTACTTCGACTACAGCAGCATTGTCCAAACTTTGTGCACCTTGGATCCAAAACTGGCAAGCACTCAGTGGCCATATTGTTTTTATTTGTCCAACTAAAAACAGAAAGTCAGAATTTGTTACTTTTGACTTCCTTTGCAATAAATTAAATATGCAATACTTTTCATCAAAGTAGAAAAGGACACATTATTTTAAGTCTGAAAAAGTCTCAGATGCATGCCTTAAAAATAAAAGAGGTGCAGTTTCCTGCCACTCTTGAACTGCGGATGGGGGTCACACAAAAATCAAAGACAGCAATTTGGATACCCCTGATTTAGAATTGAAATATGTCTAACAACAATAAGGATCACAGAAATATGACGGATAAACCAGCAATCCAACATTTTATTCATCATTCATGTGTTATACAATCAGTTTCTCTGATTGCTGTTATTTCCCAACACGTGAATCATTTGCTCCGTGTTTTCCACTTTAGCTTTCGGCTCCTGGATCTCGGATTTCATCCCCGGCAAACTGGTCTTTCTCCGAGCTGCCGTCTCGATGTTCTGCACCAGCTCCACGTCCCAGGGGTGCGTGACGAAGCTGAGCACCTCCCCGTCCTCCACCCCTCCCGCTCTCCCCACTCTCCCCGCTCGGTGGATGTAGTCCGTGTGGGACTCAGGGAAGTCGTAGTTGACAACCAAGCGCACCCTGGAAGTATCCAGGCCACGTGAAGCTATGTCCGTGCATATTAGGACATTCACAGCGCCCTTCTGGAAGGAGTGAAAGATTCCCGTGCGCACCACAGAAGGCATCTCCCCCTGCAGGCGAGAGTGCTTGACCTTCATCTCCTCCAGTGAGTAGCCCAGGAAGTTGACAGTGGAGGACTTGTTGCAGAACACCAGAGCAGCACCTCCTCCTTTTTCGTGCTGTAGCTTATTCAGGTATTGGTAGAGTTCCAGGACTTTGTCGGCACCCTTTACCTTCAGGAAAGTCTGCTTGACGTGGGGCATGAGATAGTGCAGCATCTTGCTCTTAACTGTAACAATTTTGCCCAGGTCTGTCACCTTGCTGAGAACTTCTCCGACCCCATCTGGGAAGGTGGCGCCGATCAGGAGCAGCTGGGTTTTAAGGCCCAGGCCTCGTGTCTCCTTGGGATCGCTCGCAATGTTTGCATGAGATAAAATTTCGGAAAGTAAATCAGAGAAGCTGGGGTCAAACATGGTGTCGGCCTCGTCCACCACCAAGAAGTTCAGCTCGCTCAAATCCAAGCAGTTTCTACGCAGGCCTTTAACCAGGGCACCTGGTGTGGCCACCAAGATATCTGGACGATTCCTTCTAAAGACTGCCTTGATGTAACCCACACCTCGCCCTCCACCCACAGTACTAGTACGCAAACCCAACGGCGCACACAGAGTCCTGGACACAGCCGCCACCTGCTCAGCCAGCTCCCTGGACGGAACCACAACCAAGGCTCGGATCCTGTCCGTCGTTGCGTCTTGCCTGTTCGCCTGCAGCCTGTGAACAACAGGCAGCAGGTAGCTCAGGGTCTTCCCGCTGCCCGTCTCTGCAGCACACAGGATGTTGTGACCTCTCATTACCTTTGGGATGGTCTGAAGCTGGACGATAGTTGGGTGCGTGATCTCGACTCTCTCCAAAGTTTCAACCAGCTCCTTGCAGATGTGAAGATTCTGAAAAGTTGGCGGTGATTTCTGCTCGGTGTCCTCACTCTGGCTGGCTGCAATAAAAGGAGCCACGTCTTTGATGTTGTTGATGGTGAAGTAGTCACCAAATGACTTATTGTGTTTCCATCCCTTGGAGCAGAGGACGGGCTGCTCGAACTTCCCCGCGGTGAACCCGGCAGACTGGTTCAGAGAAGGGTTCCTGCTCTGGATCAGCAACTTGCCCGCTTTGACGGTGCTGATCTTGGGTTTGCCTCGGGCTTGTTTCACGTTTTCCACGCGCTTTAGCAAGTAGCGTGGGACGCGGATGACCGCTGTGTCCTCTGGGTTCGGCTCAGTTTGACAAAAACGAGGCTGTGTCGCTGAGAAATGATGGCTTAAAGGCGCCGTGAGGAGCTCAGAGCGGAACAGCCTGCCTGATCCGAGGGATTTTAATGCTGCAGAGGCAACCCGGGCGACCTTCAAAGTCTGCATTATGAGGCCCGACTACGTCCAGCAATCATCCAGCTGTAACTTGTCAAGAAGGAAACCACAAACCTGAAGATGGTAAACCAGTTAGATGCGCTGAATATCGGCGAAAGCCTTCAAAAGTCTTTAAAAACACCGTTGCGCTGTTAGCATTCTAGCTACTGAGGAGCCCCATGCTGCCTTGGTACGCACTGATGACGTCAGTGTCGGGGTTTGATGACGTTTTCAAAAACAAACGGTACACTAAATGGTCTATGTGTGTTGGGATGTATCGTTACATTTTTATTTTAACCCTTTGCGGTTTTCCGAGACAAATTTTGAAAGGATTTGTTTTCATCATGCTCTGAAAAAATAAATAAAATAAAATCACAACTCTAAAAATGTCTTTCCAAGAGCTTTTTTTCCCATCAAAGATAAGTTTTGTCAATAATTTTTGGCCAAATAATGACTATTCCTTCCCATGATTGTTCCTCTTGATCAAGCATAAATAAAACAAGCAAATAAATAAATAACATGTCATCTTAACTTTCCAAAGGTGCCTTCCAAACATATTAAAATGAGGTGCATCAGACTTATGGGTTTTAATATGATGTAAGCATAACCTCTGCAGCCAGAGGTTACATTCACAAGATTTATAAGTGTGTTTATGGAAATTTTACACATTTCCCCCCCCCAGAAGAACCTTTGTGAAGGATATGTATAATGTGTATACACAGTCACATCCACCATGTGACTCAATTAAGGCTCCATTGTCGGATTAAAAGGACCTTTTGAAAACAATAACCTTCGGGCAACTTTCCTTACGTCAATCCCACATTGCTGTTTTATTTATTTATTTATTTTTCAGATGGACTATTCTAATCTTAAGTGCTGTGTTTGTTTCCATTGACTGTAGGTGGGAAATCCTAATGATTAACAGAAATAAAGGTTTGAAAATATTACAAACTATGTGCGTAATTAATTTATATATTGTGCCACTTTGTGGACTGAGTTACTGAATACAATGAAAGAATTCTCAAGCTTTTTGCACTATATATTTATAAATGGTATATCATATATGTATATGTATGTATATTTACATACTCCAGTAACAAGTGTCCTATATGAGCATTGAGTTTGATGGCTTGTGGGCCATCAAACTCCGCATGCCTGCTCTAATGATGAATCAATCAGCTGATCGTGGGCCCAGTGAGTCAGCGCTGTAATGTCACAGACTGTAATAGATTAGACAAGGGTGAGAAAAAGGACTGTCACTGACACAACCATGGTTGTCAATAAAGGTCCACATGACTTTGAGTCATGCTTTAACAAAGATAAATGAATTAAATGTCTGAAAAAAAAATAAAAGGTTTATTTCTCTCTTTTCTTTTGTAAAAATGCTTTTATTTAGTTTTTAGCCACGTATGATGTCATATTTAATCTTCACAGATAATTGAGCAGATAGGGTTAGAAAAACCCAGTCCAGTTTTAAAATTTTTTTTTTGGCATAGCCATTCCAGAGTTCTTAAGGGGATAATCCAGCATTTTTGCTTTGCCTGGTGAGTAAGCTCATAAAAGAGGAGTCTAATCTCCCCAAGCATGCGTCAACAGGGCTTCCAAAGGAAAACACAGACCTCTGCTGTTTTCTTGTTTCTTTCTCTCCACAGATGAGTTTTATTTTTTATTATGTTATTTCTGTTAAAATATCTGCCCTTCATGTAGTTTTCAAAAAAGTTAAATAAGGTGTTCAAAAGGCACACATATAAAGCCCCTTTCTGCATTAGTGATACTGCCACATTTTTAGCATTGATTGCGCATCGACCGCTGTTAACATGTGCTGAATGAATCAACTCACTGATTGATTTGATGAAGCTTCAGGGAACATCGCTTGTGCTTTCAGTTGCTCTCACATGTTTGCCAGTCCAAATAGCTGGCAGCCCACAGTCCCGATTAAGGAGTAAGCTGCCCGCAACAAAGCAAGAAAAAGCAAGAGCCAGGCGTTGTACTGTCAAAGGACAGTTTAAAACATGTTTGCATTATTCAAATAAGGCCGAAGCATAAAAAATGAAGACAGTTTTCTGCTAATAAAAACAATTTCTGTAAATGGTTTTTCAAAAGACATTTTTCATAATAATTTCAGCACTAAATAATGTTTTAATTCAGGATTGTGAACATTGTGTTCATCCACCACACACAATTGTAGATTTGATTTAAAATAAAAAATAAAATTCCCTTCTCACCCTCCGCGGGTGGTCTGTTTCATCCTCTGAGCTCGGGTCCTCTACCAGAGGCCTGGGAGCTTGAGGGTTCTGCGCAGTATCTTGGCTGTGCCTAGAACTGCACATTTCTGGACTGAGATGTCTGATGTTGTTCCTGGGATCTGTTTGAGCCACTGCTCCAGTTTGGGGGTGACTGCCCCGAGGGCCCCGATGACCACATATATATATATATATATATATATATATATATATATATATATATATATATATATATATATATATATATATATTTATAGCATTATTTGAAGTTCTAATGCATCGTGTTAGTCATTTTGGTGGATTTCATTATGTCAAATAAAACAAATTTAATCTAAAATTATATCATCCACCTATGCCTTTCACCACTTAGTTAAGAAAGTACTCTGATATAAAGATATGTGTATATTCAACTTTAATAATACATGGTGCATGGGTTTAGTATGGAGAGGCTATGCAAACTGTGAAACCCTTTTAAATCCATTTTATAATACATAGGTGAACCTGATGTAATTCCTTGTAACCATAAATAAACAATCAGCAAATTCCATGGCAGTAATCCATTGTGTTTAGACCTCTAAAATTAGTGAGAACAACTGCTTAACTTGAGCATCAGAACGAGGAAGAGGATTTACATGACTTTGATTGAACATGGCAGGGTTATTAGCAAAATGTGGATGAGAAGGTCTTGCTGATTCCAGAGGAATATTTAAAGAATGATTTAAAATGATAGGAAGGCAAAATAAAAAGGTATAATAAAAAACGTGTTCCATGATAGGTATGAAAAAAAAAACATTTCTGAACTTATAACATGTGGAATCTTGAAGCAGACGGGCTACAGCAACAGAGAAATACACTGGGTGTCCAGCAAGGTGTACCTAAAAAAGTGACAGGTGAGTGTAATATATATGAGCTAAAGGCTGCTCATTGTACATTTGTACGTACAGTTGTACATTGCCATTTGGAGCTATTTAAAAGACATTGCTCAACATCAGACTTCTCATGTCAAAGTCCTTATGTAAAACAGGATGACAGAAAAAATGAAATATTAAAAATTTACAAAGAGAAACACTATTTTCTTTTATTGTTGCAGGTAAATATTTCCTCTGAACTTTTTATTACTTAAAATTAATTATATATTATAGCTCCTCTTTTATTTTCTTATTGACTTATTGCTTCACACAAGTTGCTAACAGCAACATAGCGTTTTTCAGTTTCATGATTTGTTTTTTGATTCCATGGAATTTAATCCTCATTTCACCTAAAGCTTTATGTTTAATCCCTCATGACCGAGTTGATCTGAGTATTTAATCAAACACGCAGTTCCACATACTGAACATAAGAGGGCAGCATGAAGCATAAAGGAACGCTTCGAGTCGCCTGAAATATTCATAGTAATACCAGTTCTGTCTTCAAACTTCACATTTTTTGCAGCACAAACACGGAACAACCTTGAATATGTCATTCAAATTCTAGATTCCAGAAGAGAACCCCAGGTACTTTTGGATTATGGTGAAACCATTTTGAGAGTCCTCTTTTTCCCCAGTTGGTGAAGACTCTTTTCTCCTCTGACAGCAGACATTCTTCCTCAGAACCACACCGACTGATATTCTCTGACATTTATGTGTAAAGTTGCACCACATCGCCATGGTGCTGCGCTGCATTTCTGTGCAAGCAGCAATCCTTGAAAGAGTGACACGTCTGAAACAGGACCAGTGTGGGGGCAGACAGTGTGTGCTTCTTCTTCTTCTTTTTTTTTTTTTCCTCCGTAACTTTCTTTACAAGAACAAAATATCGCAAACCACATCTACAGCCTCCCACACAATTTGTTTTCTTTATCTTCTCCCTTCAAAGGTCATCAGTGAAGATAAGACATGCAGGTAACTTGAATTAGACCAGGGTGGGTCTTTAGCACAGGAAATAATTTAATCTCCAAATGTGAACGACACACACACATATAGGAAAAGTGTCATTTTGTTTGGTAGGGAAGTTTAAATTGCAGCTTCAAGTTTGTGTGGGAGTTGTGGAAAGGAAAAGTTATTTGGATTTATAATAGTATTTATAATAGCAGTTTTGCATTTATAAAATGTAGTTTGAATGGAATCTAAATAAATGTATTTTAGAATTTTAAAGTGAACGACGAAAAAAAGAAGAATAGAAAAGAGCAGGAACAAAGAAAAAGTCTCTCATGAGAAACTCAGTCAAATATTTCCCTCAGATTTGCTTGGATCATTGTTTCTTTGCATATGTAAATCATCTTGGTGTATATGGTGACCTGGATATAGAGTATAAATGAACAAAAGTGAAAAATAATAAAACAGCGTTTAAAGTAGCCATAAGAGTGCATAAATTGGGAAAAAAAAGTTTTATATTCTTACTTTCATTTCAGATTGTTGTTGTTTCACACAACAAAATAACTGTAGATTTGTTATGCATTCTCATTTGTTGTTGGTTGCAGCAAAGTGGGAATTCCTTTTCAAATTTCACACTGAGTAGACTGTAAGTCTGCTTGTAACTTGGCTTATATGGAGATCTGGGGAACAAATTACATGTACAAAGAGAAGTGCTTTACACGAGTGCAAATAAGTTGGAAAAAAAATAAAAACGTACTTTTGCTTGGAAATAAAGACCACAGGAAATGTGATATTGATGCTTTGAGCTGCATTTGTGAGCTGAGAGCTTGTCTGTACGCCCACATGCATCGAGCATATGTGCGCCGTGTCTGTGTAAGAAAAATAAGAGGGTGTTATCTGCAGAACCTTTAAAAACAACAGCTGAAAATTTATGTTTTGTTAACACCATTTTCAAAGAAAATCTAAATGATCTTTTGGATTTTAATTATTAGAACAGCTCAAAGTTATTTATTTAAAAAAAAAAAAGCTGGCATGGAATTGATCATAAATAATATATCTCAGTGGTTGATTTTTACAGCGGGGCGATCATTAAGATCAAACAAGTCATTGATCTGTTACAGCTGGAGTGAACGGCAGCCTTTATGTGTGTATGCATAAAAGTTTATAACTATGTTTATCAGTGTTGCATAAACCTTTGGTAAAACATTACACACTTGTTTGACAAAGAAAGGTCTTGATCATCCACTGAGAATCATGTGCACGTGTGTAACTACACACATGTGTTTCTAAAGAGTGCGTACTTGCTATAAGTGATTAGTTGGGACTATAGCAGCAGGAAATAACTGTTCAGTAACATAAATGCTGTCAGTCAAGATGACAATCAAAGCTAGAAACCCATTGGAGCCTAAAACTGCGTCACCTTCTGTGTTGTTTACCCAATAAAGGTAAACTTCAGGAGATTGATGAGCTAGAAGAGGTACAGAGGTTAAAGGGAGTGGAACATCTAACCTACGGACAATTTTACTGTTGCTTTGTTCTTGCCGCACTTGTACCCTTTCCTTTTGTCAAGTAGGAAACAATTAGTAATGTCTGGTGATAGCTGACATGCATTATTTACTGCTTGAATATGCAATCTGAGAGCTATATATAGTCAAAAGCAAGTGTGCCATTGCACAACGGCATGACGATGACATCATCCCACTCAATTCAACTAAGCCACGCAGTGTGTGGCAATAAATAGGTACATAAACTTGCTTTTTCAGTTAGGTAAAGTATAAGATTGAGGGCACATGGGATAAGAAAAATGTTCAAAGGGGCAAATTTATCATATTTTTGGATGTGCATTTATTTTTATGTTAATCTGTGCTGGTTTTGTGGTGAAAGTGGGACATCTTCTTTGAGGCTTATTTAGAAGAAACAGTGACTCCCACAGTGTCATGTTTTGGTAAGTGGACTTCTCGTCAGATACCAGAAAATAAAATAAAAAAAGTGATAATTTCATTGCTGTTGTTGTTTTTAATAAATCCAAATACAGCCCATTCTATTTTTTGGCAGTTAAAAAAAAAACATTCAAGATTTTATTTGTCTTTTCAAATAACAAAAAACAAACTAACAATAAAATAATACCAAAAAAAAAAACAGATGCAAAAAGAAACTAGAATTGGACCATTTGTGCATACTGTCAGTGCAGGACACACTTTTGCTTTGGTGCATCTCCAAAGTGTTGCATTGGGTGCCACGCCCAAGGGTGATAATCATTTTGGGAATTCACCTTATTTTTGGAGTTTCATCCATTTTGTATGCAACTTTGTTGCGATCCAGGCCGATCTCGAAGACATTTCCTACTCAATTTATCATCCCGCATTTTTATTACCCTTTTGTTGTCCTAAGTCTTCAGATTGTAGCCCTCTGTTTACAATTAAAACAAACTGTATTTCATTTATTCATTTTTTGTAAACATTAAAAAAGCATTAAATTGTTTACAAATAAGATTTTTACCCCTCATCTTGATCAATCTTGTCCCATAGAATCACAAGTATTTGCAATCGTCAGAAGAAACTGTTAAAGCTTAAATATGAAAATGGCAGGTGCCGGGACAAAGTGGTACACACTGGGTGATGAAAAGTTTTTCTATTGATACAAAATGGTAAGGGAGGAAATAGAAATGTGTGAATAGGAAAGAAGACTATAAATTGCCCTAAAAAAAAAACTAAAACTCTCATCCCCGCCATAAATGGTCAGTGATGTCATGGAGGATGCAAAAATATTACTATTATTTCTACCTGACTTTTTCTGCACAAAATGGTGCTGTCTACTGCGGAAGGTTTTGACAAGAAGATTTAAAGCATTAAATAATATTTTTTATAGCCAAATGCATGGAAATAATATATATTATTATTACTAGGGTTCTTTCAATTAATTTTCCCATTATCTGTCTTTTTCATTTGTCACTTGCCTCAAGTAGGAAACTGAACCAAAATTGAATATTAACATCATCTCTGAACTGATGTATAATTGAAACGATTCATATGTAAGATTTGGACATATTTTAGCATTGAAGTTCATTTTTCATGGAAAACTTCAGTACAACAACAAAACAAGCTCACGTGCCATAGTTTAAGGTCAGAACTTGTTTTTTAAAATAGGATTTTCCTCATTAGAAACCAGTAACCCAGTAACCAAAGGTTTGGTCATTTGTTGTTTTAATACACAACATATTAAATTTTCTTTTTTCTTTCAATTAAAACAAAAATCAAAAAAGAGAAAGAAAAATCACATGACATTTTTTGTATTTCTTAACAGACACCTAATTCTACGAGACAAGCCATCAAAAAGTCACACTGTAGGAGGCGCTGTTTTGCCCCATGTAGTACATCGTCACCAGAAAACAAATATAGCAGAAAACACAGCAGAAAACAAAAAAATTAAGTAAATGTATCTCTGAAATTTCGCTTAGTCTGAGCGAGTTCCTCTTAAAGAAGAGGACGAAGAACAAAAGCAACTTTTCGGCATTGGTATCGCATCTGAGCCCGTCGTTGAAAATGGTCATCCATAGACATGTCTATGACCCTAACTACATAATAGCATTGACGTCATGGTGTTGACTTGTTAGCGCAAGTGGTTGAGTGAAGCGAAGAAGGGGCAAATTTTAATTTCTCTTCGAAAGGTATTTAATATCCATCCATCACCCTGGAAACAGGACAAACAACCATGCACACACACGCTAGGGACAATTTAGACAGACCAATTAACCTAACAGTCATGTTTTTCCACAGAACATGCAGAAGGACCGGGGCCGGGAACCGAACCCAGAACCTTCTTGCTGCAAGGCAACAGCTCTACCAACTGCGTCACTGTGCAGCCCGTATTTAAAATCTTTATTTTAAATATTAATGAAAACCCAAATTAAAGGTTCTGCTCATCCTTTTTTGGCAACAACGTCAAAAAGGAAAAAAAAGGGAAAAAATATAGGACAATATTTCAATGCAATACTTTATATATTGAAACAAAGAAATAGATAGAATTACTACTTGTTTTCTGTTTTTCATCTCATACGAACCTCTTTTTTTTTCAAAAAAGTGCTAAAAGGAGCTTAAATTATTTTTGTATTCCAGTTTTCTAGAAAAAGGAAATTGTGATTTATTAAGAAGTCTTATTGACAATCTGATGCGATTAATTTATATTAAGGACGTGTTATTGTATTTTTTTTTAATATTATCATTTAGGCAAACCATTTAAACAAAGCTACATGTTAGGGAATGCTAAAGGTGTATTTGTAATTGTTTACTAATTAAATTGCTTATAAAGGCCGATTAAGCGAGCTCGTGTGCGTGCCCTGTGTTGTGTCTGCTGACGTCAGCGCTGGAACTGCCTTGTCACGCGGGGTTAGTAAAAGTTGGGATCGGAGCTCCAGGGAGAGAGGCAGAGAAACAGACAGGAGGGAGAGGGAAGCCGACAATTAACACGGGTATTTCTGCAGCCGTACAGAGAGCGTTAAACAAGAGGAAAACGCGGGTTTATTGTTAAGGTTTGCGGGGAAGACAGAAGAAAGCAGACAAGGAGAGGCAGAGGGGGCAGGCGGCTCTCTCTGAAAGTTCAAGCCAGAATTTCGCTCGTTAACTGCCGGAGGAAGAGACGGAGAGAGAAAGAAAGAGAAGAGCCCTGTGAGCTGTTGCTGCTTTTTTTTTTTTTTTTTTTTTGGATTTCGATTTTAAAGCGAGAGTGCGCGTGTTAGAGAAAGCTTAGTTAAATGAACAAAAGTCTAAAGTTTTGGCGCCGTGGCAGTCGGTAAATGTTGTGACATTTTCGGACGGCGCAAATTGCTCCTAGCGGTCGTCGACGGTCGAGTGGTGGAGGGGGTGAGAACCCGAGCTGTCAAACCCGATGACTACTGCAAACTGCCCCGGGAATGAGGAGCTGGACTTCAGACTGATTTTCGGAGAGGACGGGCAGCAGCAGCCTTTAGGCCCCGCAGGTCAGTGCGTTTTCACTCTGCACACACACACACTCAACACTGTGTGTTTGTAAGTGTGGGTAGTAAAGTTAGGGCTCAATATGTTCTATCATAATTTGCACATCAGTTTGTTGCGCGAGCTTTTCCCGGCAACTTTTGCTTGCAGTAACAAAACAGAAAATAACCAGTCTGAGCGCCATACTGATAATTTATAATGTGCACATTATTAAGTCATTTTATCTGACACTGTAAGACACGTCCACACTCCAGCTGTCATTAGCTTGCTATGCTAAGTTCACGTGTTAGCAAAAAATACAAGATATTGCCACTCAATGACAAAGTTGAGAGTTTTAGCTGTTACAGACCTGTTGGTTGCAAAGGCTTTAATGCAAAGTGGTGGCGGGGAAAGCGTGGGAGGCATAACCCCTCTAACAGTCAAAAACATGCGCCTACCCCCACATTGCACATTAATTGATCAGCTTATATTCTTCTTTAATAAATGTTGGTGCTTAAAAAAGTTTCTTAAAAAACTCGACTAGTTTTTCTAAGACTGCTTTATGTACGCTGGATATTGATATCCACACACAATGGGGAAACTGCTAAGTAAATCTTTATAAAGTGATCAATTTGAAATAACTGATTATTGGATAGCATGTTTGCATAATTTAATGTCTTATTCAGAAAACAAAAGCCTAACGGAAAGATTATATTGTGCTCATTGTAGGCGTTTGTTGACTCTGCAAGGGGGTTACAAAAATTATAATAACAATAAAAAAAGCAACCCTTTTGGCATTATGTTCAGTTTTATTTTGAATTGTCATCTTTTGGCCATCCGGCTCTTGTCCTAATCTAACATCTTGCTGAACTTAAAGTCATCGGCTGTGTTTTAGTTTGGTTGATGTGGCATATGTGAGGTATGCCTGAGCGGGAACAGCCTGAATGTCATTGTACCACATTTCTGCTTGGTAAGAGAGGCTCTTGTTGTCAAAACTTTTATTACCTTATTTACAAAATAAGTCAGGGCGAGAGCAGAAATGGAGTTGCAGTGTTTTAAAAACAGTTGTGACTGGAACGGATAACTGCATGTGTGGTTTTCATGTATTTAAGACATTTCCATTGTATTTTTAATGGCAAAGAGAATTTGTTTACATTTCCCAAAACTGTTAAATGTTCCTTAGTATGTGTAACTGCAAAGATCTAGAAGAGTTCAAAGAATATCTATGAACGACTTCAAGGAGAGCAAATTGTGCAGCATTGCATTTATACGTTGGAACTTGCAGAGTGTTAGCAGATTGCATCTTTCCCACCTTGAAACAAAATGACGTAGCTTCAGTGAAAACCCATTATTAAAAAAAAAGAAGTCTGATAAAAACTGCAGTTCTGTTTTGATTTCTTTTAATCAAAACGTCACATTAGTAAATCCGAACGATATCATAAATATGGGCCGATATGAGATTCTAACAGTACGATTACCTTGAGTAACTACATCACATATAAACTGCACTAACACAAAAATGTATAGCATAAACTCATTACTCTGAATTCAATACAAAAATATTCATGCTCCTGCTAAATAAAAATATAGCATATCAGCTATTAACAAATATGTTCTAAATATTGTAACATTTTTGTTTTGGCATTTTGTCTATGATCGGCAGACTTGAGCAAAAACTATAGTATGAAGGAGATGTAACCTTTTAGAGTGATGGGGGGGTGGCCTCTCTCAGTTGTCAAAACATTAGAAATATCTGGATAACTTTTTTGTGAACATGAGAATAGTGTTGTAGCCAGTGCACAGCAACATGTAGGGGAGGGGTAGCACTGCATTTTTTTAATACTACACAACCACACTTAAAATAAAATGTTGTACTCTTTCTGGCGTCTTAGAAGAAGTACTTTAAACCGTAGGAATGATTTCATGTAATTCTCTGTGGTTTTCAAACAGTAACATACTGCACATCTTATACTTTGGTACCGTTAAGCGGTCTGCGTTTTGTTTCATAATGAGAATGGAAGTAATGAGGAGGCGCACAACATTATTCTATGACCAGTATGAGTTTGAAACATTCTTGTGCCTCTTAATACATCTTTTTATATTTATTATTTCTCCTCTTTGGACTACTAGAACTTTATTTGGAAATAATTATATTTTATCAATAGAGTTTGTTGGCTCCACTGTTGGCTCCATCACCACATACTTTCTGTTAAGATTGCTTCCCGAATCTTTGAGTGCTTTGCATATATTGTGTGCTGTTTAACCATAACACCAAACATGTACGTAAAATAATACTAGTTGTTCTAAACTGTTCAAATTTAAAAGAAAAACTATAAATTAAGCATATTGCTCTGGCAATTCAGTGGATCTCTATTCAAAATTCTTCTTTACTTTTGATTTTGGCCCCCGCAGCTCACAAAGCTACTGCAAATGTAGAAAAACAATACAATGTTATTCCTAAAATGCCTCCAAGCTTTGCATACCAGGTATTGTCAATTATTATAATTGTATCCAATAAATCCTCAGATTTTTTTATATTATTATTATCAAAAACCATTGCAAAGTCAGAATGCAGAAAAAAATATAAACAGAAAATAATAAATTTTTCCATTTTAAGTTGAATTGATGCCACTTAAAACTTATAATGACGATTTCAATTATGATCAAAATAATTGCAAACTTAAATGCATGGCATTTAAAGTTGTGTACATGTAACCAGGTTACACGTACACAAATCAAAGCTCTCTGCACGTCTTTCATTTATCATATATACATTTTAATCCCTGTCTTTCTCTTTATGATGGTAGACACGCATCATAAAGTGTGTCCAACCCCCTTTAGGACAAAATCTGGACAGGGTGTTGCTCATTGTGACTCTCTTATAGTTTTGGTTTCCTACTTTTCGTACAGTGATTGCACTACAATCCACAAAGAAGTTGTCCTTGTTATCGTCAACTTTGACCCCCTTTCTGCATTCATACCTTTCCAAACAGAATGGTCAGGGCACAATGGAGGCAAAACATTGTGCCTGTCAATGTACATTGTGGAAAGCCTGTGATGGCAAGCTTGTCTCAGATGTCACAAGTGTACCATGCTAAAAAAGATGCTTTGGGTTTAAATCTAAATAAAGGTGAAACTGTCCCTTAAAGGGGAACCTACAAGGGTAAATTTCTCCTGATATAGGTTGTTTCTACCCAGTTTAATCATTTTGGAGGCCAAGGTTGTATAGGTGATGGAAATATTTTACAGATTAATCATTATTTAAAGTAAACTAGCAACTTAGAAATTATAGTCAAACATCTCTGTTAGTTATTGAACGTTTCAGAGATCTACTGTGAAAGAAATCACACATGGACAGAAAAATGAGGATATTGGATGATTTTCCTAGCCAGCAACACTTGAGATACACGTTTATATTAAATTACACTTGAAGATTTGTCTCAGAATTACTATAAATTGTTTAGCTAAAGTTTGACGTTAATTATTCTTGAAACAGTTTTTTTTATTTTATGCAAAATTGTATGACTACATAGAAATATGTGTCATGATTGAAATCAAGATGACACCATAATTGTGAGTCAAATGTCAAGTATTTTATTTTAACATATTTTCAAGAGTAATGCCAAAACAAATGCAAAAAAAGACTTGTGTGCGTGCGTATGCGAGTTATGGAGACAATTTCATACCCAGCATATGTTAATAATGGCAGACAAACACAAGAGAAGAGGTTCCTCAATTGTAGGATATCTTCAAATTATGAAAATACAAGAAAGACTCAAAACAATACGGAAACGTGTACTTTCAGATGACTATTTAAAAAACTATCCTGAGTCAGATGAGCACGGAGTTGCGGTGCAGTGGGAAAGATGATTAAAAGTGACTGATGATGATGTTTGCAGCTTATTTGCTTTAATTTATCGGGGAAAGATTCTTGATTGACTTCTAAGAACATACTTATTATATGCAACCCACTGTTGAACTCGTGTTAGGTTATTTATCAGCAATAAGCTCAAACTTCATTTATTTCATCTGTGGTTTGAAACAAATGGAACAAGTGAATTTCCTGCCATAGCCTTTTCATTAAACTTGGATCAAGTAAAATAACTCCAAGGGTTTGGCTTTTGCAGTCTTAAATCAACTTTTCCTCTTGATTTAAAAAAAAAAAAAAAAAAATGAAGTTTGAATTGGCATTGGGACGAGGAGGAAAAACTTCATTTGGAATATGCATTGGAATAAAACCTCTGCTATGCAAGTGGTTTTCGTCTGGTTTTGACTGTATTGCTCCGCCAAAAGTGGGAGTCGAGTGAGGGTGGGGGTGTCTGTCTGAATTAATAACTGGATAACCCGAGAGCAGTAATGGGGAATTGCTCATTTCTGACTTAATCTCCTCCTGTGAAGGTAAATCTCATTTTCATAACAAATGGGGGGGGGAGGGGAAAATCTCATGAGAATAACTGAAGTTTCTATTTCCTTGAGTCACTCGTTGTTAAAGTCTTCACAACTTTTATTCAGTATACTTTCCAAAGAAGCATTTCCCTTTCTTAATTTTTAGTAGTCTGTTTTATGAATCTTGTTTTTTTTTTATTCTCAGCCTAAGCTTGTTGTCAACCCAGTGTCTTCCTACGCATATCTAGGAATGTACTGAAGCTCATTGCGATGTTAGAGTACTGTACACCACAATTGTCTGTTTATCTTTTATGTTTTCTTCTTTGTCTGCTTGCATGCGTGTCTCGCTCTGCGTTTTCTTATTGTTCAGGAAACGACTTGTTCTTTGAGGTGAAATATTCCACTCTTCAATTCACAGGCACTGGGCAAACCTACTGTAAGGGATTTCCCCTGATATTTTAAGGCGAAATTAAAGAACGATTTTGCCAATTTCATTCATCATTACTCTTCTTTTTTTTCTTTTCTTTTCTTTTGCTAGTTCTGTAACGCTGCCCTGCAAAGATCTTACAAAAACAGAAGTCACCGTCATTTTTAAGAAAGTCAGCACAAAATGTCTGAATATACTAAATCTGTTACCGACTGGCTTCAATGATCATTTGTTGTGCTTATATATATTTTTTGTTTGATAAGTTTGGTGTTGTAAAACATGATAGTTTCTTTGCTGTATTTCTTATAAAATTTCACAAAGCAGGTTTGAGTTTAGTCGATGTATTTATAAACATTATTATTTTACCTTTAGTTATACAGGTTAGCCTCACAGATCCACAATTTCATTTTCAAAACTGGTACAGAATACATCACACATGTCATTAAAGTATCCATGTACAATATTTGTATTGCAAAGGACTGTTTGAAGTACAATAATTGTTGTCTCTCTTTACTTATCTTAAATATTCAAACACCATAATTGCATATTGCACTCGGGTTTAAGTGTACTTCCGATTTCGCTGCATTTCACTTTAATAGGTCCTAAAAACATCTCTTTATTGTATTGAACTAAAATTCACTTTGAATTGGTAATTTATTTAAATTAACTTGTGAACTTAGGAATATGAATCACATCAAGTCATGGGTAGACTAAAGATTGGCTCCCTTATTGTCTTGTTTTGAATGCTAACTTAGTTTTTCAGCCTCTGTCTTTTGGCCACAAACAGTTTTTGAAGAACTGATGACTGTTGAAACAAATAGTGACTCCACATGTGTCTCCTTTGCACAAACAGATGAAACCACTTACCAGGAATTTCATCCATTTATCCAGTCTGAATTAAGGTGAAAGGACTGTGACTAACTAGTCAATCCCAAGGCTAGAAGAGGAACATGTACAACTACAGTAATTATATAGCGCATGTGAACATAGGAGTTCAGAACGGATAAACTTACAAAAATCAATTCTATGATAAACATGTTTTCACGTTGTTTGATATTAACAGCCCATAGAAGTAACATCAAGCATAAACAAATTTTATTTACATTGGAATGTTTTTTGGGGAAAAACAAAGACACTTTATGATTGTATCGTGAACCACATGCTCTTTTTGAAGCATGGTGGTGTGATTATTATGGTCGGTGCTTGTTTTGTTTCGACAACCTTTAGAAAAATATCAGAACATCTTTCAACAACTTCAATTAGCAATGCAATAAAGACGCAAGAAATTAAAGAATAATGGAAGTATAGCTAGACAAATATTTAGGATTGGAGATCCAACACATTTATATCTAAATTTCTTTAGGCTAGAGACTGATTAAAAAGAAAATTAGACGACCTGCTGCGATCTTCCTTGATGAATGAAACCACGTGTTGTTAGATATGTGAGTCATTTAGCATATGTGACTAACTATGTAAAAATCAGTGTCAGTTGATGGTTATTCACTTTATAAATTTCTGCTGTCATTGTGAAACAAATTCTTCTGAAAGTGGCGGCACTGTCAACGGATGAGTGATGTTTTTGCTTACAACAAACAACTTCAAAGTTTTGTTCTTTTCCTTTTTATTGTTTTTATTAAGTAATCCAAAGATGCATTTAAATTCACAGAAGATCTGTCTAATTCTTGACTTCAAGCTGTTTTGTTACTGTTGATGTACACTCTGTGTTTTTCTTGAAGAGAGGAAAACATAATTGATTCAGTGCTGAAGTAGACAAACGTGGATAAGGCAGAACAGGATTTTGTGGTGGACTAATTGGGGGTTAGAAATAAAGAAGGGGTGGGCCAGCAGTGCCGCTTATGGGTGACAGGGTAGTAGATCCGGTGTAGAGGTGTCTGGCTTTCTGCCCGATCATACCATGTGGGGTTCAGATGGTAGGGAGGAGTGATACAAGAGGGGGGCACAGCATGTCTAGCTGCTGAGAGAAAGACAGTGTTTTTGTTCTACTTAAGCAGCCTAATCTGTCTTTTTTCAAATTTTATATGTACTTGCTATTGTTGCTGTCATAAGGCAGGAAGTTTTTTTTTTTTTTTTTCCCCCCTCCCCGTTTATTGTTCATATGGTAGCAAAAACAGAGTTGCAGACCTGCCACCAGGACGCCTCAGGCTTCTTTCCTCTTACGGCTCTCTCAGGATATGAAAGAAACCACGAGTGACATCAGAGAGGCTGATCTAAGCTAATGAAATATCCAGATGCCAGCAGTCACCAAAACCACTTAGTGACTAGTCAGGTTTGATTTGCAACTGTTATTGAGCTGGGGCTTCTTCTTTTTTTTTTTATACCAGCGCAGTTGTTGCTGTCATGTTTGGATGTAAAGAAATGTCAAGCAGATGATTTTATAACGGTGAAATGTTTAAACTGAGAACAAGTAACGGACAAAGCGCTTTTGCCCTTGTGCCTGTTATTGTCATTGCTCTACTCCTGTGAGCCAAGAGCACGATCCTCCTAGTCCTTGTCGTGGGAAAGACTGAAATTACATCGCTCTCATGGTGGACTATTTTGAGCTCCCAAAGAGAGTGGCAGAGGGCAGGCGGCAGGTTCTAGTGACTACTTTGTACTCGGAGCAGGAGAATCCCTGTTGTCCCAGCAAGTCTGCACTCTTCGCCATTTCACTGTAAGGAGGAGAAGAGTGGAAGTATGCTTTGCGCCACATCGCCAGGTGAGTGTGGCGGTAGTCCTGTATTCTAGCCAAGTGTTGGTTTTATGAACAGGAGTCAGATGAGAGTCTTCTAACAGCTGTTTAGTACAAAACGACACATTCAGAAATGATCAAAAATGTGATCACATTTTCCTGGGTTAGGAGATGACAAGAGAAAACGCTGCCATTTTGTACTGATTATTTTCTTTTTAAATTTCTGATTCTGAAGTTTTTGTTCCTGGATTGAAATACTCTAAACATATTTTTATTCTCTCACTAAAAGTTTGATTTCAAAGGTTTTTATGTTTCCATTGCTTGTTGAGCAAAAACAATTAAGAATTTTATATAGAAAATTTAAATAATTAAAGAAAAGCAAATTGTTTCAATTGTATTGATGAACAAATTTTAATCGAACTCAGGTTTTAACTAAGACTGGAGACAAGTGCTTATGAGCTTACAGTTGTATCAATTTAAATGTAAACATTGGGAGGTCAAAGGTTGGAAAGTATATGGTCGACGTCTAGAGTCAGATCATCATGTGGGTGCCCCCTAACCCCGCAGAAATGAGGGGGTCCCGGCACCCAGCATGATGAATGAGACGTTTGTTTCCTGGGGTGAGGCATGAGTAACTATGCAAGGCATCTGTCTAGTTTAAATTTAGTGTAACTCAAGCTACTGTTGGCTGCGCTGCATCAACATGTCAGAGTTTGTATTACAGCAGAGTGAAATCTGTAAAACTTCTGCATCTACGGATTTTTTTCTTTTTGCGTTCGTTTATATAGTGAGGAAATAACTTAAATGTTGAAATGACTTCTTTAAACCACAGACTATCTGTGGTTTATTTGCAAAATGGCAACAGAAACAGTCCCAACAGCTATTCTATGTATTTTTTTTTTATCAATTTGAAGCTATGGTTTTGTAATGTCTTTCAACAAATTGATGAAACCAGTGTAAACTAGTGTGACTGTCTCATTTCCTCATTTCGAGACCCCTTATGTTCAGTCCACAGTGAGGGTCAACTCAAGTAATGGGAACCAATGTTTTTACACTGTCCAATAAAATCCTACATTTACATCAAAATTTGTGTTGTAGCTGGCAGCACTGTTGTTCCTTTTTTGCTAGTTGAAATGCACCAGAACCGTCAAGGAAAAAGATGTGGAAAAGCTTACAGAGGTTGCAAAACAATCTTTCAAGTTTTGAATATTTCAGAGCATTTCTTGATCTATCATCCGAAATAGAAAAGTTTGCCAGAACACTAATTCTACCAAGATTTTGCCATCAATTTAAACTGAAGAGAGAAAGACGTCTATTAATCATTGATGCGTCCAAAAGGACAATGCTAACTCTGGAGGAGCTACATGGAAACAAAAGTAGGACAACTATCTGAGCTTCTTCGGTACCGGTCGATCTACGTTCCCACCCTCATCTATGGCCATGAGCTTTGGGTCATGACCGAAAGAACGAGATCACGGGTACAAGCGGCCGAAATGGGTTTCCTCCGCAGGGTGGCTGGGCTCTCCCTTAGAGATAGGGTGAGAAGCTCGGTCATCCGGGAGGGACTCAGAGTAGAGCCGCTGCTCCTCCACGTCGAGAGGAGCCAGTTGAGGTGGCTCGGGCATCTGGTAAGGATGCCTCCTGGACGCCTCCCTTGTGAGGTGTTCTGGGCACGTCCCACCGGGAGGAGGCCTCGGGGAAGACCCAGGACACGCTGGAGGGATTACATCTCTCGGCTGGCCTGGGAACGCCTTGGGATTCCCCCGGAGGAGCTGGAAGAAGTGGCTGGGGAGAGGGAAGTCTGGGCCTCCCTTCTGAAGCTGCTGCCCCCGCGACCCGACCCCGGATAAGCGGAAGAAAATGGATGGATGGATGGATGGACAACTATCTGTTCAGTCTTCCAACTGTGCACATGTGCTGAGGAAGATGAATTCCTCAGATTAGACAATTGTGTAATTTTTTGCCCCATATGCAAGTGTGACCTAAATATGTGGTGAAAAAAAAACTAACATTCCTTCTTACTTAGTGAGAAACATTATGGTGGCAGCATTATGCTGTGGGGACACCTTTATTTAGTTGGGACAGGAATTTTGTGCAGAAATGATTGAAGTAAGATGGATAGAGGTAAATAAAGGGCAATCCCAGAAGAAAAGCTATCCACACTTGAATTTAATTTACAGTTAGTGGGTTGAAAACTGATGCTGTCGATCCAGCTTGTGCTGTTTTGCAAAGAAGAATCTGCAAACAGTTTAGTCTCCAGAATACAGCAGAGACATCCCTCAAAACACTTGCAGTGAAAAGGTGGTTCTTAAAATGTATGGGATCAGGAAGACTAGATACTAGTGCATTATACATTTTTTTAGACTTTTGTTTGTTGATGTATAGAGTTTTATTCTCCTTCCTCTTCACAACTATACATACATTTTGTAGACAATTTGCATAAAATCCCATTATGTTGAAGTTTAATGTTGAAGGCATATTGATCCTTTTTTAAGGGACTATACTACTTGAATAATGGGCATTTGAACTCCACAATTCTTGTAACATTTGTGAAATTTAAACTTTTTACATTTCACTATATTTTAAACTAAAGAAAATGCAACTATTGTATGGTCCTAAAAGTTTATGCTTTCACAATAACATTTTAGACATTTTAGTCGGAGCATGAGCACTTTTTAAAATACTTTTCACACTGGAAGTGGGAAACCCATTTTAAACCTGTTGCTTGATCGTGTCAAGCTGAGTCTTGTACACCAGCGGTTTGTTTCATAGGTCAAAAAAAACTTGTCTGAAAATGCATCATCTTTCTCCTCTTTTGCCTCAAGAAATCTTTTGGAGACATTTCTAGAGACTCTCAGGTATCATGTTTAAGGATCAGATCCAGCCTCTAAAGTAGAACGATTTGCAAGTACAGATGATAAATGAAGCTACTTCTGTTGGAGCCGTCTTCTGATTCCAACTCACTGCTGTTGAAGTTAGTTATTTGAATATGGGTTAAGATACACACCATCTTTTTGCAGCTGCTAGGATACTGCCTATAATTAAAAAAATGGCAACTATTGCCCTCTAATAAACATAATAGATTTTGAATGTGTGTTCTCAGATCTCGGTGGACTCATGATCTTTTTTTTTAGCAGTCTTGCTCTTACTCTTCTCTACATGTCAACAGAGTCAAACTGCTCTCTACTCAGTCTCAAGTAATCATTGACAAGTGCAGCTCCTTGTGAGCCGCCTCCTTGCTGCCGCTCACTCGTCCTCCTAAATGTGATCCCATACCCTCCCTCTGACAATCTAACAGACACACACTGCATTCAAGCTGCAGCTTGAAAAACTAGCTACTTCCCTTGGTCTCCCAGCAACCAGTACCAAACTTGGGTGCAGTGCATACGTGCATGTCCTTCTCCCCTGCTCTGTACTCAACCCCATAATGAACTCAACAGAACCCTTCCAAGGCCCTTTTTAAAGCTTTATTTTTAAGTTTATCATGCTAAATCAATAAAAATGGTAAAATAATAACTTAAGCTTTGAAAAAGAAACTAATAAATCACTCTGAAGTTGTTCTTTTATAGGTTGATAAAGCTGTGGAGCGGATAAAAATAATCTTAAAGGCTATCTTTACTTAGTTATTGTCGTAGAGCTTCCAGTTGTATTTTCTTTGAGTGGAAACTGCAGTCTTCCTGTTTGCGCCATAATTATTTCCTGCTTGTTTTTCTGTCTTTTTTTGGCCTGACTACTGAATGGGAAGTGCTTCTGTTCTGTTGCAGAAATTTTGATGTTTTTTAAATAGGTGTTTGACCTACAGGCTCTGATCGATGCATGAACTTCAGAATATGTGTGCTTTTGCATAAACTGTGATGAAAAAATTAGGCATACTAAAGCGTTTCTCAGTGGCCTGTGGATCAGCTGTAATTACCGTCCTTTCTTTAAGTCACATTATTTTTAACTCTTGTCTCACTTTCCCTCTGATCTGTTTTTCTTCTGACACCTGTGCTCCCTTGCATTCTCTTACACGAAACAAAAGCACTGTTTCTTTGTATGGCGCTCTGCCTTGATCTCTCGCTCTCTTTCTCCCTCTTCCTGATTGACTTTTTCAGGCACGTGCACAGTCAGCTTCAACAGAATGTTTAAATGTCACTCCTGTTGGCAATGGCCTCTGATGTTATGCATGTCCTCGCTGCAGCGACTGTTCTTCAAATGTGCAGATGCTTTCTTCTACTTTTCTACAGACCGATGGAGACATTTAGCACGTCTTTTGGAAAAGTCAGACATTTCCAAGGTGGGCTGTGTGAAGAGTTTATGAACACTCAGTATCTTACCAGCTGTGTATAACTCTCTAAAAATGCTCAGTTTGCAAAGAGGTCGAAGCAAACATGTCCTCATAGTTGGCCTTGACAAAAAGCACTAAAATTTATCTGTGCCACAGTATTTACACAAACTTGTAGGAGAGAGGCAGTGCTGCATTACCCTTTGTTCGGGCAGTAGGAGAAAGTTGTTTTCCAATTTGTATTTAAGTGAAAAGGTTGTTATGGAGTGCAGAGAACCTCAGTTCTCATTGTAAATAACCACACTTTTATGTAAATAGGCATCTAATTAAACATGACAGTGGTTTCAACTATAAATTGCACTGAAGTTGATTAAAAACTACAAAAATCCAAAGCGTAGTCTGGGCCCTGCTTCTGACTAGCTGTTAGGTTTAGCTTCAAGGCAAAATTAAATACTGTTTAGTCCAAACTGAAGACACTCAAAGATGAACAACTCCATGTAAAGTATTGACTGTGGTATCCTCTGTGTGCCTCATAATATGAAATGCAATGGCAGATTTTTTTTTTTTTTTAGATGGCTGAAAGCTGCATCAGTCTCTGTTTTAAACATGTAAAATAATGACTGCTCATAACCTTTCCACAGAACCCCACCTAGAGAAAAACCCTGTAGTATACCTTGAAGAAGAGAACATTATTTGCATCATTCATAAAGCTGGGATTCTAAAAATGTCTTCCTGTTATGCTACACGCAGGAGCACAAGCTCTTTGGTTTATTTTTCTTGCTTTGTGGGTGTCGCGTATTGTGGGGGTGTATTTAACTTGCACCATTGTGCGGTTCATCTTTGAAAACAGACTTACAAAGGTTAGTCACTTTTTTTCTTTTGCGCTCAGAATAAGGTATTTGACACCTTTCCTCATTTCCCCTTTCATTATAAATATAAAGTTGTGTTTTGCCTGAACAAAACTTTGCATTGCAATGTCAAAGATGTGACCACAACTGTTTTTTGTCATTTAGGATTGTAAGATGCATAGTAAAAACCTGAATAGAGAGCTTCTCAGACGATCACATTAATGTTTCTTAGATGGGTTGATCCTGTTCTGCTGAAGGATCTTTATCTGTTGGTAAATATTTGGTTCAGATGGTTACTTGGCGCTCCGTTTATCCCATAATGTTATCACGGCATGAGATTGTTAATTAGGAGCTTAATTTAGCTGCTGGCATATGTTGGCATTGGCTTAGACTGACATTATTAAGTCTCTACTGGCCACTCAGTCTTAAGGCTTGTTATTATAAGCCAAACATACCATTGCAGATTACAACCCCAAAAGGCTCTTCTTCATTTGTCAGATTAATTTTGTGATGTATGGCATTTCTGTTATATATACATGATTCTTTTATGACTGTGAATATGCTTTCTTGCCTTACTTTTAACAGAACGTTTATTCTGCACAGTTTTAATGGTTATTATTATTATATATATTTTTACCTGGGGTCCCAGGCACATTTACATATAGGGATCAGCAATGAGTTTGGCCCAAACCCAACCAACAAGGATTAGAGACACAGGTGTAGGCCAAGCCTTACAATACGTGTGTGCATGTGCGTCACTGGGTCTGTGTTTAGAAATGCAGGGCACCGGCCAGACGCAGAGTTCTTGGAAAACCTTGGGCGATGGAATTAAATTTACCTTTGTGAGCTCTGCCGGTAATCACTGTATCTGTGGAAGCTCAGAGGTATACATCCATAGTAAAAATGTACAATGTTTTTGTTTCCAAAACCAAAAAAAAGTGCTTGTATTTAATTATAAATAATTTCATAGATAAATTAAAGCCTGTACCAGAGTCATGGCAAAACTTTTTATAATTGGTGAAAAGCTTTACCAGTTCAGGGCAGTCTGTTAACTTTTTTTTTTTTTTTGGTGAAACAGTTCTTAGGAGTACACTTACTAAAAAAATAACGCTTTTAGTTTCTAACAGTTTTTTTGGATTATGACATAAAAGAGGGGACGTAGATTTTCTCTGTTACTCAAATCTGTTACTGTAATAATAGTGCAAAAAAATACAATCAGCCTTTTGTCAGGGGCAACACTTGGCAGTGGAACTGAATTGGCCAATTTTCAGGCTGACTGGTGAGGGACATTTAACACACCACAGCAGATAATTCACACTTTCATTTACATGTCTTTGTTGTGGATATTTCTTTTTTTCAATAAGAAAGACCTAAATACAATTTTATAACCAACATGGTTCCAGGGATAAATCGGAGCAATCAGTTTTAGCTGCACATTTTTTCCCCTTTGGTGATAAATGGAAAAAATGGCAAGGACATAAGTTGTACTTTGGGTGCAGACATATTGTTTTGTGGCTAATTGTTTAGAGGGTCATCATCCTAAATCCGTCTGCCTGGCAACAAGCCTCCGTAGTAGTGGTGTGATATGTTGTAGCTCTGCAGAATAATTTGTTTGGGTTTTTAGTCATTTTCCAATTTTAGCTTTTCTACTTTCTAATGTTCTACTGCTTAACATCTAGTTTAATTCATGCTGGTCTACTGTGAACATTTACTGCATTAATGTATACATATTTTTTTGTTTCTTGTATACTTTATCGTTGCAAAATTAGTTTGAATTTATTGAAATATTTTCTGTCTGGCCATGTCTTAAAACCAGATGGTTTTTGTTGTGTTTTTTTTTGGTATCAAGAAACATTGATGGGGGCTGCACAGTGGCGCAGTTGGTAGAGCTGTTGCCTTGCAGCAAGAAGGTTCTGGGTTCGATTCCCGGCCTGGGGTCTTTCTGCATGGAGTTTGCATGTTCTCCCTGTGCATGCGTGGGTTTTCTCCGGGTACTCCGGTTTCCTCCCACAGTCCAAAAACATGACTGTCAGGTTAATTGGCCTCTCTAAATTGTCCCTAGGTGTGAGAGTGTGTGTGCATGGTTGTTTGTCCTGTGTGTCTTTGTGTTGCCCTGCGACAGACTGGCGACCTGTCCAGGGTGTACCCTGCCTCTCGCCCGGAACGTTAGCTGGAGATGGGCACCAGCAACCCTCCCGACCCCACTGAGGGACAAGGGTGAAAGAAAATGGATGGATGGATGAAACATTGATGAAAATTTGGTGAATGTTTTTTTGTTATATTTTTTACAGATGTGTATACCTCTAAAAATAGCTTTACATCTGTAAAATTTGTCCTCCATCTTGGATAATTAGATAAGAAAAATAATATAATTGCTATTCAATAAAATATAATTGCCGTCGATGCTGCTTGACATGTAGACAGACTTGAACTTTTGTTAAGTTAAACAAAACGTGTTTTAATTTATTTGTTTGCCAACCATATTACTAAAAACAACCTCTGGGTACTAATAAACTAATAAACTGTCTCAAAACAAAGCAATGCATTATTTATCATATGTTCTGTATAACATATAGCATTTTTACCAGGATTCATGGTGCAAGGATTACTGGGACATTTATTTCTCCGCTCTGTTGACTAGCAGCTCTTGATGAGTGCTGAAAGAGGAGACTGACCAAAACACAAAGCCTTCTGTACATGGGATGTAATCAGAGCCTTTCCTAATCAACCTGCCTGCCCACAAGAAAGGGAACCCTGGCTTGGATTACCACTCTGCTTCAGCACCACATGGTGTTAGGGCAGGTTGGTAACCTGAGACATTAATATGTTAAGAGCAGATGCACATGCATAAGCACACAGAAACAATTATTTGCAAATTGACACAGAAAGAGCTGGACTGTAATTTGGTATACTAAGTCCTGTAGTATCTAAAAGTAGCTCTGGTTTTCAGAATGTTTTTATTATGCAATTTTTTCTATTCTCATTCTTGCTGTGTAGCACTACTCTTTACATAATAGTGTAGAAATGTTTAAAAATATAAGAACCCCCTCTATATTAACTTAAGTTTATGCAACAAAAAAGATGGGGTTAACATATTTATAGACTAATAAAGTGGTCTAAATGTGACAGAGCTTTGGTAAAATATGTAACCCCAAATATTTTAAAACAAGAATATGTAGGGTGTGCTGTGGTGGCGCAGGGGTTAAGCACCACCCATGTATGGAGGCCTTAGTCCTTGACGTAGGTTCGATTCCCGGCCTGGTGACCTTTGCTGCATGTCTTTCCCCATCTCTCATTACCAACTTTCCTGTTAATTAACTATCAAATAAAGGCCACTAGAGCCAATAAAACCTAAAACAAAAAAAAAAACAAAAAAATATATATATATGTATACATTAATGCAGTAAATGTTCACAGTAGACCAGCATGAATCAAAGCAGTAGAACATTAGAAAGTAGAAGAAACATAAAGCAGTAACATTAGCGTAGAAAACAGTGCAGTTGATCTATTAGCCACAAAGATGAGGATCTCTTTTTCAACGTGGTCTCCTTTGTGAGGGCTACAACCAAATCTTTGGATTAGTTCTTTAGTACTACATGGATGTTTATAAGACTGATATGTCTCAGCAGGAGCACTAACTTTAGCTTTAGTGTTTTATTAGTACTCAGAGGTTGAAAAATTCAAAGCAAAAAAGCGATGGCCAGGATTTGTATCCAGGTCCTTCATACTGTAAGACAACAGTGCTCACAAGTGCATCTTCACACAACAGCTTTATACATTTATTTTTAAATGATGACAAAAACTACACATTCAGTAATTAATAGTTCATCTTATTTTGATACAA
Organism: Poecilia reticulata; assembly: GCF_904066995.2. NCBI lineage: Eukaryota > Metazoa > Chordata > Actinopteri > Cyprinodontiformes > Poeciliidae > Poecilia > Poecilia reticulata. The sequence goes on along the minus strand of NC_088832.1, from coordinate 25,436,419 downwards.
ATCCTTCTTTGTCCTTGTAGTAAACCAGAGTTCGTCAGAATGTAGGCCTGTGTGTCATTACTGGTCACAGCACCCTGACACACTTTGTGTGTGGAGAGAATAGAAAGAGGGAGGAAGAGATTATCTTCCAAGTGAGAATCTTCTGGCAGTGTGATGTTCAGCCAGGGACCTGTTGAGCTTTATGTCAAGGAGCTACGGTAAATGCCTCCATCAGCAGCGGATCAGGCTGTTCCCTGTGGTTACAGTGAGAACACAATGGTCTTGGTGGTGTGTCACAAACATCCACCAATCCTTCCTTCACTGAAGCATCTCCCAGTGAGGCGAAACTATTATTAGCTTAGGTACAGCAAAGCCTCTTAGAGATCTTTATTTAACCAGATTGGCTGTCTGATGTATGGACACTTGAGGAGTCTGTGACGCACAGGCCTTTCAGGAGCGTTTGGTTTGCAACACTGTCCATTGATAAGGAAATAGTATTACATGGTCCAGTCTGACCTCCTTTCCTAAGGTGACTTTGGCTCTTACAAGGGGGTTTCCCACCACCCGCCCATTTCCTTACACTGTGCAGTTTTAGGTAGCAACCTAATTTTAACTCTGAGGATGATGAGGGCTGTGAGCCAGGCGGCCTGGTCACCCCTAGTATCACTCCCATCTGTTTACTTATTTGTCTATCTTCATCATCAAGTGGATGAAAAACGTAAACCAGCATGAATTAAAACTAGTGTTTGATGCCTTATATTAATCTAATAGATTTGACAATGACATGAATACCATTTTCAGATTAAGACTTTATTAAAGATTTTCTGTGATGATTTCATGGAAGAATTGCACCAGCTGGCCAATTTATTAGATATTGCTAGTATTGAGTTAGATTCATTTTCTGTTCAGAACTGAAATATTGCTTGGTTGGAGCGTCACACAGTTGCTCCATATTTGTAGCCTGCACATTAATTTTGACCTTTCCATTTGAATCCTGCAACTGAAACTGAGACTTGTTGGACAATGCAACATTTTTCTAAATACTTATATACAAGAGTTAAAGTAGAGCAAACCGAAAAGGTATAAAGACGAGACAGAGCAGCTAAAAATCACAAGTGGGAAGGCAGAGAGAGACAATTAATTAGAACTGCGTGTTAGATAATGTAAGACTCACTGTCGAGCTCAAAAGTAATACACCCACCCTTTCTGTATATAAATCCCTCCATATAATGCACTTTAAGCAGGACTTCCCCCCCCCCCCCAACTCTCTCCACTTTAAGTAGTAAATTTCAGACTCTGTAGCTACTGTTTGGTTTCTTTATTTTTTCAACAATTTAAAGCTCTTAAAAACATTCTAGTTCCCCTTAAAAAGGAGTAAGTCATTCTACACAGAAGGCATTACTCTGGAGCTGCCTGAAATAACTTGTTCATAACCCAAACTCTTTTCCTTCACTCACCACAAAACATTACTTCTATACTTCCTAATTACTGATTAGTTTTGCAACCCAATGCATCAGGAATGTTTAGTTGCTCTGAGATCTATTACTTGTCACAGTAGGCTAGACCTTTAGTAATGTGTGCCTCAGGGATTTACACAGGGCGTTGTACAGAAGGAAAGCTTGTTCAGAATGAAAAAAAGCACATTTTTACCATGGTTCAACTGAGCTGTAATTACTTCAAGTTTTAGAAGAAACTCTTGTAAAAACAAAACAAATGTCGGTTATTTACAGCAAATAAAGCACACTTTTGTATATTATAAATTCCTCTTGGCAAAATTTGTATGTACATTAAGACAACAGTCAGCCATCATCACCTTTAACTTATCTTTTTTCAGCTGCTTTTCACATTTTTTGCTTTCCCTTTTCTGCTTGTTGTTTCTCTTTTGCTCCCTGTCAGTTAGTCTAGCTGTCATCAGAGGATCCATTACTGTGTCTTGGGACAGACAAACGGGGCCAGTCAGAAACCGAGCAGCTATAAATATGTACAACTTGCCACTCCTGCCGCTGTTGTTGCTACTGAACTAGATGGAGATGTTGGAGAGTACATGCATCCTCTTCAAAATTTCTGAGACTTTTGTTTGCTTTTGTCTAAACTTAAATGTTTTACCTGCATTCGGTCATATTGGCAATAATGAAAGGAGAAAATAGGTTTGTAAATTTAAGGAATACATAGAAGAGTTGTGTAAGGGTTTCACAACAGTATCCTGTACAGGCCGCATTGTGGTTTTAGCCAAAACCAGATAATTTGTGCATACTCACTTGACCATTTTTTGTTCTCCAAGGCTCATTAGTCAATATATTTATCTTTCCTACCTTTAAATAAAATGACTGTACTTGTCAGCTTTTGATGGCTTAAGAGTGCTCAAGTTGGATTATGCCTTCAGTGTTTTGCTTCTAATAACTCTTCTTTTTGCTGTTGGTGAATGCAAAATTATTTATAAGATACCTCATTGTGAAAGTATAATATTGAAGTATTTCTGTGCAATTAACATTTCGCATATGAAAAATGTAGAACATGTGGGGATTACATTCCAGCGGGAGCAGCGAAGCATGACCAGTGAAAGTATATCAATAAACTCTCACTGAATAGTGCCAATGAACACAATGGACTTTTGTCTGTTTCAGTGAGTGTGTCTGTTTATACACATATATATGCTGCCTGTGCTGGATGACCTTTGGTAAAAATAGCCTCCTAGCGCTAGCTGCGATGACAGCTGACAGCACACATTGTTGTGTGAATTTGTTTCCTGAGAAGTGCTGTTAATCACTTATCCCTCCAGGAGCAATGCGTAGATTAGTGCCTGCAACTGAGAAATACCTTGGCCCCAAGTCTCAGGAAACTTGAGGCAAAATTGTGCAAATAAGTTATTGTAAATCTCAGAAACAGAAGTTCAAATGTTGGTGATATGTAAAATGCATTCCAAGTAGGAGAATGACATTGTTTAGTGGAATTAATAGATCAGTGGTTTCAAAAAATGTGGTTTACTATTATCCAAGTATAGAGTGGGAAATGATTATGGAAAAACATATTTACTATAGTACTTATAAATAGATAAAAACAGCAATTGTTGTTAAGGTTGCTTGTGTTGCCATTGCTGAGTTCAAATCCGGTTTTTTACCCCAAGTTGCCATTTCATTCTTTTACACTTCCCTTCCGATAAACAAAGGGTTTCCTAACAATGTAATGAAACTTTTACATATATCATTTCTTTTTTGTAGCTGGATTTCCACATTTAAAAAAAAATTGGCGTACAATTTAATTCAGTTTAATAAATTTTCCTGTAAACATTACATAACAATTTCCATTAATTTATCTTCTGATCCCTGTTCGGACTAGTTGAATTGTGGAACACGAAAGATTATGCACACCTTTAACCAATTTTACAATAACTTGTTTTTATATGTTTATTGGTGTCACAATACCACATTTCCTTAAAGTAGACTATGGATAGCCAATAGAAAATTACTTTAAGTAATTTGTTACAAAACATCTCCGTGGTTGGTTTTTGCCACTTGCATACAACTCCATCTTATACTTAGAAAAGTCAGCTATGAAACTACCTAAATTGCTGAGGGGAAAATGATTGGCAGCTGACACCATTGTGTATCAAATCAAATTTGATTTGTATAGCACTTTTCAGCAACAAGGCATCTCAGAGTGCTTTACATCATAAAAATGCAAAAATACAAAGTCATAGAACACAAAGTCAACAATTGAAACATTACATTTTGGCATTGTTACACATTAGATTGTTTCTATTTTATTAACTTTCTGACTGCAAATAAGCAAGTCAATACTTATTTGATCAAAACACCTGTGATTGTTTTAGTCATTAGTGTCTTCCATAAAGAATTAATATTTTGTAGGGATGCTCCGATCAGGCCTTTTGCTGTTGTTTCTGATACAGATCATCCATGAGGCTAATCTCTGCCGATCACTGATTGCCTGGAATGGCTGTTAATTTTTTGCTTTAGGTATAAATGATACTATGTTATCTGCCAAAATGGAAAAATTATCTGGCAATAAATTCACCTAATTTAGACATAATAGACATATTTTAATACATATCTAAAATCTTCTTTTTTTTAAAGTTACATGCTCCAGCTTTAAGCAGACGTTCGGTGTGAGAGTTCACTGTCTGGTGAAATATTACTACCAGTAGCGCGTAACGGCGGTCCAAGAGCAAGAGCAGAACCAGCGTCTTACCCCGCCAGCTCGAAGACTTGAGTTATTTTTTGGGTTACTTGTTTCGCTTTCTGACCCTCATCCGGGTGAGTGTTAGTTGTGCGCTGCTTTACCTGCTATCTGGCCGCTCTGGATGTCCTTTTTTCCTGCAATGAGCCTCGATTATAGCCAAACTCCGTCAAGTGCTAGTTTTTTAAATACCGTATTAAATTCGTTATGTTGACGCATTTTAACTTGTTTCACTCCAGAGGTAATTTTCCGCTGCAACACGCAAACGTCCCCTTTCACACTCAGAGCGTTAAAGTTTCTGACGACAGGATTTGTTGCCACGTGCTTGTGCGGTGTGAAGGAAAGAGGAGATCAGCTGCACAGGCAGCCTGCGAAGTGAGATAAATGTGATCGGTTTTGGTGATCGGCAACAAGAGACGGTGATCGGCAATCACCGATCATACACTTTTTCGTGGAAATCGGCCGATTATGATTGGTGGCTGATTGATCAGCACATCTCTAATATTGTGCAATCTCTTCTTATGCCTTTATAGACAAAACTAAGTTGTTAAATTCCATGAAATTATTTAAATACAACAAGAACTTTCAGAAAGTGTAAAACATTAGTCTTTCAAATATCAGAGAGGTTACTTGGCATGAAGCTTGAGAAGCAATAACATGTCTAAAATGTGGTGTCTTCAGTATTCCAGTATGGTAATAATCCCTTTTTTTTATCTATCGTAGATCTGGAGCCTGATGACAACACATCATTCTACATCCTAAATGTGGGCCAGCCCCAGTCTATGGTCACAAACCACCAGTCTATTGGCCTGCCTCGTCATGGCATGCACTCCCATCCTCAGGTCATCAGCACTTCACCGCGACTTCCATCGCACAAAACAGGAACTGAGCACTTAAGCTACGAGGCACAAGGCTCCAAGTATGGCACCTCACCGCTGCTGCCCTCTGCTCCTGTGGAGGCACCAAAAGCCTTTGAGTGCCCCAGTATCCAGATCACCTCCATCTCCCCTAGTTGCCAGCAAGAGCTAGATGCCAGTGAGGGGGAGCTGACGGCCAATGGTCCTGATGGGGATTACCACGGCGACAGACCCTTGTCCAGAGACCATCTATATTTGCCACTGGACCACTCATACAGGGACTCTTCGCTCAGCCCTAGCCCCTGCAGCAGCCTCTCCTCTAGGAGCTGGTTCTCTGATGCTTCATCTTGTGAATCGTTTTCACATGTCTATGATGATGTTGACTCGGAGCTGAATGAAGCAGCTGCAAGGTTTAGTCTGGGCTCCCCTCTGACTTCTCCAGTTTGTGTGTCACCGCAGGCTGTTGGAGGAGTTCTAGAGGAGCAGTCCCCATGGCAGCACCATCACCCCCCCTTTATGCATCACACCCACTCCACTCTTTCTCCTCGACAGTCCCCCTGCCATTCACCACGCAATAGCGTCACTGATGAAAATTGGCTTAGTCCACGGTCTCCTTCCAGGCCCTCTTCGCGACCAACCTCACCCTGCGGGAAAAGGCGACACTCCAGTGCCGACATTTGCTATCCCGGTTCGCTGTCTCCTCATCACTCACCTACACCCACGCCAGGACATTCCCCCAGGGGGAGCGTGACAGAGGACACATGGGCTGGGAGTCCCACTATGGGCATGTCACCTTTTCAATGCTGCCCATCTGAGACAGACATCCCATCAAAGACGAGGAAGACCTCACAGGATAGAACATCTCTGCAGACAGGGAAAGGAGAGATGGTATTAGATGACCAGGAAAACCTGTCTTCTAACCTCGATTCTCCTCCAGACGACACGCTGCACAGCATGAAGAAAGATGGTCCTGCAGAACAGTTTCTGTCTGTGCCCTCGCACTTCTCATGGAATAAACCCAAGCCTGGTCATACACCTATTTTCAGGTAACGCAACTGATTTTGAAGCGGAGAAGCAAAATTAATTGTAGGATAATTCCTCAAAGTATTAGGAACCTTTGAAAGGTATGAAGAAAATATTATGTATGTATTAAAAAATAGGCAGCAGATAACAAATTACAAGTTACCCAACCTGTCAGAAAAAAAGTCTACTTGAGTAGACTTGGCGTACTTTCATGAAGACCTCATGAATGTCTCCTAAGCTTGTTAGAGAACATTAGTGAACAATAAGCATAAAGACTAACGGTCAAACCTTACTAACACTTAGATCAAACCTCAGATATAAAATTGGGGGTAAGTTTTAAGCGGCATTTGGTTATGAGCAAGGTTCTAATCATGGCACAACTGCAGGCCCACTATGATATATTTGTCCACCTAAACTGACAGGTCAGGTAAGGACAGCATTATTACCTGGAGCAATGAGGTGTATGCTCAACAAAGGGATTATTGAAAATCCCATCTGCAGTTTGCCACAGGGCATCTAAGGTAAGCATGCAGGTAGAATAAGGTCTTGTTCAGATTAAACCAACATTAAACTTTTTGGCACAGATTCAAAATGCTGAGTATGGTAAAAGAAAAAAAGAAACTACTAACACTTCAGATCCTAACGACAACACCCTCCCAGTGGTGATACATGATGGAGGAAGCATCATGCTGTGTGGGGTTGCATTCAGGGATAGGGAAGCTGGTCAGAGTTCATCTATCAGCAAAACAACCTGAAACGTACAACTAGAAGCTACCATGGACTGATTTGGATAAAAAAAATGTCCATGTGTTAGAATGGCTCAGTTATAGTCCAGACCTGAATTTAATTAAGAATTTGGGGTACAATCTGACTGAACCCAATCTATTTTGGAAAGAAGAGTGAGCAACAACTTTCAATCTGTAAATATACAAAAAATGTACTACTTTGTGTTTGCTTATCACATAAAATCCCCCAATAATGCATAAAAATTGGACTTTTGACACTGCAGCAGTTTGGAACTAACCTGAGACAAGGTGATTAACACTTAGTAGACAGGCAGTCTAGGTCAAAGGCTAAGATATTAATTGTGTTGAATTCGTTAATGAGTACTGTGACTCGCTATAAAGATAAAAATCATCTCTTTTTGAAGAGTGAACATTTTATTCTAGTTAATGTGTATCAGTTACATTGTTGGGTAACATGTCTGTTCATTGTCTTCATTGTTCAGTTATGAGGGAACTTTGAGCTGCGTGTTAAAATTCTGGTTTATTAGTGTGTGAAGAAGAGTACACAAGAAAATCTACACACACACACACACCAACAGGAGAGGAGGAGGAGTTGGCTGTCTGTTCTCCAATGTGTGTGGCAGATGAAGATGAGGCCTTGTTTGTGTGCATTGGCCCCTAGCGCTGTAAATCAGCACAGGGCACATATGGCAAAGGGGCAGCCGCACACACAGACAGACACGTCTGTAGACATAACACAAACACTTATTCACATAGACCTATCACCGTCCAGACAAAAACGGGGTCACATCTATGATGAGTCACAATTTAAACTCAATTGTACCTTTGTTGGTAGGTGTATGTTCCCACAGCAGATGTTGCTTATACAGAGGAAAGTCAAGGGGCTTTCATGAAGCCATGAAATAGGATGTTGAGTTGTCTATGCTTGCATGTGTGTCAGTAATGTTTTGAACAGATGGCTCAGGTGGAGTGGGTGGGGTTGGGTGTGAGGGGACTGAGGGAAGAAATGGCTGGGATTGTCAGCTTCTTACTATGACACAAAATGTCTTGTAGGACTGTAAAAAGTGTTTGCCTCCTTATATAGTAGATTTAAATTATCAAGGGATTAAACTACCTAAAGCAAATCTTGCCCTGTGTTAAAATATACGGCAATATATAATCATGAATTAACTGATTAACCTTTTTTTATTGGTTTAGCTACACTCACTACAATCGGGAGTGATTAATCCCTGATGTTTAGAATGAGGAAATCACTTGAATTGAACTAGTCAGAAAACTTGAAATAGGCGAACATATCTTGTTCCCTGATCTAACGAAATTCAAGACAAGAAGAAAAACAAGGTCATTGACATTTGTCAGTCTGGACAGGATTACAAACACGTAAAATGTTTGAGTTAAATATTATGTGGAGATTGTCCAGCCATCAGTTCTTAAATTTAAACCTACAACTTGGGTTATAAAGCGAGACAATGGTCCAAAGCGCACTAGCCAGGCCACCTCTGAATGGCTCATTAAAATAAAATTAAGAGTTTTTGGTCTGGGTAAAGTTTAGACTTAAGTCAGTGGAGATGCTGTGGCAACAGACGTCGGAAAGGACTCGCTGTCATTATTGTAAGCACTTTATGGTGGACCAACCAGGTTGTAGGTTTAGGAGCAATTAATTTTTCTAACAGGACCACATTGATTTCGAAAGGTTTTTATCTCTGAAATGAAACCATTATATTTTTCATAACATATATTATTGTTTGACTGTGATGGATAGAGGACATGTCCAGTTATGTATCCAGCTGCCTCTCGTCCACTGACCCACCACTGGATAGGGACCAGTCCCCTGGGGAAAACAGGTGTAGATAACAGTTGGATGGATTTTTCTCTGATTTTAAGGTTTGTTTTATAAGTGAAACATGAGTGACAAAAAAAGAAAAACAGAATCGGTAAAGGGAGAAAAAGCTTTTAAACTGTGCTGTATTATCTTTTATGGCTTTTAAAAATGATGGATAGCTGGTATTAGTTGTGCACTAAAAACTGGATTGAAGCAAAAGTAAATTTCACTTAGGAAAATGTCAGATGTCTATACCTCAGAACTGTAAATAGGTTTTGACATTTAGTGTAAATGACAAAAAGGGAAATGCAAAACGTAAATAGTATAACCTTTAGAATAATCTTCATGTTATGACCTCTGGAGTTGGTCTTATTGTTATGGTTCATGTTTTTGTTTTTAAAACTTAATTGTACCGAGTGAGTTGCGTAGAAATTATGAATGAATTTCCATTATCCATTTAAAATATAATTATAATACAGCAGAAAAAAACTGCAGTGCCCTCAACCTCATATATTAATTCACAGTGGTGGAGAAAGTACTCAAAAAATGTACAAATGTAAAAGTACAAATACACAGACAAAAATGTACTCAAGTAAAAGTAAAACTACCACATTAACATTTGTACTTAAGTAAAAGTAAAAAAGTACAGGCTTTTAAAAATACTTAAAATACTTAAGTATTAAAAGTAAAAGTGCTTGCTGAATGCATTACCTAATCCCTAATACAATATCATTTAGTGTACAGATCGTATTTAATTTTAATACATCAGAAATGTACCATTTTAATGAACAATGCCACAGATAAAGCATGTTTTTATTATGTTTACTCTCTGTAACAGTTTAGACTTGGATATTTGATTCTATGCATCATAATTTCAGGGATGGAAACATCTTGTCTCCAGTCCTAACACAGCATGAACTTCACTTTTTTTGCCACTAGTGGCATTTATTTTGAAAGAAATTTATTTTTGAAAGAAATCCAACAGAAAGGGGATGGAAAGAAGGTGACTGGGGGAGAACATGCAACTGAGGAGCCTGGTAGCAGAGTTGTAGTCAAGACCAGCACCCCGTGCTACGTGACCCAAAAAAATTAAGTTTGACCTATCAAAATTGCTTCTCAAATTGATCTGAAAGATCCACATTCCCATAAAACACCTAGATATTAAATACTTAGAGCTGAAATACATTTAATCAGTAAAGATCCGTCCAGAAGAATCTGATCGTTCCTGAATGTCATATCAATGCAGAATTTGGTCACAGCATTGTCCCATATATGCGACACCTCAGTCAACACCTCCACACAATAATTCAGCGCATGAGTGGCAACTTTTTTTCATCGCGGATGCAACATGTCTCTGTACAGCTAGCTTTGCTAGCATCACGTACACATAGCTTACCTTTCTTAAAGCTTTCCTTCCAAGTGATGCAAAAAGTTGGATGAAGTTCCCACCCTCTGTGAAAGCGAAGCGCTGGTGATGTCGCCATATCTTATGATGTATGCAGCGCTATTATATTACTGACATTAGACAGACATCTTCTCCCGCTCAGAGGAAACCACAGCGCATGTCTGGAGCTCCGTGTGCAAGTAAAGGGGGAGGCGATGGGTGACAACAGACACGTAAGTCACGTTATTGCTCGGATTTACGGCGCCACCTTAAGTCCCTGAACTTCACATTTTAACGGAAAAAAAGCGCAATGCGACTTGGATGTAACGAGTAACGCAACAGTTTTGTAGAAATGTAGTGAAGTAGAAAGTACAGATACTTACTGTAAAATGTAGTGGAGTAAAAGTAGAAAGTACCCATTATTAAATCTACTTAAGTACAGATACACGAAAATTGTATTTAAGTATAGTAACAAAGTACTTGTACTTCGTTACTTCCCACCACTGTTAATTCATGTTTATGTTTTACAAAAACGGCGATGACAGTTTTACCTTGTTTTGTGGAACAAAACGTGTCAGAACATTAATTGAGCTGGGGGTAAGATGTAGAAATTTAATTGCAACTCAGACTGTAGGAAATCAAGGATCCGTGAATGCAGTTGACCAGGTGCATCATGCATGTAGTACAGACATTTGAGAAAGGTTATGCTTTGTGAGGAGATGGTCTATCCCTTCCCTCACATCACAAGCTCATATTTCCTCTGTTCTGTTTTTGTTGCTATGGAGGCCATGTAACCACATGCTTCATTGGTGGTTATGTGATGACTTATGCCAGGAGTGGATGACTTAATACCTTGTCTGAGTGGTAGATCCTAATTGTTACTTGCTGTTAGAGAAAATTTTAATTACTTGATGATTGAGGCTCAAAATTTGACATTTACAAGAACTTTGGGGCTGCCATAAGAAAGACAAAGGTTAACATTTCTGTTGGTTAGTACACATATATGTAGGTGTAAATACTATCTTAAATTAGTTGGATGTTCTTTTGATATGGAAAGGCACCTATCAAAATTTTTAACTTTTTCTTTTAAGTTGTTTTCAGACTTGCAGGTTGGGATATTTCCATGTCTAAATTCAAGAAATGTGTAAAATTGCAAGAAAAAAAGTGAGCACAAAGCCAAAATTGTAAAAGAGGGATGGTGTTACATTTTAAGTGCCAAACTCAGCCATCAATGCAAAGCACAATGACTGTAGAAGAAATAAAGTAGTGTTGGCAGTATTGATCCCAAATTAAAGTTAATAGAATAAAGATTTTATATTGTGTTTCATGAGTGAGGAGCAGGCAATTGGGAGTCCCAACAAATACTTTGAAATGATAACATTGGACATGACTACTTTGTCATCCAGATGTGGTAATGGCTACCTGTTGTAGCAGAAGTGACTCAAAGCTTCTTTTTGTAACCGAGACGTGTGTTTTAGAATTACTTATGGACTTTGAATATCAATGTATAGGTGTAATAAGAATTATTTCTTTCAAGATTTTCTTTTGTTTTATAGCTCTACAATTTCATCATGTATATTCTTCACAGTTGAAGCTTCTACTATACGTTATACCCTATTTAGTTCATTTGTAGTTTTCTCAATCATTTTTAATAATTTCTTACTAAGTCTTACATCTGAGTTCAGAAAAATTAAAGAAAAAATGTTTTCCTGAAAAGTAGTGCCATACATAAATAAAGGTAATCCGCATGAAACCAAAATTAGCAGGTTTAGAATGTGTTCATGGTTTGCTGCTAAATTAATCTTTCACTCAGGTGGATGGACCCAGTTTCTGTATGGAGACCTCTATTCAGTGTTTTATATGTACAGCTGTTCAAATATGATTGTAGCCTACTCAGATAACAAAAAAAAAGAGGCACTGAGGAAAAACACACAATGCCACCCACTCTGGTGTCCTGGACAGAAACCACGCTGTAGTACAGTATGCACGCAGACTTAGGTAGTCATTTATGTACTGTCAAACTCACACCCTTGTCCTTCCACCCATTTTCTGACCCACACGTTAAAATGTTAAAGACTCAGATAAAAAAAGTCCCGCTTAGAAAATGATTCACACTTTGAGTCTTAACATGACCTATTACAAGGTTTATGCTTAAGAACTAAGCGAGCAGATGTGGGCATTCCAGTGATTCACTGTCTGATGGGAGAAAGAACAATGCATTGTATATTACCATTTGTCACCGACTGCACCATGTCGGTCCTTGACAGGGGAATACCCACGTTTTAGACATTTTTTTCAGATAGCCAGCCACTAGTCAGGCGATGGCTTTTATGCATACAATTCAAATTTGGTAACAGTTTTTCTTCCAGTATTTATAAAAGGTTATAATCAATACTACAGGTTCTATTCACTTAGTTTTCAAGTTATCTCATGACACTCCTGACCTTTTTGCTAGGGTTGCCTTAGACGCTTTTGACCACATCTTAGACACAACTGTTGCACTTGTCGAGTTTGTTGCCAGAGGTCTAATTTCCTCTACCACTCTGTGTGGGTGTTGATCTGTATACTTGCGTTTGTGTCTCCTCAGGACAACCTCGCTCCCTCCTTTAGACTGGCCGTTACCCAGCCAATTTGGCCAGTATGAGCTGAAGATAGAGGTACAACCCAAAGCCCACCACCGTGCACACTATGAGACTGAAGGCAGCCGAGGAGCTGTCAAAGCAGCTTCTGGTGGCCATCCAGTTGTCAAGGTAACATTTTCCTCTCCTCAGTTCTGCGCTTCATATTGTTCACACTTCATTTCTTCTTTGTGGTTTTTAAGTTTAAATTTTTCTCCAAGGTGTGAAATTATTTCAGTAGAACAAAATCATGTTTTGTGTTTAGGACTGAAGTTGCTATTGTGGCCTACAGTAGTGGTTGTCACATGGTCCATTTAGAGGTGGAAGTAATGAATTAAAAAAATAAATGAAATTACTAATTTATTTCAGTAATTCAATTCTGAATGTTAAACTTATGTATTGATTAATTATCCAGAGTGATGCATTTTAAATGTTTATTTTTGTTAATTTTGGTGATTTCTTATAGTTAATGAAAACCAAAAATTCAGTTTCTCAAAATTTGAATGTTGTATGAAATGAAAAAGAAATGTCAATCCTGTGATAAGTATATCCGTGCATTCAATAGTGTACGGACTCAATTTGTTTTTGCACAAATTGTTGCATCAGTGCAATGCGGTAAGGAGGTGATCAGCTAGTGGCACTGCTGAGGTGTTAACAAGGCAATATTGCTTTATTGATGATCATCAGCTCATCTGCATTGCTGGATCTAGTGTCTCTCATTTTCCTCATGATAATAACCAATAGTGTTTTATGGTGTTTTATGGCTAAAAAAGAACAGTGACATCATTGTCAGTATAGGAATTATTGGTGCATTGGCATCATGGGTAGGTTCCAAAGTCCTGCTGGAAAATAAATTAACTTTTCCTCTGAGAAGATTGTGTCGTGGAAAGAATTACTTTAACAAGAGTCTGAACAAGAAGATTGTCAGCAGAGAATGATGAAGTGCTCTGAATGTAAAGCTAAGATAACTGCTTTGACTTTGGGACACAGTGGACCAATACCTTCTGTTGACATGGCTCCCCAAATCATCTTGGGCACTGGAAACATTACACTAGCTTGAAAACTGTACAAGTGTCATGCCTGCTGTCTCCTAGACAATTATTTATGGCATAGAATGCTTCTGTACTAAAAGTATTTTTGTATTGAAGATATATTCTTGAAAACTGAAATTTTGGTTTTCAATAAGAAAAAAAAAACATCTGCATAACATTATGCTGTAACTTTATGATATATAAGTTGGTCTTTTGTACTGAATTACTGAGATAAATGAACCTTTTGAGCATATTCGATCTAATTTTGGGCACCTATATGTACAATCAACAATCAGGGGTCATTATCTGAAAATGGGTCAGTGTGCAACCTGTTAGTTCAAACTGTCATTCACATCCTGTTCTACTGTAAAACTCTAAGTGAGCCTACTGATGCAAGTAGTAAGACACAGACGGGCACGATGGCATGAAGGGTGTGACAATATGCCAGTCAGCTAGTCTGTCATTTGATAGGATGCGTAACAGCATGAGAGATAAAGAGAGGGAAAAAGACCAAGTAACATAAGAAGATTTCAGTCTAATTAATATTTTAAGAGCCTAATGCCAAGCTATTTTTTATATGTGTGATTTAGGAAAGGTCTTTGTTCACCATTGTTGCAGAAGTTTACAATGGTTGCAAAATGGTTCCCTTTGAAAGCAGCTTTTCCATATTTTCCACACTTATTTTTCCCAAATTTTACTTTTAACATTTTATTCTGGATTTTCCTTTTTACATTGTAACCACACTTACTAAATCCCCAAAAGTTTATAAAAGTGGAGTAAATGAATTTAGCAAATCAATAGTCCAGTGGTTCTTAACCTGGGTTCGATCGAACCCCAGGGGTTCAATGAGTCGGTCTTAGGGGTTCGGCGGAGCCTCTGCCACGGAGGTAAAGACTCACTTGTGTAAAGTCGTGATGACGCGCCTCGCTTTACCATCACTTGCTGCAGAGGATCACGTTACATTGCTTAGCCAATCAGAGCTGCGGAGGAGCCCTGATTGAAGGAACTCCACTCTCAGCATGGATTTGAACTTGTGTCTTTAATTACTTCAGCAAAGCTCACAGTTTTTACCAAATTCTGTAGCTTTCGGTGTACTTCTAAATCTGCTACTTAGTCGCATCTTTTCGGGGTTGCTACTGCCTCTAGTGGTGTGGGAGTGGTAACACAACTAATATAATTACATTACTAAATCAGAATACCGCAAAGTCTTTATTATTTATTATTAATTTTTCACTCTCTTAAAAATGTAGAGCTAATTAAATGATCTAAACAAGACCATAAAGTGGTTCCAGTTTCTCTCTATGGCCAACCTGTTGAAACTGTGGCAAATTTTAAATACCTTGGGTTGATCCTGGACAGTTGGCTCAACTTTGCTGAAAACACTGACTATATTTTGAAAAAGAAGACTTAGTGATGTTGGGGTGACCCAACTAGACTCTAGTTGGGTCACCCCTATGTCTTGAATTTGGGCAGGAAAAAAAATCACATTTTATTTATCACTACAGAAGGGTTCAGTGAATGTGCATATAAAACTGGTGGGTTCGGTACCTCAAAAAAGGTTAAGAACCACTGCAATAGTCAAAGCTCCACATTTACTGTTATTAAAGATTCACAAATATTACAGTGCTGTGGCTTAAAAAAGTGTTTAAATGTATTTCCATGTCATTTTTTAAATAACTAAAACATTATGTGCAAATCAAGGAATACAATTTTTTCACATTTTAAAAGAAAATCACCCTTTGAAAACACAATGGAGTTGAGCTCAACTTTGAAATATATATCATAAAGAAATATGGAAACGGTAAACTATTGTGCACACCGTTATAATGATCAGGACTTTTGTTCAATTTTTTTCTTCCATCTGTCCCAGAAATCTCTATTGGATACATGACTATCTGTGTTTTCATGTACATGGCTCGATGACAATGCTTTGTATATTTGTGATACTTGCTTGCTAGCACTGCAGTGTAAAATGTCCCATTACTTTCTTTTTCACATCTTGAACTACAGGACTTGCTTTATTCCTTTTTTTTATGGAAATGCTTTGCACTAATGTTTAAATGTATTTTTTAACACTTGCTTACTTGTAATTTTCTATGTAAAAATATTTTTCCATTGGTTGGTGGTAAGATATGTTTTAGCTCTTGGTGTCTCCAGATTGGGAGTAAATAAACCATCGGGTGAACTCAGTTCACCACTAGTGAATATACACATTATGCAAGATTTAACAAGAAAGATAAAATACAACACTTGAACAGCTGTGGACACAACATTTCCTAAAACAACAAAGACTTTTGCCATTTGTTGCTTTAGAAACGGCCTATATCCTCATACATTCAGTCATGCAGTCTCCTTCAGGCCAATCATTAACCATTTCCACCTCAGTTAGACCAAGATTCAATCCTGCCATATGTGACAATGCATAATTTAACTTTCAGATTTTTTTTAACCAAGCACTTGTCACTGTTGCCCTCTTTTCTCATCCTGAGGAGAAAATGTTTGGTATTGTTGCTTTATTTGATGTAGCTAGTAATTGAAGACAATTGACTTGAATCACAAAGGTATTTAGAAGTTGATTTTAAACATCAAAACATAATCGGTAATACCTTTCGATTTTTGGCCTACAAGTCAGTTTAGTTGAATATATTTAATTTGACACACATAGACACAGTTTGTTAAGTTATTTATAATACCTAGTGTTCCCTGTTTTAGCAAGAGGCTATAAAAAGGCCACAATAGTGCTGTTGTGATGAGCAAACCATGAAAGAGGATAACGCATGTATTTCTTCTATAGATTAGCATGGTTAACACAGTTTATGTCATCATATGCATCTAAACCGGGAGGTGTTGCACTTTCTGAGTTACCGCTCCAATATATCGGTCTGCAAGAACTACCAAGGATGAAAGAAAAAAATGAAATGCTTTCATAATCAAATTCACAAAGTGGTGTGTGTTGTCACATACTGAGTTAGGAAAGCGGTTGAGAGAAGGGCAGAGATAGCATTTGCTTCTCATCAGCGGTTTGCACGACTCTGCACAAAGACAATGTGTGGGTGAATGAGGTATTGTGTAGGAACCAAAGTAGGTTGAGCACCATGTTTAACAAACTTATTTTTTAACTGTTTAGAGATTTATATATTTTTTTGCCTTTATATTAAATATTTATTTAATTCTTTATTCAGGTATAAGAAACATCTGCACATTTTCTGTGTAGTTCTGGCTTTTTAGATATTTAGGCATTGATCATGTCTAAAAGAGCTTCTAATTTGAGAATGAAAAACGGATTTTATATTAAGTTAATTAGTAGTAACTCAGCACACCATTATTAATATTACCTGGTATTTTAGAATAATTAAGACTGTTATTTAATGTAGAAAAAGCAAGGAAAGTAATCGAAGGTGAATTACAAATAAAATATGAATAAGAAAATATACAAGCCTTTTTGTGGGAAGTTATGCAGAAACCATTTGGTAAGAGTCAAACTACCTGGAACATTTAAGAAATTTTAGTATATCATACTCTCCAACTGTACTGCTGAAAATTAATGAGCTGCTCCCTGAAGGCAGAATATTATAGCTAAGTGTGATTGCAACCTTTCTGCTGCAAAACTGTAATTTCCACACTGGATATTTAAAAATGGTACATACAGCAAGAATTTTTACAGTTGCCAAAGATAAATTTTTTGTCATGTTAAAATAATAGTAAAATGGTATCCAAAAATATTTAGATCTTAATTGCATTTTGTCTTTCTTTGGTAGTTTGCACATAGTTTGCCTGACAATTATAGCAAACATCGCTTACAATATGTCGTTTTGATTTTAAATGTTTAGATTTGAAAAATAGACTCCACAGTCACTTCTCAATGCGAAACCTCTTCTTCTCCTTGAGTCTTGACTTCCAGTGACGTGACGTCACCAAATGACGTCATTGCTGCCATCTGGACCTGGAGATGACTTCCATTTTTTGACCAGACCGTTGCCCATATCAGTACACTACTGAACTGCTTTGTCTACAGAAACCTAATGTAGTCTGTTTAGGTTGCAGAGCAAAAGTATTCAATCAGTTTTAGGATTCTTGTATTGACTCATCCAGGTATTTAAAACTATACTTTATGACCTGTTTCTATGCAATACAAGGCAGTTTAATGCAGCATGGATGTAGCGAGAAGAAGATTTAGTGACATAGTTATTGTGTAGATGTTCATCAATGTTTCCAATGCCATCACAGGTTTGTTAAATTATATGTTGAAAATATGCTAGATGTATTATTCCAAGTTGAAATTGTGTAGCCAGTTAAATTAGTTTTCTTGCCCCATCCATCCACTCATCCATACATTCGATTTATATTTTTTAGTGGAAAAGTGTTTTTTATTTCTATTATCTAGTTGCTAACAAATATGTTTTTGGTTAAGGTCAATAAATATTCAGCAATGTTGATCTATAAGAGATGTTTAGTGGTGGTATTAGGTTTGTAATCCTAGTGTTGTAGCAGCACTACATGAAACACAAACACAAATTTGGCGCTCTCATTTGGATAACAAAACATGGCATTACAGTGAGTCAGGAGTTTGATATCAACTGTGTCGTTTTGTGAGTACAGATCCTTGTTGCTGACCAGCTTTTGATTACTAATCTTAATGGGATCCAATATCTTAAGATTATTGTTTTGTTAGGAGTGTCTGATATAACAACATAAGATTATGAAAGATTAAAGTATGCTTAGGAGTTGCCATAAGCAGAGATCATACATAAACATAAAACGTGTACTCTTTTGTGATGCCTAATAATTATGTTTTTATTGCATGTTTTCTCTTAGGCGTCTGGAGTAGTTTGTCTCTGCATAGTGAAATGGTGTTAGAATGGTGATCAAGATTTTCCCATCTTTGTTTTTCTTAATGACAGTAAATTTGTAATTGCTTTGACAACAGTTATTTACACTGCTGGGTATTATACGGGACTCTGTTCATACACATTATAAATTATTTGATAACTGACCTTTTTACCTGGTTAGGAATAAAGATGTGTTTCTTCCTCCCATTTGTATTTTTGCCATCTTCCAAAGGGTAAAGCTCAACAAGGTAAACACATTTGTTGAAATATACCTTTAATTTAGTTTAACTTCTGGCTGCCATAAGAAAAAATAGCCGTTTGATAAATTAAGAAAATTATCAAATGTGTGGAAGGAAATGGTTTTATAAAATAGTACTTGCATATGTGTTTCAATTAATTTTTTGTCTAAAAATACTCCTGTATTGCTGGTTAATTTTATCCTAAACCTTGTAATATGACTGTAAACTGAAATTTGGCTGCATGTGTGCGTAGCTGTTTTAGCCATTCCTCTGGGGCTAGCTGCAGACCTTAATCGGTACACCTGTTGCTAGGAGACATATAAGTCCAAAGCCTCTCTGGCTGAAGGCTGAGGTATCCTTGGGCATATTTAAAGAGCTTATTTGTGTGCTGCGGCACCCACACAAATATAAGGAGCCCCTCTGGTATTACCAATTTGGCTAGAGACGGGGACAGGCCGATGCGGCAGAAACAAGCTGACAGACAATGAATATGCTGTTGCACTCACACATGCAACACACGGCATGGCAGCAAATCTAAAGTACACAAATGTAATGGAAATCTGTGAATTATGGAAAGGTAACAGAAAGAAAACATGTATATTGGCAGTATTATCATGACTGATGAAACTAATTGAAGTTATGGTGTCAGGTGACAAGGATTTGAAATGTAAAACAGCATTTCTGCAACCCAGCCTCATTTCCACCAGCTTATATGTATTAAATGATTTTGATCCCACAACTTGAGTGACCCCTTTAAAGCTTGTTTGTCATTCAGCCTCTCATTATCAGCATATCTGGTCTTATTTCTTCAGATGTATATTTTTTCTTCCTGGCAGCCCACTCATTTTTCTGTACCTTAACAGATGTTTCCATCTACTTGCATTAGCCTGACTAATTACCAGCTAATATCAACTTGTTATACTGGCGTTATTTCGTAAAGAGGAGCCTACATAATAAAAAAAAATTAAACCATAAACAACATTTTAGATTAGTCTTATAACTGTAATAATCAACATTTTTAAATACTTCAGCAGGAATAGACATTGTAGTTTGGTGTGCCAGCACCGGTAATTAATTGATCTAGTATGATTTTTGTCTCTTGTAGAGCAATCACTACATTTACCTTGGCATGAGGCGGTTTGTGATCACAATGGTGAAATAACATTGGGTTAATTACCACAATTTCGTAGTATCGTGGTATGTACATGCAAAATCTGTCTGGTTTTATTTGAAACATTATTCTTCTTTCTGCTAAAAAATAATAACAAATTAAGCATTTCAGATATAATATTATTGAGTACATATTTTTATTATGCTGGTTTCGATGCATAATCTGGTAATTTGTTTATTTTTCGGGGAGCCAGTCTGGCACTTTACACCATTGTGTTCTTTTAGTTTTATCACAATATCTACCTTTCAGGACCACTTTTTAACAGTTTATTGTAAACAGAGAAAACAATTCACTCAAAACATTTAGGAATTTCCTTTGATCATGTCCACTGCGAAACCCTTTTTATGTTTTGAATCGCAAGGGGATATATTGTGTTTTGTTTATTGTTGAGAGAGTTTCTACTTTTTGGGGCCCACAACTACATTCAGCCTGATTATTTTGTCTGACTTTGCAAAAACTTTGAACACACTTGAGTTAAATCATTCTACACTTTGTTTTAGCTGCTATGGTAAATACTGTAATCTTGTGAAATCGTGTTGTTTTTACAAGGTCATCAAAGCATAAAAATTTCACACAAGCCTGTGCCTAGCACATATTCATGCAGTTTACACTTTATGGACTGGCTGGGACTACTGTTGCCTTGCCCCGGGGTTGTATTTGATGTAAACATACGAGAGGTTAGCTACTTACTTTTTGTAATTTAGTACCCAGCACAAAAAAAAAAAAAAGAAAAGTTGCCGAGAAGGGGAGAAGGAGAAAGAGAAGTGTGCTTAAGAGTGAGTGAAAGTGAGGGAGGACAAAATGGGAATAAAAGGAATTGAGCCTGGAAGTAGAACAGGGCCATATACAGGCCTCATGCTGTATACAGTAAACGTGTCTGCTGCGTGTGTCGGTTTGTGCATGCGCATGAGCGTGCACATG
Organism: Poecilia reticulata; assembly: GCF_904066995.2. NCBI lineage: Eukaryota > Metazoa > Chordata > Actinopteri > Cyprinodontiformes > Poeciliidae > Poecilia > Poecilia reticulata. Next base: position 25,415,605 of record NC_088832.1, on the reverse strand, counting down.
TATTGACCTTGTTTAAACAAACAGTCAACCAGCCCCCTGGCTCTCACTGCCCTCCCTGGTGTGCTGGGCAAACAGCAGGGCTGTGTGACTCTTTCTCTTTCTCTGTGTGTGTGTGTGTGTGTGTGTGTGTGTGTGTGTGCGCCAATAGATCCCATGGTGCCTCAGTGCCACACCAGGGAAACCACTGGCAGATAAAATGGGACCTCGCGTGACCTTGACCGCTGTTTCGCCTGTTTTTATTTCTGTGGTGCCACACACTAACCAGACAACTACACACACCCTCCCTGTCTTCCAAACATTGCAGACCGTTCCATAAAACACAGTTTGTGTGTTTAAATCCACATTTTTAATTTTTACATCCACTTTCCTAAACAAGCGTCAGGACTGCAGTTTACACCAGCATGGGTCTATGTAGCTGCTCACGCAAACGGACACACACCGCTGCATACACACGGGGAGTCTCGCCATGGCAACAGCGGAGCAACACAGGGAAACAACTTAGTAGAGTCAGGCGGTCGCTGTGAGAAAGTGTCATGTTACGGCAGAGGGCTGAGGCTGAGGAAGGTGAGAGGGTAGGACAGGGACAGAGAGGAGAGAGTGACACAAGGAAGAGTACCAATGATGAAAACAGACTGGGGGAACGACACTGTGAAGGAGATGAACACAGATAATGAAAGACAAAATAGCTGTTGATCTGAAAATTGTTCAGTGAACAGGTGGTGTTTTACCCTTAATCTTCACCCCAATGGCTGTACGCTGTTGTAAGTCAAAACAGTACTGGAGAAATTAGAAGTAATTTTAATTTTCAATGTTGGTCTTTTTAATCAAAAGTCAAAATTCTGTTAACTCTGTGTATGAATGTATGCAATGTTGGGACATGTTTTTCAACCTCAGCTTGCTCTCTTTATTACTGCCTCAGTGGAACAGATGAAGGCCAAAAATAAGTGGGGTCTTTATTTAGTAGAAGGTGAGTCTGTAACCGTATCCTGCCGTTTTATTTTAAGGGAAAGGGTTTTATCCTAAACTCGATCCACAATCAAATGCTGGAAGTCAGAAGTTAGTTACGTGCCTCAGCGAACTTGGGCCTCGGGGTCTTGTGACTGCCATTAATGTCACTGTGGTTTAATATAACAACTGATTTCTATCAGGCCTGGTTTACTCTGAGCTTTCAAATTGAGAGGAGGGAAGAAGTTTATAAGTGCAGCAACCACCCTCCTGAGGTGTTTTACACTCATCCCTACATTTAGTATGTGGTGGAGGTGTGGTTTAGGAATGTGGTATAACTCAAGAATGTGTATTTTGTGCATTCATGTAGAAAAGCTTTCATTAACTTGATAATTCTGGAGCTCAATACATTCTGTATATGGGGTACCCACTTTACAGACACACCAGAATAATAACTTTCTAAAGCATGAATATACCATGAGATCTTGTCTGCTTCCATAAACAATTTTTTTGACACTTTAGGATAGCAAAACAAAGGTATTTCAGAAATGCTTAATAGTAATAATATTTTATAATAATCATTTAGACTGCTTGATCCTTTGTTGTTGAATGCACTGTACTTTATAGGGAAATATAGTTACCAGACGGTACAACGCTTCTTAAAACGCATCCTAAAAACTTTGCATTAAGAACAAAAATGATCATAATTGTTGCATCTCTAATTACAAGTTCTGACTTAATGGAAACTGATTCTATGCAATACCAAATACCAGCTCTTCTGCTTTGAAGCATTTGCCATAAAACATGTTTGGTATGTAGAATCAAACTGAGCTAGCAAACAATACAAAGCAAAAACACACTTCAGAACATGCAATGCAATAAACTGTTGTTTATATCCCTGTAACAGTTTTGTTTTTACATCTGTCTGTCCTCTTCTACAGATCCTAGCTTTCTTTTAATCCTGTCTGGAACAGATATGGCATTGTGAATAAACTTGTCTTCATTTAAAGCCATCCATATACACACCAACACACAATGCGTAGTACAGACATGCATACATTCAAACACTAGTCAGGACTTCATGTTCTCACTCCAACAATATGCAGACGTGATTATAAAACAGGAATCAACAACTCAAAGGGCTGTTGATTCTTGCAACTTATTTCTTTGAATCCAGATGTTTAATTTTGATGACCTGTGTGTTTCAAATCAGGTTGGTATGTTGATTTTAGGATTTATTACTTTGTCTGACATGGAAACACACCCTAAATTAAGGAGATCTGCTACTCTGCCTAGTCATTCACGCCGATTGATCACTATGCTATTTTAAAACTCATTCAGAGTATGTTATAAAGGAGTGGCAGCGTTCCTGAATGTGCCAAAGTTTTGCTTCAACAGGTTCAGTTAAGATTCCATTGTAAAATGATAGTTTATATGTTTCATGTAATAATTTGTGCAGTTTAGCATTTTTACTATGATTTATTCCACTCAGTTTATTTACGTACTTCTCTGTAATAAAAATATTTGTAGGTTAATCCATTTTTAAGTATGCCCTAAACATATTTGTTTTTTATGGTAGAACATATGCACCCACATGCTTAAACATGTACTTTTTTCTTTTTTTTTTTTTTAGGTCGTCAAGCTGTTTTAGAAACTTCAGAAAAATGCAGCAAATAAGAAACGCGGGCTACTAAATGTTGAAATTATGGTTGTGGTTTGGAACGCCAAACAACTTATTTCTAGCTCATCACCTTTCTGTTTTTTCATGCATCGATCATTTTCCACCTAACACAGACTCCAGGGTGTGTGACGCAAACTGGCCAGGGTAAAGTGCCAGCAGCCAGCTGTGGTGGGATTGAAGCTTGGCAGTTAAAAGTGGTGAAATGGCAATGAAGGGCATTCTTCCTCTTCTCTGTTAGTGTCTATAAGGTACCCTGCATCTGACTGGGGGTGTGGTCACTTCAGAGCAGTCCGGTGTGAGCGTGAATGTGGGGGGATGCCATCCTGCCGTCACAGAGTCTTCCAAGTACAACATTACTACAGTGGTGGGATTGTGTGGCGTGCGTGTTTGTTCTGTCCTTCTGTAGAAGAAAAGTCCTGTTCTTCTTTCCATTTTCCTTTAGTTTTTTTTTTTTTTTTTTTTTTACCCAACATGCAACAACTTTGCTCCATAAAAGATTTTCTTCTCTGGAAAGCGGCTAAAGTGGCAGCATTCGGGGACAACTTGAGAGAGGAAAACTGCTGCTTGGTGCTCATTTTCCAACCATGTTGGCTCAAGTGAACCATTGGAAATGTTGATGACATTCTCACTGGCATCTTTGGTACCATACAAAGAAAAAAACTAATCTTTAAGTCAGACCTCACAGAGTGAATTGAGGACTTTTTTCTCTATTAGACGACTTGATGAAGTACAACTTATTTTATGTTAAAGAGATTCCCTTTCTCATTAAAAAATTCAGACATCCATTCATTTTAAGGAGTCTTCTGCTCATCTGAGACTGGGTTGTGAGGGTAACGGATATCCCAAGGTGTTCCCTAGTCGGATGGGACACACAGTCCCTCCAGTGAATCGTGCGCCTTTCCCAGGGTCTTCTCTGTGTGGAAATAGAAATTCCTTCATGTTAGAAATGTTATAGCTCGAAAGTATCATGCTGTCACGATGCTACTATTGCAAAATACCACATCAAGTATTATAGTTTTTGATTCCCTAAAGCCATGTTTCTTGTTTCGTATCGAAATACGACACAAGAACCTCAAGTAATACTTTGACCACCTCTAGTAGGAATTATTGATTTTGATAACTGATGGGAGCAGATTAGCTGTAAGGTAGAGCTAATAAACCAGACAGAACAGAAAGTCAAGCATTTAATCTTTGCTTCAAACACATAATGTTGTCCTCCTTCCATGGGATTGCCACAGCACAGTGGCCTCCCTCCAATTCACAGCTGCGTGCAGCTGCACACAAACTTGGCAAAGTTTTTTTTTTTTTTTTTTTTTTTACTGCGAACTGGATCTTTAGCCAACTTGTTCTACCACCATAGCCACTGCCACCCACGCCTCAAACACAATACTCAAAAGGAAAGGGAAGTAGAGTACAGACTGAGCAACTCGTGCTGCTTTTTGTGTAGTTGTGAAGTCGACGTAGGAACATCATCCTCAAACTATCCTGGTTTTACGACTTTATGTGCAAGTCGGAAAACCAGTGTGATTTGCTTTCTATTGTTCTACTAAGTGACCAGACTGATTACTATTAACAATACAAAGTGATAACAATGTAACTCTAAATTGTACTAATTTAGCACAGATGGACCATAAATATTTGTTTATGTAAAAATATTTTCAACAAAATACTAACTACCAGATATGCACTCAAATTGTTCGTTGTGGCGACTACTCCTATGTTTTAAATACACAACAGACATATTGTATTTTGAGTTTGGGGTTGTTGACTAACCTCATTACTTCCCTTGTGGAATTCAAACTTCAGGGTTCCTTGCTTTTTAGTTTTACAACTTAAAAAATTTACTTCAAATTGAGTTAAATGAATATCATGACATATTTCTTTTTAGAAGCTTATTGTAGTTTTAAAACACATCGACAGTGCGGTGATGCCTTAGAAATACAGTATGTTACTTAGGAAGGTGGTTCTTTCTATAAAAGGTTTGTGAACTTCTGTCCTAAAGTAGAGATGTACAAGATGCGTGTATTCTTTCACACCTTTCGTCACCTCAAGCCCAAGGACTCACGTCTGTGTATTTTCTTTCTCTACCTCTCTCTGGTGTTTTTTAGCTCACTGGCTACAATGACAAGCCTGTGAATCTGCAGATGTTCATAGGAACTGCAGACGACCGCTACTTGAGGCCACACGCCTTTTACCAGGTGCACCGGATCACCGGGAAGACTGTAGCAACAGCCAGCCAAGAAATCCTGCTTTCCAGCACCAAAGTTCTTGAAATCCCTCTGCTTCTTGAAAACAGCATGTCAGCCAGGTACATGTCGGATGTAAAAGTTGCATTATAATCTGCTTTCCTCCTCCATGGAGGAAGGGCTAACCGAGGAAAAATAAACACCCTTTTGGTTATAAATGTATGCAATGTCTTCCAAAATATATTTTATAGATTTTCTTACATTACACTAACGTAAGGGTTGGTTACGCACGAAAATTTACAGGATTTCCTGTGGAGCATAGAAATAATTTTTATTTATATAACTATGACCTTTTACAGCTAAATAATTAGGTTTTTTGTAGGATCTGGTTCCATTTACAGTGTGATTCATAGCATTTTTCATGGTATAGGATTTCTTATTTATAACTGTAATAAATTACCCTCGCAGGCAGTTTTAGTTGCCAATCTCCTACTGGGTTTGCGGGCTATTTTATCACCCAAAGGCTTTTACAAGTATTAACTAAATATGCCTGAGATGCTTAACATCCTGATGGTGCTGTGCAGGGCCAACTGTTTTCCCCCCCTCCTTTCCTTGCAGTATTGACTGTGCTGGCATACTGAAGCTGCGGAACTCTGACATCGAGCTGCGGAAGGGGGAGACGGATATAGGACGAAAGAACACACGGGTCCGCGTGGTTTTCCGAGTGCACATCCCTCAACCCAATGGGAAGGTGTTGTCCCTGCAAGCTGCCTCTATTCCTGTGGAGTGCTGTGAGTGTCCACTTTCTGTTGTATTCAAACACACAATATTTATTTAGAAATTGTCTTGATTAGAATGTCTAATATGAGACATTTTCTCTGATGGAGACTTAAATGTCATGTTCATTCAATCCATGTTTAATTAAGAGTCTAAAGTTAAAACAAAGCAGATATTTACTGGCACCATAAAAAAAACAACCTCTTTTTTCCCACTGATTGTCAGACTAAAGGTTTCTTGTTTTAGGTCAGCAAGGATTCCTCAAACCATTTATATTTGCTAAATGCCAGATTGAAACATTGTTTTGCCTTCTTCACATTCAGAAATGTACAGAACGCTTAAAACAATAATGTCTGATCTTAGTCATACAGTTTAAAAAGCACATTTTACTAAATGTTGAGGTAATGTATGTAATCTTTAAAATATTCTGTTTTTCACTGATCTGGCATTTGGCAAATAAAAATAACTGTAGTAGTCCTTTCTGCCCTAGACTAAAACAGAAAACACTGAGTCTTATTTGATATCAGACTGTGGAAAAAGACTGTTATTTTGTCATTTTTAACACGGTGTATGTAAAAATCTGTTTGCACCGACATAGACATTATAATGCGAAATTTCATCAGCTATTGTTCAACTTTCTGGATCTCTCCCAGCCCAGCGTTCAGCTCAGGAGCTGCCGCAGGTTGAGAAGTCCAGCCTCACCAGCTGTCTGGTCAGTGGGGGTGAAGAAATGGTGATCACTGGTTCCAACTTCTTCCCAGAGTCCAAGGTTATCTTCCTGGAGAAAGGCCCTGGTAAGAAGAGCCTGTGCAATATCTTTGTATACAGTGTAGTTCCAAGATGGATATTGTTAGGCAATATTAGGTGTGTAAATGCCTTAAATAAAATATACATTAGATAATGTTTGGTGTTTTAAGACTGAAAAGTATGAATGGAAGTGTTACCCCTGACTTGTTTTTAGCTCTTCATGTCTTGACAGTTCGTGACTTGCTTAACAGATTAATAAAATCGTGTCTTTGATGTCACATTTTAATTTAAATATTGCAGTGGTCTGTAATAATCAGTGTGCCTGGGGCTCTTCCGTGTGGAGTTCCCATGTTTTCCCTAAGCCTGCATGGGATTTTTTGTGGATGCTTGTGTTTCCTTAAGCAGTCAAGACATTTGAGGAAACAGAAAACAAGATGTACCAGATCAGATATTATTTATTACCTATTACAGTTAGTTAGTTAATTGACTGTTGTTGTGTTTATCTGGTGGTTGTTAGATTAGCTAGAACAAAAATGCAAAGGAGGGTTCATTAATTCCAATGCCTTAAATGCCTTAAAAAGTGATTAAAATGTGGTCAGTATCCTTGGTTTATAGAAGAAATGTTTAAAGAAATATTTATAAATGTATTTCAACTCTCTATTTTAAATATTAGTGGCTTTTATGCAGCACCTGTATGGATACTTTAGTCATTTGTTATCCTTAAAAGCTGATTTTATCTGTTAGCAAATACCCTAAGCTGAAGATTAGCTTAAATTCCTTGTGGTATTTAAAGTTATTTTCTTTACCCATTCTTTTCTTCTTTAAAAAAGGACGTGGAAGAGTTGGGTGGAAATTTTAAATGGATGACATTTGCTTAACCAGTCCCTACCTGCCCAAGGTACTTTTGTGATATAGAGCAGCAGATTCAAGTTTGCACATGGAAACAAGCTGAGTGGTGTTGCCTTTGTGAGCGAGTGCTGTACTTTAAAATCGTATATTTAAAAGATCTGCCCCGAGGAATGTGTTCAGGCCCTTTTCAGAAGGAGCAAGTGAAGCATGGCAGGCTAGAGTAGTTAGTGGAGACCTCTGAGAGGCGCTTCTCGGTTTGGCAGTAACTTGGGCCCCATATTGCATGAACTCATTGGACTGTGAAAGAGACAGAAAAATGTGAAAGTGGATGGAAATGTGATGTTGATTAGCACTGTGCAAATGGTTGCGCTCATTACCTTCTCTGCAGAAAGACACTGATTACCTTTGGTAAGAAGAAAAGAAAGCAAAACTGACAGACTTTTTTTCTCTACCAGGTTTCATAATGCACTGAAACCACATTAACAAAAAAAATCCAGTGATGATGGAGTGACATTAATTACTTCATCTTAAATGCAACACATAAACCCTCAAGTTAGATTCTCTTAAAGCAAATAGCCAGAGGGTTTTTTTTTTGTCAACAATTGTACGTCTACAGTGAAAAACAACTGGACACAGTATAGGATTTTGTAATGCATTTCACAAAATTACAAAGTTTTTAAAACAATCACACAAATAAAACCCCACATAGTGACCATCCCGGTCACAATCGGTCATAAGAACTCATAATAAATGGCAAAAATAATTGTTGACAATAAAGATCAATGAGTTTCTGTGTGATCTGTTGGCTTGTAAAGAATTGCTTATGCTGGATTTGCAGGCTTTGACTGATTCTGAATCTGTTTCATCTATTCTGATTAACTTTTTCTCTTGATGAACAATGCAAATCGAGGGCAATAAAGCAAATATCACACAATAAAGAATGTTTTGTTTGCAAGTTATTCAGTCATTTGCATATTTTTGAGCCAGAATGCGAATCTGGCTATCCACCAGCAATGATGGATGCTCACATAAATGTCAAGTCTGAGGCAAACTGTGACAAGGACAATGACGCAAGTATTGGATGCTATATTTACTAGGCAGATTCACTACATTCAGATTGTCTAAAGGTCATATAGCAATAGATCTTTATTGTATAGGTGAGTGAATCTGAAGTAAAACCTGCTTTAACCATTTACTAGTCATAGCAGGCTTTTCAATCTTAACCCTTTAGTTTTTTTGTTTTGTTTTTTGGGGGGGATTAGAAAGAAGATAATTTAGTTTTAGGTTTTTCAAAGAAGTAATCAGACAGTGAAAAATAATAAATCACAAGGTAAAGGAAGATATGTGGAATTAGTATGAGGATTTACTGCTTGAGGGCCCAAATATAAATTGACCCAACACTCATCCTCCTTTCTGGGATGGATGTACATTACTTAAAATGTTAATCTTGGAAAAATAGATTACCATGTGAGTTACTTGACTTTGTAAAACTCTGAAATTGAAGTAAGTCCATAATTGGTATAGGTCTTTGACTTTTACAAGCACGGCTGTTTACAAAGAGTCTGACTGTAAAGGCTGTCAGTGACTACCTTAAAGAGTGACTAATGCCGCAAGGGTGCTGGTGCCGTCTCATTATAAAACCTCTGCAATTATATATTTTACAACGATGTTTTCTCTAAGATTTGTTTGGTCTTTTTAGCACAATGGGGAGTACATTCTTTTCCACAGAGAAATCGTAAGAACTGGGTGGTTCGATGATCCAGGTCATTGTTTTACTGTGGTATGAGGCTCCTGTTGGTGCTTGTTGTCTGACAGAACATGTGGGGCCCTTGCTGCTGCCTGTTGAATGTCAACAAGCGGTGGAGTAATAATGCATTGCTGTCAACTGTCAAGGTCATTGCTCCCAGGGGGAAAAAAAATAACTGTCATCAACAAGTTAAGATATAAATTCTCAAACGAGTTGATATGTTTGAGGTTAGAACTACCGAAAGTGATGGGAGATTACTACATCCAGGTTTAATTTTCAGGTAACATCAGAGCATCAGCTTAAATTTGGGAATTAGTGGTTCTTGTAGCTAGCTTAACGGCTTAAATACAACAGGCTTGCAGTTGGGTTTGCGTTGTTTAAACTAGGTGTCTCTGCAGAAATGCTGCAGATGCCTCACGGTGGTATTTGGGGGAATCCTTTTGGTTTTGTGGAACAGGCCATGCAGGTGCAGAATATACATGGTGCAACATGTGAGCGCTATGAAAAAAGGGAGCCATCTGCAAGTTTATTTACTTCAGCTTAGAGGCCAATCCGTCTTGTAGCTTTCAAACTTTTTATTCCTCTCCAAGCTGCCGTGACGGATTTCTTCCAACCACACAGGAATCCTGTCAGTTTTTTCATCCCAACTGCTTCCTTCAGTCGCCTCTAAAATGCTAATCCAAATAATAATGTCCCTCAGAGGAAACTTTTTGTTTTTTAAGCACTTTTTAGAAATATTCCATTGCTGTCAACATAAAGTTAAACAGGCACAGCAAACGGTGGGATTTTAAATATTTTTTTAGGCCATTTGATTCGTATTAGATAGCTGTTAAAATTTCTCTCACTTACACGGTAAAAGACAAAAAATTAGAGGTTGTTTCTAATGTCTAATCAAATCGGGATATTTTTTCCAAAGAAACTGTTTAAAGTTAATCCTAATAAAACTGTGATTTAATTTATTTTGACTGAAATAAGTTAACCATATATGATTCGTATGGTGAAAGATTTTTAACTTTTCTGGTTTTTTGTTGTCGGTTTATTTTAGATGGACGCCCACAATGGGAAGTTGAAGCAAAAATAATTCGTGAGAAAACCCAAGGTGTAAGTATTTTTTCTTTACTTCTGTGAATGTACATTGTGTTTCTTCAATGTGATGTTTATTTTCTGATTTTACTATTAATCTTATAAGTTGTTCAATAAGAAATGTAAAAAATAGGATCATATATATATATATGTACACAGTAATTGTCTTTTTATTCAAACATAATTTCTACATGTCTTTGTAGATCTGATTTGCTTTTCCATTTTTACTATACAGATTTTTTAATTATTTGTATTGTATGCAAGTGCCAGAGAAAATTGACGGCATTTTTTTTTTATGTAACTGAGAATCTGCATCTTAATGTATGGGTCAGTACTTCAGTGGGACAGCACCGTGTATGTATGTTGAAATGTAAACCATGTTTCATGACCAGAAAAGTAAGTCATCAACGTGTTGTGTTTTTTGTGTGTCTCTTTTAGTCTTGCATTGTCGTGGAAATTCCTCCATACCACAGTAAGACTGTGACTTCAGCTGTGCAGGTGCAGTTTTATGTCTGCAATGGAAAACGGAAAAGGAGCCAATCACAACGCTTCACCTACCTTTCAGGTTGGTTTGGAGGAAGCAGGCATGATTGAAATGAATTTGAAACTGCTGAAGAATCTCGAAAGATTCTGAAAATGATGAGCAAGCTGTTTGTAGGTGTTCGCGTTCTGCATCCGGCTGTACAGAAACTTCCAGGTTAATTTCAAAATGCGTGACTCAGACCAGCGATAACATCGTTGCCATGTTGCGCACTTCTCCACATGGGTTTGTGAGCCTCCTTTCTGCTTTGTATCTTCAACTAAAATACAAGTATAACTCAATAAATAAAAGTATAATTAAAAAAGTAAATTTATTTGATCATTTAATGTTAAAATTGCACACAAAGTAATTTATGTTTTGCATCTATTTCTGTAGATTTTGATGATTATAACTTACAGTTGATATAAACCCAAAATACCAACAAGGAAGAGTTAAAAAAATAAAATATAGATATGGGGGGTTTTTCCAAAGTAGATGGGGTTCCTTTTGCATAAATTGCTGCATCAGTGTAGTGGGGCCTAGAGGGGATCAGCTTGTGGCAAGGCTGAGTTCAAGAATGGGAGCCGTTACTTAGTCTTGACAATAACCCAAATGTGCTGTGAGTTTTCTGGTCAAATAATCCCAGAATCTCCACGGTCATAGAGCCAGATATTGGTACTTTATCCAGTGGATGTTCCAAGATTTGCTGGTTAAGGAAATCCACATCGGCATAAACATTGTCAGCAGAAGGAAGCATGAACTGCACTAAAATGTCCCGGTTGACAGCTGCGGTGAATTTACCCTACTTGTGTTTGATCATCTGTTGGACAACTCGCAAGTCGGCAGTTTTTACCATAATTGGGCATGCCACAATGTATCGTATCATTTCTGTGTTTTAAAAATGCTTTTTTTTCCTACTTTTTTTACGAAGTCTATTCTAAGTTTCAAAAAAGTAGGTTTAGATCATATTAATCAAAATGAACAAACATAAACATGACATGTCATCCATGTGTAGCGAATCTATGTAATGTCAATATTTTGCTTTTTGAATTTGATGAACTAAATTCCCTTTTTGATGATTTTCTAATTTATTAATAAGCACCTGTGTTGTTGTGGTTTAGATGGTAGGTGTTAAACAATAACACATTTTCTGACACTCAGAGTGGCATCTTGTTTTTGTTTCACATGCACCGCTGCATTTTGTTTGTGTTATCCAGGAAAACTCCACTACACACTGAAAGCCTGTTTGTGATCATTTTGCAAAGTAGGCTCAGCTTTGGGTACTTTGATGTGTGATTGAGCATCACTGATCATTTCATTGAAGTCAAACGAGTTCGTTCTTTTCTTTAATATTGTTATTGTTTTTTTTTCTGTTAAAACCAGTCAAACTGAAAACGCTGTTGGCGTATTATATTGACATGTGAGCATTTTGTGCAACACATCCAAACCCTGACTTTTACCGCAACAGTGTGTATATTGTGTGTGTCTGTGTTTCTGTGTATGTGTACAAGGGGCCTTGCCCATCCACCCACCCAGCCTTTCTTTTTGCAAGCACGCCCACTCGTCACAGGCAGTTCCTGTTTTCCCCGCTGACAGATCAGTGCAGCCAATCAGAGCATTGTAGATTAACGCTGCTCTGTCAGTCAAGCCGGGTCGCTTACACCGCCGGTGTCACCACGGACACCGCCTTCTTTATTGTGGCAGAAAAATAAGAGAAAAAGAAAGTCAGCCAATCAGTGGTGTTTCATATTTCATCATGGGTTCCACTACCAAGAGCTTGTCGCAAATAATATCTATTTTTTAAGAAAATTAACCAAGAAAAAATCTAATATTTTTACTAAAAACCTTTGATTTTAATTGTTGCTTTGAGTTAAGCTATGAATAACCATACTTAAATTCAAAGTATCACTCTTTTTCCATTGTAATATCCCCAAACCCCGTTTTCAGATTAAATAAATTGTGTTTAGCCTGACTGCGCCTCTTGTTTCTCCTAAGGTTTATCAGGGTGAGAAGAGAGCACAGTCAGTGCATTCATTTGTTTGTTTCAGTGTGATCTTGGCTGGGGGGCATTCAGTTCCTCATCCCACACATTTCACATGATGGCAACCAGACTGACTACATATGCTCTCTTCTGATACAGAGCTGGATAAAAATAAAACTTGTGGTCACAAGGCACCAGATTGGGAAATAGGTTACTGATTGGCATAGCAGTGCTCTAAGCTGTCACAGTAAAGAGGAATGGCCCCATTTACAACGAAAATGTCAGTCTGTTTTTTCGCAGGCTGTTTTAGTCTGGAATGAGACCTATTTTACTGTCACATATTTCAGAGACTCTCCTCACTGCATCGAGGTCCTTTTTTAGGTTTTACTGCAGAGCTTTTCTATAATAAAATTGGAGTAAGGCAATCAGTGGAGAATGAAAGTCTCCCTTTTATGTCGACTAAAATCAAAGAACTTGAAAGATTCGTAGATTGTTTCCTTATTGTTTTTCTTACAACATTGAAAGTATTTCACTTGTGGGTGTCTGTAATGCTCTTGAAGTCTTACACATGCAGATGACTTGCTACATTTGTTTTCTCCTCTGTTGGTTTTGTTATTCTATAATAAATATTAACATTCCATGTTTTTACATAAATTGCACATTTACTGTATATGCTCAGATTTTTTGGTCAGTTTTTTTTGTTTCTTATTCCCTGACCGAAAACTGGTAATATTGTGCACAGGACTGTGAAATGATATTGAAGACTTCAGAGTCTACTTTGAACACTCTACACAACCATGCACGCATTGAAGTTGTGCATCATGCTCTTTTTGACGCCACAACCTCTCACATTGTCCTCCGGCTCACCCACGTTCAGAAGAAACTGCATTTGTTTAAACATAAACTAGAAATGGATAGAGCAAAAGCATACAATCCAATAAAAAGACACTGTATGGTATGAGTGATGTAAATGCAACTTTTTTTTTTCTTTCCTCCTCTCCCTTTTAGTGATGGTGAAACAGGAGCACAGAGACGAGCTGGACCTCACTGCTGTTCCTCCCATTTCCATGCCCTTGGCACATGCTCCCAGTCTGGTGCACCCTCAGCTGCCTTCTCCTGATCAGGGCCACCCATCGGACAACCTTCTGTCCAGCTCTCTTCACAGCCTGGCCACGGGCTCTGGACCTGGCCTGCTACCTCTGCCGGGCCCCTGTCCCTCCCTGAGCACCCCGCCTTTCCAGCACCTGTCTCACCTCCAGGGTCACAGTTTGCACCACCCCCCTGCAGACTGCCACATGACGTTCCACCAGGGCTCTGCTCCCGCTCCTCCCCGACCCACCTACCAGCCTTTGCAGCACAGTCCGAGTCACAGCCTGTCCTTCAACGGCCAGCCCAGCCTTCCTTCTCAGAGCTACGAGAGGATGTCCTTTCAGCAGAGCCCCACTGCGACGTCACACCCAATAGGCCTGGGAATAGTTTACTCATCCAGTTGCTCCTCACCGTCTGCCCTTTCATCCTCACCCACCAATCCCATTGTTGGATCCCCTCAGAACCATCAGCCTATGCTGTCGCCCTCGTCTCCGCACCTCCACACACTCGGAGGCTTCCACTGCTCTCCAAATCCTAGCCAGGTACCGTCTCAGGGAGGCCACCCCCTAAGTGGGCAGCACTCCTCGCAGCTGCAGAGAGGTATGGGATACCACCCAGTAAGCCAAAGATCGGCTTCCTGTCCCACACCGTCCACTGCCCCCCCACAACGAATGATCCCCTCTCCTCATTCTGGACCTTCTTCTCCTCAAGTCCACCCTCTGCCCTACCAGTCTCCCACTTCATCCTCCCCCACCTCAGCTGGGAGTCCTCTGGGGCCCCTGCAGCAGCATTCAGGACAGCCGTCTCCACAGGCCACGAGTCCAGTGATGACCAGCCTGTCCCCTGCAGCTGTGGGGCCACTGGTTCATCCGCTAAGTCCTCAGGGGCCATTTCCCTCTGAAGGGGAGAGGCTGAATATTAAGCAAGAACCGGAGGAGAGGGAGCCCACCTTCCGCTCCATCGGCCTACAGGATATCACTCTGGATGACGGTAAGAGAAATGGTTTCCTGAAAACAACAAGTTTTTATTCTGCCAAAATTAAACACCTTCACACACCTTATTAAAATTTCAAACATAAAGGCAGCTTTACATTAGATACACCACATTCACACACAAACTCTTAAGGCTTTGATACAAATTTTAAGACGGTCAATCTTTATCTGGAACATGCATCCAGAGGTTTTATTGATTGTTCTTGCACCTTTCCCAATTGTCCAGGGTTTTACCAACTGTACTGTCATGAACTTTAACATAAGTTCATGATGAGGCCTGTGGGAGCTAAATGTAGCTCTTGTGTGTTTTACACAGACCTCAGGGTAATCTTTCTTCCTGAGTATCAGTTACAGAACTGAAATTTACCTCTTATACATAATCTCTATGGCTGTAGGCAGATGGAGTCAAGATTATTTTGGAATCCTCTCCATCACTGCAAATATCTTCCCCCCGTAGCATCTAGCAGATGTTTTAGTAATGCTTATCCCAGCTGTTAAGCCGTATTTGCCTCTTTGGATTACATTGTGAAACATTACAACTCTTTAACACATTCGGTTTTAGTCACCAAATTTTGGGGCAGGTTCAGAAACAGGTTATTTTTCTATTCAAACAACCAAAATACTTTGTATCAAAATGTGATATAGCTGCTTTCTGTCAAAAAGAGCAAGAGTTGGAGGTCGCTGTTACACAAAAAAAAAACTTTCATAGCTAACTTAAGGATCAACCATTGGTCCAGCTTTTCACTTTGTCGTCTTTCTGTCTCTGTTTTTAACTAATTCTGTTTGCTCTGTATAAACCTTTGGTTTGGCATTAGTTATTTTAAGCTCTGCTATCTGTGACGAACCATAATGTCTGTCTGAAGCAAGGGACCGCCAAGGGATTAAATTTACCGTTCAATATGCGATACGGGATAAACATGTAAAACAATACAGAGGACCAGTTGTTGTGATTTCAGGGGTCTGAAACCCTCATGTCTGATAGCAGTGATAACATTTGGACTGACGTTGCAGAGCATAGTTGTGTTTCAAGCTTCATTACTGTGGGGCCTGTCACCTGGTATTGGGTGTCATAGACACAAAGAGGAGTGATAGTTGTAGTATTACATTAAATGGCTAATTGATAGATGCCAGGATTTTGTATCTCTGGCAGGAATTTGATAATTAGTTACACTTTAAAACTGTGTTGGCTTCTCGGTTCCAGTGAATGGAAGTACATTGCATTATTTCTTGCTACTTGAAAATATTGCAGTATTTATGTCCTGTGAGTGATCATGTTTTTATGTGCAAGTGTGACTCCCATTTAGAACCCTAATTAGAATACAGCTTGGTGTTTCAAACTAGAAACGTTGATTCAAAATGCTTTTAAATATCAGCTTATGGTGCATTTTAATAAGAGTCTAGAAGATTAAACATTAATTAGTACCCTGGTGAGGCTTTGCAGTAGAGGGTGTTATTGTGTTAGCAGGGGTCAACCTAATGAACATAAATCTGCCAACAGGTCACATGTGAAGTACCAATGTTTAGTGGAGTGTATCTGCAGTCCCTTCATTTTTTTCTTAGTTTGCCATATTACCACCACAGACAATCTATTTTCTTGCCATTTCAAATGAGACCATAGAAAGTGGTGCATAAAAGAAAAAGAATTGGAAACTGATACTAATTTTTTTTCTTTTTTTTCTTTTTTTTTTTTTTACATTTCTTACAAATACAAATCTGAAAAGCTGGGCATGCATACAAAATTCTCTATTTAGTGTCACACAAGCCTTATGATGCGGCTGTGTGCACTCGCCCTTTTCTCCAGATAAAGTTTGCAACACAGTTCAGCTGGGAATGTAAGATCTCCCTTTGAGTCTGGAGCTAAAAATAGTTTTCTGTGCCAGTCCGGTTTCATAGTCCAGATTTTTAACGTAGCAACTGGAAGCTTTGCACAGCTCTGGGTTTTCGGAGGTCATAGCAATCTCTCTTAATTAGATCACATTCACTCCAGTTTGGCAGAGAAACGGTTCAACATGGACCTGAGTGCAAACTTGGAGGAAATATAAAGCAATACTATAGTGACTAAAACCGTGCATAGAATTATAGACATAGATCCATGCATTTAATCAATTTTAGAATAAAAAGAAAAACAGAATGCTAAAGGTTTTAGCACTTTGAATCTACTATCAGCTCACTAAAAGGTTTGGATGAGGGTTCAGGATCTTTGTCACGTGAAGTTCGTGAAGGCGACTCATTAATGGTTCAGTTTCAGTCCAAGCTTATGTCAGATTTTCAGATAGGATGCTCCTTCAGCCCCAAGTGCTTTGGAAAATTTCCTTTTGAACATTTTTCTTAAATCAAACTCCAAACACAATTGCAGGCTCATGCCTGTGGTATGAGACCGAGCTCTACAGTTAGAGTAGAAAGTGCTCTGGTTAGCAAGCAGATGGCCCTTGTGACGCACACCAAAGCATGCTTGAGATGTGTGTGTTAGTGTGTGTATGAGAGGGGTAAAAAAAAGGGTGTGTGTTGTGTGTGTGTGTCTGTTGATTTGATGTTTTCGAGGTGCGCGTGTGTGTGTTAGCGTGTGTCCGTGTGTCTTCCCAGGGTAGAGCACACAGGAGGTGAGAAGACAGACTGATGGACAGATGGATAGACAAGTTCAAAATCCAGCTCCGCTGCAGGGTCACTCTGCTGAAACAATCGGTCTGAAATGCACTTGGTGGTTAAAAGAAACATAAAACATATTTTTACTGTATGTCTGTTACGAATTAGAGAGATTAGTCTGAATTAAATAAAAATGAACCAGGTCGTGGATATTCTTCTTTGCTAAACTTCAGGTGGAGAACTTCGTTTTCTTTATGTTTGACTCATAAACTTATTGCGCTGCGTCACGGTTCCTAACAACTACCGTCAGTTTTTGTTTTCATCTTTCTTTCTCGGGAAACTTGCACATGAGCACACCGTTTAATCTCATTAGAAGTATAAATGAAGCAACACCGTGAAACATCAGAAATGTTGCTCGCCAGTTCGTTGGTATGTTTATTTCTTTTTCTGCAAAGTAATACTTTCAGCTCAGTGTATTATTCTGTAGTTTTATTCTGGTGGGTCAGGCTTTTGGACTTTTATTTTTTTAATGATCCATTTTTATAAAACATAAAGGCAATATTTAAACAAAATATTTTGTGCTGATTTACTCTTACTGCTTTGCCATCTACAATAAAAGGAAAGGCCATCAACTGTCTGTTTTGATGAAAACAAATAAATGATAAAATTTCCAAATATGGTTTGACTTGGACCTGTTTATAAATATAAATCTAAGAATTATGAATTATGCTTTTTAATTTTTTTACCTCCTGGTTCTCTGTTTAATTGTGACGATGTTGCTTTCTTATCAACTAAAACATGATGCATGATTATTGTAAAACTAGTTAAGGATTAAGTGGTCAAAAGTTAAATAAAATGTATATTTAGAATACTTCGATATATGATGTCAAATAAATTATTCAATTAATTTATGAATTAATTGAATTAATTGTGCAGAAAGATAGTATTATTGGTACCGTGATACAAAAGCCATTTTTTATTAATATAAAGTTATTATATTTATGTGTTTAAAGACTTAGAAAAAAATCACAATCTGTCTGCAGGTCTCTTTGGTGTGATTATTTGTAATGCAGGGGATAAATCACTGGTTGTGTTGTTAATCTGCTCAAGTGTGTGTGTGTGTGTGTGTGTGTGTGTGTGTGTGTGTGTGTGTGTGTGTGTGTGTGTGTGTGTGTGTGTGTGTGTGTGTGTGAGAGAGAGAGAAACCAGTAAGAGACTTTGTGCAGCCATTAATCAACTAGACCAGTAATAACATCGAACTCCTCATTTGATGACAGAAGAAAAAAACTGTGGAAGGAAAATATGTTTCCATTAAGATTTGTTGCTGCTCTTTAAAAACAATGGCAAAAATTTCTGGTCTTTTTTCCCCTTTTTAACAAGTGGAAAATGATTTTTTTGTCTCATGTTTCCACACAGTTGAAAGTATATGTATTGCAGAGGTTTTGGCAAAATAAAAAAAAGGTTTGTGCAGAGAAGTTGCCAGCAGTTTTTTTTTTTTTTTGTTGTGTTTTGTTTTTGTTATTTTTTTAGGCAGGAGAAGCCCCGAACTCCCTCTGATTGGGTCAAAGTAATGCTTTAACTTATGTTTCGCACATTTTTCATAAAATAAATTAACTGAACAGTGTAATGAGAAGTAGACATGTTTTTTTTTTTGTTTGTTTTTTTCGCCTTATTTTAATGTTTTTGAATGTATAAATCAGTAAAGTTTTAGTGATGTTTAAGTGCAGACTTGGCTCAGAGGACTGAAATGGATTTTGCTGTTGACATGTTTTTGTGTGTAAAAGTGAGTTACCGCATTATTTTGTTCATTCGTAGAATCTTGTGGTTGTTTTTTTGCCTCCAGTTTGGTTTTAACAAACCACTCCTGTTAAAAAAAAAAACTAACTGAAAGGAAAATTCAAGCGGCTATCGTTTTCTTCCTGGAAGATGAAACACTGGTGTTGATTCATAAGCAAAGTGTTACCTGTTAAACTTTCCAAAATATTTCACCTTTCTTCGTTTTTTGCCATTCAGGCTCCAGACTTCCTTCTTAAAGTTGGCGCCTTATGTGATCTTTCAGGGTTTAACAACTTTTGCGTCCCAGATCAAAGGCTGGGATTCTTGTGAATCGCTTACCGTCACTTTAAATGGGAACTCCACGAATGATTCAGAGATGAGTGACTTTGAGAAACCGACTCTGTGATGAGCTTTTCTGCTGTGCTCTGCATCCTCACCCACTCACTTTCTTAGCTCAACACTGGAATTAAAGTAAATAAATAAAAAAGGGGGAACACAAAGAACATAACAAGAAGTCACTGAATTAAGTTCAATTTATTGGCCAGATATTTCTAGTGTGTGATGGCTTCTGAGGAAATGTGTGCATGTATTTACAGGAAGCTGCAACTGGAAAATGTTTGCTTTGATATTCCCTCTTGCAGGGCAAACCCAGCCTTGCTTCGTCTCTTTTCCCTGTGCACAAAGGTTTTCCATTGTGGCATGTTGTCTTCATTTGGTGGAGTCAATAATCAGTCAGTCTTCATGTTATTTGCTTAAGCTGCTCTGCCAGAGTAATGTTATTATGCCTGGTTGGGGGAACTTTTTTCAGTGTGTCATAGAGGTTTATGGTAATTGCCCATTTTCCATTTCAACAGTAGACGTGTTTATTTTACTGGATGTCCGAATGTCTTTTTCACTTCTGTTTTGCATTAAGGAGGTCTGTCCTATGAGCCCCTTTGAGATGCTCTTTAGAAATGAAGGGGTGAAATTACTCATTTGCCATGGTCTCCTTCTAGATGTGAAACTTTGGTTTGGGGAAATTAAAGGAACCCATTTAACCTCTCCTTTCACTATGGGGAGATTTCTGGACGTATTGGTTTCTAGATTTAAAGATCTAAACTGACATTTTGCGAATGCAATAAGTTTTCCAGACTTGTTCCGGGATATATCTTTATTGTTCATAATTTTCTTCCATGCTGTTTAACACTGCAGTTTATTCTTCCCTTACTCTCTGTGAAGGCAAAAAGGTCGATTCTGCTGCCAGTGAAAAATGCCATGTGCATGTCAAGCCTTGCAAAAAGATTTTCCTATTTTATTATTTTGGAACCACAAGCTCATAGATATCATATTGACATTTATTGTCAAAGTATAACGCAAACAAGTGTATACTTGTGAAGTAGATGCTAAATATATTTTATTTTTAATCTTAAAAGTGTGGCATGCATATACATCTAGCCACCATGAGTCAATACAGTTGTCGCTGCCAAATTTGAAACTCTGGAGACTTGTTTTTAAAATCAGTACAGATTAAAATGAGACAGATTCTTAGATTTGTGTCTCTGCAGTTCCAATACGTGAATAAACTTTGGTCTTAAACTGAAAAGAGCACCACCACAGCATGCTGCTGCCACCACCATATTTCACAGGGGGATAGTGTGTTTGTGTTGGATATTTACAACATGCAGCATTTTGCCAAAAAATGATTTCTGGTCTCATCTAGCTGCTTTCTTTATTTGATGTGTCCTCTACGTGGGATTTCCTTAAGTAGCACAATTAACAGAATACTTTTTACTTCTTCAAAAGTTGAGGGGTTTTTTTTTTTTTAAAGGGTTTTTTTTTTCAGCTCTAGAGGCCTTTATTGAGCGTGACTATGCAGGAAATGGGTGGAGAGAGGAGGGCTTGGGAAGGAACGTGCAAGATGTCAGGGTGGGAATCGAACCCAGAACCTCTGTTTTTAGGACAGTAGCCTCTGCATTTGGGGCGTTAGCTCTATTTCTACACCATGCAGTGCCCCAATGTCTGCACTAGTCTGTCTCTGGCCTGTCTGGTGGTTTTCTTGGTCTTCATTACGCTGTTTGTTCTCTGATGTTCTCTAGTTACAGCATAACTTTAATGGCAGTTATTATTCAAGGATGAAAGTGTTTTAAAAGCTTATGTTTTCCTTCCACTTCACTATTATGCACTGCCTTGTCTTAAATATGTATGTGAAAAAGTTCAATGGGTAATGCTGTTTTTTTTTTGTACTCCTTTTTTCCCAATCAAGCATTTTCAATCTTGACACAAATGGTAAACGTTTTTTTTTTTCTTTTAATCCAGAAAAGATTAGATATTTAGAAGTATTTGGTTCACACTGAAGGGAGCAATCTGATGACATCCTACTAGCATATGTAGTAGTAGTAGTAATAGTAGTCATCGGAGTCATCGGCTGAATGCAGATGTACATATTTTGTGTAGGGAGCCCCCCTGCCAGTCATCTGCAGAGGATCTCCCTCCGGCTGAGACATTCAGAGCCACAGTTACTACGACAGGCAGCGCTGAATCACTGGTTTTCTGTTGCACTGTCATGAACAATACCAGTAAACCCGAGAAAACGCTATCAGCATGTGAAACCAGTGTAAAGCTGAACTCAACTCAAAGCTCTCTTTCACTTCTGGATTCCTGATGTGTGGAGCTCCACCTTATATTGAAGTGCAGAATATCTCAGTCACATTAACAAAAATATTATTTATTGAGTAAGAAGTTATTTTCAGAGGGGACTTTAAAAAAAAAACAACATGTTTTATGTACAGCAGTTTATTGTGAGGCGAAGAGTTTTAGGTTCGGGTTTCACCCACAGGGAAAACTACGAACGTGTAAGAGATAAACATCCAGGCCCTTTTGGCCGCTTCGAGACTGAAATGAAGATTCGCCTCCTTTCTAACGGCCCCAAATCGGATCATCCAAATCTGCATTTAGCCCAGTTTGAAATCTCGGGAGTGGAAGGTACGCGAAAAGGTTTCTGACAAATCATCTGCAGAACCTTCTCCCTGCACCTCATTTTATGAGAAAAGCGAATGAATCAAATCGAGAGGAATCACTCTGAAGTTGCTGTCGATCGAGTCACAGGCTTTCCGTTTATTTAATGCTAATTGGCCTGAGTGGGCCTTCTCCGAGTGACTTTGTCAGGCCACGGGTTAATGTTTGCCTCTGCAGCAATCTGATCAGTACTTTTACAGCGGAAAGTGATATGTTTTTGCAGACGCCCACTTAATGTCGGTCTGTCACACTCTGCTTCATGTCGCTCATATTCCTGTGGTATTTCAGCAGATTGACTTCTATGACCTCTTGTTGCACAGTTTACCATGTCGCGCTTGAACAATGCAGAATATCTCTAAGGAGCCTCCAGGAACCAGAATTTTGATGGGTGCTGCATCATAACAGCATCACATTGTTCAAATTTTCTATTTTCACTCATCTCAGTTTGGGTAAATTGCATTAAATGAGGCAGAATCCACCAGCCGCTGCTGTATAAAGGGCTGCAACTAAAGAGGAGCCTTGATAAGAGAAGTGCAGCTCTTAATTTTTACAGATACAGCTGCTGTGTCGCTCGGCTGCACTTCTAACAGCTGTAAGATTTAGTTTATTTTGAGCCCAGCTGCACCAGTCGCCTTTCAAAAGGTCACGGCCTTTAAAGGAGATGTGCGCTCCTCCATCACAGTTTTATTCTAACCCAGAGAATAGTGTGACAAATTGGCAAAGTGGCGTAGATTACATCCCCATGTTAGGCTGTGTATGTAGAGGTAAACGTTTGCTTCGATAGTTGCACGGTTGTCTCATAAGTGCGTGGTGGTTCTGCGAGTGTGACGGTGTGTGTGTGAACATGGTTGACATGGGAAAGGAAGAGCCTCCCACGCTAACAGGATGATGTGAGTGATGGTGGCCAGACACAAAAGCAAAAGCACCAAGAAACATAAATAATACACACTGAGGCGCTAAATAAAAGAGTTGGATGCCTGAGCAAAGGCTTTAAAACTAATTTGAAAACTGTTAGTGATTTTCCGTTTAAGCACACAATGAAATAGTTCGACTCTGAATATGAAAATTATTGCTCTTTTAAGAGTCAATAAAGCTGTTCCACGTAGCTTCTCGGTTTCTCATTTTGCCGGCGTTCTTGCTTTGTAGTGTAAATTTAAATATGACTTTTTTTTTTCTTCTGGTTTCTCATCACTGAGTCACTCCCTGGTACCTTTTTTTTTTTTCCCCCATTAAGTTACAGCAAGAGATTTGTTTGTAATAACCAGAGGAATGTCTTATTTTTACGTCACAGCGGAGAGATTTACAGCTGCATGTTACCTGTCATGTCTAAACAAGCCTGCCTGCAAATCTCTCTGTGCCAAACTGGGCCAGAGGTCTCTACTGCACCCTCTCCAAACCAGTTCGCCCTGTCTGATTTCTGCGCTGCGTGACTGACCTTTTATCGTCACGCTTAAGACTCTTGGGGGAACCACATGAAGAAGTCGCAGCATGAAAACCGAACACTTTTCATGCTGTCACAGTGGAAGCGAGAAGATGTTTGCCATAAGTTTCAGCCAAATGGGATTCTTCTGTCTCTCACTCCTCTTATCTTCTTTCCCACGTCAAAGTATTTGGTGTTGATTTACTTCAAAGCTCTATTTTTTTTTCTTTTTCTTTTTATTAGCTCGCTGCTCTGTTTCTTGTGGTTCTGCTCTAAGCACCAAATGGAGGAAGCAGATGGAAAACAATCGCACATGCTGGCTAGAAAGCAGACGGCAGCACAGAGAAGGCCTTATCCGTTTTTTTAATTATTTCTTTTTATTTAAAACCACTCACTAACTGAGTCTGGAGTAATTAACCTCGCTGTGCCTGAGTGCCTCTCTCACATTAACGACATGTTTTTTTACCAATGAGTAGGTTTCACACAGCTCCTCAGCTATGCTTGAAAACCCAATGAAAGGGTCTTGAGGAAATGCACCCAACCACTGTTAATGAAGTCGTGAACAAGCCTGCTGCTCCTGCTGTTCTTTTAAAGGAGTCCTGGAATAGCTTATCTAACAGGACTCTTGGACTCAATCAATTATATGAGCTGGCTGGCACAGCCTGTAAATGGAATAGTTTGTGATTATGGTTTGTTATTATATCTCACGTCATGGCAAATGACTTTGCAATCTCTGAGTTTGCCACTCTGTTGTAGTTTTTTTTTTTTTTTCCTCCCATTTTTAGCACAGAGTTTTGATCCTGAAACGATTCTGGTGTGGAACTGCACTGCCCTCTGCTGGAGAGAGACACTCGTAGCCCAAGGCTTTGCTTTGTGTGAAAACTACAAATTAATCTGTTAGAACGTCATCTTCATTTATTTATTTCATCAGTTTAATTTTTTAAAGTGAAACTCTGAAGTACATATTGATATTTTTCAAGCATTTAAATGTTTTTTTTTATTATTAGAAATAGATTTTTAAATTTCATACATATCGATTAATGAGTTTATCTAAGGTTGATTGATCTTATCAACTTTAGATTGACAGTCGGCTATTTTCTCATGTGCTGAATTTAAAAAAAGCACATTATTATATTTTAGCCTTTTTTTGTGTTAGCTGTGTTAAATATTGACTGAGTAAATGGTAGCATTACTAAACTTAGAGGTGTCTATAAAAAATAACAAAACAGAAACTGGGGTTAAGCAAAAGGGGGTCAAAGGTCATTGCTAAAGAAAGTGACTGTATGTATCTGGGCATTTTAATGGAGAGTTGAGTGGAGGGAAAAACTGGTAGAAAATGTTACAAAAGACTGAATTAGTACAGCATTAAGAGGATTGTAAATAATATCCTATTCTTTAGTTTGGGGAGCGTCACCAAGTATGGATGCTTTTACAAAGACCAATAAACTTAAATTTTCTAAAGAAAACTCACTATTGGAACTGGAAGATGATTTAAATATCCAAAATAAAAGCACAACAACCAAAACCAATAAATAAAATGGAAATGAAAAACCACACTGACAACTAAAACATAACTAAAATCAATTACGAGGTATTTTTAAACAAAACACTTTAATCTGTAGAACAGAAATTATTTAAATTTATCGTGGTTAATTGATGGTGATTTATTGCGACACGACGTGTCACTCATGTCACCTTTTGATTCACGACTTGTCTTAAAGTTTATTTGTTTGATTTGTGAACCAACATCAGAAATCCCTGTTCCAACGATGAATACCTTTCTGACATCTTTAAACTGTTTCTGAAAATGGCTTGGAGCGCTTTTAAATTGTTTCTGTCTTTCTGTTCTTGTTTCTCTCTCCGCAGTAAATGAGATCATCGGCAGAGACATGTCCCAGTCCCCCAGCGCTCACGGCCCTCAGTCGGCGCACAACCATTCGTAGCTCAGATCTTTGCCTGAACCGTCACACAGTGTTTTTTTTTTTTATTTCTCTTCTCTTTTTTTTTTTGTGGCTCACGCAGCATTACCTCCAGCTGTTAAAACCCTGCAAACGCCGACCTGGTGGAAGAAGACTGTGGTGAAAGGCAAAGCCACGTTCCTCTGTTTTCAACCATGAGATCTCTGATATAGATGGAAAAACACACAACTTCACACAGATGTAGAGCAGAACCATGCTCAGGACAGAGCAGACATGCAGAGCTGGAGTGTTTTTTTTATTTGTTGTTTTTTTTTTTTTTCCACAGCTGTGTTGTAGGCTTGTGTTTGAACATCTGTCCATTCACAGCTCTGCTGTCTTCCTGATGGTCCGCTTGACGTTTTCAATCCTCTTCTCACCAGCATCAACTTGTGAAATTAAAGATGCAGCTCACAGCTGTGTTGCAGGGATCTGTGCATCCCACTTCTTCAGAAGATTTTTTTATTTGTATTTTTTATCTGAGTAAACGTGGACACTTGCTAACATCGATTCAAGAGAGAAAGAAATTTGAGACTTGATTTGCCGTACAATTAGTTCAAGTCAAACCTTCCAGTAGTATTAAGAAAAACAAGTTTCCCCCTAAAAGATGAATGCGGTCACGGTGTTGGAGGTCAGCAGCTAGTTTTCCTTCTGCAAAATGCAACATTCCACAGACTTGCAGCTGTGTAGGTATCTGTACAGTAATGAACCCTGTTTCTTCCGTTAGAGCTTTCAGTTTTTCCTTTGCTTCTTTGAACAAATGCCTTATTAATGTTTAGCAAATCTGAACTGTAGCACAAGCTTTTTTTTGTTTGTTTTCTCATCAGACTTTAAGACTGAAGAGTGCTTCTTTTTAGAAACAGATGTGCTTCTTTTGGATTTATGATTTCGCAGTAAGATTTAGGGTTTTTTTTGTTGTTGTTTTTTGACAATTCATAAGAGGGTTTCTAGCTGGTCCTCAGAAATGGAGCTCTCTGCCACTAAAACTATTCTCCTCTCAAATGTGCCTTCGATTTCCTAACGCTCCATGCTTTCAAATGACAGTCGACTCAGGCTTCGATGGAAAATGTTCTGACAAAAGTTGTGAAAGTATTTTATATATAAAGTGGTCTGTATGTTATATTTATGTAATATCCTCATTTGTAAAGAACAACTTAAAATCCTAGAATCCAGACAGCAAATTCTGGACATTTTGGGGTCTTCCAAACCTTTTCTGCTTGCAACAATCAACGTCTGCTGTCTACAATCAGAGTTCTCTTAAATTGTTTCCAGAATGCTCATTGATTTGTTCCTGTATCCCCCCCCCGACTGGCGCGAATGTGCAATGGCTGCACTGCAGCAATAAGTCATCCTCCAGGAAAGAGCAGACTGACTGATCCAGATGCTGGTTTGATGATTTCCACTGACTTTAATTTTTTTTTTTGCCTTAAGATTGACGGTGATTTGAAGTCAGTTTCCAGGTGAAAATGATTCTGCTATGCATTGATATTCTGCTTAATGCCTTTAAAAATAATAATTTTAAAAAAGACACACAAAAAAAATTTACCTTGATGCCTCTAGAAGTACATTGTAGACTCAGTAAGACTCATAGATGCTTGAATGGAAGACACAGCGTAAGCATCTTAATTCAGTTGTGTTTGAGGATGGATGGTAGCTGCTTGAACCAAATTTCTTGTATATATGACAACTTTTCAACGACAAAAGCACACACGTTTAGGCTATGCACACTATAACAGCAGCAAATCTGAGGTAAAATGCTTTTGGACTTCACACAGAAGAACAGAAACGCTCGGAAGAAGAGAATATCATCATGTCGCGTGAACTCTGTAGGATGCCTTAACTCCTGTTTGTGAACCGGTTGGTCTGAGTTTTTTCCCCCCCCTTTTCTTCTCCAAAATGACTGAGACTGATCAATAACAGTTATCAATGTTGTACATTTCAGGTTCACAGGGTCAACCAAACGGGTGGGGTGGGAGAACGGAGAGAAATGTTTGCATTAAAGTCAATTCTGCAGCTTGAGAGACCACAATACACACAAACAAAACGAAACCAGCATCGACAATAAACTCTGAACTCCAGCTGCTGTCCTTTTCTGCCACAACCAAAGATCGAACAATTTGTTCCTATTTTAGACGAAAAGGCTGCAAAGACTGTACAACTCTATTTTTGATATTTTCAAATGGATATGGATGTCATTCCTAAGAGGTTAAGGACATTAACAGGTGTCTGTTGAAACTATATATATATTTATATATACATATATAAATATATATATATAAAACTTTGTAAAATAAAAGGGAAATACAGGTTTTAGCTGATGTTTACCAAGCCTTGTATTGTCATTTCTTGTATATTTTGTATGTTAAATGTTTTGTAATTTTTAAGACTGCAGTGCTTTTTTTTCTGAAATTATTCAAAGGGAATGATACCTTGCATCATACTGTAGGCTCTAACATAGTGTATCTCAATAAAACTGAAAACTCACTCATGGCTTTGCATTGCTGTTTTCCTGAAAGCAGATTTTGTTTCACCTTTTCTTGTCTTTACAACACAATGTCTTCATCCTGATTTTGGTGAATTATTTGCATAATGTTTTACTTTAGTCTTTAAAATACCAGAATTTGCACATAACTGGCATTTTTAAACATTAAATCGGCTTTTATGATCAGTTACTTAGGTCGTTTTTTTACTCGAGTAATTTCTACATTACTTATTTGCTTGAGTAAATAAGTAATGTTAGTGTTCTTCTCTACCCGCCTCAGCTTAAAACCAACTAATGCAAATCCGATGTACAACTTTTTAATTCTTGCTCGACAGAAAAAACTTGTCTGAACAAAATTTATAGATTTCTGAAAACTTTCTCAGAAAAGTGGAATATTGCCCGACACCAAAACAAGTTTATAACAAATATTTTATCATGGGAAAGATAAAATATCTTGGCAGTTGTCCAGCAGTCGTTTCAACACGTAGTCAGAAAGTGTCATTGCTAGAAGCTGGTTGTTCAGAGTGCTTAATCCCAGCAAATTAATGTAAAGTTGAGTGGAGGGAGAAAATGTAGGTATAACTGCACAAACAAATACCAATATGTCAGAAAAGGAGGAAAACGCAAGCTGACAAACACGAGGACATAACCTTCACGTTCCTTGTCTAAAAATCGTTCCTGAACCAGATCAAGATAAAAAACATAAAGGCATTCAAGTACTTTTTTTTTTCAGGTTAAATCAAATTTTTGAAATCAAGGTCCTAGAATGCAAGTTGCACTCACTGATTTCTCAAACCCAAAGTTGGCACCTGGACAGCCACATACCTGTAAAGTTTACAACGCTTCCTTTTGCTGGACAAGCTTTATGAAGATGCTGAAATCATTTTCCAGCAGGACTTTGAATAGTGCAGTGTCTCCAATACAGTAAATGACCGATACATGTTTATTTGTTGATATTTTTATTGTTTACATTTTATACATAGACCTAAATTCATACATCCTCACATCACAACAAAACAAATATTTCATCTGCCACCAGAGGCTCCTATGCCTCCTGTGGGCCAGTATTGCACTCTGGGTAATGTAGGCTTGGTAAAGGGAAAAAAAAAACAATTCAGTAGGCCTCTCACAGGAAGGAAGAAAAAAAAAAACAGGCTCCTGCAGTTTTACACAGCTCTCTGGTTATTCACAGGAACTGAATCAGGGTGCAGACTGGCTATTTTAGTCTGAAAACAAAAACCAAAGCAGCAGCTGCTACAGGTCAATCAATATGCAAGACTGCAGGAAAAAGAAAACCAAGTCATTTTGACATTTAATAAAGTTTCAGCTTTTGTAAATAAGTATCAGTGAAACTAGAATTAATTTATTGTCAAAATGTTTAAGATGTGTAGCGTAGCGTCTCTGCGAGTGGAGCAACCCGAAAACATCTGTAGTGCTTAGAAAATACTTAAAGGTGGAGACATGCTGGTGGTCACAAAATAAATGCTTAAAAAAAAAGTCACAGGTTAATTCATACACTGACACAGATGTGCCACACAGTAGTATAAACTAATATTCCCTGAAGCTTAAAGTCACTTACTAGCTACAATTTAAATCATGACAGGTTTAGGATGCTGATTGACTGTTTCAGAAGTATAAAGTAGTCCGTATGGCTTAGACGTTTTCATCATCATAACTAAGCTGCTGGAGAATATTTAGCCTCCACGCATTTCTTTTTGCAGCCAACAAAAATGTTCATAAACACAAAACTAAATCTGAAAGTGGTTAAAGCGTTGCAGTTCAGAAATATAAAGACAAACGTGTATAAATGTATATACAGCCTCAAGCATTTCAGGAGACAGGTCTGTACAGTTTCAAAGAATACATTTATCTCCAAGTTTGGCTTTGCAGAGTGGCTGTCTGCTCTGTCCAGGCTTCACGCTATTCCTTCCCCACCAGCAGGAGCAAAGTCACAAAGTCCAGCGTCGGGCTGCTTCGTCTGTGGAAGGCCCGGCTGCAGCAGCAGCTTCAGGAGTGTGAGGGCCGGCGGAGAGGTGTGTGTGTGTGGTCAAAATACAGGTCATACAGAGAGAGGGAAGAGTTCGGCAGGTTCCCTGTATAGAGTTTGGAGGCGTTTCTATTGGAAAGGGGAGGAAAGATGGAGAGCTGGTGGTCAGTTACAGAAAACCAAGTGGATCTGCTGGCCGTAGAAGGGGTGGCCTGAGCGCTCGGCTACGGCGCGCCGGGCGGTGTCCTCGTTGGGGAAGGTGATCAAGGCCTCGCCGCTGCACTGACCGCTGAAGTTATACAAGATAAGTACGGCGTCTGGTTGGAGCTGCAGGAGGAGAGAAAGAAAGAACGAAAAAAGAAAAAGATTCAGTGAGTTTCTTCAGTTTCACGGAAGTGAAGGGAAAACCACCAGAGGGCGCCCACAGTGAAGCTAAGGAGGAATCATCAAACCAGTCCAGTTACAAAAGCAGAAAGATTAAAGAGCAGAGGATGAAAACGGAGGACATGCTGTTCTCACACACCTGAAACCAACGAGACCGGCAGAGATGACGCACACAGAAAGCAGCTGTTAGTTCACATGCACTGATGTCTGTCACCGAGATCAAGTACAAACAACAAAAATACACAACAGGTCATTTTTACAAAATGTTTAAAAAAATTAAATAAAAATAAAGCAGTAAAATCCAAGAGGACGGGCAGTAAAAGGGAAGCATCAGACATTCAACATAAATAGTCAACATCCGTGCTCCTGAGTAAGAAAAGGCTCGAGTGAAATATCGTGTTTTTTCACTTCTTTGAACTGAAATCTGGGGCTTTAGCTTAATAAAACCCTGAAACTTCTGTCAATATGTGAAGCTAAAAGACGGCAGGACCCCAATTCAATTAAAAATAATGTGTCGACTTCAAATCTGTACTTCACGGCTGATAAGCCTTTCAAACATTTAGCAACTTACTAAATCAGGTGGTTGAATCCATCTGTGATCGAAGCTTTACAAAGAATTATTCAACCATTCAAACACCTGAACATGTACACTATTTTTGTGACGCAGCTGTGACTAAGGGGATGTGGGTATAAAAAACAAAAAAAAAATACAAAGTGAGAATAAAATAGCTAGAAAATGGAATTGATATTTTACATTTAGAAACGTGGCAGGAATTGAATCTGGTTCAAACCAGGACTGAGGCTCCTTACTGGCTGACCGGTCATGATTTGATTAGATCTCTGTCTCTAATAGAGATGTGTTGGTAACAAAGGAGGAAGTTAAAATGAAATGACTAATTGTTAATTAAGAAATTCTGAGGTTTGATCATTGAAACCAAGTCAGTGTTCATGCAAATCAGGCAAAGAGCCAAGGATGAAAATGGAATTAAAACATTTATTAACGGGGCACAAAGCAGAGCCCCTAGGCATTTAGAAAGCATGCAGAACTGAAGATCATTGAACAGGTTAGATGTATAAAGGGAATTGCAAAAGTATTCAGAACCTCATTTATTTGTACATTTCGTCACGTCAGTCACAAACTTCAATGTATTTTTTTTAATAACCATACCCTAAGGAGTGTATAATTGTGATATCTAAAATTTAATACCCACGTTGCTTTGCAAAAATATTTTTTCAAATGTCTGGAATATGAACCGACAAACTTTCCTCTTCCTGCTAAAGACGACCAACCTCTGAGCATGATGAGGACTAAAGGTCGGCTCTGCAAAGCCGTATGCGGAGAAGAAAACAATAAATCCAGTAAATCCGACGCCTTCAAACAAAACTGACCCTGATCTGGTATTGAATTTATATTGCAGCTAAATACTGTTCCAGTCACTTCTTGAAATGTTTTACAAACTTCATGATCTTCTAACGCAACTATAGGCAATTGCACTATAAAAGAAATGATAAAAATCAAAAGGGAAGACGATTCACAGTTTCACTCGTGGACGGTTTATTTTCGTGCCACGTTACAAGCAAATGCTGCTTCGTGTCAGTTTATCACATTAAATGTGCATAAGAAAAACATTAAAGTTTGTGGCTCAAACTTGATTTGCAGGTGTATGAACACTTTTGCAAAGTTCTGCAGATTAAATGGCGATTAGTGGTCATGCGCCAGGATTGTCTGAGCGGAGGAAGCGCCCCGTCTGCGGCTGCCCCGCTGCTCCTCTTACCTTGGGGTGAGCCCTAAAGGCAGAGCCATTCTTTGGGCTGAATCAGACTCCTGGCCTGTTCGTTCATCTGAACCAAGCCGCTGTACTCGTCAGGGCCGTACTACAGATACAGTACAACCATGGACACACGGTCAGGCTGGAGGGGCCTCAACATTGGGTTAGGCATCACAATGCACATTTTTACACTCACACAAAAAAGATAGAGAAAGATGACAAAAAAAAAAAAACAAGTCAAAATAAAACCACACTGAAACAAAAGAGAAATTCACCAAATACTGGTCACATTTAAAAACAGATAAGAGTGCTGAAAGTCTGAGGATCTCTACAAAGAGACAGTTTTCTTTCTCAGGACCTGTGTGTGAGACATGATAATGGAGCCAGAAAACACACACATATCACCTACAGAATCTAGAAACCAATGAATTCATTAAACAGTGACAGCTTTAAAAAAAAGAAAACACACACACACACACACACACACACACAGCATACCTACATTTCTCCAAATGCAACTTAAAATGGCTTATTTGTTGGTGTGAATGAACGAAAGAAAGACCAGCAGCAGAGCAAAGATATCTGCCCCAATAAAAACACAGCAGCACCAGAACCTCAAACCCACCGCTTTCCTACGTGAAGACACCTGCCATGATTCATACCTGCATCAGTGGACTCCACCTAATTCAGGCTGGCAGCAATAAGTATTGCAGCAAAGAGGAGCGGGAGAGCACAAGTGAACACATGGAACTTAATTAAACAGGGCAGTTTGCAAAACTCCACTGCATGTTGCTGCAAAGTGTGTGAAAAGTTCAGTATTTGGGGAAATAAAAATCACTTCTTTTTTTTGTGGTGCAGCAGAACTGGGATGCAAAATACATCGTCAACCAAATAAACTAATCAGTCGTCTTTTTTTTTTCCAGGTTCTAAAACGGCAGGATTCAGATTTAAAATAAAAAGCATGAATCTTAAAACGAGGTTTTTCCGTTTATGCCTTTGTTCTCACCTGATATCCCTGGAAGAAGCTGAGGATGTCTTTGACTCCGGTGTTGTACGGCAGACCCTGCATCCTGACCAGGGCGCCCGGCTGCGGCAGGACGGAGGAGGCGGCGGCCGGGTGGGCCGGAGCCGCAACCGGGTGGGCCTGAGCTGCCACCGCAGCCGCCATGGCGCCCGGTGGAGCCGCAAAGTAGCCGACGGTGGAGGGAGAAACCGGGGGGCTTGAGGGAGAACAGAGGCGTCAGATAAACGGGGCGTTTCTTACTTAATGTGCTTCGTTTACATACGCTTTGTTTTTTTGTTGTTTTTTTACCTGGGGTAGTAAGCAGTGTAGTTCATGTTCATGTTCATATAGAGATGCGGCTGAGGGGGGTAGTAGGCCAGAGCATGAGCAGGGCTGTGCACGGCGGTCTGAGGGCCCCGGGGGGCCGCCAGCAGGGGGGGCTGGTACAGGGCCGCTTCAGAGAGGATGGCAGGCGAAGTGGGGAAAGCAGCGTACGCTGTAGGAGGAGACAGACCTACAGGAGGACGGACATGGACAGGACAGCTTAGAGACAACCCCGCAGAGCAGCATCCAGAACATGGATCACAACAGCACAGTTTGTGAAAACGCTGCTTCACCAGAGACAGAGTCAGGAGAGTCTCTGCTTGGACAGGGAGAGAAAAGCTTCGGTTATGTTTTCCAAAGTCCTCGTGAAATTAGAGTAACCATTTGCATTTGGGATATAAAGATTGTCTGAGTCTTTATATCCCAAAAAACCTTATTCTTCAAATTTAACATCAATAATTCATTTTGCTCCGAGTCGGATTTAAAGTGACCTCACTGGTATTTAAAAGTCAAAGTATTTCTGCTCTTCGTTTGTCTTTACTAGAGCAGAATGCTTGTAAAGCATGCAGACAATCTTCTTTACATGCAGTCAGGTGGAACCACACCCAAGTTTCACCACTTTACCGATTGTTTGAGGTCACAAAAAGAGAACTCTGCCGCTGCCCTTCATCTTTACTGCATATTTTTGTGCAAACTGATGTTTGAAAAGATCTGAAACATGATGACCGCACCAAGATTAACAACTAGGACAGCTAGCTTAGAGTTTGAATTTCTTGTTGTTCCTGCTTCAAAAACAGATTTTTTTTTTCATCGTCTCTTAGTGCAGAGACGTTTCTAATGATGCCCATGACTATAAAAAAGGAAGTTCAACAAGTTGCGGTAAGTTTCAAAATCTTTGACACTGTATGTCAATGGTAATTTCACAAATATGGGTTTTGCTTCAGAGACATTTGTTCCGTATTCACTATAAATTCGACGAATGCTGGAACTTCACATCCGTGCAAGACTGTATTTACAACACTAACAGCGTCCTTTAAGCTCTTATACTTGCAATATAAACAGAGAAGTGAAGGTATTGACACATTTACATAAAAACAGCCTCCGTTTGCTTGAGGCTGTGGGCAGATCACTGACCCTGTGAAGGCCGAAGCAATTCTAGGTACGCCAAGATAAAATCTGCTTTAAAAGAAAAATGACTTAAATTCCAATTGAAAGTAATACTATATAAAGACAGAAGAGCTAAACCTCTTTTAAACAGCTTTAAATTGTAGCTTATTATCAAGAAACATGCAAAAGAAAATTTGTCGTTTTGGTTTCCAATCTAATCTTGATACGAGTCACAACCGAGCAAAGTACAGCTAGCTGCTTTCTGCTTCATCAAAATCACATTATTGTTGAAGCAGTAAACAAGTTTCTACCAGCAGGCTGTAGTGATGTGATGCACCCTTTTGTATTTGTCTGCAAAACACCATCAAAACAGTCAAACTCCAGGAACACAACAGGAAGTGTGAGGTCACGTCAACTTGGGATTTTTATGTTTTTGTATCTGAATTACTGAGGTCATCATCGCTCCCATAAATAAAAGCTGTAAAAACACCAGCCGGTGTCGTATTAATCTATATAATGCGTTTCATTTGTGAGCCGAGTTACTGAAATACATGAACTTTTCATCAATATTCTAATTTATTGAATAAGACTATGGTTGGTGAGGACAGCCAGAGCTCTCAAACTTTTAGCTGCCTCTTTCATCCAGGCAGGGAGAAGGAAATGACAGAAGTGAAATTGGAGACACGTTAAGTCTTAAAAGATCCTTTCTGACAAAGTAAACATGCAAAATGTTTCACTTAAAACCTTCATTTGACAGAGAGATTGTTACTTTTTTAAGTAAACTTTAATTAAATCTAATACAACTTGGTGCATATTTCGAATTAATTAGAAAATAAACTAACTCAATGAGAATTAACAAGGAATCATTTCAATATGTGAGTGATATTGGAATCGGAATAGGTGAATTCTCATCAATTCCTTTCACTAGGAATTTCAGATAATCAATAAAATACTGCAGTTTGCAAAGGGGAAAAAACAAAAAAGATGTTTGATTGTAAAACATAAAGTTGGGGAGGAACTCACAGGGAAGTTTGCAGGGTGGAGGAGAGAGGCCGCTGCGGTTCAGCGTTCCTCCCATCAGAACAATGCTCATCTCCTCTGTGGAGCACTGGAAGACCTCAACATACCGGTCCTTCATTGTCTTTTTGTGGCACTTCTGGGCCACCAAGAACGCCTTATCAGGTGACTTCATTTGGATGAAGGCGTCGCCAGAAGGTCGACCCTGTAAAGGAGAAAATCACCAAAACCGTCAGAACAACGCAGAAGGCAGAGAGATAAACCAGATTTATTTAGTTATTTTTTTTAAAAAGCACTCGACTTTGTGATACCACAACTTTAAAAGTTTTTCATGTGCGTCACAGAACTCTGACCTGCTGGTTAAGGACCATGTGGACTCCGTGAGTCTTGATGTCAACCGTATGGTCACCCATGAACTCCAGGATGTCCTCGATGCCGGCGGTGTACGGCAGCCCACGGAGCCGCACGCAGTCGCGCGTGCTGCTGGCCGTCGGCAGGAAGGGAGGCGTGGAGAGGACTGGAAGCGGTACGATGGGTGACGGAGGCAGCGTGGAGATCAGCGGTGTGGACATGTAGCGATTCAGAACCTGGCAAACACAAGATCATTCAAAAATAACCCGTCAGTGAGAAGAAAATAACGCC
This sequence comes from Poecilia reticulata, assembly GCF_904066995.2. Classification (NCBI taxonomy): domain Eukaryota; kingdom Metazoa; phylum Chordata; class Actinopteri; order Cyprinodontiformes; family Poeciliidae; genus Poecilia; species Poecilia reticulata. Next base: position 25,379,565 of record NC_088832.1, on the reverse strand, counting down.
TTAACTACAGAATTAAGTCAGACAAACACTCCAATTGATGAGATTAAAAAGGTAGCACTTTTTTTTTTTTTTTTTTTAAACACAAGAAATTGGCATGTTTTGGGATGTTTTGTCACTTCTCTCTGTTCCCATGACATCAACTGAGGAAGCAGCTGCTGAGCACTGGTTTCACATAGACTCCACCAGCTGAAGCCATGGACAACGAGCATGTTTGAATATAAAAACAGAAGAAAACATGAAAGTTTCACTTCATGATTCTCCCATTATTAGCAAGGCTGACCCTACTTTCCGCAGCTACGCAGTAAAACGCTATTATTAGAAACCAAGTTAACCGAAAACAATTCTTCCATTTGAAGGGCAGTCTAATCTACAATGTGGCCACCAACAGCAGCCAGATTGAACCTCAAACAAATTTATAGTCTCCTCAAAGAACCTCAAAAATATTCTTGATGGATTCCTTAGATTAGTGATTTTCCCCTCACAGACGGCACCCTGAACCTTAAAGTGCATGAATGTTATGACCCTAAAGTATTACGTGCAAAATGAAGCACATGCCTGCGAGTACCAGCCTATAAATCTCTTATGCATGACCTCTGTTGTGCTGAAAAATGAAACAAATTCGGCATAAATGAGCCTGTTGGTGGTTAAATACATTCAAAGGTTCCAAGATGCCTCGATGTGTTAAAAAACAAAACTGCAATCGATGCACCACGAAAGGGAACATGCATAAAGTTCAAAATGCTGCCATTCATTTTCTTCTTGCCACATTTCCATATTCAGTTACAGTATCTGTGTGTGAACCAAGTAATGCACACAGATAAGATCATAAGATCGTAGCAAATGGCGAGTCTTTATTTAAACACGTTTAGGAGGCTCCCTACCTAACATTAACTTAAGATCCTCTTCTTGCCTTTACACAGGAGGTCTGACTGTACAAAATAAAAGATGCATGAAAACATGGATTTTGCATCCATTTGCATTTGCTGGTGTTTTAAGGGACGAGTCTGACTTTTCCTCATGTCTAGTTAATCTCACATCGATTCAGATGTACAAAGAGAATTATATCAATGTCATTATACCCATGCAGTATGTTTCAGTACAAAATCCATACAAGGCTGTAAGTGAGACCTCAGGCATCCATGAGACTTTGAATGCCTCGTTTTGTTTTTATTTCCAGAACATTCAGTATGAAACAACTATGGTTTCTTGACTGGTTTTTCTCCCAAGAGGCCAACATCCCAGGGTTTTTTTGTCTACCATTTCTGGACTGTATTTACACAGCGGGCTCTAAAACGAGTCTGTTTACATGGAGTAAACCCCCTTGTGCTGAGTGGCAGATCTTCCTTCTGTGTTGATCTAGGAACAGATTTCCTCCCTGCATAACAGCAGAAGGTGAATGAAATCCCTGCCATCCCACCACGACGCTCCACTTTTAGTTCAGGATCAATCAAGGTGTGTTGATAATGAGGAAATATCATAGCATGGCGCAAAGCTCAAAAAAGTAGATTTTTACATGACACTGCCCATTTAAAAGTGTACATTTCACAAACCCACACACAAAAAATCCTACCTGTTGCACCTCGGCTGCAGTGCTCCGAAACAACTCAATATACCGCTTCCCCAGAATCTGTTTGTGCTTCTTCAGAGCGTTCTGAGCGTATTCCTCGCAGGAGAAAAGCACGAAGGCATCACCGGTGGGCCGTCCGTCGGGGTACTTGACAAAGAGGAGCCCCTCTGCGCCGTCCGTGACGGGACTCTCAGGACCGAGGAAGGACAGCACTTCCTGTGTCGTCGCCGTGAACGGCAACCCGCGCATTCGTATGATCACCTGGTTCTCTTTAGACAGGAACTGGGCCACCTCATTGGACGTCCCTAAAGTAGCAGAGAAGATGCATGAATTATAGTGCTGATACTTATTAAAAATGTACTTTTTTATGTTAATGTTGCCAATTTGCTTCGACAGGCACAACACTAAGTGACCTACTAGGGTTCAACTTATCTTTTACAGCAAAATGTATATGCCGTTTGGTTTTTTTTTTTAAAAATGAACTCCAATATAAATGTAGTATGAAGGAAAAATATAAAACCCCAACATGTTTGTCATAAATATACATAATTAAATACATTTTTGAATTGAGAACAACAATAAAAAGTTGCTAATGAGGTTTTGTATGCCATTATTTCTCTTTTGTTTAGTCTATGTTTAGCTTTTATAATATTTTTTTAGTTTTTTTTTATCTCTACAAGTTAACAGAAATTTAATTCGACTTTATTATGTACTTTGAAAGCACTATAAAACAACTTTCACGATGATTATAACTATTGTAGATCTTTACCTCCTACAAAGTATATTTTTCCTTTAACCAACAACAACAAAAAAAATCCCCATTCTTCACAGCAAGGGGCAATCTGAGATTCCACTGAGAGTAACAAACAAATTAACAACAACAGACGTAAGCCTCTTGCTGCACGGACCCATTCAGCACACACTGGTACCATAATGAAACTGTTTTCCCCGTTTTGTTAAACATAATGTTCTTCGATATACTTTTAGTGGTGTTGTGAACTCTGTAGCAAAATTAAATGTCACCATCTAGTGCAATAGCAAACCAGTGGTTAAGATGTAAAGTGGTGTTTAGTTACAAGGAAACTGGCAGCTGTCCATAAAAGCGTGCAGCAAGCTGAACCACACTGCTTTACTCACTGACCCTCATCAGAAAGTCATTCACATTTGGGTGGCAATTTATTTCCTTTAAGTCATGTTCCTCTTTACTTTGATTCAGTGGAATCGTAAGTCGCACTACGAGCTGGAGTATTGTTAAACAAGATCTACACAACAAGAATCAAACTTTAAATCATCACTTAGTAGCACAAAAGGCTTGCACACTCTGATGTGACAAACCTATGATTCAACTTAAAGGTATTTCAGAAATCCTCTAACCAATAACATAAATTATTTACTTTTCAAATTCTAAAAAAAAAAAAGTTAGGAAATATTAAGGACCACATGCTGTTCTCTCATGTTTACAGCTTTCACTCAGCTTAAAAAAAGGTATCCACGTTGTCTGATTTATTTGCTTAAAGTCTTGTGTGTGGTCAATCTGTATTGATCCTTACTCATCCGGGTAAAGTCCAGGTCCTGACTAGCAGCCACTGTAAGCTATCTGCTGCTGAGAGCTAGTGTGTCTGTTATCTCTGTCGTGTATAATCGTTGGCCGCTGTTCAATGGTCAAGAGGCCCCAGGTTCTGCTTTTGTCTTTTCACACCCTGTTTGCAACAACAGAGAGTCTGTCCTTTCACCGTATGCCCACCCTCTCTGCCTCTCGGGAGTCAAACTAGAGGCTGAATAGGTGAGCCGCTCAGAGCCCAGAATGACATTTCTCTGCAACTGGCCTCAGAGGGGTTGGTGATAGTGGGTGTGGGGGTGCACCGCTCACAAAGTGCCTTTTATTAGATGGAGAGCGGCTGCCGGAGAATCACTGGATTGAAGCAAAAAAACAGGTAATCGGAGAAAGAGCTCATGCGCGCTAAAGAGCTGCAACTTTACACACACGTGTGCTTGGGGGGGGGGGATAGGAAAGTATGAGAAACCACAAAATAAACTCTTACATAAACAAAACAGGTTTCACCAAATTTTTATGAAAATATGTGAAATGAGATGAAAGGAATTTAAGAAAAATCTGAAATCTGACCTCCAGCAATCTTGAGAAATTCCTCTCCCGTCGCTTTGTAGACCTGAACAATTTTTAAAAAAGAAAAAAAAGACAAAAACAATATATTCATAAACTGTAAGTGCTAAGTCACATGACTCTGATAAATAACAGTAAAACAACTGCTGGGGTATTTGAACTTATTCAGGGTTTTCACTGAATCTCTGCATTTCTGATTTACAGATTCAAACCGAAGATACGGGATCAATGCTCAGTTGAATAGATATTAAACAAGTAGCTGGTAACTAAAAGCTAAAGAAGCGTAAGTTAACAGGACTAACTTCAATGTATCTGCTGCCCATGTGATGTTTGTGGCGCTCCAGAGCCAGGTCTCGGTGCTCTGCGTTGATGAAGCGAACCAAGGCTTCCCCGTTCCTCCGGCCCTGAGCGTTCAGACAGAGGGCCACGCCGCCCCTGAAACACACAAAACTCTCAACAAACAAAAACCAAAAGGATTCTAAACTTTCATTTTTTGCAGAGAACAGTACTTCAACATCTTTGTCATCATTGGGGATTTTGTAACTTCCACATATTAACCAATAAACAGGTTTTTAGTTCAACATTGATCGATTTACTCTTCTACAATGCTAAAGCTACTCTGGATCAATCACCCTCAGTAAGTTAGAATATTTAATTGTTAAAGGTAATAACGCTTTTCTGTAAAATCTAACAGACTCTCTTTAGATGTAGTTTACCATCTGACATAAGTTTTTCCTATTTTTTTTCCCAAAGCTGCCAGGCACACATCTCTGAATGATGACATCACAGAAACGATAAGGCAACTGATCAAAGTGCTTTTGGCATTTCCACTGGCATTTTTCTGCATTTCTACTTCAAAGGGTGTTTACAGCTGCCAATAAACACTTGATAGTGGATTTCTATTTTGCAGTGAAAAACTGCTTTGTTGTTATTATCATAATATTTAAAAAAAAATACACCACTGGATCATTGAATCATTGAAATATATTTTTTGTGGAAGCTCTTACAAATATAAACCCATCAGCTCCTCTTTTGTCACCATTCCAGTTTTAGTTACATGAATTTAAATAATGTATTTGCTGTAACAGAGGTGTAAGAAAAAAAGCAGAGAAGTTGAACATACTTGGCAATATTTAGGCCCTTAAAGAAACGAGCGATATCCTGGTCTGAGGACTGCCATGGAAGGCCCCTGGCTCTGATCACCGTCTCGCTGTCCACTGGCTCCGTCTTACTGCTGCAGGAAAAAAAAAAAAAAAAAGACATTTGAGAAACTTGAGCAACACAACTAAGAGCTGATATTCTTGGTGCTTTTGCACATGACTGAGATTTCTCCCCAGTCTTGTTCAGTTTGAACTAATTGCCCACAGACGGCAGAAACAGGGCCCTCTCCCAGTAAGTGCCGAACACAGTAACGCTCTTTTGGTTAAATGTCAGAGGGTTGAAGTGATAGCTCCTGGCTGCCCGAGAAGAGCAGGATCTACTGCTTAGCTACTGAATATCCAGCTAAGCACTTGATGGCAAAGTTGGACTGCTCTAATGACACACTTGTGTTTTCCTTGTTGCTGTAATTAATGCTCTCGGACCAAGGTTTGAGATTTGAACACGATTGGGGAGTTTGGAGGCGAGGGGTTGCTGGTGTTTAAGCAACGGTGCACTTGAAAAATGTGAAATATATGCATAACTGAGAAACGCAAAAGGTTTACTTACCATGTGCCAGAGTCAAACTTGGAATTCACAGTTTCAGCACAGCAGAATTTGTGATCTAGTGGGGAAAATATATATATTTTAATACACAAAACAAGCTGAGAATAAGGTCCTATTTGGCTGAGAATAAGACATAAAGTCTAAAGCTGAGAATAAGACAAAGTCTTGAAAGCACACATTGGGTTATAGTTTGAATTATCTCTGTATAGTAACACATCTAACATCTTTCTTCAGTTCATTCCGTCATAAGCTGGGTTATTCTTTTACAGATAATGCTCCAGCCAGCTATTTTAAGGATCTAATATTACTGCATTGTGGACTTATTCTGTGTACCAACACTGGTAGTTACTTACTGTATGGCTCATCCAGGATGCAGAGCGTCAGCTGCACCATGCTGTTCGCCTCCCTCACACCTATCATTTGCTCTGACACCGCAGGGAGACCAACATCTGTGCCTGCTGTTAAGGCCGTCACCTTCAGCTGGTTTTAAAATCAAGTTCTTTAGCTCCAGGTGTTACACTTTTATTTTTAACAGTAAACATTTCAAACAGTGTGATATTTTTGTCCTGTATGCCGTTTTTTGTTTTAATCCCCAAAATGGAAAAGAGAACAAAGGATACAATCCAACATGGAGGAGAGTGTGAGCTTCGGCACAGAGCTGGCATTCGGGCAGCATTTGAGAAACTCTTTCCGCAGGTCCACAAATGAAAAGAAACACTCCGGCAGTACAAGATTCTGGACAGAAAATAAAAAGTTAAAAGAAGAATAACCAAAGACATGTAATCAGCACTTACTTCAAGCAGAACCATAAACCATTTTCTAAATATATGACTTTATAGGATTAAAACCCCTTAACCCTCACCCTCAATACAATGGAGGTTAAGGGATTAAAATAATGTCCATTTTCAATAAACACACACAAAAATAAGACCTAGACAGATTTTCTTCTAGCTTTACCTTTTTGGAGGCTTCTGGATGGAGGGCCTGTCGAATGACGTGAGGACCGTTCACCAAGAGTGTGTACGAACTTCTGCCGAGGCATTTTACTTCTGATGACACAGACTGCTGAATCTACATGGGAAAACATGGAAAGGACAAACAAGTGTGGGTTACTTTCCATTAATTACGTGGGAAACCATTAATTAACGTGCTTAGCTGAAACACCAAAATATATTAAATAAATATTTAAAAAAAAAGAGGTGTCCCACTTTCTTAACACAGATTTGCAGTAAATGTTTCAGATTTTTTCAAATCTGGCAAGAGTTTAAACCAAACAGGGAAATTGGAATTTAAAATGCACATAAATGAATGTGTTTACTTGCTTGTTATTTGATTTTTTTTTTTTTGTCTCCGTCTCTCATCAGGAAAGAGGCATGTCTAACAAGTTTCAGTGTTTGCAGCGAGAGGGGAGGGAGGAAGCAGAGGGAAGGAATGATCGCACCACTAATCATCAGGATCACAGATTCTCTTTACACAACCTTCAGCCGTTGTCATGAGGGGAAAAAAACAAAAGCAAGTCTAACCGGCTCTGATGGCGACAGCAACCAGGCCTGAATACCAGCACACAATCATGTTTATTTATAACACAGAGCTGCGTCAGTCTGTTGTCAAGTCTGTAAGAGAGAGGTCAAATCTTCAGTAGACAAAAGTTTTTACTTTATGTAGTTCTTGGGTTCATCAAAAGTGACGACTCAAATCAATCCTGCTCGTCTTACTAAAATGTGCTTGTAATCATTTTAGAGACTTCGGATTTCAGAGAGTCTACATCACTGATTCATAGACAAATATCAGGAACAAAGGTCATGGCATCGTCTTCTAAAATCTCTCTGGAGTTTCATGCTTTATGACTGAACAAGCTGAAGATCAGCTACTGCACATGTTGGGCGATTTGTGTCCAACACAGTCCCGTGTGAAGAAGCATTTCGACCATCTGGATGTGGAACCACCTCCAAATTCAGCAACTGACTGGTTCACACGGCCCCTGGCGATCTATGACAGGTTTTTAGGCAGTGGGAGAGTATTACAGGTCTGTGTTGGGGCATGCTTCATAACATGTCTGATTAAAACCCCTTGACAGCTTCAAGTACCGACTAACAAGACCAAAACAGGCTGTAGGGTTAAAACGACTGGACAGAAACACTTAAAAAGCAGACAAGGTGAGACTGCTTGTCTACTTACAGTGACCCCTTTAAACATTTGGCATGGTGGAAGGTTTTCATGGTATGCCAAGGTTTAAAAAAAACAAAAGTTATACTTTCAAAAGCCTTAAAATTTCCCCTGAAAGTGCCAAGTTGCAGTTTTCTACAGGTGCGTAGAACATAAAGTAGTGCAATGCTCCCCCTGCCCCTACTTGTTTCTACACACTGCAGGTCTGCTGGTTAAAAGAGGGTCCCCTCAAAGCTCCCTTGTTAAATTTCAGCTGTTTGGAGATATTTCCAGTCAAGAAAAACTCTCAGTGTGGAGACTAAAATATTGACAAATATCACTCTTAATGAAGCAACAGCCTCTTTAAAACTAGACCTGGAAAGCCGCAAGCAGAATTTCTGTTCGGCTTATATGTAGTTTTTAAACTTGTCTCATTGTTTAAAAAGCTCAACAGGGAATAATGTACATTTGTAAAGTATTTAGCACTTTAAAACTACTATTAAATTCAGCAGGTGTTCAGGTCAGAAGTATTCTTAAGCTCATGCATAAAATCTAAATAAATTTATAGATAAAATCTTTAGAGTTGATATAATGGGGGTCATAATTAAAATATGCAAATGTTATCAAGATGACATATATTTGATGTTACAACAAAGACACTGTAACCAGTGGCCAGAATTAGATAAATACCAAAATTGGTAAAATACCAAAGCATCAGGATCAATGTGAAATAGACTTGCTGTGAACGTTTTTATTGGTCTCCCAATAAAATGGAAGACAAGCAGTTCAAACAGAAAGACTAACTGCATGCTATTTGCGAAGCATAGACAACAACAAAACACATTTATATAAGTTCAACCCAACTCTTTTAATTTCCTTGATCTCTGTTTAGATAAAATGTTAAGATGATGATGTCACAAAAGGTAATTTGTCCTCGTATACAAGGTCAAACGTTCATCTTAATTTCTGAGGTTTTTATTGTCCAAACAGTAAACACAAAGGAAAAAAAAAATCACCAAGCAAACCATGAGACGGAAGTTTCTTGGATTAACTAAGCTGCACATTTTAAGTTTGGCAAAGCTGAACGATTTCTTATTTGCAGTGATAACAAGCGTGAGCTCCGCTCATACCTGAGCATACAGCCCCGCCTCAGACCATTACTAAAGCCGGATTACTGAGAGAGAAGCAAATGCTAAAGAAAAGGTGGCGACACACCCTCCACTCTTCTCTTCAACTTTAACAAAGAACACAAAGTAAATATGCTCAACATCATACAAATCCCTCACTGATAACCAGTGCAAACCAAACCAATAAACTGACCACATAACTCATTTCACTGTCTCAAAACTTTAACTGCATGCCATTGATTGTACATTGAATATGAAAAAGTCTTGTTTAAGTCAAAAATCCAACACTCCCTTCTACAAAAATGCACCAACAGTTAAACAGAATAGTGCAATCCCTCTCTGAAGGGCGATTCCAAATATGAGGGGGAGGAAGTGGCCTTTGCACATGGTTCTATCAGAGTTTACTCTCCACTGAGGCTGGACTGCTTGCATGCAGAGGTGAGGTAAGATGGAGGTGGATGGAAAAAAAAAAACTCCGATAAGAGAAGCAGGGAGTGTCCTGACAATCCATGTGGGCAACTGTTTAAACACACACTTGCACCAGAGAAGCTACTTACACAAAGACTGCTCGAGACTGGGTCAAAATCATAGCAGAAATGTGTTGCCTATAATCATCTCATAAATAATTGATTTAGAAACAGGAGATAAGTATGAAAAATCCAGTCAGTCAATATGCATGTTGCTGTCAAATGTCCTGAAATCATGAATTTAATTTGCACTCTACATGTAAAAGGCAGTGTTGTTTTGGTATCAGAAATCTTTTCAACACAGAATCTCTTCCAACTACCTGCTATATACCGTGCCATAATACCAGCGAAAAAAAAAAAAGACATACTTAGCCAACGTCATCTGTGATTAAGATCCGAAACAGTTGAATCTGAAGTGAGCTCTGAAACTCAACGTTTCACAACAATGTCTGCAAAATCTAAGATAATGTGCAATCTGCACGCTGCAACATGTTGACGTCTGACTGAAAACCCAGCCTGTCAAGTCAGCAACGGTTCAGCTCAGTTTAGTTTTTTGTTTGCAGCAACTAAAAAAAAAACTTGGCTTGTCTCTGCTCAGAGTAGACAACAAAAGCTGAAGTCTTTCAGCTGGAAATAAAGCTAATTGAATCAAAAGATGTCGCAATGACATTTTAGATAAATATATGATCCTTGTTGAGTCATCAGTGGTGTGATCAGCAGGAAGACCTGAATCAAACAGATACAGAATTATAAGATCATCCTCATTTATGCATCAAAGCATATGTCCCTGCCCTTTATCCGTTTGACATTCAACATTAAAACATTTCGTCAACATATATGTCGTTTTATGCGGCTGGGAGTTTAAAATGCATTAATTTGAGCCAATCAAGTGGAAAATTTCAATCTTTGCTTTTTTACTTAAAGTGAAATATTGTGTGCTAACTTGGGTTAGCAAAAACCCAAATGATCAGTCACACCAGTCTTCACTACATTAATAAATCGTTCACCTAACAGATGCCCTTGGGCCTGTGACTACACACCTCAATATAAAAAGCCCGCTAAAAGTGAGGAAATAGCTTTTTATATTAATGAACATGTAGACAAATGAAACCATATTCAAAACATCTGCTCCAGATCTCTATGCAGAACTTTCAAATACCAGGAAAAACTGTCATTTTCTTCCCTTCCTTAAATAAACAAAGTAATCTCAGAATGACCTACAGGGAAGGAAAGTAGCCAGTCACACACAGGTATGAAAAGGACACACTGAGTGCTTGGGTTAATATTTGAAGGTTCAGCACACAGTCTCACCCAAATGAGATAAAGCCTTACTCAGTCTGTAATCATGACATAATTTCACCCACTTTGATAAAAAAACAAAAAGCTTTGTCTTTTATAAATTGCATCAGCAGTAAAACTGAGGAAAAATGGATTTGCCAAAGCTGATTTAGTAGAGCATAGACATAATAATAGGTCTATTAAGAGTGACAAATATCTGCTTAGTCCAAACAAGCAATCCTAACGTTTAGCAACATTTCCAATTATATAAAGACACGCCCCTAACAGAGATGGCCACAAAAGCAAAAACATTTCTTGCAAGAAAGACTTAATGAAGTGCTGCAGGAATAGATTTGCACACTTCACACCCACTGTGGTAATAAGTTTGCAACCCTAAAGAGGAATCAGGACTTGGGTGCTGACACGCCCTGTTATAAGGCAGAGTTGCTGAAGCAGCAAGTCGTTTTAAAAACTGGGCTCCGTTAGGAAACGTCCGACAATATTGGGTCATTTGAATCTTCTTTTAAAAACAGGTCAGTTTAAGCCTACAATTGACAGACTACCAATTTCATTGTGAAATCAGTATTTTATAAAACATTAAAGCATGGCCTTTTTATTTGAGCTTTTTCCAGTCCAACCGTGGTGCAGTTGCAGAAACAGCAGCCTAAACTAGGTAAGTCAATACAACAAACAAACAAGTAATAGCAAGGTGCCCCTCATGTCCTGCAGCCTAAAACTGAGGTGCAGTCCCAGGTAAACACGCTGCCTTCCAGATGTCTGCTGTGTGCATTAGACCAAGGCAAGACCAGACCTGTGACTCCAACTCATCTCCTCACACCCCAGGCTCTGCCCATCCCTCCTGAGCTTCAAGCTGTCAGCGCAGTTTAACTGTCATGGCCAATGACATCTCACGCAGGTGGAGGACCATTTTTCTGAGAGTCAATGCTAGAAAGCTGACACTCCTTACATTAGCTTACAGCTTAGTACCCAAGTCAGGCTTGTTCTGTCACATCTTGCTCTGGGCAAAATATGTCAGAAGAACGTTTTGGGTTTATTAACCGGCAGACTTTCTCATGCTCTCATAGGCCGTTTGAAAAGTTGCTGCGGTTTTCCTTTTGAATAGTGTTGGGCGGGTTACTGGTATGAAGGGTTTAAATCATTACGACTTAAAAGCAGCAACATTTTCTCAAAATGCAAAAAAAACCGCTGGAGTGACTGGAGTGTTACCTGGGCATCTGTATTTAATAAAAAACTGTTGAATCTTGTTATATGTTTTTGCTTTAAATTATTTTGTAATTGCTGTAATATGATGAGGTACTAAAAACAATAATTACCAAAGAATATAATAGAAAGTACCGGTGAGCTTTTGCCACCATTTGGGTTCTAATCACTTCATCGATGGTTATTATACAACTGGCTCCATTGTCCCCTCAAAAACGTTTTATTAATGCTGTTGCGGGTTGGATTGTCAGGAATTTCAGTTGACAAAATAAGACAAAACTGACCAAATGAAACAAACCCAGAATATCGTTCCTTTTCCTCCCATTCCTGTAAGTAATGTATCTGAGGGAGGCCAGAGTGAATTTGACTGATTTCCTGACATGATTTATACATCAGAGATCAGCTCAGAGATCATTATCTGGCAAATTTCAAATGAGTCAACTGGGCCAAAGGGGAAGCATGAAAATAACAGGATATAATGTATAGTTTTCAAATATAATTACATTAAACTAAGACAATTAACATTGTTATTACCCATGTCCATAATTTGTGAAAATGAAGCAATTCTTTAGATAGATAGGTGTAGTAGACCCAGACTCTGACAAGGTTTATGTCCCATGTATTAACTTAATATCCCAACATTTACCAAAGGACTTCAGGTTAGTTGCACCGGACATGGCCAAAACATAAAATATTGTTGCCCATTTTTACATTTTTTCAGGTATATCACCTCAGTTTTAGTCTAACAGGTATCACTAAAGTGCTTCAATGTAATGGTAAGGAAAACACATTATTTGGAAAAACTGTTACAACTGGCTTTGCTCTGACCAACTTGGCTTCAGCGAAGTTAAAGCAGGAGAAATCAGGGTTTTCATTTTTTCCTTCTACATTCAGTTAAGTTTCCACAAAAACAGTCCAACAAGAACAAATAGCTGTGTTTGATTTGTTTCTTATACACTTGTAAGTAAATGCCAAGTTTTCAGCAATGTCAACAAAACAGTTGGGATTCACCCTTTAGCTGGAATCTAATCCTGATCCTATTCATTTAAAAGCCTCATTTTGGCATGACAATAAGCTGAGGTTCCTGTCAATAATTTCTGACATAAATAAAATTAATTCTTTGAGTTCTGTCTTCCAATCTCCATCTCTCCCCTCGACCAGAGCCAATATACAGCTTTGTAATGGAGCTGACAATTAGTTGTCAAGTGCCAAGAAAATGCACTGTGATGTTAACCTGGACCACTCCCAACAGGAGGAATGGGTGATACTGCTTTAGGTTCCACACCATTACCGTCTGTGTTTTTTGAGACCATAAATATTTCCAAACTGGCACATTTGTTCTACCTGTAGCCCTGTTGGAAGCATAATAGGGACCAGTTGACTGACAAAACACAGCAAAGAATGGGACAGAGTCGTAATCATAATAATTTTAATGTAACCTGTTTGACTCACCTGTTCCAGAACTTTGTCCAGGGGCTCAGCATCAACAATGTCCTCCAATGTCAACCCAGTCTCTTCTTTGCACTGATCTGTCAGCTCCAAAGTGTCTGGCTTGACAAAACATTTATGAAGCTTCCCAACCTGTGACAGGAGTTTAAGGGTTTCATGGAGCAGAACAGAGCGTGGATGGAGACATAAAACAGCAGCAAAAAGCCAAATTGTGGCAAAAGCCCATCACATCATACAGGAAGTGAACTCTTTTCAAAAAAGGTCAAACAATTGACAATGTAGTTGCAGACGCAGTTAATTGTCAATTAAGTCGAGAAGCTTACATGCTAAACCAAAAAGGTGTGTTTTCTCCATTACGTGAAATTCCACCTTTGACAAGTAGGAAACAAAAAATTGGTCACCTGTTAAAAGGTGAGCTTGTAGCGTTAGCATTATGGGAGCCCCAGAGAGCACTGCAGGCGGTAACAGAAAGCACACCGTGTTGATTTAAAATGACAAACTGTTCAACTACAAAGTGGACACTGCGCCACAAACACTCTGAGCTACACACACAAGAAACCATACAACTGACGAACGAGGTGAGGGGGTCAGAAAGGTCCGTACCTTTTTCTCATGTAGATCCACAATTTGCCACACCAAGAGAATTATTTCCCTCTCATCCGAACCCAGTTTACCCCCATTTGCACCAGCTGTTGCCCCAAAGAACACCACCAGAGTATCACTGTGCGAAGCCATCAGGGACCACAAGGGTAAAAACTACAATTAGAGCAAAGATTAAAATAAAAAATAACACGAGGGTTCACCTTTTCCAAGTGATAAGGAGAGCGAACAAAAGGGCTGGAAAGTCAATTGAGATAAACGCAGAAAGAAAGAAGAGTGGGGAGATTACTTTCAGAGGAGCCACGGAAGAGTTTGCGGTGAGAGACTCTACCTGTTGCTGTACTTGAGCGTGTACTATCCAGAGATACTGGTTTAACTGGTAAAGAAGGGTGGAAATCCGTGTTTCCTTCACACGAACTCCATAACAAGCCCTGAAGGTTTTTTTTCCTCCACTCCTAGTTTTTTTTCGAGTTACCTGTGTGGCTCTGCCTCTGAACGAAGAGAGAGGCCTCGCCTATTGGCTGGATTACAAAGGTGAGGGCGGGACCTCATGATGAATACTGGAATATCATTGGATGGCTACTTCCTGTTAAGGAAGTAGGTATAGCACAAAGGCTCATCCATGAAGCCTTCCGATGTTCAACACTGATAGAGAAGGCAAAGTGCAGGTAAATGAGGAACATACTCTAACCTACTCCATAAGGCCGCTTTTGAATATTGTTAAAGTTTATTCGTGTGTAGATAATTTGCATTAAACAAAAATATACAAAATACTACCCTGAATAAAACTTAATCTGAAAAAAAGTATTTCAGAATTTCAATATAAAGACACAAAAAGTGATGTATTTAGTGACAAACATGTATTAGAGTATTTTGACTGTGTTAGTTTTTATTATTACTTCTTACAGTAAATAAAACTCAAATTTATGTTTTTCCAGAGATTCTAAATAAAATATAAGTGCAATAAAGAAATTATTTTTAATACAGTAATATAATTTTATATCATTGTATAAAATTACCTTCATGTACTGAACACCATATGCACTCAAAAAGCACTCTGTGCTCTTTATGAATTACTCCGTCAATGATGTGTCACATGGAGGTCATACCTGCAGCACTATTGATGGCTCAGGCTGAATTGTATTGAATTGATTTTATTTCAATAGGACAATTCATATTAATGAATGTACAATATTGCCATCAATACACCAGATTCAGCAATTGCTAATTTCCATCAGTAGTCTCATTGCTTTAATAGAGGCCTTCAGCTTGTCTTCATTGTTCAGTCATCTTTCTCAAGACAAGCTCAGTATTGTAAAGTTTATTTATTTGTAATTTAACCTCCAAACTATAACAATCTCAGTGACCTAAAAGGTTCCTGCAAGTTAACTGGAGTTTTCTGGTTCTCTACATGTTGTTGATGCTGACATCACTTCTCCCTCTCTTCTTTTCCTTTATGTCATTTAAATCCCTGGTCTCAGAAATTATTTTTTGTGTTTCATCCTGTGTGTGTGGAATCATAATTTCTAGTCAAACCAGTCTGATCACCTGAGGCACACATAGGGAGGCTGCCAAGCTGACCGCCCATGTTAGATAATATTTACTGTCATGCAGTCACAAAGTGAGCAAGCTCAAGCCCTGATTGTGATACAAGGTGACAAGTATAGTCTTTGGTTCAGTAGGTGCAATTGACAGGAATGATAAATTAAGGCCAAGTAGTAGCTATATAATGCAAATAAATGTAGTCTATATCTTATATGTCTTTGTCCTGATTTTGTTATATATGCACTTCATGCTGCTTCACATTTTAAGAAAATACCCTATATTCCTTTTTCTTTTCCCTTCTTTTTATGAATGCCCTATACTGTATGTGTTCCTCATCTTTTGGCTCTGTGTGATTTCATGTTTCTCACACTCCTTAACTTGCTGGGATTTTCCATTGATATAGTCAAAAATATCTTCACTCATCAATAATTAGTGTGTAAAGAATTTAGGTGCATATTTTACATTTTACCAACATTTCATTAAAAGACCAAAATCATACATGTTAATAAATTGAGTATGTGCATGGTTGTTTGTCGTATGTTCAGAATGTAGGATTGAAGACTTATTTTATATGATGTATGTGACTACATTTTCATTTTTAAGTCATGTGTTAAATCTTATGTTTATAAAATTAGTAGAAAAAGTAA
The DNA here is from genome assembly GCF_904066995.2 of Poecilia reticulata. NCBI lineage: Eukaryota > Metazoa > Chordata > Actinopteri > Cyprinodontiformes > Poeciliidae > Poecilia > Poecilia reticulata. The sequence continues at coordinate 25,363,693 of NC_088832.1, read as the reverse complement.
AAGAATTATGGTTTATTCTACAGCAGCTGATCCTGACCTGCAGGGATCTTCTTTGCTGTGTAGGTGTGGTTGATAGAGCTTAAATGTACTTAGCCTTGTTTTCCTGCATGAATAAAAAAACAGAAAATAATTCTTCTACATTTTAACCTGGACGTGGGAAGAACAAGCAATTTGTGTTCAGCAGGTCTCAGTGATTTAAATATATCTATAGAGTTAAAAGATCACTGAGGTACTGAGATTAAGCCATTGTAAAATGTAAAGTTTTAAAGCAAAATGTTGTTTTTTTGTATGTTCTGTGTAGCTTTAGCCTGGATTCTTCAGGTCATTGACTTGCTGGAAAATAAATGTTCTCTGTTTCTTTAGTTCTCTGGTTGATTGAATCTAATTGTCCTCCAGGATTTTCCTATATTTGGTTGCGTTCATTTTACCTTTAACCTTTACAAGCCCTCTAGGGCAGTGGTTCTTAACCTTTTTTGAGGTACCGAACCCACCAGTTTCATTTGCGCATTCACAGAAACCTTCTGTAGTGATAAATAATATATGATTTGTTTCCCCCTAAAATTCAAGACATAGAAGTTGAATTGTATTGAATTGGTGACCCAACTAGAGTCTAGTTGGGTCACCCCAACATCACTAAGTCTTCTTAAAAGGTAGAGTCTCTGAGAACAGTTCTTCAAAATATAGTCAGTGTTTTCAGCAAAGTTGAGCTGACTGTCCAGGATCAACCCAAGGTATTTAAAATTTGCCACAGTTTCAACAGGTTGGCCATAGAGAGAAACTGGAACCACTTTATGGTCTTGTTTAGATCATTTAATTAGTTCTACATTCTTAAGAGAATGAAAAATTAATAATAAATAATAAAGACTTTGCGGTATTCTGATTTAGTAATGTAATTATATTAGTTGTGTTACCACCCCCACGCCACTAGAGGCAGTAGCAACCCCGAAATGATGCGACTAAGAAGCAGATTTAGAAGTACACCGAAGGCTTCAGAAGCCTTTGGTGACGTAATTAAAGACACAAGTTCAAATCCATGCTGAGAGTGGAGCTCCTTCAATCAGTGCTCCTCCGCAGCACTGATTGGCTAAGCAATGTAACGTGATCCTCTGCATTAAGTGGCGCGTCATCACGACTTTACACAAGTGTGTCTTTACTTCCGTGGCAGAGGCTCCGCCGAACCCCTGAGACCGACTCATCAAACCCCTGGGGTTCGATCGAACCCAGGTTAAGAACCACTGGTCTAGGGCCTTCTGTCAAGAAGCATTCCCATACCCTGATGCTGCCACCACCATGGTTCACTGTGGGGATGGTGTGTTTGAGGTGATGTGTAGTGTATGGTGTGTGCCAAACATAGCCTTTTGTCTGATGACCAAAAAGCTCCATTTTGGTCTCATCAGACCAAAGTACTTCCTTCCACCTGACAACGAAGTCTCCCATATGCGATTAGAATTTTTTGTATCCATCGCCTGACTTATGCTTTTCACTAACCTTTTCTCTGATTTGCTTTGAGTGTCCTATTGTCTTCATGCTGTAATGGCAGCCAGGAATACTGACACCAGTGAATGAACCATCCAAGCTCGGGTGTCTTTAAACTACAATCACTTGAAACACACTTACTGCACTCAGGTGATCTCCTTTCCAGTTATTGTGAAACTACCAGCACTGAGTGGCTGGACCTCTGTTGATTTCGGTCAGTCACTTCAAAGAAGGTGAATATCATTTATTCCATGTTAAAAAAAATTATTTCCTTGTTATTATTTTTGTTTAAATCAGTGTTTAATTTGACCTTCTAGGTGTTATTTTAATTTCTTTTGTCAAAAAAAGCTAAATTATGTTGATTGTTATTAATTACTAAAAGCATTGGAAAGGGTCAAACATCCAGGAGGTTTAATACTTTTCATAGGTACTGTATAACATAACTATAATGACAAATTAAAAAGACAGTGTTTAACTTGAGCATGTTTTTGTCTCCACAAAGGCATTAGTGCCATCTACAGGTTTATTCACTTATGGTGAAAAAAAATGGAACTAAAAAGATACAGTATATGTGCTTTGCATTTCTGACATCAGACCAAAATACTTTGTAAAATAGATATGTGATTCGAAATAGTTGAAAATATAAGTGCAAAGTAGAGATTGTATTTTCTTGTTCAAAGTTCATCTTTGGGTTTTATAAGCTAAGAACAAACTTTAGGTCACTATTCCTCTTTTTGCATGTCAACAAAGGAAACATGCAGTTTTTCATTTGGCAATCTGTTCAGTGAGGGGAAGTTAAAAACATGACTGCACTGTGGGATACAAAAACAAAATTTTTGCTTTTTCGTAAAAATTTTTTTTAATGAAAACAGTATAATCTGAAACACATTAAAAGCTAAATGAATTTAAAATATTTTTGAAAATTAGCTAATTATATTTTTAAAGACAGGTAGGGTGCAGAGAGTGCATAAAATAAAAAGTGTCAAACTAAATTGTGAGAACAGATACTCAACAAACAGCCTATAAAACTAATTTATAGTCAGTGGTGTAAGAAGCTAAATACTTATCTAGAAAGTGAAACAACCTGAATTTTTTTGTTTTCCACAGCATTCAGTAACAGCACACAACCACATCTTAACTTGCGTCAACAGCCATCACAAGATCACTAAAACCGAAGATTAGCCAATACTGTTCCCAGAAGTGAAGTACCATTTTATTTCAATTTAATAAAAATTAAACAGCAGGAAACGCCTCATTTTAAAAAAAAGTTTTAATTCACTTTCGTTCATATATAAATGTATTGCTTTTTATGATAAAAGATATTTGCACAAGAGACTCAGAATACATAATACTTAAAGTTTCATAAATAAATTAACAGCAGAAAGAAATGTAAATGCACTGGATAGATCAGCAGAGACATGTTGTTTACCTGTTGAGGGTTCATTTAAAAGAGGGTTTAATGCAAAACACCTCACACATTTCATTCTCAGGAAAATGATTATTTACACACAACTTCAATACATATTAATATCGTCTTTTGACTCTGTCATGAGCTGAGAACAGTTCGTCTGATTGCTTTGTCTCTTCGACACAAAGGATATCTCCCTGTTTCCCTCACCCGGCGATGTGCTGGAGATGTGGCGGAAGAGTTTCTGGATGCCGGTGTCACGTAGCGACTCCCTGAAGGAGCGGGCCGCAAACATGTAGAGGACAGGATTAATGCTGCTGCTGATGAAGACCATGGCTCCCGCTACGAACATCATGGTTTGTCTAGCAGTTTCCAGTTTATTGGCTATGTCACTCTTTGAGTCTCCAATGGCCAGAATAACAATGGAGATGATGTTTCCTATATGATGGGGTGTCCAGCAAATGGCAAATGCAACCACTATGCTTGCAATCAAGACAGTGGACTTGCGTTTGGACCTAAAGTTCATCTGAGTTATACGACTGCACAAGCACCCATAACAGACCACAAGAATGGAGAAGGGCAGCATGTATCCCACCATCGTCTCTAGCAACAAACATACCAGCTCCTGAGTGTCAGAAGTATACACGCGATACACGCAGTCCGTCTTACCATAGTCCCCCTCGGCAGTTTGAGTCAGAATAATAGGTATGCTGAACAGGAACCCAGCTGACCACAGGGCAAGCAGGACTTTATTCAAGGCTTGTTTCTTCTTCCAAACTACAGAGACGAAGGGATAACGCACGGCGACGAAACGCTCCACACTCATGAGCGTGATGAGGAAAACGCTGCTGTACATACAGGCGTTGATCAAGAACACCATGACTTTGCAGCATGCCTCGCCGAAGACCCAGGACTGGGCGAGGGAGTAGATCCAGAGAGGGAGTGTAATGAGGACCATCAGATCTGCCGCCGCCAGGTGCAGGATGAGAACCACTGTGTGTGAGCGCTTCTTCACATGCTTCAGGATGGTCCAGATCACAAGCAGGTTGCCAGGAGCACCAACCAAGAAGGACAGACCCAGGATCACACACGCCACCACTGTTCCACTGTCAAATTCCTCGAGGGCCATTTCCTCCAACGGAGACCGTGAATGTGAGATGTTCATTCTGCCACAGTGTATGTGCTGACTGTGGTGTCTGAGTGCAAAAAAACAAAAGTTTTCACTTCCTCTTTATGTAAGGACTGCACAGGAACAGGGTTTACTGACATGGCTTTTTAAGATCCAGAATGTGACTCACACATGTGTCATCAAAATTATGGTGAAAGATAAAGGATAAATCATTAGGAAATCACACGTTTAAAAGAAATGACTTAATGCTTTCTGCACAAGTCACTGCTTAGTTTCACTAAAAGGAAAGACAGACGAAAACCTCAAAGCTGTTTACCGTTTTTTTAAGGAAATTCAGTCAGACTTAGATATGCAGTACTGGGAAAAGTATTTGTTCCCTTATTGAGTTATTTTGACATTGCTTAGTTACCCTCTCACCCCCTCTAAATTTTCCAGATCTTCACAGGCATGTTTGAATACATACAAAAAACTATTTTTAAAGTTCATTAATTTATTTAATGTGTTAAAAGAGAAATGCTAAACAATTTGGCTCTACATCTGCAACTTATGGCCCCCATTGTGGCAAAAAAAATAACATCATGTATTCTTTTTTTGACTACGGGCAACAGTTCAGACATCGCTGTGGAGGAATGTTTTCCCACTTGTCTTAAGATAATAATTAGTATTGTTTTCAAGGCAGGTCACTATTTCATTTAGGGACGGATTTTGACGAAGCCGTTTTGAAAGTTTTTATTCTTTGAGTTTCATGCTAGATTTATGAAGATGCTCACCTTCCAAGAAGTTTGACTTTTACCACACCGCTGTTGAGAATATTTTCCCAAAAGTCATCATCAGAGTTGTTTTTTTGACAAATGTGAGATGGGTCTTCATGTTTGTTTTAGTCAGCAGCGGGTTTTGCCTTCCACCTTTCCCACTGATGCCATTTGTGCCCACATTTTTTTAGTAATCATAGATAATGAGTCAAATACCAAAAGGCAGTGCTAGTTCTTTATTTTTTGTATTTGTTCATAATGGCTTTCAGTGATTTGTTAGATCCCCAGCCACATATTGCAGATTGATAGATATGAATAACTTCTGTTTCTTATTGAATTCTTAAATTTAATTGGATTGGAACTTAATGTATTAATTTTTTTATTGATTCTAGAGTTGTGACAGTAACTTTATATAGCAAATTTGGCAATCACATTTAATGAAATATTTATTTAAAAGGGCGATTAAGTGATTTTTGACTGACATTCAAAACAGTGTGATGTCCCAGAACAATTACAGTAAATGTTACAAAAAAGCAAAAAAAAAAACAAAAACAAAAAAAAAAACAAAAAGAAAACCAAAACAAAAAAGAAGAAACCCCCCCCCCCCCCCCCCACACACACACACACAAAAAAGAACAAATCTGAAAGAGGAAAAATACATTTACACTCTATTGTATTGTAGGTTGTCACCAAGAAAAACATGCCAGGGTCAGTTTTTCTATGTCTGCTGCAGTTTTATTATGAATCTTTATTTAGTCATAACAAAAATACACTATCTCAAAAATAAGCTTTCAAACGCATCTGTGTCTGGTGACATCACGAAAGGTTTAAGCAAGGTTGCAACTCAAACCACAGTGTTTGCTAATATGGGATGGTCGGCTTAATTACTTTTTCTGATGTCTTCAACAAGGAGGGGGGAAAAAGCAGAATTCAAGGTTGTTGCTTTTTTCCTGCACTTCTGCACTTTGTATGTTGTGAAATCTTACTTTTTTGCTCAAAGTACACTTTAGTCGCAAAGAATATCCAAATAGGTCATATCTTTATTCACAATAACTGAAGCATCTCAGACAGGATTAAAATAACATACATTATCATGCAAGACATTTCCTGTTTTTAAAATGGAATAATACAATTTTGATATGTCACCAAAGTTATAAAACAGTAACAAACTGCTGTCCCTGTTGAGTTTCATTTGCTTTTAAACTACATATCAGCAATTTGGTGATAAGTAAGCAAATCTTTTTTTTTGCTTTTACACATCTGTAACAGGAAATAATGATAAATTATATTCTTCAGCAACAACCAGAAGTTCTTTTAAACTTTTTTTAAAAAACATAATAAGACGTTTTGACTGAATCTCAATTAAATCAAGGGCACAGCCTTGTGGTAGTAAAGAAAATTGCAACTCAATATTATTGTCAAACTTCTTAGGTCACATTTGGTGTCAGTACAACAGGAAACATTCACTTCTCAGTCCAGTTTTCCCATAGCTGTAGTACTACCCCCACTCGCATTTTTATTTGAAAGTTGTAGACGTGAGCTCCGTGTCTGCTGAGCTCTGGTCCTTCTGCTGCTGTATTGCGAGGTCCTTGAGTCTATTTGTGTTTGAGGCCAGTTCCTGAAACAGTTTGACCAGACCAGACTCTCCAAGACTGCCTCTAAAGTTCCTGGCGAAGAAGGCGTATAATACAGGATTCACTGAGCTGCTGATAAAAACCAGAGCACCAGAGCTGAAGACCAAACTTTCCGGTACGCACCCATCCTCTTTGTCTGTCCCAAAAATGCAAGCTACATCAATAATATTAATAACATGGTAGGGTAACCAGCACAGGAGGAAAACAAGCACTACAGTGTGAATGAGAACTTTGGATTTCTGTTTTGAATTAAATCTCATTTTCTTGAGCTGCGCAGCCACAAGACAGTAACAGATGCTTAGCGTAATGAAAGGCAGCACAAAGCCCAGCAACGTCTGCAGGCACAAGAAGACAATTTCTAGAGTATCATTGTTGAAGTCTCTGACAAAGCACTGATCGTTTTGCTCGCTTCCAGCCAAAGTCTGGGCTAAAACTTCAGATAATCCAAGAAGAAGCGCAAGAAGCCACAAAAATGCAATACATCCATTCATATTCTTTTCAGTCTTCCAGCGCATCATCAGAAATGGATGGCAGATGGCTATGTAGCGTTCCACACTCATAAGAGTGATGAAGAAGATGCTGCTATACATGCACACAGTGATAACACAGATTAAGATATTGCAAAGTACCAATCCAAACTCAAAAGTGTGCACCAGGGAGTAGATCCAGGCAGGCAGAGTGATGAGGACCATCGTATCTGCCACTGCCAGGTGCAGGATGAGGACCACAGTGTGAAAACGCTGCTTGACGTGCCTCAGGATAGTCCAGATTACTAGCAGGTTTCCTGGAACTCCCACCAGGAAGGAAAGCCCCAGTATAACACACGCCACGGTTGTCCCGCCGTCTACCTCCTTGGGGGTTTCTGAAGGTAACATCTCGATGGAGGGGTCCATGTCGGGAATGTGTTTTTGCGGCAGAGTTTCCACAAAAACAATTAAACTGCTGTTCAAGCAAGGCTCCACTTCCCTTTCTGAACAAATGGAAGAGAATGCAGATTTTAGCATGAGCAACAAATAAGGAATTCATGCAAAGATCCATCCCTAATGTTGCAACTTCAGACATGTGATCCATCTGACTTTAAAGTTAAGAATGCAAGATGATGGTTGAAATAATGCCATATGTTTATAAATATGTCTTAGTAAGCTAAAGTGAAACAGTTGTAAATTAGTAAAAAATGATACTTTACAATAGTATTTCTTGATGAATACTATTTGTACTCATCAAGAAAACTTGATGAGTACAAATAGTATATTACAAATAGACAAGTAGTTATTCAGTTTCTAATTACCCAAAAATTAATTTATGTGAAGTTATTCAATTTCAAGAATTTGCATACTAAGACCACCTTCTCCACTTTTATGTTCTTTGTTTTGCTCTCTTTCTTCCTGAATGAGATATGAATGCAAAAAGCATTAAAAAAAGGTTATAACAATTTAAATGTAGCAGCCGTAATATTTATAAATAAACCAAATAAAACTTACTATTAGAAAAGTTTAATGCGATGACACTACCCGCTGTTGCGGTAGAAAATAAAGGGAAGCTGGATTTGCCTTAACTTTTCTCCCAACAAGTTTAACATTGGGATTTGTTACATCATGACCACAAACTTTAACTTTGGACTCTGTCAACTTCATTTGTTGAATTTATATTTATCTGAAGAGTTAATTATTACCTTTAGCTACTGGGCCTATTTCTCAAACAGGAAAATCTACACAAACTTAGGAATTAAATCAAACTTAGTCTCAAATGCAAATATCTTAAGTAATCACGCAAAGACTTACATGATAATTGTTTTTAATTTACAGTTACTACAACACGTATTACACAAGCACAATTAACTAGACTACATCCTTTTATGATTTGGGGACTGAATTTTAAATATACTGCTCAAAAAAATAAAGGGAACACTTAAACAACACAATATAACTCCAAGTAAATCAAACTTCTGTGAAATCAAACTGTCCACTTAGGAAGCAACACTGATTGACCCGACGAGGGTCCCCGTTGTCAATCAGTGTTGCTTCCTAAGTGGACAGTTTGATTTCACAGAAGTTTGATTTACTTGGAGTTATATTGTGTTGTTTAAGTGTTCCCTTTATTTTTTTGAGCAGTGTACATTTTAATGATATGTCTGGATTTTATGTTATTTTCTTCTCTCTCCTCTCACCTGGGTTTTATCTGATAATCTTCATACCTGCCCTAATTATGCTGTTTATCCCTTATCATACATTTAGTTATAATATTCTCTTACCTCTGTGTCTTGATTGTTGAACTTCCACTTGGTTTCTGTGGAAGGATTAGTCATTTCTGCTTTAGTTTTGCTTTAGTTTCTTTAAAGGTTTCTTTCTGACCTAAGTTGCATGACTTAGTTTATGCAACTCATGACCTATTCACTCGTGCAATCAGTTTCTTTTCAGTGGGTGGCTTCTAGGACTGTTCAGATGACAGACTGAATTAGAAGGACATTAGAAATTCCAGCTTTTACCTTGGTTGGGAACCACTAGATGAAGTATCTGGAGGACACAGAATATTGTTTTTACATAAGTATTGATTTGGATCCTGATCAGACAGGTTTAAACCCAGCAAAGGCCTACAATTTATTTAACAAATTAAAACAGCTGATTAATGTATACAAAACACAAATATTAGAAGGTGGAAAGGAAAGCACAAATATTCAGATAAATTACTGGTTGTCTTTTCATTACCACTGCCTAGGTAAGTACTTTGGTACATACTTTTGTTTGCTTTGTAACTATGTTACATAACAATTTTTTTTAATTTTGACCTGTCGTCCAATAGATACAGTTAATAAGTTTGTATTTAGCTAAGAAATACTGACATTTCTTCTGAAACCCACTGTAGGCAACCATAGGACCACCAGCAATATGTGAAGAATGGCTGAAGGAGGAAAAACACTTAAAACTTCAGAAATTACTGTTATTTAACAAGAGCATTTATAAATATGTACTGTAATCAAATTATTTCTCCAGGCATTCAGATTTGTAATCCATGCCTTCAGATTTCTTCATACTTTAAAAGAACTCTGGATTTTAGCTGTATTTTAACTCATCTTATATAAAAGCCTGGAGATTTTTAGACATTCAAACCTTCATGGTGTCATTCAAATCTTGAGATGTGAATTGCTAAGTCACTTGATCACATTTTTATCTTTACTCCTCACAAACCACAAGTGATTTTCATCCCTGGGATATCTTAGTATCTATCTTAAACCATTACTAACCTTTAATTAACCAACTGAAGTCATGTGTTATTTGCTGCAGTGGAAATAAGTCACATTTAAAAAGAAATTTGAACATTCCTCTAGAATTCGGTTGCTTATGTTGCAGAACTTGCAGAGGTTTGTTGTCAGAGTGTTTGCAAAGAAAACACAGTCAAATTTCCTAAATATATTCTCGGTGCTAGTATTATTTTAAATAATGCAAAAATAAAACAAACTCCATTATAATCGTGCTCTATTTTGTGATACCACCCCACTCACAAAACCTTCAAATAATTGTAATCAATTCAGTTCATTTCAATCTACCACAGCAACATGTCCTGGATAACGCCACAATTTGTTGGCAAGCCCTTCTAATCCACTTCACTTGCTTTCGCTTCTCCTCTTTAAATTTCTTTGTGGCCAGATAACCGGACAGTTTATAATCCAGATTAAATGTATCCACATTTTCTTTTCGTCGTTTTGCAAAACACAACACTTTTGAAGGAAATGTGATGTATTGCTTCTTTTTAGGAGAATCTGTGTGATGCTTATTTTTCGGGTATTTGTTCAAAATGTATTTTCTTACAGCTAAACAGCCATTGAATGTATATTTAAAACGACCCAGTGAGGGTGGTAGGTATTTTCCATTACTACGTCTTTAAAGTCGTCCTGATGACGCTGTCTGGTCTTCTCCATCCAGGCTCAGCCAGCTTGCCTGTGCTCCGTGGAATAAACACGACGATGTTGCCAACTGCTGTGTTCCTTGTCAACTGAAAGAACGGCTCAGTTGAGAGTAAACAATCCTGGATTTCGCGTTAAATTAAGCTGGAGACAAATTGTAAGTGGCTGTTTGAGTTTTGTTTGAAGTTTGCTCACGCTGCGAAACTACGTAGCTAATATTACAGTAAGCTAGTATGGGGTAACGTTAGCTAGGTAAATAACCCATGATCAGGGCGTTAGCGTCTGTCATTTGACGTATCCTCTGCTGTAGTATTTTCGTTAGAATTATTGGCCATTGTGGTCTTATTCTCGTTGTTTTTATGGGCTGTCGTCGATTGAAAATGAATGGTTACACTTCACTTGTAAGGGAAGTGTCTATACTTGTTTGCTAGGTAGAAGCTAGCTTCGTTTGGTAGCGCTAGCTACTGTATATTTTTTGTCTTATTTTTTTTTATCAACATTTTGCTCTGCGTGTGTCACACTTGAATGCTGCATTATATTTTATTGTTAATCTAGGAGCAGGCGTGAAATTAGCACAGCTGTTTGATAGGTGGTGTGATTATGTAATATTTTCGCTTAGCTCTTTTAAGTTGAGCTAACGCTAGCCGTCTTATTTCTGCTTTTACAGGCTGGTGGACGCTCGGTTTTTACAATTGAAGAAGTGGACAGGAGACCACGAAATGCCTCTGCTGTTTCTGGAGAGGTTTCCCTGGCCCAGCCTGCAGACCTACACTGCACTGAGTGTGGCTTTGCTGGCTGGCAGCATCTTCAGTGCCTATACTACTGTCACTGACCCAGGGTTTGGGGCCTTGGAAACGGATGATACGCCAGCTCCCTCTGATGTTGATCTTGAACATCTGAGCAATGCAGTTGGTAACACAGAACTGGCCAGAACTGTCTTGTGGTATCTAATTACAGACAGTCTATTTGTATGGGTGAGTGTCATCCACTTTGCTATATTGTAGTAGCATGTTGGTTTATGATAAAAATGAATGGGGACTTCATCTTTTTTTGTGTCCTGACAGGTGCTAGTGAACACATTTTGCTGCTCTTTGATGTTAATTGCAAAAATGATTCAGTATGTGGTTTTTGGGCCCCTCAGAGTCAGTGAGAAACAGGTGAGTTTTGTGTTGCTATGGTCCAGTGTATTGTGTTTTTCAACGTTGCAATTTTGCAACACAAATGTTTTCAATCAGTGCAACAACTATGTTTGAATGTTAATTTAATAAGATGTCAGAGAAAGTATTCTGGTTTTAGTAAAACACAGGTAGATGTAATGCAAATATTAAACAAGCCTCACCCATTTCTCTGTTTTAAGGTTTGATCATTTTAAAACCAAAGGACGTGCCTGTAAGAAGTCAATGTTTTTGGTTGAATTGTTTTTGACAACATTATGCGTAACTTTAATAATCAATATAACATATTAGCGCAATCGCAAATTATGTACAAGTATTATGAATAGTTTCCTTTCAGAGAATCGCAAACTCACCTATTCACGGTTTTGTAGATCACAATAAACATTTGGGAATGGGAATCAGGACCTAATCTGCTGTCTTGTCTTTTTATGTGTCAGCATCTTAAGGATAAATTCTGGAACTTCATCTTCTACAAGTTCATTTTCATATTTGGAGTGTTGAATGTGCAAACCGTAGAAGAAGTGGTCATGTGGTGTTTGTGGTTCTCAGCCTTGGTCTTCCTCCATCTCATGGTTCAGCTCTGCAAAGATCGCTTTGAATATGTAAGTATGTTAAATTGTATACGTTTTCACTACTTGACTGGTTGCTTTTGAATGTTCCCGGGGTTTCGACAGATTAAGGCAAAGTAGCATTTATTTTTTATTTTTTACCATACAGAATGGGCTTGGAATAATTTACAGAAAGTTTTCATAACATTGTATTGCGTTGTAAAAACTAACCCTGGTCAGGGAAATTATCATGACTTTGCAAATAACTACATGTATTACTGGTGCCCTGTGACTGTTCATTTTAATGCTATTGCTTGTGAAAAACACCACAAAAAAGACGGCTGCTTATCGAAACCCCATTTAGGTAGATGTTACTAATTTGTGTATTTCAGTGATGATTTGAATATGCAAAAGCAATGCCCACCCCTAAAATCTAATTTGAAAACATTTGGCACAGGCTAGCAAAATGATTTACATTGAGATTTTCTTTCAGTATGTGTACATATCAGTAATGTTTGTTGCCAAATATAGTAATGAAACCACAAGACAGTTTGCTTGCATGGTGTATCGCTATAATGTATTGCGTTTCAAAAGGTTCTAAGAAAACTGTCTGTCTGCCAGACAGGGGACACAGGGGACAGCCAGACAGGCTGTCTAATAAATTAGATGAAAGAACTCGGGTAACAGTCATTCACCCTACAACGGTTTTAGAGATTGCTACTCTATAAACCTTCACATTACTCTAAGTTGTTGTTTTTAAAGGTTTGCAGAAACTCTCCATGTAGATGTTTGTACTCCAGATCTATTAATAGCTCAAAGCTCTGGGCTGTTTGCTTACTGATACAGTTTCAGTCCCAATACTGACTTGTCCTGCACTAGGACTTAAACCTGCTGTCCAGGTTTAAGAGGCCTATCGGATCTAATTCCCTACTAGTGTGAAATTTTATACAGGGTTTTTAATTGATATTGTATAGTTGACTGGCGTGGTATGTTAGAAAAGTAGTTTCTTCCACCAGTTCTTATTGTGTAATTACTGTAAATGTCTTGCATGAACATACTTTGCTTTGTATGCATTCATTTGCCTTCTCCTTGTCTTTTGGGTTTTACTGTAGACTTGCTTTCACTCATAATGGTTTTAACCTAGAGCTTCTCTCTTGTTGTCACACCCAGATGCTTCCTTGTTTTTTTTCTCCTCATGTACGTTTTCAGTAAAGATCAGACATTCAGGTTAAACAGCTGTAGACCAAAGATAAGAACGTTTTAAGTCGTGTGAGAAAATATTGCAGCCCACAAGGCACCTGTGTACTTTCATGCAGCTGAGCTGTTAAAATATGCAGAAACTGATCCACTTTTGCCTTCCATGTGTAACAGATATTTAGATTAAGCTTGCATTTGCATAACTTTATAATGTGGACCTTGAAACATTTCAGGACTGCATGGCCCGGGGGAAACATAAAATTGCAAGGTTTTTATTTCTGATGAGCCAGAATTACTTATTTTTTTAAATTCTTTAAATTCATTTTAACGTTTTCTGAAAGTCTTTCTAATTATTTTTTTTAAAGCAGAAACCTCCAGTAGAACCAAGTTTGGGATAATTCATGTTCCTCAGTCAGCTGGTTGCTAAGAGGTCCCAATAGATACCCAGTTGTACAAGGCCAGGTGTTCTTTCTAAGGGGGGAAAACAAAATTAGTGGCAACAATTATTACAAATCACCCATGGGGTAGAACAAGTTAAAAGTATTCCATCAACATGGGGGGAAATTCTGTGGTCTAAAATTCTGTGATGTAACAGACGAATTTCCAGTTATTGGAAACACCTGCAGGGTTTCCCCCAGCTTGGCAGGACACCAGGCTCTACTTGTACCCCCACAAGTGTTGTTTATTTTAAATTGGGTTTTTTATACACCAGTAACAGTAAAGACGGATTAAGCCAGGTGACGCATTTAACTGGTCACCTGCCCATTAGCCTCATGTGCTTTTATTTCCAAATTAAGATGCTTGCTCATGCACATCCAAATTTTTGCAACTTTAATATTTTTTTTAACTGAAAAAACATGGTGGGCCGCTGGTGGACTGCCCTGGCGCCCCCACTGGGCGAAGCAGGTTTTTTGGGGGAAACCCTGACCTGACTGCAGTCGTTGCCATTACAGTGGTCCGACCAGGTTATGACGTTTAGGGGACATTTTATTTCTCACATTGCGTTAAGCTAGCCTAGAAAATCAAATCATTTGAAAACTGCATTTTGTTGTTGACATTATTTTGAAATGAGTGACTTAAAAACAACTAGCTAAAAAGGGGGAAAAATCCCAACATACTAATGCTTTTCTTTGTCTTGTCTGTAGCTTTCTTTTTCCCCATCAACCCCGATGAACAGCCATGTAAGAGTCCTGTGCCTGCTGGTCTCCCTGCTCCTGGACTGCTGTGGCCTGGCTGTGGTCTGTGGCCTGCTAGGAGCCTCCCATGGCATGCACACACTCTCCTTTATGGCTGCAGAGGTAATGGTCTTCAGTTACACCCCATTTTGAAACATGGAGATCTGCTTCTTTAACTTTAGAGAGCACGCTTTGTATAATTTGCAAATCATTTTTATCAATCTGTATTGATAATATCCAGAGTTTTTCTTTTTGACAATATATAATTTTGATTCATTTGTTAATGTTTGAATAAAATATTTTGCATGCGCTCTATCGATACATTTAATTGTTTAATCAATTCACAATGCTGTGCGATAGAGAGGCCTGTCATTTGAATAAATGAACTCGTCCCAGCTGTTCCTCTGTGTTGCAACACTCTGGGAAAATTAGTGCTATTTTTATTGGTTATTCATCTCTATTTCAATGGCGACATCATGGAAAATATCTTATCTGTAAATGATCTCATTGGCACCCCCTACTCTCTCTCTCTCTCTCTTGATTTAATGGCCCCCAAATTTTGTGAAGATTTCTGAATGTTTTCTCAGTTTGTTTGTAAAGCCAAAATGCAGTTGTAAGATTGGTAGTGATTAGTATGGAAAGTGATTTACAAGAAATTACATTGTTGAAATGTGTGTATATATATATATATATATATATTTATTTATTTATTTTTCTCAGTGTCTGTTGGTGACGGTTCGCACTGGACATGTCATCATGAGGTAAGTCGTTTAAAACCCGACAGTCAGCCGCCTCGTCGTGGGAGCAGTACTGATGAAGCCCCAGCTCAAATTTAGAAATGGGCTAAACTTAGCAACCATATTTATTTTCTTCTGGTTCTGTTAGTACCTGAGGACATTCAGCAGAAACTCTGACATAACTTTTAAATTTAGCAACTTCCTTTCTTGCGTTTAATTAACATTCACAGCTGTGCCTGATTTTAAAGTGGAAAGTAGAGTTCCTGTGTATGTAATTTAAGCTTTATCTCAGAAGAGCTGAATACAAACCGATTCAGATTATTTTTGAAAATATGAAACATTTTTGAACAAAGTCATTGCATACCTTCTATGATTTTAACAGTTGTGTTTTACCCTCAGGTACTCCATCCATCTGTGGGATCTGAACCATCCAGGAACCTGGGAGAGCAAAGGCACATACGTCTACTACACAGACTTCATCATGGAGCTGGCTATGCTCTTTCTGGATCTGATGCATCATATCCATATGCTGGTGAGACAGGACATCAAACCAGTTTCTGAGCTAGAAATGAGTGTCTTGGACAGCAAACTAAGAGATCGGGTTTACAACTGTATGAATAGAGGCATTCACTGCATGTTGAGTCATACAACCCTCCAGATGCTTTTACAGACCAGGATCACATGTTCAAATGGAAAACTGCAGAAAACAACAAGTGTTCATTATGCGCTTTGCTTCCACATTCAACATTTTGTACCCAATACAGCTCGAAAATAATTTAAAACACTGTTCTACTGCTCATACCTTACCTTTATAAATGTTCATCTTGTTGCAGCTGTTTGGTAACATCTGGCTGTCCATGGCGAGCTTGGTTATCTTCATGCAGTTGCGATATCTGTTCCATGAGGTCCAGCGGCGCATTCGCAGACACAAGAACTACCTTCGAGTCATCAACAACATGGAGGCCAGGTACTGAAGCAAACGATGCTCTCTTTATTAATCCCGTTATTTAAGTTGTATATTTCAAATGTGCTTAAGATTTAACAAAAGGTGTTGGCAAAAGCATGGCAAAGCTGTGTTTTTGATTTTTCTGCCTATAAGTTTTATACTTTTTTTATATATATATATATTGTGGATTGTAAAGAGATCTCTCAACTGTGCTTTCCTTTTCTAAAATTTTATACTTTAAAAAGTCTTGGTGGTAAAACTGTATACATGTCATTGTTAATCCTTTATCTACAGTATTTCACAATAATACTTGCCCTTACAAATATTTACATACAAATTGCATTTTATGCAGGTTTGCAGTTGCTACTGCAGAGGAACTGGCTGCAAATGACGACGATTGTGCCATCTGCTGGGACACCATGCTAACAGCACGCAAACTGCCATGTGGCCATCTTTTCCACAAGTAAACAAGCCAGTGTTTCTGTCTTTTATATTTGTTGTTAAACCCTGTTTTGGACCAGGAGATTAAACCTTTGGGATGAAGTCTTCAACAAAGATGTTCTGGCCAAAACGGGTCTTATGCAATAAGCAAATGTATAATGTCTGCATGGTGGCTTTTCAGCTCTTGCTTGCGTTCGTGGCTTGAGCAGGACACGTCGTGTCCCACATGTCGGACGTCCCTGAACATCAACGGGGACGGAGCTCCGGGTGGAAACCAGCAGCAGGGTCCTGGGTTGGAAGACAACATCGGCCCAGTAGGAACTGCTCCAGAAGCTCGTCCACACATCAACCAACACAATCACTTCTTCCACTTTGATGGTAAGTCTGCCAGACACAGATCCAGCACTGAGTGGTGGAGGAAACCAAGACTCAGCTGTTGTTTTCTGTCCACACTTTGCAGGATCTCGCATTGCCAGCTGGCTGCCCAGTTTTTCTGTTGAAGTAATGCATACTACTAATATCTTGGGCATGGCTCAGGCTAACAACTCCCAGCTTATGGCCATGGTAAGTTCTAATTTATAATCACATGTATTTGCTCTGAAGACTGTTGACACTTTTTCCTATTTTCAACACTTGTTGAAACATTTTCTTAACTTGAAGCAAATGTATTGACTGTTGGATGGCAAATGTTAAAACAATGAGACCACAAGGGCATTTTTGTAATAATTATTTGTGAGATGTTTCTGAACAAAACAACTGGTGTAGAACTTCTAAGCTCCAAGTTTGGAGGAAAAAATACTTTGTAGTCATATTGATTCTTGTGCTTCACCTGAAACTTCTAAAAAGAGAAAAAGAATTGAGAAATTTTCCAGAACCTGCTGGTTTTTTTTTTTTTTTTTTTTTTTCCCCATTTGGTAGAACAAAATAATGCAACCAAGACTCGGAACATCATTCTTCTATTTGTATGAGCTACCTGGACATTGTTTAGAAAATAAATCACTGAACTATATGTTAATCTATCTTTCCAATCATCCATTATTAGCATTCCATACTTCCTTACAGTCTGCATTTCTGTTGTTCAATTTACAAAACCTGATGACTGTAGAAATGTTTGTGTAATAGTGAACTTTTGTATCCAATACAACTTGTTTGGAAATTTGTTTCTGAAAAAGGCTAATTTTTATATGTATAATATATTCTAACACACCTGAATAAAACAAATGGCTCAACAGAAAACCAAAATAATGTGTTTCTGGTCCAAAAGGCACATCAGATTCAGGAGATGTTCCCTCAGGTGCCCTCCTACCTTGTTATTCAGGACCTGCAGCTGACCCGTTCTGTTGAGGTCACCACAGACAACATTTTGGAAGGACGAATCCAGGTGCCTTTCCCTGCGCAGGTTAGCGAAGCCATATTTCATGTTGAGTTTTCCATATGAACACGCAGGTTTGCTTTGTAGCTATTCTCCTCTTGTTCTTATGTTGCTCTCGTTGTTAGGCCATAGAGCGCGGTCCGCTGCAGGGGAGCCAAGCAGAAGACGAGCAGCCAGGTCCCAGCGGAGAAGCAGAGCAGAACCCCAGTGAGTCAGATAACATGGAGGCCAGAGGCGGTCGCTTCTCCAAGTCTGCCGAGGAGAGGCAGAAGATGCTAAAGCTGAGAAAAGAAGAAATGCTCCAGCAAGCGCGCAGGTTGCCTTTTTTCATTTGAGTAGAGATGCACATCAGTTTGTTTTGATGCTGAAATAAATTTAGTAAAATTGTACAAAAAAGTGATTATAAAACATTAACTGCATGTTTCATTTCTTTTATTTTGCCAATGAGTCAGATCTACATGAGATGTCTTGGGTTTCTGCCATGCCTGTTACCTTTTCCATGTTAAATTTACTTTCATAACTGTTCTTCCTGGCTCTCCTCCTCCATCTAGGAGGTTTATAAACAAGGGTCAAGAAGACGATGAGGAGGACTTGCCCAGACTGGAAGAGGACTCTCTCGCAGAACTGGACTCCACTGTGCTGAGGCGTAGAACCATGGCAGCAGCTGCAGAGAGACGCATGCAACACCAAGAGGATCCTGCGCCCTGAAACGCATAAAGGACTTGAGCAAGAAAGTATACCACTTCATCATCCTAAGAGGCAACAAGACCTATTTCAGCCTTCCCCATTTGGTCTAGTCAATAGTTATCACCTTTGTAAAATTCGTAATTAAAAAGCATTGCAAATATGGCCTGTGGACTGTTCTGGGCAGCCTGAAGAAGGTGAGACTATTGAAAGTGGCCTCTGCTATTCCATCCTGAGTATTTGGAGCATAATAGAAAGTGATGGGTTTGTGGCAAGTAAGACTTGCAAGGTTGCATCGCCCTCTGCTCACATGCTACGCATTGCAACCTCCAGCTTAGACAGTATCTGTCAATATTTGGACTGACTGTCAAAAACGAGCACATTTTGCATTCAGACACAATTACAAGAACATATTTTTTTGAGCGTTGTCGGAAAGTGTCATTTCTAGATGAAGCTACTGAGTCTTTTTATTACTTTTGGTCTCTTGCTTTGCTAATGGCAGAAACACCATATTCCTGATGAAGAAATTCATCTGATCTATTTGTGTGTACATTTGAATAGTTTCAACTGTGAAATAAGTAGCAAAGCTTTTATTTCTTACCTTGGGGTAAGAGAATGTCACTTTAATATTGGTCAGCCTTTCAGTCAACCATGAATGTTTCTATCAAAAGAAATGCTGCAAACAAAGTGTTTTTGTTTTTGACCCACAAGGGTTGTTCTGTGTTAAGTGTTATATCGCCCATTGTAAACAGTTTGCATTTTGTTATTTAACAAGATGGTGAAAGTTTGGCATGTAAATCTTTTTCTGATGCTGATTTCCAGCAAATGGGGATGGATAACATTAACAAGTACACTGGGTGTTTTCCTCTCTTTTTAAAATGACCCTCAACTGATGAGCAGGTAAATGTTTTCAGATGAGTGTGGGGTTGTAAGTGATATTTATAGGGTATAAAGTTGTTTAGTCTGCAGCAGCTGCACTTGCTGCATGTTCCTGCTGGATGTTAAGAATCTTGAATACCTTGCCTATAAAAAAATTATTTTAGTACCTCAGCAAATTACTGGACCTAAAATGTTGTGTTTGTTTAACTCCTATAAATCGACTGAATTAAGATCTATAAAGAGACCCATTTGTGCTGCCATTGTGTAATCTGCAAACTAAAAAGGAAAACCTTAAATGCCGCTAACTTCATTTGTTTCTAAAGTACACTGATGGACAGAGAAACTTTGTCTCTTGAAGCTTGAATGCGTTCCTGATTGAGACATATCAACAAAGGAGTGGAGATTGTGGATCACTGCAGTGTATTAAAAAAGACAGTTTCAAAATGCATGAAATGTTGACGAGCCATTTTGTGTACATACACCAAAGATCGGCCCTAAAGCTTACACTCGAAGATAAAGTGTTGTAATTCTTTATTTTGAATTAATTTTAGTTCTCTTGGTTGGGAGTGCTACATAAATATATAATCCAGAAACTGGAAATTTTTTTTATTTCAGTGTTTTACTAGGCAACTTTAAAAGCCCATTACTTTTACCTGCTCATGGTTTCCTTTCATAACTGTTACTAATTTAATCAAGAATCAGATTCTTTTTCTATTTTTTTTTTTTTTTTTTTTTTGATTGAGATTTTCCATATTTTGTGCCTAAATCAAGGATGGTTTAGTTAATTTCTGTAAATTTAGTTTTTGTAAAATATGTTGATATGAAAGACTCAATAAACAGAGCTACAGCTTTTCAACAAATGTGTTTGTCTTTTTTCTTTTTCTGTGTTTTAAAGAGCATGGTATTGTACAATGAAATTTCTTCGCATGTATTTTTAATGTACATCACCTTTTGAATTTATATCTCCAACAAAACTGATTGGATGTCAAAGTTCCTGAGACTCATAAAAGGACACGGAACAACTGTAGTATCCATTTACATTAGATTGCCGTAGTTGGATTGTTTCTGACGTCATTACGCTGCACCCTTAACTTCATAGAGATGTGTTGTTCATGACTGATCCAACTCAATGTGCCAGCTCAAGATTGTTAAACAATTCCTTCACTCCAAAGTAATTTCATTGAGTTGCCAGAGTGCACAGATCATTTGGAAGTCCTAATTTTGAGAATCTCTGTATTCGTTTATAAGCATGGCTAGATGTTGACCCACGATGAAGGAAGTGACTGTGAGCGACCCTTCGTTTGAGCCAAATGATGTGGATCCCACACGAAGAGCCGCAATTCTCATCACTTCAGCATCTATGCCACGTCATACGCTGTTGGGCGGAAGCAGCAGCCACAACACCCACGGTGCTCTGCGTAAGTATGAAGCCCAGCCTCATTCAGAACTAACGCGTCCCTGTTCATTATATCCGTGTGGGAATTCAGCTGGACAGTATCTCACTGGGTTTTTCCACTGGTAAGCTAACAGTTCTCCTTGGTTATCAACATTTAGTTGTATTTTGTACACTGGGAAGTAGAAGTTCCTGGAAACGGCTCGGTTAGATCGGTTTGCTTGAGTTAAAGTGGCCTCGTGTAGGTATCGGGACAAAAGTCATTGAAAGCTAACAAATTTTACTTTTTAAATATTTACTTCAATGAAGGCGTTGTGTTATCAAGGATACGTATTTTACAATGTGCTTCTTGTAGATTAGCTCTTAGTTACCGATTTACACAGGACATCCTTGTGTGTTCTGGCTCATAGATGGTTTAAGAGCAATAAAGTGTAAAACTACATCGTGTTAACATGGAAACTCAATTTAAGGCAGGGCTAAATCGGGAAAAGAGACGAACCACTGGAGATTGTATATTCTGGGCTGTTGCCTGGCCTCATCCTGGAAACGTAGAATCATGAATGGCGCGTCATACTGTCAAAGGATGGTTGTTGGTAGTAGGTGTGACTGTAATCTTGTTCAACTTGTTTCGTAATCTTCAGGACCTGAAAATGTTTCACAGAAGGAAGCTGTAGTGCTCAGGTCAAAGTTTTGTGTCACCGAGCAAATATATTCACTGTCTGGACGGAACAAGTTGACATGTAGGTGTTTTACAATTAAACTGAAGAAAAAATGATGAATGTTTTGTGTCTTAAAATATCATTATTTTTAATTTGATGTCTGCGTGTCTTCTAGACAGAGATTGTGGAATGCTGCTGGACGAGACTCCACTTTTTGATCCCTCTTTGCTTAAGGAGTTGGACTGGAACAGCAACACCGTGTCCTTCTCTCCTCCCATCTCACCAACCAACCCAGGAGATGACCTGGAGCTCAGGCCACTGTGTACAGCAGATTTCAATAAAGGTCAGTCAGGATTACTTATTTATACCTAAAAATCTGAATACTTTATGAGACATGAATCGTATTTTTAATTTGACAGGGAGATGTAATTGACTTCCTTTGTTGCTTTTGTTTTCCAGGATTCTTTGAAGTTTTAGCTCAACTTACAAAAACGGGCGATGTCACGCCAGAGCAGTTTGTTAGTAAGTCACACTTAATGCTGCAAAAATAATTAACTGCTTAATAATTTTACCATCAGGGTTTTCAAAGTCTTTGACTGTAAATCTTGCTACCACTTTTAAGTTTATTAAACTCTACATCTGCAATATTTCCACACACAGGAGCAATTAGAAAAAAACATTTTGTCATTTAATTCAATATATATTCATATACTTTATGGACTCATTACACACAGAATTGTATATTTTAGCAACAAGTGAGAATAACCAGGTAAGGCTGGACGAAACGATACTGTGGTCCTTGGGTGTCAAACTCCAGTCCTGCTGTCCTGCAGTTTTTGGATGCGTCACAGGTACAAAACACTGGAATGAAATGGCTTAATTACCTCCTTCTTATGTAGATAAGTTCTCCAGAGCCTTGCTAATGACCTAATTATTCTATTCAGGTGTGGTGCAGCAGAGGCACATCTAAAAGTTGCAGGGCAGTGGCCCTTGGGGACTGGAGTTTGACACCTGTGCTGTAGTCGAAACTCAGACAACACAGACTGATACGTTTCTGAAATAAAGTCAAACTTCCTTCTGTGCACAAACTAGTTCCAGTTCTCCTGAGGGAGTGCACCACAATAGACCATTCACACTGAGAAGTGGTGGAAAAGGCCTTGGGGAAGTCATAATATAAACATTATAGCACACATTGTAGAAAACACACTAGAGGGAAAACCATTAATAAAAAAACGGTTTGTCTTTTAGAAAGCTGTCCTCTTTTCTGTTTGTTCTAGGTAAGTTCAAGCACATGAAGTCAACAGGAAACTATTATGTTGTCGTCGTGGAGGATAAAAACCTGGGACAAATTATCGCCACAGCCACGCTTATCATCGAACACAAATTTATTCATTCCTGTGCCAAGGTACAGCACACTGACCAAGAAGCAAAGATCCAGAGCAAAGAGCCATGATCTCTTTCGATTCTCCCTATCACCACTTATTAGTTACACATTAATGCACTGACTATTAGAAGCCTAATATTCAGTCGGCTTGTTTTGTTTTTTTGTTGTTGTTTTTTTTTTGTTTTTTTTTACATGTACATTACTTTTCTAAAATCAAGACAAATACATTTCACCTTGTAAATACAACAGATTCTGAAAAATGAACAAAATGAAGATCTGCTGCCTTTATTTTTTATTTGTAGAGAGGCCGGGTGGAGGAGGTGGTTGTCAGTGACATATGCAGAGGGAAGCAGCTCGGGAAACTGTGAGTAGGCCTGTGCAAACCTGACAGCCCACATAGCTTTTAAACTTAAAGGGTAAATATTTGCTTTACTGCTGCAGTAGCATTTTGTCACAGTAAATGTGTAAGAAAGTACAAAATTGATAAAAACCTTTACTGGCTTTCAAAAGTATGCACAATCCTTGTAAGATGCAATGTTTTTGTCATGTGAAATAGTGAGATCAGGATAAATCATTTGAAAGTTTTTTTCCTCATATAGTGTGATGTCAGTTTAACTATGGAATGATGAAGGCATTCTAAAAACTGAATGTTTTTCCCAAAACTTAAAAAAAGATCAGACACAGAGTTGTTAAGGAGGTTCCCAAAAGTTTCTAGCAAGTACTGGTTATGTTTAACATGCGAGAGCAATCTCCTGTACTCTGTCTGAACCAATAAATTGTAAGTTGTAAGCATGAATATCCCCCAATTTTAGGATGTATTTATAGTCTGATGAAACTAAACATAAACTTCGTGCCACAGTTAGAAAATGTTTGACAGAAACTTGACCAAAAGTACCATTCCCAGAGTTGAAACATGGTGGCGGCAGCATCATAAAATGGGGTGACTTTTTTGTTTTTAAGTCAGTTGCAGTTTCATTATTACATCACAAGACCTGGTATATTTTAAGAGGTATTTTGACCTTTGACAGCCGCTGTACATAAAATATCTCGTCTCTTTCTTCTTGCAGGTTAGTGTCAACGCTTACTCTTCTCAGCAAAAAACTTAACTGCTACAAAATCACCCTGGAATGTGCGCCCAAAAACGTGGCTTTCTACCAAAAATTCGGCTATGCCCCCTCGGATGAAACTTACATGCAGTGTAGATTCTCCGACTGAGGAGAGCTGCAGCTTTAACCACCTCAGTTTTATGGGCATGGACCATTTTTACATCGGACATCAGCACTTGCGATTGGGGTCTTCAGCACTAGCTCCCTGGGATTTGGTTTGCTCTTGCCTGACAAGGTATCTTAATTTCTGAAAACTTGAGTGTCAGTTCATTGAAGCTCAGTTTGACAATTATCACCCTTTGGCAACCGCTGCTACCTCACCGGGGTGGGTGTTTTCTGTTATTTTCCCTTCATCCGTCTTAAAGAATGTATGTATTGTCTTACTTTCCCAGAGAAAAAGGGTAATCGAGTACAAAAAGGACAAACATAATTTGACTGCTACACTACAAGTAAAGACAATCCTACAAAAACATTAAATTTGGCTTTTATCATATGGAAAAAAGTAACACCTAAAATTATAGTTTTCTGCCACCAATTAATAGCAACTGTTGACATTCATGAGGAACCACCATGCTATCTGGGTTTTGTTTGGGTTTCACTTTTCTAGTCCGATTGGTACGAAGTGCTCTTTTTCTCAGCACATCGGTTTTGTTGTTGGGTATCTAAAATGAAGTTTTGAATACAAGAAGACTGTTAAACTATTTCCAGTGAAGAAAAAACATTTTCAAAGGCAGTAGTAATAATTTGATAAGGGTGTTTTTTTTTTTTTAGTTGGTTAACTGGATTTAGCATTAAGCATTTTGTAAAAGAAATGACAAGTGATTTTTGTAAATTCACTTTTATTTAAGCTTTTGTAGTTGAGTTTTATAATTATGATTTTATTCTGGGGAACGTATTTAAAATAACTTATTTCCAAATGTAAATCCAATAAAATATTCTATGATCGAGAGTTTTAAATTTTTCTGCTACAAAATTACTCAACAAATGAAGTTGTTGGTCAGGGCTCCTTTTGCATGAATTACTGCATCAGTGCTATGCACTATGGGCACAGGATGCTTAAATCTCTGCTTCATTTTTAAAAGCCCAATTCCTCTTGAGGCTAGCTCTGCATCTGTCTGTCACACATTTCTTTCCAATCAGCTTTCAGGTCATATGCTGGAAAAAAGCACTAGTCATAAAATTCTTTTTTGGCAAATTGAATTTGGTAGCTTTAGATGCAAGCAAAATCATGAAAAAAACTATATTATATATATATATATATGTGTGTGTGTATATACACACACACACACACTTTTTGAACTGAGAAACCTTTTAAATCTAATCTTAGATTTGCACCTGAACACTTAAGCATAAAGACTGAAAAATGTTGCTGTTCACCAATTGCTGGAAAACAAGCATTGAACAAAGTGCAGAAGTACATAAATAATGAAGACATTACTACAGTACTCAGGACTTGTTTTTATTAAGCAGTGTTTAGCATTTTTCTGTTCTTGACTGTTAGGCCTTATTAGTTCATCACTCCTGAAATAAAGGCATAGCTACTCCTTTTGTCCTCCGCTGGGCGACATCTTCTCTTCGCTCCCTTATGCAGACATCCCCGATTAGATTATTTTCACTAATTCAAGTATTCAAAGTGCATTATTGCAATACTGTCCCGCTGCAAATGCAAAATGCTTAAATACTATAAAACTGCGAAAAAAAACAACAAAAAAACAAACTCCTCCCATCAGTGCATCCTGCTCAAATAACAAAACAGTTATCCATTTTGACCATTGTTCATCACTACTCCATGTCTCAGACATGGGTAAGCTGTCCTCCCACCCTCTTTCCCATTCCCCTTAGAAAAAGTTCAAATATTTACATTTTTAATCCCATTAAAAATGTAAAAAACATGAAGAAAAGAGTGCACAGTGCCACGCAGCTTAAAGTCTGTAAAGCTCAGCTGTTCTGTGTTGCTGTGACCTGCATTGCTCCAAAATCTTCATCCTCCTCCAGGCTGCGTTTTCGACTTCCTGTCAAATAAATGTTGTGATTTGGTCAAAGGTAAAACTTCGCCCCATTCACATAACGGTTGTTTTATATGAAAAGACACAAAAAAAAACTATTATTGCAGCCAGCTTGGAAGAAATTTGGTCACCACTGCTCTATCAGCAATGATTTTAACATTGTTTTTTTTTTTTACAACACTGGTTACTTTTCACAAACTAGAGATGGTTCATCTTGAACAAACCTGGCATCCCAGCTTGTAGAGAGAATGACCTGCCCAACTCTATCGGTGACATCATTTTAATGGTCAGTTTGGCCAGATAGATTGCTTCATATTCCTGCAGAAAGAACCAAAATAAATCCTCATAACTACAATAACCAAATAATTCAAGTGACAGTAAACCTTTGGCTTATACTCCAATTCACTGAGCTCAAGCTTGTCCCAAACCAATACTTTTAATTTGTATTTTATTATCAGTTTACGGGTTCATAAACTCAAATATGTACTGGGAATATATACTGGAATATGTATGGGAAAAGTATCCAGGGCACAATTACCTATTCCGGTTATTCAAGATAAATATATTCTTAATTGCCACTGCAACAACACTGTACATTTTTTCCAACAAATTAAAAAATTGCACCAAACAAACCACAATCACATTAAGAAACCCAATGTATTTACATTTATACAATCACTAGAATACAGCAAGGGTGTTATATTACCACACACCACAAATATTAATAGAATCCTAAAACTTATGCACATTAAACATAACCATATCAAGATTTTTAAGTATGCCGACATACTTGCTAACTGCATATATCAGATTTAATAGTGTCTTACCTGCAGTTGGTGGACAAAACCTACGTTGGGGTTGATGCAAAATCTCCTCTCCTGTACGTAGCTGAATGCATCCCTGCAGTTACAATCACAGTTAATCTGAAAGCTTTATAAACTGCAACGATGAAGACTTTGTTGCAAGAGCCGTAGGTGGCAGCTCTTGTTTACTGGAAACAAATTACCTGTACTTCATCCCAAATGTTTCCATAAGGTAGGCAATCACTAAGGCAGCACTACAAGAAGCAAACATAGTAATGTTACTCAAACAGATGATTAAATTTTATTTTCGGAATAAAATACTACTGATCAGTGAAGATGTAAAACATTACATAGCTAAAAATGTTTTATTTCATAATAAGAATCTTTTTTCAATCTACCTAAAATTCTAATATACATAGATTATTTTTTAACCATACTCCAATATTAACAAGAGATAAAACATGGAAAAATGTGAATTAGTGAGTTTCTTCTTAAATATTGATCGAAAATATTTAATTATTTTAAAATCTATTTCATTTTCTTGATGCACCAAGGGCGGGAAGATATCGCTGAAAAACATCAGAATATAAACATATCAATCAATATCAATAATCAATAGTTTTTTGCTTTAAATATCTGAAATACTAAACTGGTAGCGTGAGCTTTCCTATTTTTAAGCAGTTATGAGAGCAAACATTAAACTTCTACTGCCAAAGTTACTCAACAGGTTGTTGCTAGGTAACCAGAGAATGGGTGAGTTGCTAGGTAACCAAAGACTGAGTGAGTTAGTTGATGCCATCAACCTTGCTCAGCTGGCAGTGAGAGGTTGAGCAGCTGAAGTCTTTCCTCTGCCTACATCCCCCAGAATGCTGCGTGGTTCTGGGTCAGAGTTCAGTAAAATGATTGAATACTGAAACAGAGGTATTATGTATTGACATTGATCATGTTGCTATATACATATTCTGTTTTTGATTTGCTGTCCAGCCCTTGATGCACCTTCACTTTAGGAGCCTCTTGTGTTTTTATGGCCTATAATTGCAGACATACAACAAAGTAATGCCTCACCTTCTAGAGATCCCTGCATTACCATGAACCAGCACCTTTCCTACAGGAGCAAAACCCAGGTCACTTAACTGAACAGAAAAATATTTAAAGCATGACAAACAGCAAGGAAACTTACCATCTGTTGCTAAGCAGCCATCAATAAACTCTTTAGTCTGCAAAAAGAAAATAAAAGACAGTATATTGTAAATAATCTCAATGTTCTTTGAGTGAATAAAATGTTTTTTTTCTACAAGGCCAAACCTAATCCATGACTTACCTTAGGAAAGAAACGAATTATATTTTCTACTGGATTGTCAGCAATATCTAAAACAAGATATCTACAAGAAATATATGAAATTAGATTCACTCAAACAATGAGCATATATGATGTTCTGAGCATATTATGTGTGTGTTGCCTTACCTAAATCTATGAGAGAAATTGGGTTTGATAAAATTGGCTTCAATGTCTTGGCGAACACAGATGATGTGTGTTATGCCGTGTCTCTCAAGAGTTGGCAGCTAGAAGGAGACAAAACAGAACAGTGAGAGCTACAATTAAAACCGGGTTCATTTTCTTTTAGAAATACATGTGTTTATTTGGATGATTCTTCATAGTATTACCTTGCTTTTCATTGCAGCAGAGTAGGGCCCTAAAAACAGTCCAGGTAAAATCTCCTGAACACAAATATACATAATGACACACCATCAGCAAATACAGCTACATTTCATGGTTTAGCTGCTACGCTGCACACCAAGTACAGTAGAGCGGCGCTCGTCTGACAGCCGGCTCGATAAGATTCCTATCTTTTAATATCACATTTATAAGGAAACTGTTTCCCAGCAATGATTTCAGACTGTGACTGAAATGAAAAGTAACATAAATTAAATGATGCTTTGCAGACAAAACGCTGATCAGGCATAACATTATGACCACTGAGGGGTTAAGGCTGGCCTGTCCAGTCTGAGTAATCTGCTGATAGAACCAACAATGGGCACAAAAGCTCCAGAACCGGACAGAGGTGTAGAAGAAGCTGGCCTTCGTTTTCTGTTCAATCATGTAGACAGCGGAGTACATCGCTTTTCTGGGAAACACACCGTACACTAACAAGGAGGATTTTAAATATGCAACCCAGAATGTTCTGATTTAGCCTTGTACGGTTTTAATTTAAAAAAAGAAGAAGGAAATTTTCTGTAAATACATTGGCTGAGTCATAACTCCTCCCTCTGCAGGCATTTTAATGACTGTCCAGGACATCCAGTGAGTGTGGGAGAGAGGCTCCTGTTGCAATAAAAAGCTGTGATTACAAAAATAAAACTACAATTGATAACCGGGATGCTATGTCAGCGATTAGACTTATGTAAATGTACTACATAATGGTCTAAATACCTGTAACTAATTTTACAGGGATTTGCCAACATATAAAACTCTCACTTCTGAAGTGATTGCTCCTGTTGTCACAATTACAGCCTGGCATCAACACTGAGACAAATTTTTAATTACTTCAAAGTCGGAGGAAAGCTTCAATGATCATTAACTTTTAATTTGAATAATTAAAGCTTAAAATCAGTTTCTAAAGAAATATTATCTAGAGCAGTGGCACCTTAAAATCTGTTATTGACCCACCGGGGTTGTTTTGGCTTTTATTTGTGCCTCAGAACATAATTTATTGTCTTAAAATATTACTTTGAAGACATTTCTTCCTTTTACTAAACAGATAGCTGCAATCTTTTAGAGACAAACTTAAAAAAAACTATGAGCTACTGAACTGGAAGCCTGGAAAACCCTGGAACAATTCATGGCTCTCTCTCCACAAAACTCCATCCAAATGTTCCTGGTGAGTAAAAAAGTACTACCAACCTGCTATATCTCTTTTCTGGGGTAAATTCCTACGCTGGTGATTTGTTTCTACACCGACAGATATAGTGGGAACTGAAAGGGTTAAAGAAAGGGCCCAGAAAACATTCCTATACTTGAAGCAAACATATATGCAGTGAGACATGTTTCACTCAGGTCCATGTTTTTTGTTACAAAGCTCTTGATTTTACCAATTTGGCAGAGGGAGGGGAGCATGGACTACTAGATCCACTGTTGACATGTCACTGAGGAAAATCATCTCTGCTGTTGTGAGAGTCATGAGACTGTCCTACAGCAACATTCTTCAGTCAGAGGCCTCTTAGATTTGTTGTAAGACTGACTGCTACTGGATCCCCACAGCATCCCCATCTACAAAGACTCTTTGAAGATACTTTAATGAAATTATTTCCACCAACATTTAATTTTTCTTTGGGATAAATAAAGTATTTTAAACTTAATTTGAATTAAAATGAATGTTTTTAGCCGCAACATAGGAACCAACAGACTATTAGGCAAATAGCTATAATGTTATGCCTAATCTTAATCTGTGAACAATGAACATATTGCTCTATACCCTGTAAATGTGTAGCTTCTAGCTACGCAGAATAAAGTGTTTGTTTAGGCTTAAAAACCTTTTGTGAATTTCCCACATGCAGTGATGTAACATACCTGCATTTCTCTTCTCATCGGATAAGCCCAGTCCTGCAACAGGAAGATGTATAAGAACGTTTAGAGCCTGAGAGGACAATTACTCTCAAGTTTATGTTGCTTCACACAAATTATGCTATGTTGATGTGTGCATTCGTGGCTAATGCCTGTTAGCTTCTCGGTGTTGGTTACGTCAAGAAATTCATCAACATTAACGGGTTTAAAGACAAACAGTTTTTTGTGCATCAACAACACTTGGTCATATCCGCAAAATGTCCCACAAAAAGGCCATATGAGCGCATATTTTCTCCTGCTGGAAAATAAGGCTGCTTGTTAGCTTGGGTTAGCTGCTCACAGGCAGTGTGCGCTAGGCAAGCTGACGGTCTCTCACCAGAAGCTCCTCCTTTGTCGCGGGTAGAGACGGGAACTGCAGTTTGTTTTCCTCCTCCATTCTGCCGTGTGTTCGGGCTTCACCGGCTGAAAAGATGATTTTCTTGTCACAGCGGGGTTAGCTGGATAAACGATACAATTTGTGAAGAGGCTCAACGTGCGAGTCCGCCATGCTGTTACCTGACAACAGTGTCACGTGACCCTTCAGCCGACGGCAAGAAGGAGGGGAAGAAGCGCAAAGATGCAATAAAGGGAGGCGGAACTGGCGACATCTAGTGGCCATTGCACGAAAAATGGACACACGCAAGAAAATCACGTTTAGATATTTTTTCTCTTGGTTGAGCTTTGACCCTGATTTTCAATTAAGGCGTACCACTTGTAAAGTTACACAAAAATAAATTAACAGTAATATTGGTTTATTTAGCCTGTCATAGAGAGAGAGAAAAATGGGTGTTGAGCTTTTGTACAATTTTGATCATCATGGGAATGATCTTTTGCATGTATTGCTTGTCTGGACCTCTTGGAGCATGCTGATTTGACCCTGGTTGTTTGAGACACAGACGGTCCTTCTGCCAGCAACAGACTCCATGTTTATCTTTTTAAAAAATACGCTCTTTTAAATACTGACCTCTGGTATTTTGTTTATCTTGTGTCTTTCATTTCTTTGTCTTTAACTTCTGTGTCAGCAGCTTTCAAGTAGCTATACATTTCTTTGTAGGACACAGAAAAACACTTAAGCTTCAAAGTTCACAACACTGAGCAGACCTTCAAATAAGCCAAGTGAAAAAAATAGGCATTGCATAAAAAATAAATAAATCAAAGAAAAATGTTTAATGTAGGAAAACATTCCACAGGTGTGCAATCTCAAATATAGAATATTTAATTACATGGGTTAGGTCCCTGATTATTCCTTCACAAGTTTTTCACAGGTGCTTAAATATTCTCAATGTTTGAGTTTTCCAATATGTGGACTGCACCTGCAGTAAATCTTGGAAAGTGAAAATAATGTGTGTGAAGCAAAAGCTTCTTTTTAAGTTTTTAGCTATTTTCTATATGTGACTATCTTCTGCATCCAAAGATCGATAAATGTCAAAAGCCTGTCCTAGAAGAAGTCACGTGGATGTATACGAGGAGTGTGTTTTTGGCTTATTATCCTTATTTTGAAGCAAGCACAAAAATCTTAATTTCAAAATAGTAACTATAATACATGAGTGTCAACATATCTTTCCTTCAACTCTCTTTTGTCAAATGTTTGACTAAGTTTTCAGTTTAAGTTTTTCTTTGCTTTATATATTAATAACTATACCTCATAGTGGGAAAGGAAAACAACATTTGTAAAGTTGTGTGAATAATTTGTACATGCCTGTGTTGTTGTCTCTGAGTCGTGGCGTCTGTTTGTTGCTATCTTATTCTTCAGTGTTTTGTTTACCATTGGGAGAAGATCTCTCTTTGGTCACATATCAGAAGAAGATGAAATATTTGTGTCTGACACAGGATTGAAAGTGTGTGCGTGTTTGTGTTTGGTTTATGAGTGAGTTTGTTCGTGAGTTCATATAATGGACCATCGCTTTGCAGCGCAGCTGGTCAGCATGCAAGGACACAGTAAAAAATTGCTTCCTTATCAGATACGGAACAGAGATATTTCCTGCTGCTTCTATTCCGCTGACACACACTCGTCCCAAATTAGTCTTTGAAGAATATCAGCTACACACATTTCACTTTGGAACACATTCCTCATCTGTTTTTTTTCTCTTTCCAGCTTCAGCTTCTGTTTTCCAGGCGCTCTGTGTGAGGTGGTTCCCCTGTACAGTGCAAATCTCCCAGAATTAGCTGCTTCTGTGATCAGCCCTACAAGATGGAAAAATGAATAACAATTCAATTATGCAAACATCACTAGCACTTGAAGAATGTCGATGCCGTTTTAGAGAAGATGCACATATGGATAGTCTTACAAATTGCACAGAAGAAGCACAGCAAAGTGTATTTCTCACACCTGTCAGTGTGTAAACTAAAACTGCATTTATCCGTCTTTGGATCCAGTGGACTTTTCTATGCCTCAATGTTTCTCTGACGGGAACAATCAAACCGGCAGTCTTCTCTTGTTGCATTTTGGATGAACAGGTGGCAGACATTCATCACAAGAGGAAAAAGGACAAAGGGCAAGACTGAAGTGCAAGTTTTGTCATAATGCATTGGCTGGAATTGCTCTACTAGAATCGTCATGTTTAAAAAAAGCCATTTTAAATAGATTTCTTAAATCCGCATTAATTTGTGCCATTTCCCCAGTCCCTTTTTTTTACCAAGACATTTATACTGAAAGCAAGAAGACAGGGGACTGCAGTATATAAAAACAATGCAAGGTTGGTATTTCCAAGCAGTATACATTGGCATACTGCTTGGAAATGAATCTTGTATTCATTTAAAACTGCATTTTCAGAACAAAAAAGAGCTTCACACTCTGCTGAATGTGAGTATTTTGTGTACTGGTCAAACGGCTCCTAAACAAAACTTTGACCGAATAATAAAGAAGACAAAAACAAAACTCATCCGATTACTGGATGTTTTCTGTAAGGAAACAGAAAAACATTCCTATTAATAATGAAAAGACTTCTCCATAAGGCTAGCTCAAAAAAGAATATAATTATGAGAGAGATATCACAGCGACTGCTCTTCATAAGGGTGCAGTCAGACAACGGGAACACATATAGAGCATAACCTGAAAATCTGCCTAAGGTGTGGGGATTGTACTTTGTCATAACATATTTTTATATTCAGTGATTTCACTCATGCAAGCCAACTTTAATCCCCAAAGAATATTATGAAAAGCCCCCCTGCCTCTTCAAAAAAAAGCTTCCACTACTTTCATTAATAAACGCCATCAGCATCAGTGAAGAGAAACTTTGCTCTCTTGGGAAACTATGGTCCCACTGTGAAAGCTCATCATGCATTCATCCGTGCAAATGCTGAAGGTGTTAAGGTCCTATTCAATATTACTTTGCAGTTCGTCACCAAGGCATTCAATAAGATTCAGATCAGCAAGGTAAAGAAGCTTTGTGATTAACTCGGTTTTATCCACTGCTCTTTGCAATGTTAGGCGGGTCTCGGGGGGGAGAGAAGGGCTAAAATAGTTCAAGGTAGGAAATGCAACCAGGTGTGCAGGTTTCAATACATTTCTAAAAGTGGCTGTGAGTAAACTCCAAGCACAAAATACTACCTAGAAACGCATTTTCATCCTAATGCTGTTGCTCTGGCCTTTCCCTGCTCTCCCACAAAATGCAAATAATGCATGAGACATGAGTGGAGGAACTTTTATTGTGGCGTCGAGAAAATCATCATTATGAACTCAATGGCCAGACTAGACTCCCTATATTATTAAATGCACAAATGATTGACACCTGGCAGAAGACAACACATGTAATACAAACAGATGCACAACTTTTGAACCAGCAGCAAGGATGAGTTTTAAACCACTCCTTTTTTCTAACTGTCTGTGTTTGCTAGTTGTGCTCCAGCACCAACACTTAAACGGGAACAAGTACAGTTTTTTTTCGTTCTCTTTTTGTTATCCTTTATGAAAGCACAGTAGCTACTGTTGTCTCAGTTGTTCACTGCCTTGTCCAAATCTTGTGCAGCTAAGTTTAAAAATGCTAGAAAATGCTTTTTTCTTCAGCAGTGGAGTGTGCAGAGAGACCGAAGTGGTTATAGTTAGTATTTGTTGTTTATTTTTTGATTAAAAAAAAATATATCCCTGCTACCGTGTAATTTTAAGGCTCTCTGTAAATGTTCCTTGACTCTTTAACAACATTTTTATTATTCTTTTTCATTGTCTGTCGTGGTTCTTTTAAAAGGGGGTCTGGCTGTGGCTGGTTTGTAGTGAAATTAACTTCTTTCCACTTTCAGATTAAAATGGTCCAACACCACACATTGAAGGATTTTGAAGTTAGTATTACAATTAGTATGTTTTGTACCAGTAATACTTTCAATTATCATGGTCTCTTTTCAATAACCACTGTGTTTAATAGTTGAGTAATGAGAAACCTTTATTATTGGCCATCGGTTGGTATTAAACCAGTTGAGATTGATTTGCACATAGCAGTAGCAGTACTTTTTAAATACTGACAGATTCCAGATGGTTTCATGGTTTTCTGCAGATCCTTTCTTCATGTCTTCTTCTCCTCTTTCGGCTTTTCCCTTCAGCGGTCACCACAGCGAATCATCTGTCTTTATTTAGCCCTGTCCTCTGCATCCTCTGCCCTCCCACCAGCTGACATCATGTTGTCCTCTTTCACCACATCAATAAATCTATTTCTTCTATGTCATTTCTTCATGCACTCGTTACTTATTCGCTTTACCATTCTACTTATGTGAATTAAATTGCTTTAGTTTCTTTGCATGTGTGGATTATTTGGGTTGTTACCAATATTTTGTGTCAATTGAAATGCTAGAAAGATATTCACAGAGAAAAACATAAATGTGTTTGATCCTTATTTTATCCATTGTTTGTTTTCTCCTGTGATGTCTGATTTTGGCAGCGTGCAATTTTTGTGTGTGTTCAAAAAACAAAATCAACCACTTACCTTTTATTGTTTATAATTGGATTTTGATCAAATTACCAAAATGTGGATGGATTATTAAACATCAAAAGCATTTTTATATCTTAGTCTATACTTAGCTGACACATTATCCATATTAACAGAGCACCTGCACCTTATCAAGAT
The DNA here is from genome assembly GCF_904066995.2 of Poecilia reticulata. NCBI lineage: Eukaryota > Metazoa > Chordata > Actinopteri > Cyprinodontiformes > Poeciliidae > Poecilia > Poecilia reticulata. The sequence goes on along the minus strand of NC_088832.1, from coordinate 25,328,233 downwards.
TTAACCCTGCCCCTTGCCTATTCATCACTGGAAACAGACAACAGTGCACTGATAAACAAGCTTTTGGACCAATCCATATCCTGAAGACCTTTTTATTTACAGGGCCCCAAAAAAGGGCATCATCTAAAAATCTATCAGAAAAGCTCCTCGATCCATTTTCCAATCTGGTACACTAGATGGCAGTCAAATATAATCATTTAACATGCAATAAAGATAGACAGACTTCAGTTAAAGATGGCCATCACTGGAAAATGGTTTGAGTTCTGTTCCTCTGAGCGGGATGATGGAAAAACTGTTTTCTGAAGCAGAAATATTATTGTTTTTACTGTACGTGCTTAAATACTGGCTTCTTTAAGTTTGTACATGCTTCAGGTATGTAGTATAGTGAATTTCTATATCTATATATTTTAAGATTTTTGTTGGCTCTATGGCCTTTATTTGAAAGTAGTTTGACAGGAAACAGGGTAATGAGAGAGGAGGAAGACATGTGGCAAATGTCACCAGACCAGGAATTGAACCTGTGACCAACGGCACGAGGACTAAGGCCTCGTGCAAAGCACGTGGGTTGTGCTTTGCTTCTGAGCCACCACAGCACTTGCTATATCTACATTTTTATAACAAGTCAGTGACTTTCCAACATGCCTTACGAACTGAAACATACAGCATTCAAGAGAAACTCAGCACCACAGCCTGAACTCCACACTTAATATTTTACTGCACTCAAAGTTGACAACACCCTCCAACCATCCCCATCACCCATTCCCACCCCCACCCCCACCCTGGTTATTGAGCCTGCAGCAGAGTCTCAGCAGATCATTACTAAATTACTGATTACAGGCGTAAAGCGATACAAATGAGGAGGTTGCCCCTGATGCTTAATTGGTAGGATGTAATAACGGAGCAGTGATATGTGGGCCCTTAATTGTGTGTTTACTGGGCTATTTATTGGAGGGTGTCCCTCCCCTGGCTGGTCGCTGATGAGGTGAGCTGCGTTTCCGCTGGCGTGCTATCAATCCTGCTTCATTAAGGACGCGCAGGATGGGAAGTGAGACCGGCGCGAAGATTGCCTTCCAGACTGACGTGGGCAGAGGAGTCAGCCGTGTTTATGAATTCTAAATTCCCACTGACAGAAAATCCATGTAGCAAAGCAACCATAAATAAAGAGCCTAACTTCTCTGCTGATTCTTAGCTTTCGAGAGCGAAATTAGGTTTCTAAATGAGGGAATCTGGGAAACATTTTCAAGTTGAAAAGTAATGTTTATGCAAATTTAAATTTGATTTTGTTTCCCTATATGTTCCTGTATTTAGAGAAGAAACCTTAATTAAAGCTGTATTTTGAAATTCCTTTATGCTTGACATTAATTTCAGTAATTCTTGTTTCATCTTCTCAAACTAGATAAGAGTGATCTTGAGTACCATGATGAGTTCCGAATCTCTTAACGTAATAACAAGGAGGAGGGTTTTACATGACAACTTCCGTGACCCCATCGTTTCTGTGCAGATGTGGAGATTGGAAGCATATCCAAATCAGCTGTAACAGATAGGAGTTGTCAAAAGGGAGCAGTTATTATGCACTATTATTGTATAATTAATTGTAATATGGATCACAAAATGTCAATACAATGTGTAATTCTTGACCTGCCATATACACATGGATTATGATTCACATTTTCCACTACTGCAAACTTTCACTATAAGGATTGGTATCTTTGCTTTTTGTTATACAGCATTTACTGTGGAGCCCTCATTCTTAGATTCTGGCTCAAGAACCACTTGGGCTGAACTTGGTGCTGCTCAGAAAACAATTGTGGGTTCTGAGATAATACACGTCAACAGCCAAAAAGAAGAGTTGTTCAAGACTACTCCAAAAAAGATAGAAACTCAAGTGGATAACAGTGCATCAGGAAAAAGTACTGATGTCTTCTCTCGCTATGTTCCATTAACCTCTGAGTTCACAACTTTGGTCTGGGAATGTTATCTCACCCAGTTAGAAACAGTGGGATTTGATATGCTCCCTGGTTAGGCTAACTTTGTGAAAAGTAATATATTTATCTGAACTGTGTACGTACCGTAGAAATATGTTTAATAAACAATATTGTGTATAATTGTGTGTGTGAGCAACTTACATTGTCGGCAGCACAATCGATTATTTTTGTGTGGATTGGTGGAAAATTTTAACTTTAATACTCAAATATTTGACTTCTAACTTTAATACTCAAATATTTGACTTCTAAGAACCTTTCTGGTAATTTGCCAGCTTCCAACATGAAAGTTTTTACTTCTGGGTAAAAATGGAGGGATAAGTTATGCAGTGACTATGCATGTTTTATTATTGTTTAGTTCTTAGGACATTATAGTAACAGATAAACAATTTAACCCCTTAACTGTCAGGATGACACCAGGGTCCACATGAACCCATTGACTTACATGTGTGCATTTTGAGGGTGGCAGTAAAGGAAATTTTATTTATTTTTCTAAAATCTTATCAGTATCCTAGAAAATGCAAAACTTGTTACCAGTCTCAAATCAATCTAAAATCAGTCTAAAAAATAAAGTATTTTTCTTAATGATTGAGGTCTTATTGCAAACTTCAAAGATGACTACATTAAATGTGTATTTATAAAATATACTTGATTTTACATATCATAATCCTGATATTGACACTTCAGTGGGAAATTGAATTACTACATTGGAACTATTTGCCAAATAATATGACAGACTGCTGTGACAGGAGCTGTGGTATTGCATCAGTAGGTCTGGAGTGGCAGAGAAGTATGTTAAAGTGACACATATGATAACTGTGAGACAGCAGTGAGGTTACTACAAGTGTGCTGTAGTGACATAGAAAGTGTAGGTGCAGGTGGGACTACATCAAGGATTAGCTCTAAGCCCCTATGTGTTTGCTTTGGTGACAAACAAGCTAACAGATTAGGTTAGACAGGAGTTTCCATGGATTATGATGTTTGCAGATGACATTGTAATGTGCAGTGAGAGCAGGTAGAGGGAAAGCTAGAGATGTGGAGATGTGTACTGGAAAAGAGAGGAGTAAATATTGGCTGCAGCAAGTCAGAATACACCAGTGTAAAGGTCATGTTACAGGGACTTGAAGTAAAGAAGGTAGAGAACTGTAGCTACTTGAGACTGTCCAGAGCAATGGAGTGTGTGGAAAAGTGGTGAAGAAGAGTATGCAAGCAGGTTGCAATGGGTGGAGAAAAGTGTCAGGTGTGATGAGTGATGAAAGTGTATCAGCAAAAATGAAAGGAAAGGTGTACATGGTGTGAGAGTAGAGGAAGCAGAGGATAGAAATAAATTGAGAGAGATGTTTGGTGTAAAGACCACTGAAGGGAAAAGTTGAAACAGAATAAGAAGATTGGTACTATTTGCTGTTGGTAGATTGGTGCTATCCAAATCAAGAATTTAATTATTTAAAAAATAAAACATGAAACCTTGTTTCAATATGAGAAATAATGAAGGGAACATAGAATAATTAGCCAATTAGGTCTAGCCTTTTTTTTCCTTACAAGTATATTGGTATCTCTCTCTTGCTCTGATATTCATAGGCTTAGGGAATAATTTGGAATTTTTTTCTTGACCAGACATAAAGCAAGAGGAAATTATTGGATGACTACACTTTGATTATAATGGATTTTCTATACCAGCAGAATGAGAAATATCACAAAATTTTGCACATTTTCCAAATCTTTGGAACATTACCAGCAACATAGCACCTTTCAATCATGATAAAGTTTTCTGAAAAGTCTTGTGAGGTACATATGTGCAAAAAAACAAACAAAAACCCCCCAAAACAAACTTATTTCTGAGGGTCCAGGTCCTGTTCAACTATTTAGTAATATCTTTTAACATTGTGTTACTTGCGTATTTACTGGAGTGGTGCTCATCAAAAAAAGTTGAAGAACCACTAATGTTCAATGGGGAAACCATTAAGAGAGTGCCCACATCTTTTGGTGTTTCCAAATAGCAAGCTTTAATTTGCCAGCTTTATGGCTAAACCTTCTTTGCAAATCCAGCCTTTCCAAGCTTCTCTGTGTGAAACCATTGCTGACTTGTGTGCAACTTGCATTTTGCTAAATAAGTCTCAGCTCATCTGTCTGTAATGATATTTCAAAATATGTGAGAATGTAATTATTCTTGCATGCATATTTGCTTGGGGCATTCATGTTTACTGTGGGTGGAAGACTGCCTCGTTTATCATCTATTTATCATTGAAACAATATTTGCAGCCTTCTGGGGCCCAGTACAGTAAAAAGTCAGGGCCTTGATAATGACAGACTGCTGTCATCTTCTGACTTCTTTAATCATAGGGCCACCCCTGGGCCTTTCTCTCAGAAAATTTGTTCCCATCCAGCCAGCATCCCTTTTAAAAAATGCAACACTTTATATCTGAGACAGACAGCTCAGTGCTATATGTTCTTTTAATATTCAACATCAGTTGCTCATCTGTGTGTCTGCTGTGTGGTGTATGATCAAAGACAGTTGTGAGAAATCATAACCCATTGCAATGTGCTTGAGTTGAAGGTGATTTGCGTCGTCAGGGAAACCATCATTCTGTTAGTTTATTTTTCGATCTGCATCAATGAACATTCAGACACGGTTTGGACCTGTTAATGAGACTGCTGATGAGGATCACATGCCTCCGCACAATGTAAACTATGTGGGTTTAAATAAATTACAATATTGGTCAGACTGACTGGCCTCTGCTGGAAAAATATTTAGAGGTCTTTAATGAAGTTCTCACACAGCAAACTCTCGGCTTTGTTAAAAGAGCTAGACTAAACTAAAATCAATCACCAAACCCTGGGCGTCATGTTGCATTTACGGTCAACAGCCCTGAAAATACAAGAATATTTTCACCTGAAGGCAACTAAGAGTGCTTATGACTGTCTTAAAAGAAAACTGTCTTCCAAATCTCAAAAGCAGATCCAAACTGTACGACCATATCTACTTGTTTGATACATTTGGTTTTCTTTTTGAGTCATTTTTGCTGGTGGGCAGGCATGTTTTGAATTTGCCAGTCCTAGAGAGGATGCATGCTTGCCCCTGGGAAATTTAGCCGAGGCTTGCATAAAGCACGGCCAATCAAAATAAATTGGGAGGGCTCGTGTCACATCAAGTGCAGCCTTTCTGCCGTCATGTTTTCATTTCTGACCTGCCTGCAGAAAGGCGAAAAATGACTTTATCCAGCCTTCCACTAACTCAAGCCATGCAGCATCTTTTTAAAAACACATGTGTCCATGTCAACATTTATTTGGGAAGATGAAAGATGTGAGCGGATAGAGTTTGGAAGTCATCCTTTTAATGATCATGACATCATTTTCTTTCACTGGATATGTGTCATCTGTCCAGGGTTTCTGGACAAATGATCTTGTCCTTACTGGATACAAATGATTTAAATATAATCTCAAGTAAAGTATGGCAGACACTAAGAATTCCCCCAGGCATTGCCAAACAGAAAGCCATACTACTGCACAGCCCAGAGCTGTGAAATGTCAGTTGGACTTGCAGTTGTGATACTCGTAAAAACCCATTTAAATGTGAGGCAGCGTATATATGAATATTTATTTAACTGAATATTAACCAAATAATCACGCATAACTAGGGGGGTGGAAGCCATGGCTGGACTGGGACTGAAAATGTCAAGTTTTGTAGGTTGTGAGTGGGATCAAAATGCAGACAGAGACTTAGGATGAGCATAGTGAAGAATTTAATAATTAACACAAGTCTACAGCTCTTATGCAAGGCGAACAGGCGTAGACACAGTAACTGGAGGAATAAAGAACAAGGAAAACCAATAGGATGATGTGCTGAGGTGAGGGTGGAGAATGACTTGAATATAGGTAAGATAATCAGGGGGATTTGGAACGGCTGTGGAGGAGAGAAAAACAGGAAGATTGAGACACTCCAATCATTTAGCGAGAAGGTGAGTGAATCTTTAGTGCAGACAGAACTTCTTTGTAGCTCTGCAGGAGATTAAATTATGCTATTTTGTTTGTGCAAAGACAGTATACATTGTGAAGTGTTGCAAACAGTGTATTAAACATATACAGTGGTGTAAAAATGTATTTGGCCACTCACTGATTTATACTTTTAAATGTTTCAGAATAACAAACAAGTAAAAAAACAAACAAACAGATAACCTAAATTAAAAACAAAATTTCACTGATTGTTTTATTAATTAAAAGAAAATGAACTATTAAAAACAAGTTGGCCTGAAGTGAGTAGTAATTTATTTATTTATTAAGATTGAACTAATATTTTGGTTCAATTTCACTAGTGACACCAAGGCTTGATTACTGCCAGACATGTAGATCCCATCTGACATCATGAAGTAGGCTTAACATATGAAAAAGCAACACATAATATCCCGATTTAAACAAATCCTGGAATAGATGACAAAATAAATAAAAAAAATCATTCAGATAGCAGTCTGGAAATGGTAACAAATCACTTCTAACCACTTTGGGGCTTCTTGGAAGCAATAGTGGGAGCCATTATCCACAAATGGAGAAATGCAAAGGTCCATTTCACATTTGGCAAAAATAACTCAATGATTCACAAAACTTTTGGGAAAATCTTCTGTGGACTAAAAGGGGAAAAAAAGAAGAACTTTACACAAAGGTGTGTGTTTTGCTTCATCTGGCGTATCCCCAAATTGACAACTAACATCAGGGACGGCACACATGCGGCATTCACTATTACTTCAGTCAAATAACCCACACCTGCAACGTCTAGTTGGCAACCGATGCTCGAAGCGATTCTATTTAACCTGTGCTATTCAAAAGTACTAACACCTCTGAATAACCCAGCAAAGGTCGACATGCACTAATTTGTCTTCTTCAGGACGACGGCTTTATGTGTAATTAAATGTGGCAATTGACATGCATTAACTGTGCATGTGTAAAGAGGAGCTTAAACAGTAGCTGCCACTGAGGTGCTGGTGGGAGAACCACAGCGGCAGCTACCGCAAAATGAAAGGGTTTGGAGTGACTTAGTCAATGTCCAAGCCTGTATCTAATTAAGATTATGTGGCTGTTCATGCTGGAAGACCCATAAAGGTGGATTAATTAAACAAATCTGCAGTCAAGAGCGGGCCATATTCCTCCACAGTGATGTTTCTTGATGATTCTTAATGGACTGAAAACTACCATCATCTCATAAAGTCAGAATACCAAACGATGTGACGCCTACTAAGGATGTGGTTTGAGGATCTACCGTATCCCATGTTTGAGCATCAGCTTATCAGAACAAAATCAAACACAGCTAGAAACTGAAAGAAACCTCATACCTATCAAATATCTAATCCTCCTCGCTGTACCGCACAAAACAACAAGTAGGGTTTTTTAAATATATTGTTTTACTTCTCTTTTTAATAGTACTTTTGGTTTGTCCAGTTTAAGAAAATCTGAAACTTCACCTGTTCTGAATTAATGTCACAGGTAGAAACATGTAAATGCAACTATCTTGACTAAATGCTCCCTATCACTCGTAACTTTACTTAGCCATGCGAGTTTTAAAACATCATATTATTATATGATGTTTAATTAATTAAATTTTGAAAAATTGAAAAATGGGACTAAAATGGTAAAATGAAACGTGGACATGTAAAGATGAATAAAACCATTTTCTTTTTACAATATGCCATGTTCCTCAGTGAATTTTCTTCCTGTGATTATTCCTTTTGTGTCTTGCATCACTTCATACCACTGCCTTTTGTCCCTTATTTCCTGTCATATTTCCGCCACTTTTTTTCCTCTCGCTTTCTCCTCTCCATTTCTCCTTGCAGACATTTCTTTGATCCGAGGATCCCACGCCTTTTATGCCCCTCTCCAATCCTCTTGGGGTCTTATTAACAGACACACAGTTCTCATGTTTTATTGTCCATGATAAACCTTGCTTCTGATCTCTCATTACCAACTGGCTCTTTGGAAATGGGCCCTCAAACCCTCAGGCTTAATTTTGCCCGTAATGGGGCAAAAAGCTAAATGCTCAATCTGAATATGTTGGGAAGCAGGTCCCTGTGCGTTAATATGCCATCAGCTCATCTCGGGAACTTGCAAATGTTGGCTGTTTTTTTCAAGTACATTGAATTCAAAGTATGTTAAATCTTAACATAGTGACTCAAATATGCTTGCACAAGCGCACATCCAGTCACTTTAGCAATTGTAAAGCCAAGGCACACTTTTGCTCACGTGTACACGCATGCAGGCCGTATTATACAGACTGATGTGTCTTACACATCTGCACAAATGTCTTACATGATGTATTTCATGCTGAGTCTGTCTTTCAGCTCTGTGGGGGATTCTGCCATACTCTCAGTCTCTGCCACACATCCTTTAAGTCCCTGCAGGCGACAATGTGACAGGAGACCACGGACTTCCAAAACTACATTTGGCTGACTTCTTTTTTCTTTTTCTTTTCAGTTCTTCCAATTCCATCCCTGTAGGTTTTGATCTTTTTTCCATTTGTAGGTCATACATGCATGAAGCAAGTGCATTACTATATCATATAGGAGAAGGTCATTTATCATGTCGGATGATCCAGTTATTTTGTTCTAATAATCTGCCCTGTTATTGCAAAGTTAAGCTAGTTTTTATCTGGTGTCTTTAAATATCGCTATATTTTGCTGTCAACATGGACAGTTGTGGGATATTGACAAGTTCAAATGATGACTTAACCCATAGGCCTGAAGTGTAGTGTAGTTTTTTTTTAGGACTTGCCACCATAATGTTAGAGACACTAAATGAACTGAATTAAAATGCCAGAGGCATTAGCATCCAGCTTTTCAACAATGCCATTCAACTGTGGAGCCAATAACAAACGAGTTACAATGCTGCCTTCATCATGCAAATGCATCTTCTCAGGATAACATAATTTGTACAGCAGTGCTGGCTCCTAATACAAATAAAGAAATGACGAGTTGAAGAAGTAAATTAATTTTCTGGAGACCAAAGTTAAAAAGACAAAGTGCCATTCAAAAGTATTAAGACCTATGTCATTACACTGTATGAAGTTACAACCACAAACTTATATTTTGTAAGAATTTTAACACAAGTGCATAATTGTGAAGAGGAAAAACACAGAATTTTCCAATCTTTAAATTATAAATGTATGAATATATGAAAACTTTTGGCTTCTGATGATTCTGAGAAGCTTTCCACGATAGAAAACTCAATTCTTTCTTCTTTGCAAAATAGCTCAAACTCAGCATCAAGAACATTTGTGAAAATGTGTGTCTTTAAGTGTTGCCAAGGTCCTTTTTTTGCATAGGTCTAGACTTTGACCAGGCCATTCAAGCGCATGAATGTGCTCTGTTATTTGAGAAACATCTAAAAGTTTCTCCCTCCCTAGTTGTGGATCTCTGCAGCTCCTGCAGAGTTAACATTGATCTCTTGGCTGCTTCTCTGATTGCTGCTGTCCTTTCCCAGACGGTCAGTTCAGGTGGTCAGTCATGTCTAGTTAGGTTTACAGGTTGGCCATACTGTTTTTATTTTTGTGCTATGGAGTAAACAGAGCAGCATAAGATGACCAAACCTTAGGATATTTCTTTATAACATAACCTTGTTTTAATCTTCTCCTCAGCTTTATGGCTGCTCTGTGCAACATGTTCCTGGGGCTTAATGAAGCCATTTGTTCACAAATGCTTTTTTCAACAAACTTCCTCACAGAGCAACTGTTTTGATACTGAAATAAAATCACACACAAGTAAACTGGACATACTAATAATTAGATTACTTCTGAAGACAGTTGGTTGCATAAGATTTTATTTAGGGATTTTAATTAAAGGGGACAGAATATTAAAAGTGTATCTGCTGCTTTCCACTTCACTATGCTGCACTTCTCTAAAAATAATAAAAATCTCCCAAAGAAGGTCTTAAAATTTGTGGTTGTAATGTAACAAAATGTGAGAAAGTTTAATGGACATGAATAATTTTGCTCAGCTCTGTGTCACAGATGGTGGGTTTTTCTTTCTTATATTTTCCTCTTCTTAGTTTTCCCCTACCTCTCTTTTTCTTTTCCACGATTCAAAATAATCCCAATGCAAATACTAATAAAGGTTTTTTAAAAATATATAAAGTGAAGCTTTATAGCTCCATTTGTCGATGAAAAACTGTTACACTTCTTTTTGGCACTCAGACAACAACTCTGATTGCTACACTGCCGGAGAGGACACAGTTAAAAAAGAAATAAAAATAAAAAAAAGTTTTGCTCAGTGGATGCTATTTTGTCGTGTTGCGAGTCTGTCTGCAGAGGAAGAAACCAACAGATAAGCTGCTGCTTCTCATGGGTCTGACTGTTTCTGTATCCCCAGGCAAGAATAAGATCTGAAGAACTGCCAATTGTTCCAGGCAGAGAAGTTCAAGTATCTTGGTTTCTTACTCACCGGTGACGGTGAACTGATGGAGGGAAGAATTGGACTGAGGGATTGGCGCCTCACCTGTTGTGACATGGGCGTTGTTCCAAGAGTCGGGTTTAAAAGAACAAGATTCAGATACAAACAACCGACATGAGATTCCTTCCTATTGTGGCTGGACTCAGAGAGTGATACAGTCGAATCCTGGAACAGAGCTGCTGTTCGTTCACATCAAAAGGAGTCAATTGAGGTGGTTCAGGCTTCTGACAAAGATGCTACCCGAGTTTCTACCCCTAAAGGATTTCCAGGTATAGCCCACTCCGAAGACACCCAGAGATAGATGTAAAACATGTTTTACTTTTTTTAGAAACCAACACACAAACCAAGAAAGTTTATGGTAGCCTACATAAAGAAATTTCATAGAAATCATCAATTGCCATTATCTGCTCAGCCTGCCAGAGATCTCCAGATCATTTTTCTTCCTTGTTCATTCCAGAATTTGTGAGACTGCCTGAATCGAATGCAAAGATGACAAGAATCATGAGCAAAGGCTGGAGAATATAGTATGAAGAGATTTATCTCTGTTTGAGCATCTCTGGATATGATATCTCCCAAACTCGCTCCAACATGAGACAACATGGAAGGAATGGGAATTATCTCGAGATAGAGAGAAAGTTGCAAACGAAGTGGCAATAAAAGGCAATGTTCTGTTTTAATTTACTAACCATTGATGTTATAATTACATCAGAACAGGAGAGTAATGTTTTATGCATCATGTGCCCTAACCGTCTGTTTTATGAATAAGTTTCCCTTAAATGTGTTTGACCTTTCAGAGCCTGTCAGCAGGAAACAAAAGCCTAAACTGACATGCATATCAAGTCATTTTTGTTTTCTATTATTTTGTTGGTTGAGTTGGGTGTTACTGGAAGTTATTGGAAGATGTGATGTTTTAAGGTGTGTTCCCAAATGCAGAAGGTAGAGGCAGCTTGTAGGCGGAGAGGTTTTAATGAAAAAATAATGAAAAACTTACGGAAATCCAGAGAGAGCACAGGGAGCCAGGGCAGAACAAAAAATATAAATCCAAAGAAAAAAACAGGGAGGAGAGCACAGAGTAGAGCGAGGAAGGCACAGGAGGAAACAGCAAGGAGTGTGAGGAGCAGAAGTATTTAAGTACTGGGAGAGAGAATGCGGAACAATGGACCTGGGCTGCATGGCTAGATAAATGCAGGTGTGAGGGGGGGAAAGAGAGAGAGTTGTACATGGGGCAGAGGAGAGTACATAAGGCTCTAGGAAATGAATCCAACACTAAAGAATAACTAGACCCAAGAAACATACTGAAACTAGAGAACAAGGAATAACTAGACACAAGAAATAAACATTATAAACTAGGTACACTAATAAAAGGACTGAATCAAAGTAAAACAGAAACATGGCTGATCTAATCAAAGAAAAGGACGTAAGGAACACAGAAAGTGATACACTCACAGAACCCAAATTCCTGCCAGGCAGTCCTGCTCTTTAGGTTTTAGTTGTCAATTCTGGATAGGAAGGTAAGAAATTAAATGTCATCAAACCTCTGACCAACCGTTGCTATAAGTCTTTACTTATGTCATGCTGTATTTGATCCAATTTAACACATGGACTGTAACACATGAAAAGAAAGAAGAAATCCCACCAAGTATTTCTGTTCTATAAAAAAAAGAATCCTTATCTCTCTTTCTGGGTTCTGCAAAATGTTGCCATTTCCCTAGTTGTTCTGATTGGCTGAGTGGAGCTTCTGCCACTGATAGATTGTTCAAACTTCTTAGGTTGTTATCAATTCTTTGATTGGAGACTTATCCGTTGATAACTTATCTTAGTGTTCTGTTTAAATCTCTCATGTTTTTCAAATTAATATATAGGAAATTTCCCTTTTATATTTTTATATTACTTCTATAAATGCACCATTACATTCTATATTTTAATTTCCATTGTACCATATTTTTTTTCCAGTGAATTGTCAGCCTGTCAGCAAGGGAAGGAAAAAAAAAGAAAAAAAAGAAGAACTGCAGGGAATAATTAAGGTGGGATCTGGCAGGCGGTTTCCTCTGGGGGGTTCAGTCCAGATGTTTGATTGACAAGTGCAGAGAGAGGGTCAGCCTTGTGTTTCCTCCTCCTTTTCTCTCATTTTTGCCTCCATCACTTTGCTGTTCGAACGTTCTTAAATTGCCTGGTTGCTGAAGCGGCAGAGGAAGATGACACACAAAGGTCTAAGCCCTAAAAGAGTCCAATGCTTGCTTGTGAGCTGTGTGGCTGTATTTGTTTCTTGTGCGGAGAAACAAACAACAAATTCAAAGCAGCGAGGCTCCTTCAAACACATACTCCCTGGGACTCAGCCTCTCCACTATATGTTTTTTTTATTCGCCCAGTTCAAAAGCAGTCCATCGTTATGGCTTATCTGTTCCTCTGCAGGTACAGTGGACTTATTTTTTTCTTGTTGTGTGTGTGTATGTGTGTGTTTTCCATTAAGGGAATGTAAGTAATTGATGGCAAAAAAAAAAAAAAAAATGTCTGAGAAATTTCTCTACAACAAGAGCACCTTATGAAACTCCTGCAAGCTTCAGTAAATTGTCGTCTCCATCTCTTACGGCAGCATATGGTCCTCAGCTCTGACTAAGTGACTGCATTAGGCGTTTTCCTTTGGAATCCTCTCATTTTTTAAAATCACCACATCTACTTATGCGCCATAAAATCACAAGGGAATATCTCTGCAGCTGCGAACTGAAAACAATTAAGTAACCTGTGCAGCATATCCATTCTCCTCAAGAGTTTTTTTTTTTTTTCTGCGTCTTTTCTCTGATTAATAAAGGTAATTAAATCAGGGAATAAAACACATTCATTGAAGGGGGCTTGGCTTTAATTATTACTGCTACCTCTGTGCGGTCTGTGCACAGAGCACAATAAAGTCAGGGAACCTGAAGACTTAATTAGAAGAGGTGCCATATATACCAGCGCCCACAACTCCGCCGCCACCTGAGATTTACTTGATTGCAGTTAGATTGGAGAAGAAAATGAGAAAAGGAAAAACGTCTTTGGTTCCGCAATTACTTCACAGCTTTCCTGGTGTCACTGATGTGATATGTGGGTATATCCCTGAAGCATCTGGTTCAGCCCGAGGCCTTTGAAATGCATAGCAACACACATCAAGGAAGAGTAGAGGAATTCCCAAAAGGGCACATGGAGACAAAATGCCTGCACACAAGGAAGCAAAGCACACCAGATGCATTTCAGTGAACCTGTGCTCCTGTGTGATCACAAATCTTAGAAAACCTCTGGGAGGACAGACACAACCAGAGACAGGTGGGGTTGTAGGTCAAAAGCGTATGCATGCAAGATTCAAATTCATAATCCTCTGCTTAAAGAGGAGTTAGTATGCATTTTCCAGTGACATTTCATAGCACAATAAAATCATGTGCCATTGTGTTGCGCTACCTTTGTCACCGATGTTATAGAAATTTTGTTTTCTGTCAACTGTGACTTAAAAGAAATCTGACTTTATAATTCGACTCTTTGAAATTGGACTCTACCTCTTTAAGAAGCCTTTCTTCAGTCAATCATCACAACAGTGCTCCTACCTGATGCCGTTAACAACCATTCTGACCAGCATTGCTCTGAGAAGTAGTTTGCATGATGAATTCAGCAGACTCAGCGAACCACCAGGTGTTTCCTAATTGCTGCCGCCGCTAGTCTGGAGGAGCTTTGTGCAGAAGCTTTTTGTATCTGTTAGCTCACAGCTTACAGTGCATTTGTATTTTTCTTCACATTTTGAAAACAGCAAAGGCAAAAAATATTTTGTGCGTAGCTGTGCAAAGCTGGTGAAGACTTGCAGCCTTACAGGAAGACCTACACGGTATTCACTTAGAGGAGCCATAAAACAATGGTTTTTCCAGATTTTTAATTGTGAAGAATTTTTGTAAACAATGTTTAATTAGCTTTCCAGTTTGCAATTATACATCACGTTGTGGTGATTCATTGCATATAATCCCAATGAATTGCATTTTAAAACCCAAGACCTTCATCCCCACCCCTCTCTCACACTCTTTTAAATGAAACGTTTTAAGCAAGTGTGTGTTTCTACACTTTTCCATCATCCCTGCCTGCATTTGCTAGCATTTCTGTGCAGAATCAGTCATTTCAACCTTCTTTCCCTCGCTGTAAACTCTCTCTGTAGACATTGAAAAAGCTGAACTCATTGATTCTGGGATGTGGTTCAGTAATAAAATATTGTAAACTGGTGACACACTAGGGCAATCCTGGCCAATGAATTTTCCTTCAACTGTTACTACTTTTACGAGGATCAAAGTCCGACTCGAAGTTTAGCGATGAGGAAACGTTCATAAAAAAATCATACAAAGACAGTTGATTATTATATATATATTATAAACATGAACACCTGGCTTTAATTATGGAAAACAATTTACTAAAGCATCTTTTGATTTCAGAACAAATCAACATTTAATTGCATCAGTTGCTGTTTAGGTGTGAACAAATAACTTTATAACATGAGTTGTAAATATTGAAATTTTCATTTTAACTCGGGCACAAATGAGGATTGATTTATAGGTTTCCCTGAAGAATATCTCATATATTTAATTATGATGCAGCTGCTTCTGTTTAAATAGGCACCATTTTTACTCTCTATGTATCTCGGGGAAAGTAATCATCCTCAGATTATGAGTGTGTAATGAGTTGTGATATGATTCAGAGACAGTACATTTTTAAATAAAACAAACTGCTGCAATTTGATACAAAGCAGTCTGATACAGTTCTTAAATGTTTATCAATAATGCTGATTTTTCATTCTAATTGAAATGAACACAAGTCAGTCCATAAGAGACATGCAAATAGATTTATTATACGATGCAGGTTGTAAATTGAAGACAAATTTAGGATTACCAGTTACCGTAACGACAGTCGAGTTACAGTTTATTGGGTGGAGTCATAGTGTTAACACACATAATTTTTCAATTAATTTATGCACATTTCAGCCAAAGTCATGAGAGCTCTAGCAGATTCATGAGAGTGAAATTGCTTGCTGTAGACCTACATACTATACCGAAGCAGTAGAGAAAAACACTGAAGCTATCTAATTGTAGAGTTATGAACAGGGCTGTCAGAGCTGCAAAATGATGTTTCAAGAAAAGTTTTAATTACCGACCAGCTTGTGTCTTAGAACCTGCCTACGAATGCACAGGGTGTAGCTGTGGAAAAAAAAAAAGCTGTGCATCGACCACAAGAGTTAGTCAGGCATTTTGTTTTTTTTTTTCGCTTTTTTTCTGTGGTGAATCTCCCCATTGCAACAGAGAGCCCCCTGCATGGTAAAACACGGCATCCTCCACAATTAGCATGATGATGGGATCCATGATAATGAGACGACTTAGTGCCAACAACACATGCTAATGATAATTGTAATAGCTGCAATCATTTTTGCAATACTCTCCCCTGTCATTTGCATTCTCTGCTTGCTTCCTCTCTGCTTGGTCTGTTATTTGTTCTTTTACACTTTTTGGTATTTTTGGCTTTGTGTTTTCACTGTACTTTTCGCGAAACTTGAGAACCCATCTTTCTCCGTTTCTCCTCCTATCCTTCACGTCGCGTTGTTTTCATTTATTATCCTACAACTTCCCCTGACACAAACTGCCAGCCAGACAACAAATCAACAACTCTTTAACTTTAGCACCACTTAACTCGTATTGTGCTTATTCTGCAGCTTGTTTTGTTGTGGGAGATGGATACTGGGGATGATAAAGTAATACAGCTCCGCAACGTGAGCGCTGGCTGGTTCAGACAGGGACTTAAATCAGTGTTATGGAGCCTTGCGTGGATGGGTCGTTATGAAATACAGCTGTCAAGTTGCTGTAACTCAGCTAAATTTCCACTGAGACCCAACATCACACAAATCATGATTTGTTAACTGTTCGAACGTCATAAATAAACCCATAACACATGTAATGCATTGTTAATTGTCCAGTTTATGCAAGACAAAGAGAAGCAGAGGCGTGGTGTTCATCACTCTGGATTACAATGATGTTTCGACATCAAGGAAAGGAATGCTTTCTGTGCTCGTAACAAGAAGCTCAACAGACGGTAATCAGAGACAGGATTTCGTTCTGCAATATGATGCATACAGAGTTTCTAGTTTGTCTGTGTATGTGCACCTACACAGACAAATGCAATTGGAATCACTCCTGCAACAAATCTTGTTTGCAAAGTTTGCCAAAGAAGCCGCTGGTGATGAGTCGGAGTGCTTAGATTTCTTGTACAGACTCCAGAAACATGTCTCAGCTGCCTGAATATAACATTATTTTGTTTCTGAGAACACAAAATGGTAACATTGTGAATGCTCAAACATGTTGAAACAAACAAACCAAAAAGCATTTGCATTTTCACATTGCAAAATCGTGTTCTTCAGACAGACTCGACACTCATTTGTCCCATTTTTTTGTCTTCACGTTTCAATGAAAGCCACTTTCTTTTAAAGTAAGGAGTATGTAAGTTTTAAAAAGTAATATACTTGGTCAATTTGTCACAATGTACTGGGAAAGGTCTTTGCAAAACATTTGGTTTAATACAGTCATTCATATGTTGAGTCTGTTAAATAAAAAATTGGAAAAACTAAAATCTGTATGATGGAAGCAGTTTTTTATCCTGAAGCTCCTGTGTTTTCTAAACACCCTTTTATTTGTTCAAGCCTAAAGAAATTAGATTCATTTTGCAGTATGTAATGGACAGTCATTAAATTTGCCCTAGTGTGTTGTGATGACACACCGCTTTGTATTTTGCGGATGACTTGGGCTCAAGGGTTGTGGAGATTTATCTTTTCTCCATTAGGTTCTCTGTGTATGAGGTTGAAGAAGAGTTAGTGAGTTGAATTCATGAATTCCACTTATTAAGACTAAAATACAGCTGGTCCATTTGTTCATGCTATCCTCATGGACTAACAGAGCAAAATGGCATCAAACACAGTTTGTAATTCCCTTTGTTAGCCTCTAGCTAAGCTACGCTCTAAAGAGGGCATTTCCTTTAACCTTAGCTGTTAGGATGTTTCCTAACATGTCATTTCCTTTAGCTTTAGCTTTGCGTGCATGTGATCTATGTGAATGCATGTACGTATGTGTACACAAGCATGCAAACAGCTAAAAGAGACGGAGGAAAACACAGAATTATTTATTCTCAACAGGGTGTATTGCAAAGACTGCAATATTTGTGAGGGTTCTCCCTCACACTTAATGACCTGAACATGTGTGATGAAAGCTGCATGTTCTTTACAGTCTGAGTACCTGTAGCAAGTCAAATAATTATGATCTGATATAATCTTAAAGTCTGTCCTCCTGTTTGAGTCACTTCAACCATTTGGCACACCGAGGTGAGTTGAAATCCCAACATTTTCTCTTTGCCTTTAAGACAAAGCCACTCAAAGTTTGCCCTCCATCCAACATGTACACAATAAACGTAGAATTTTATTTGTATTTAAAGGTTTTGTTGGCTATAGTGGCCTTTATTTGAAGGTAGTTAGACAGGAAAGAGGGTTATGAGAGAGGGGGAAGACATGCGGCAAATGTTACCAGGCCGGGAATCGAATCTGCAACCACTGCCACGAGGACTAAGGCCTCAATACATGGGTCGTGCCAAGCCCCTGCGCCACCACAGCACCCCATAAACATACAATTTAAGTATTTGTCACTCATGCTCCAAAATATTATGTCAGACATAAATTCTTGACTGTATTTTGTGACCAATAACAGTGACACTTGTTTCTCTTTTGCAACATTATTTTTTCTGATAATTTCCCCAGTGTATGATACCTGTTGACATTGATGAAGCAAAGTATGAATTGAATAATAATTATTATTACGATTATTATCATAACAATATAACAGTTATTATGTTACGTATGTGTTGCATAGATGATACCTTAAGTAAAAAAATAACTGCGACATGTCCATCTATTTGGGCTAATCTGAGAAAATTAACGAGAATATCCAAATAATATAAAATAAGCTAAGTTAAATTGTTTAGAGATATATAGCAAATAAATACCCTTCATGTAACGTCCCCACATGTTGTCTGCTGATAAACTCGATCACATGCTTCCTTTGAAATCTGATTTATTCCTATCAGGAATCACATTTTCCGGGCTGTGAGCTTGTGACTTCACTTCTTCTATGAAGCGTTTCACAACGATGCTGAAGACAACAGACTTGTTTTCCCATAATGGAATATCTCTCCCTCTCCTGCCAGTCAAGATCTCTCGCTCGCTCTCTCTTCCTCTCTTTCTTTTTTACTCAAGTCATCAACCTCCAATGGCACTATGTCTTCTCTCCCCACTCATCTCCCTGGCTCTCTCTTTCGCCCTAGAAGCTCTCCATCAGTGTCAGCCTGTGCTCTACTTCAGTGGACAACTGCCTTCAATGGCCACATGTGCACACACACACACACACGCACACACACACATGCATGAGCATGCTCCAGCATATTCCTGGTATTCACACTCATGCGCAAAACTCGTTTTCTCTTTCTCTTGCAGTCACTCTCCCTCTTTCAAACGCAAAAAATGCCCAATTCTTTCTCTCTCTGTCGATGTTGTGGAACGCCCCGAGTCGCTATGGGAGGCCTGAACTCATCCATCACTGTGGGGCGAGACTTGGATGTATTAAGTCACCTTCTGTCTGGCCTATTTTTGCCAATTTTATATTTTTGTACGTTTGTCATATCTTGTATTTTAACATTTGGGACCTTTAAGGCAGCTTTTATGTAAAACACAGCAGTATCCATCTCATGTAGTCTTCTGTTCATCAGGCTTTATGTATCATGCCCTGAGACATTTCCATTTTTTTTTACATTGTTTTCATAAAAAAAAACATTTTTTTTTCTCCAGGTGTACCTCCTACCTGCAGCCACAATAGTCTTTTATATCACAAGGAACATCTGCCATACGAGTGAATTCCTTTGCATATTTCTGAAGTTGATGTACTGTGGAAGTGTAGCAGTTTTTGGTCCCATGTGTGATTTTTAGATGAGTCTTCCACAAACAGAGTTGGTGTATTATGTAAAATCCTCTTTATTTTTTTTTAGCTTTATATCACGTCATAATATTATTCCATAATCAAAAAATAACCTGGAGTGTCAAGCATGTTTGAAAAATCCTTGAATTTTCCGTGGCAGCCATTTGGGGTGCCTAAACGCTTGCTAATGCAATATGTTGTGTATTTGCTAACTGTGGTTTAGACAACCAACAAATCCCTCCTCTGTCTTGCTTTCTCCACTAAGCAGTAGATGTTAATAAACATCTGCTGGAACTGTGCATCTGATGGGCTTTTCATACAAACTACTTCCCAGTCCAATGCTAATAAAGATGGTAGTAAAATGCATTGTGGACGAGCAATTTTGTGATGACATGCTGACAGGAGAATGTTGTAAAAAGCAGGAGCTTCTTAAAGAGACAGAAACCAATTTCAAGGCGTCAAATTGCAAAATAAAATTTCTTTGAAGTTATTTTTGATATACTATACAGAATTTGTATGATAACTGGAAAAAAAGCACAGTCACCCCTTTGTGCTATAAAATGCACTATTTGCCTGGAAAATATGTAACACCCCTTTAAAGATTGATCTCTCTATGTACTCTTTCAATTCTTATAGATTTCAATTAAAATATATATATAATAAAAAAAAAAAAAAAAAAAAAAAAAAAAAAAAAAAAAAAAAATAATAAAAAAAAAAAAAAAAATTTAAAAACATTTTGATGAATGAATAATTGTATTTCAAATGTAACTTCTGATTGACTTTTTTACCTGTATTAAGCAGATTGTTTCAATTTTGTTGCTCATGCATCAGTAAGTTAGCAAAATGGCATCAAACACAGTTTGTAATTCCCTTTGTTAGCCTCTAGCTAAGCTACGCTCTAAAGAGGGCATTTCCTTTAACCTTAGCTGTTAGGATGTTTCCTAACATGTCATTTCCTTTAGCTTTAGCTTTGCGTGCATGTGATCTATGTGAATGCATGTACGTATGTGTACACAAGCATGCAAACAGCTAAAAGAGACGGAGGAAAACACAGAATTATTTATTCTCAACAGGGTGTATTGCAAAGACTGCAATATTTGTGAGGGTTCTCCCTCACACTTAATGACCTGAACATGTGTGATGAAAGCTGCATGTTCTTTACAGTCTGAGTACCTGTAGCAAGTCAAATAATTATGATCTGATATAATCTTAAAGTCTGTCCTCCTGTTTGAGTCACTTCAACCATTTGGCACACCGAGGTGAGTTGAAATCCCAACATTTTCTCTTTGCCTTTAAGACAAAGCCACTCAAAGTTTGCCCTCCATCCAACATGTACACAATAAACGTAGAATTTTATTTTTATTTAAAGGTTTTGTTGGCTATAGTGGCCTTTATTTGAAGGTAGTTAGACAGGAAAGAGGGTTATGAGAGAGGGGAAGACATGCGGCAAATGTTACCAGGCCGGGAATCGAATCTGCAACCACTGCCACGAGGACTAAGGCCTCAATACATGGGTCGTGCCAAGCCCCTGCGCCACCACAGCACCCCATAAACATACAATTTAAGTATTTGTCACTCATGCTCCAAAATATTGTGTCAGACATAAATTCTTGACTGTATTTTGTGACCAATAACAGTGACACTTGTTTCTCTTTTGCAACATTATTTTTTCTGATAATTTCCCCAGTGTATGATACCTGTTGACATTGATGAAGCAAAGTATGAATTGAATAATAATTATTATTACGATTATTATCATAACAATATAACAGTTATTATGTTACGTATGTGTTGCATAGATGATACCTTAAGTAAAAAAATAACTGCGACATGTCCATCTATTTGGGCTAATCTGAGAAAATTAACGAGAATATCCAAATAATATAAAATAAGCTAAGTTAAATTGTTTAGAGATATATAGCAAATAAATACCCTTCATGTAACGTCCCCACATGTTGTCTGCTGATAAACTCGATCACATGCTTCCTTTGAAATCTGATTTATTCCTATCAGGAATCACATTTTCCGGGCTGTGAGCTTGTGACTTCACTTCTTCTATGAAGCGTTTCACAACGATGCTGAAGACAACAGACTTGTTTTCCCATAATGGAATATCTCTCCCTCTCCTGCCAGTCAAGATCTCTCGCTCGCTCTCTCTTCCTCTCTTTCTTTTTTACTCAAGTCATCAACCTCCAATGGGCACTATGTCTTCTCTCCCCACTCATCTCCCGGCTCTCTCTTTCGCCTAGAAGCTCTCCATCAGTGTCAGCCTGTGCTCTACTTCAGTGGACAACTGCCTTCAATGGCCACATGTGCACGCACACACACACACACGCACACACACACATGCATGAGCATGCTCCAGCATATTCCTGGTATTCACACTCATGCGCAAAACTCGTTTTCTCTTTCTCTTGCAGTCACTCTCCCTCTTTCAAACGCAAAAAATGCCCAATTCTTTCTCTCTCTGTCGATGTTGTGGAACGCCCCGAGTCGCTATGGGAGGCTGAACTCATCCATCACTGTGGGGCGAGACTTGGATGTATTAAGTCACCTTCTGTCTGGCCTATTTTGCCAATTTTATATTTTTGTACGTTTGTCATATCTTGTATTTTAACATTTGGGACCTTTAAGGCAGCTTTTATGTAAAACACAGCAGTATCCATCTCATGTAGTCTTCTGTTCATCAGGCTTTATGTATCATGCCCTGAGACATTTCCATTTTTTTTTACATTGTTTTCATAAAAAAAAAACATTTTTTTTTCTCCAGGTGTACCTCCTACCTGCAGCCACAATAGTCTTTTATATCACAAGGAACATCTGCCATACGAGTGAATTCCTTTGCATATTTCTGAAGTTGATGTACTGTGGAAGTGTAGCAGTTTTTGGTCCCATGTGTGATTTTTAGATGAGTCTTCCACAAACAGAGTTGGTGTATTATGTAAAATCCTCTTTATTTTTTTTTAGCTTTATATCACGTCATAATATTATTCCATAATCAAAAAATAACCTGGAGTGTCAAGCATGTTTGAAAAATCCTTGAATTTTCCGTGGCAGCCATTTGGGGTGCCTAAACGCTTGCTAATGCAATATGTTGTGTATTTGCTAACTGTGGTTTAGACAACCAACAAATCCCTCCTCTGTCTTGCTTTCTCCACTAAGCAGTAGATGTTAATAAACATCTGCTGGAACTGTGCATCTGATGGGCTTTTCATACAAACTACTTCCCAGTCCAATGCTAATAAAGATGGTAGTAAAATGCATTGTGGACGAGCAATTTTGTGATGACATGCTGACAGGAGAATGTTGTAAAAAGCAGGAGCTTCTTAAAGAGACAGAAACCAATTTCAAGGCGTCAAATTGCAAAATAAAATTTCTTTGAAGTTATTTTTGATATACTATACAGAATTTGTATGATAACTGGAAAAAAAGCACAGTCACCCCTTTGTGCTATAAAATGCACTATTTGCCTGGAAAATATGTAACACCGCCCCTTTAAAAGATTTGAGGATCCTCTCTATGTACTCTTTTCAAATTCTCTTATAGATTTTCAATTTAAGAATATATATATATATATATATATATATATATATATATATATATATATATATATATATATATATATATATATATATATATATATATATATATATATATATATATATAAGAAAAATAAATTTAAAATAAGCTAGTTTTAAAACTTAACATGTTTTGATTGAAATGGAATAATTGTAGTTTCAAAATGTAAAACTTCTGGCATATTGACCTTTATTTTACCTGTAGTTAAAGCAGATTGTTTGCCAAGATCTTTGATCTGCCCTCAGTAGCAATCAGTAGGAAGTTCCAGCTTTTCACACTGATCTGTGAAAGCCATGAAACAGCAGGAGATCAGGAGAGTCTGCTTCCACCTTATTTAGACAATGGTGATAACTGGTGTTTGATCTTGTGTGCAAATTGCAGGGAGTTTCTAACTGTGATGTGCTTTTCTGGTGATAGTATGCATCTGTCTTGAATAAACGCTGATTATTGTGACGCTGTCTTCTCTGTGTGGCTTTTGTTTCCACTCATGGAATCATTGAATCCGGGAGCACAAGAGAATATAACGAGCCAGAAGTTAAGGATTTTATTCTCTTAACAATATATATATATATTGTTGGAGTTTGCTTTTCTTGCCATGCAAGTAAATACACAGCATTTTTAAAGGAGTGAAACAGCTTTTATTTCAGTGCTTAATAATCAAGCTGCTGATTTTTCAGTGGTTTGTCAGGGAATATATTTTCATAGCAAGCATCAAATCTACAATTTTCCATCTGAGCATTTTTTACAACAAAAAAATAAGATGATGTGTAAGAAAGAACATTAAGGGCTACATCTCAGTGTGTCAGAGGGGTTATGCGGTTCCAGAGACAGAGTTTCTGTTCTTCCCTCTTTAGCGCCACATTAATTCTAATTCTGCAACACTGTAAGACTTGCTGACTTAAAACAGGCAGCGAAACAGACAGAATGCAAATTAATTTGAGAAAAAAGATGAAAAGAGTTTTACACATAAAGGAGATAAGGAGGGAAAAGCTTTTGTATATCAAAATACAAATAGAAGGAGACGGACAATGCATTCTTCTTCACGCTCCACGATCTCTGTGACTCTGAGTGGCCTTACAGTAAGTGATACAGACAGCAAGTCGTTCAAAAAGCTATTAGAAATGTTTCAAATCTCCGAAGAGAAAATGAAGTAGAAAATAGAAAATGCATAATGGAACAAGATGTACCTAATCATGCAAACAGTTGAGAGAGGGAGAGAGCAGCAAGATTGCTTCCTTTTTAAGGATGGTGGATACCTACCTCTCTGCAGCACTCATGCCTTCCATGCCCTGCCTTTTTAATCTTGCTGAGTGATTTTGAAATGCTGATTTGGATGCTGGGCATCAACATAAGTTGAAGCCTTCAAATTTCCCTGACCTCTCCATCCCTCTGTGGTCTCTGGTGGGTGTAATACATCTTAATAGGTCCGCTTGGCAGGTACCGAGTTAAAGCCAAAACCTGCCATTCTGGATGTTTTCGAGTAGGTGCAGATGCTTAATGGACTAACTGAATCTCCATAGGAAGCTATTAGTCAGCCATCAGTCCTGCGAAGAAATTCCTTCACATACCACAAGCAATAACGTCTCTCTTTCAGCTCTTCTGCGCTCCCTTGAAGGCATTTGCTGTGATATACTGTAAATGTTTCCTCGTTGTCAAAACCATAATTCTCTGAGATTATATCAAAACAAAACAAAACAAGGGACACCGGAGCATTAATCCAAGACACCAAAGTACTCTAAGGAAACAGCTTTCCAATACACAAGGGTGTTTACTTGTGCCCCGTTACCTGATGCTTTGGATTTTTTATTTTTTTTTTATATCAGTAATAATGTGTCAGAACTGATAAATAGACGCACAAGCTCAGACAGAAAGTGGCTTGATATAGATACAGAAGAGATAGATTCTATTTTATATGGAATGACTGCTTGTGAAATTATTTATATGCATTTTGCTTGGTGGAGTGGTGCAAGGTTAAGTGTCGTTGCTTCACAGCACTTAGGCTCTGGTTTAATTTCAGGAGGCTAAAAGGTGTTTGTGATCAAACGGTGCATTCACTGTTTTCCGGTGGCCACTTGCTTTCTTTTGTTTAAATTGAAGGCTAATTTGGAGATGAGAGTAGATTTGTCTGTGAGCTAAATTTTTAGAATTATGCAGAAAGCAAAAAGGAAACAGCTCTCTGGAAATGTTAGCCCTTATGTTTTTTCATAATTGAGATGTTTTAGAGTTCAGTACGATCGAAACCCTAAAACTGTTATTGCTAATCTTATCGTACTTTTGTACGATAAGATTACCAGGTTCTCTGATTTTACTTTCCATAGGTTTATGTTTGAGTAAAATGAACATTGTTCTTTTATTCTACGAACTACTGACAACATGTCTCTGAAATGCCAAGCAAAAATGTAGTATTTATTTGCAGAAAATGAGAAATGGTCAAAATAACGAAAAAGATGTCGTGCTTTCAGACCTCAAATGATGCAAAGAAAACAAGTTTATATTAATTTAGAAACAACAATGCTAATGAAGAAATCAATATTTGGTGGAATAACCATGAGGTTTTCAATTAGGTTCAGTGCAGTGGGCTCTTCATTTAAATTTTTTTCAGAGCTATATATTAGCATTACAGTGCAACAAGATTAGCAATAAGAGTAATATTCATACTAAACTTTACAACATAATGTATTGGATCATGCATGAACTTCTCCTTCTGCTCCAGGTTGTTGGTCTATGACTGCGCAACCTTCCAGATATGGTAATGAGGCATAAAAGGCAGCTTCAAGCACCTTGTTTGGGCTGGGTGGATACAATAACCTTTTGTTTGGAATCATATTATTTGCTTCAAGATGTGGAACCATCTGCAAACAGCACCGCTTACACTCTTTATTGGCAGCTGCAGTGTGGATGGAGATGTTTAAAATCTGAGGCAATACCGGTAATCTAGGTGGCTCTGACTGCTAGTCAAGTGTAAGCTGTGATAACGTCTTTCTCCCTTTCCTCTTGCTGCTCTCTTCCTTCCTAATCTCCTCAATGCTGTCTGGCTGGTGGTTTCCTTTTTGTTTAGTTCCCTACAGGGCTTGGCAACAGTGGCGATGGACCCTACTGAGAAATGGTGTGGAAATTGCTTTGTGCTTTTCTCCAGCCATCGCAGGCTAGGCAATTTACACCTGGGTGTCCCCTGCCTTCCACTTGACACAGGGTGAGAGCACTGAATTTACAAAAAGGTGCGTCAGAGAGGCATCAAGAAGAAAAAAAGAGAGGAAGAAAGCAGGCATCGTATCTGTAAAAGGGGAAGAAATAGGAATAAAAACGAGGCGTAGATGAGGAAAGTGAGTGGATGGATTACAGGGAGAGGTTTTGAAGAAACTGTCTTGTTTTCAAGATATGACAGAATGTCCCTTTGTGGTGTTTTTGCATGTAGTCATTTTCTCATTTACAATTTTTTTTTTTGCATAACCACACATTTCCCCAGATACAGTTGATGTTTTTCCTTGAGGGTGAGCTGACCTCAATAATGTTGCCCAAACAGTTAGGTGTTGTCACACAGACCCCCACAGCAGTTTGCAAAAACACCTGTCACTGATCACGAGTCAATATTTTTCCAAGGGTCTTTTTATTTTAAGGTGTGAATTAATCGCAACAGTTTTACCAACAGGAGACCCATGAAGTCAGATTCCCATTAGCTGTTTGTGGAACAAATCCAGACTTTAACTGTGAAAAAAAAAAAAGGCAAGTCCTATGTCAGGTGCTGACCTTCAATAGACAGTAAGGGATAAATAAAGGCTTTATACCGTATTTTTCGCACTATGAGGCGCACCTTCAATGAATGGCCTATTTTAAAACTTTTTTCATATATAAGGTGCATAGAATAGATCCTACAGTAGAGGCTGGAGTTATGTTATGCATCCATTAAATGGAGCTGCACTAAAGGGAATGTAAACAAAACAGTCCGACTTG
Organism: Poecilia reticulata; assembly: GCF_904066995.2. Lineage (NCBI taxonomy): Eukaryota > Metazoa > Chordata > Actinopteri > Cyprinodontiformes > Poeciliidae > Poecilia > Poecilia reticulata. Next base: position 25,301,290 of record NC_088832.1, on the reverse strand, counting down.
GGTCGGCGAGGAGAGCCTTCTGTGACTGGGCCGGGGCGTGGCCGGACGATGGCGAACGGGCATGGCCGTTCGCACACAGCATGTTTGTGGAGATGGTGGTGCTAAATGACCTGCAGACGACTGGATTATAGGCAGTCGGTAGGTAGATAGGTCAGTCAAACTTTATTAATAGATTACAAACCAGCGTTCTGACAACTATCCCAGCATGCACTGCGCACTTCTTCTTCTACGGGAGAAAATGAAGTCGGCGGCTGCTTACTGTAGTTGCTAGACCTGTTGTTGCTCAATATTGGTCCATATATAAGGCGCACCGGATTATAAGGCACACTGTCGGCTTTTGAGGAAATTGAAGGTTTTTAGGTGCGCCTTATAGTGCGGAAAATACGGTAATAAAATCAAAAACAGACATACGATGTGTAAAAAACATGGTCAATATTTTCCCGCTGTTTTCACACAATAAATCAGAGCATATTTGTTCCAGTTTTAGATCAGTTAAAGCTAGCAAAAGTATTTTTTATTTGCAAAAAAATAATAAGAGGAAAGACGAAGAAGCTCGAAAACCCGAGAATATCACCTCAGCTGCGAAGTACGGAAGTAGCAGCATTATGCTGTGTGGAGGAACTGGTGCACTTCACAAGTTGGATTGTATCATGATCAAATAATATTATGTGGGCACTTTGAGGAAACATGACAACACGTTAGACAAGAAGTCTGAGCTTTAGCCCAAATGGATTCTCCTCATGACTCAAGGCATACCAACAACTTAGTTAATGTAAAATGGCTTAAAGACAATGGAGTCAGTGGTGTGGAGTGGCCATTACACAACCAGAAAACATGTTGGCAGGGGGTAAAAAAAGGTGTGTTTAAGCTAAAAACTGGACTCAGTTGCAGGAGTTTTATCAGGAGGAAAACGTCCAGCAGACTATTTTATAAATGGCAATTGTTACCAATTCTAAACACATGACTGTAAACTTCCCAAGCTAAATAATATGGGAAGAGAAGCAGATAAAAATGTTTCTTTTATTGTCCTGGTATTTGGCAAACATAAATATTTTTTCTAATCTCTAAAACAGAGAAAGATTAGCCTTTCTTAATATTAGAAAATGTAAAAAATATTCAATTTGTCAACCTATAAAGTATATGTAAATTGCAGTTTTATCTAATAGCAATTAAATTTGACCAAATTTAACAGTTCAAAAGGTACAGATGTCTTTTGACATGTGGAAGAGTACTTTGTGAAATATATATAAATAAATCAAACAACACAGCACCAGACAGCTGGATCTTGTTCTTCCAGTTGAAATGTCTGACTTAAAGGTCAGCATTTTACATGTTACCTGCTATCTGAGCCACATTAGAGAACTGAGACACTAAGGAAAGATGCATCACACCACGTTTTTATACATACAAACTTTAAACATTTATTTTAGCCTTGTTTTGAGATATTAATTTGAATAAGTGGAGGTGATATTGGCCCCCAAACCCTTTTGTTATAGCAAAAGTATTGTCATAACACACCTGATTTAAAAAGTGAAGTAGTCTCTGAAAAAGGCTTTTGTCGGAATGGAAACCTAGAAATTATGACTGAAATAGAAACTTGTTCATAAATCAAGATACAAGTGAAGGTAAAGTAAATACAGTAAACCTCAGTGAATACATAAAAATATGCCTAAGCTTTGAGTGCAACAAGCTCAATATTCTGCAGTTAAATGATGCAGAATATCATTTAACCTTATTGTCCGTATAGAGAGACGGACAATAAGGTAATATGTACAGAAATTGTCTGCACTAATGTATTCTGAGGTTTTGTACATTAATCAAATTGATCTTGACTTTTTGATACCTTAAAACTCCATCAGTCTTTATAAAAGTCACTCAAAATGTAAAGTGGGAAAAATGAATGGCTTCAAGAGAATCATCCGAAACAAATAAGAGCAATTTAAAAACGTCATTACTGTGTGCTACTGTGTTAACATGTAGTTCCACAGCTGACGAATCTACACCTCGGAAAGAAAATTGGAAAAAGGTATTGTCTGTGGAAATCATTAGTTAATAGGCGAGTAAGAATTTAAACATAAAGACTAATACAGTTCTTTATGTGTGTCAAAATAGGATCATTGTTGGGACCAAAACCAACTACCCTGAAAGCCAAAACAGGGACTGAAGGGTCAGAACCATGGGACAGAAAAACATTCAGTTATGGACAATAGAAATAGAAATCCAATTTTCCTGAGCTACTGGGATTGGTTTTACATTGGCAAGTTGAATGACCAAAGGTGGTGGTGAAACTTATTTTCTTTTTTCCGTAAAAGAAAGGTATTCAAATTCATAAGAAAACCATGTTCTTTAAACTCCTGACAGACTTGTAAATGTTTGATTAAAGTTTAGATTTTTAATCAGACAAAAAATATTTATTTATTAAGATTTCTGTCTTAGTTGTCATCACAGGTTGTCAAGAAGAAGAATTTTTTTTGTTGGTCTCTTTGGTAAATAGATTTCAGTGTGATTAATATGAAAATTTACTCTTGGTTACATACAAGTTCCTGATGGTTTATATATATATATATATATATATATATATATATATATATATATATATATTTTTTTTTTTTTTTTTAATTATTGATAAAGATAAAGAAATCTTTTTGCTTTATTAAATGTGTGTCGGAATTCATTCGATGAATAGATTATCATTCAGACAGATTTTTCAAAGATTACCTTATTATAAGACTGATGAACTTATGCATATTAATACAGGTCAATAAAGTCTTTCACATCAAATGCGGCATTCATCAGTTATGCTGGAGACCTTGGCCGATAACGTGTTATCACTCAACAGTGATCGTATCATCAAGTAATAAGCTACGTGATCCAATTCACTACCACCTGTTTTACACTTTAAAAACACCAAATCGGATTTACACAATTTTCCACAGCAAACAGTGCAAGAAAAAGCACAACAACGAACCTGCATGCATGTTTGCAGTGACAAGATGGAGGTGATTTTGCGCGTCTTTGCGTGCGTCTTTTAATTCCGATGTGAATGGATTCAGGGTGATTGGATACATTGTTTATTCATAATCAGGCGAATCTGAACCAAATGTGGAGAGCAGCAGGGCATCAGTTAGAAAATCTGAGCAGAATAGTAATGACCACGGTGAAACAGGCAGCTTGAAATAATGATGAACTGTGAATGTGATGTGTATGCACGGGCATCTCGGATGTTGTCTGGATGCAAATGTGTTCAAGGGCACTTTAGAAACACATAGAAGATAACACATTTTACCTAAAGATAGAAAAAAAAATTGTGCTGATATTGTAGATATTGTAAATGTAAATGTGCCACAAAACCGTGCAAACGTTTTTGTAACCAATGAAACCAATTTAACCAGAGTTGTCATTTTATTACATAGACCAGCAGAATGTAGCACTTAGCTGTTAAGTGAAATAATTTCACGTTTCAACAAATAAAATTTGAAAACGTTGATCTGCGCACATATTCAGATGCATTCACTTTGATATCTCTAAATAAAACAACTGCTTTTAGAGGGCGCCTATTCAGTAAATTGAGTCTACGTTTGTGTAATTTAATTTAGTTATGAATATTGCTCTTCGATGAAGACCTCAGAACATCAGTGATCAAACTGCATGATTAACGTCAAGGAACACGGCCAACAGGAAGTCATATGAGCCCACTTGGAAAACGAAGTGTAAAACTTAACGCCACATATTTGAACACGCCGCCACCATCATACACACAACACTTTTCAGGTTTTTCTTTATTTTACATTTTGAAAACAGTGAATTCTCTTTCTTCTACTTCGCACTATCCTTTACTGTCCTAACAAAATACATATAAGTTTTGTGGCTCATGTGACAAAAAGTAAAAGCATTAGAAAAGCATGAATACGTTTGGAAGTTACTCTAAATGTATGTCTTTGCCGTTAGTTCGAAACTTTTTAACTGACTGTCGTATGGCAGATCGTGGTAGGCAGTTTTTCTTAAAGAATCTTCAAGAAACAAATGTGAATACTTTGATTTAACTCGAGAGACATCAAAAGGAGAACACCAGAGATGAGACGCATGCAGAAAGACAGAAAGATAAAAGGAGAGTATTTACTCAGACGCAAAGTCAACATCATCATTTGAGAGAAGGAGAACAGAACGTGGGTGAGGGAAAGAGACTAGAAGCTCACAGATGAGTAAAATCTCCAGAAGGCAGAAAGGGAAGAGACTCACAGTAAAAGACCTCCTGGAAGAGAAGCAAGGCAGGGAGGAGCGAACCATCTTTGCAAGGATAAAAGAAGGAGCGTAATCGCCCAGTTGTTTCTTTGTCTCCCAGAGGCCTCCTAGAAAACAACTGCCGCTTTAAGCTTGGACAGATAGCAGACAGACGAGTGACGGTTAGAGAGAAGGAGAATACCACAGAGAGACGGGAGGCTCATGAATGCACACACACACACACGCACACACACACACACACACACACACACACACACACACACACACACACACACACATTCTCCAGCATGCAAAAGATGCACGGGCATGCAGACATACAGTCAGAGTAGAGAGAAATGCATTCTCCAACTCACACAACACAAACAACATGCAGTCAGGCACATTTTTTTCTTACTGTGGTACAAAAGCAGCAACAGTCTTACCAATACACACACACACACACACACGCACGCACGCACACACACACACACACACACACACACGCACGCACACACACACACACACACACACACACACGCACGCGCACACACACACACACACACATCGAGATCTGTGCACAAACTTTTCCTTCCCTGTCCCTGTGGAGTTGCGATGATGGAGATGGAGCGCGGCGCGTATTGACTGTGACACAAAGCTGCATCCAAGAACCTCAGAGGAAAAAGGCTCTGCTTCAAAAACAAGACCTTCAGTGTGCTTCTTCAAAACTCTGTCATAAAAATATGGAGAGGTGAGAAGAGACCACAGCTTCCACATAGTGGACAGAGACATGGTGAAGATGAAACCTGTCAATCAGCGCCTATGAGCTGAACATCACGGTTTAAGGTATGTGGAATAAATCAAACCTTGAAAAGTAAAGCATAGAGTGCCTTGTGAAATGATATGCACCTAGTAAATATTTTCCACATTTATCTGTTGCACACCAAAAATCCACTGTATTTTATGGCAAGTTTATACAATAGACCCAAAACGTAACACAACAAAACAAATATACAATGAAACAAGCAGAAAACACAAATATCCTCTTTACTCTAATACAACTAAATGAAACCAGATATAACCAACAGCCTTCCAGGGTCGCCTGATTGGTGTTTTGCTGCTATGTGGACAGAACACTCTTCTAAATTAGATTTTTAATATTGAGGTTTTTTTTTATTTCCTGACAAAATAAAGATTACAAACAAACAAACAAAAGAGAATAATCAAATTTTAAGTTATTCATCCAGTCGGGTCTTGAGCTATTTTGCAAAGAAGAATTGGGCAAAACTGGGAGCTAAACAAAAAAAAAAATGGCTTTAAGTTGTAAATTACAGCAAAAGGTTTTGAAAAGTACTGACTCTGCCATGCTGAAGTCAAAGGGATCACAGACACACAACTGCAAAAAAACATTGTGTAGTATTTGCTAAGCACTCAACAAATCCAGCTTTCATGGAAGAATGGCCTGAAGCAGGTCATTGTTCAAGAAAGTCCTGTTTGCTGCTCATCATAATCCATGCAGAGGAAAGAGCAAACAAATAGCAAGAGTGGTCTGGTTGGGCAAGACAACATTTAAAAATTAGTTTCTTCTGCAGTGCCAAGGCTGTGTGTATTAATGCATATTAAGGTAAATGTGGGTTTGAGCTGTAAAAATAGAAAATTATAATCATTTTAAGATGGCGAGGGGTCACATGTATTCATGGATTTAATCTATTCATGCGTGGCGGCTGCAAACACCTGGGGTCCACCGTATACGCAAAATGCTACGTATGGTGTAAAACTAACATCAGCCTGAATACACTACAGTGAATACATGGTGATGTGGGGATATATTTCTTCAGAAAGGACAGTGAGGCTAATGAGAGCTAAGTAAAGGATTACTGAGGAAGAAAATGTGTTAGAAAATCCAGACAGAAATCAAACTAAGAATGTGTGGACATGTTCACAGACTCGTCATCTAATTTGAGTTTGAATAATTGTCAAAAATGTCCATCTCTACATATGCACTGCTGGTAGAGGCACCACACACTAAACCAGGTGCAACTAACGCATGCTACACTTTGAAAACCATGCATGTCCTCTCCTATAATTATACTCTACGTTGTGTTGATATTTCGCATTAAATCCTAATATCTCGCTCTGAAATTTAAATAATCTGACGAACGTGAAAAGTTCCAGGGGCTGGGCAATTTCCTGAAAAATATTATCACAAAAAAAAAAAAAGTTTGATTTCAGGGCATTTTACTTGTCAGACAGAGATGAGATAACAGATGAGCCAGGTTTACTTTGTGTGTCTTTTGTCTCCTCTTGTTTCTGCTCACACGCCTGTCATAATGTTGATCAAGCAAAACCAGCCAATACACAAGAGCCTCGAATGTCTTACTTTCCATCTGAAGAAGATGTGTGATGATCACAGCCTAGATGAGACTTGCTATGCTGTAGAAAACATCCAGACACACACAAGCAAATTGCAGCGACGCACATTCAGTCAAATGATACCAGTGGTTAAAAGAAGTTTTTTTTTTAAAGCAAATCAGCAGGTGTTTGACAACATTTTTATTGCTAAGGAAGCATCTAAAATCTCGCCAGAAACTGTTTAGCCAACAGATGTTTCACATAATTGCAGCATTCAGTAATACTGTTGTATGATGCAACATTGCTGTGATGCAGCTGCTGACGGAGGAGGAAAAAGCAGGAAATGAGACGTGGATATAGTTTTAAATCGACTTTATCGTGCTGTGAAGCGTCTTCTTTCTTTTTTCCCACACGCGGCGATAAACTGCACTCTGGAAAGAAAGAAAAAAATGCCTCTGAAGGTATATTTTATGCTGCAGAAGAGTTACATCTTTAACATAAATAGAGCCAGCGTAAGCTGTGATGCCTCTCCTCGCAATATTTCAGCCAAATTTTCTCCCTTGAGCAATAAAGGACCATCGGACCAGGTTCTGAAGCGAAGGCCGAAAATGCCCTGAGAAGCGCTGGGAGGCACGTTATGGGAATTAAACAAATGAGAGAGTTATTCCTTTCATTCTCCAGGGTGATGGATGTGTGATGAGTGCTGCAATAACAAGGGATCAAAGGGAACAGGACGAATAATAAGGATCTGCTCTAACTAACTACCTCATCTCTTCAGCAACATACTTAATACAAAATCTTTTTTTCGAGCAATTGCAGCGAGGAAAAAAAATGGCTTTTCTTCAATCCTCTAAGAAAAAGCACTTGATTTTCTCAAAAACTAATAAGGAAATAAAGCTGTATCCCATCTTTTACAAGCAAAGAGCTCTTTTTGTCATAACAGAACAAAACCTCTGTATTTTACATCTGATATCATGTTTTTCATTTCACCTCTCAGTAAACAAGCATAATTAATAAACAGCAAAACTTCTCAGCTTCTCCGTGTATAAAAAGGCTAATTCTGAACAAAGCATGAGACATTATGAGAGTGAACGTGTGTAAAGAAGCAAAAATAGCGAGAGCATCTTTATGTTCATTGGAAATGTGATGACTTATGTACTGTACCTAATTGTTTTCTCATTAATCAAGTAAAGCCTTGAAACACAAGGCTTCACTCACTGATTTGATTCTGCCTTGAAGATTTCCTTAATTTTCCACACGTACCCTTTTTTCATTCTTATCCACAACTTTATTCCTGTACCTTCCTGTTGCCATTTGTCCTCTAATTGCCTCAAACAAACCACTGAGGCCATTACAGAGCTCCTGAGATCAAATTACACACCAGTGATGTAATAATTTAGATCGGTGGTGTCCAAACCTTTGTGGGACGGGCCAAAACTGTGAAGTAGCCATACTCACAGGATGAACAGGTGTGTGCCCACGTCTCTGGATGTGTGTGGACCTATTTTCTAGAACATTAATAGAAAAGAAAGTGTATGGCTAATATAAAACAAATCATTTGTTCCCGAGAGCGGTGAAAATTTAAAACAATTTGTCATCATTTTTATTGTTTCTGCCAAGTCTCATGTTGCTCCATGTAGTGGAATATTTTAAGGTATTAGGGAACCTTTGGAAGTGGATCGCTGAAATAGTCATTTACAAATTTCTTCTGCTCAATCATGTGCTGAAGATGCATGAAAACCTCTCACACACTGACTGGCCTGCAAACGTCATGGATATGCAATTTCAGCGTTTAAATAGAAGAACAACGCTGTAAACCCAAACTCTTGTAAATCCTCCTCAAGGTCTTTCTCAGACATCCAGGATTTTTGTCTCTCTCAATCATAAAAGTATTTGTCTTAAAATGTTATGTGATATTAAAGGATAACTTGACCTTGGCTGCTCAAGTTAACACGCAATTTCTCGACAGGGGAGGCTGCTACATAAAAGGAGTTTTATCTTCCTAAAGCCTCTTGCTTTGAAGGGGTCACTTTTACAAATTTAGTAAGTTCAAGACAGGATCTCATAAGGTTATTGAGATTACATACAAAGAAAAACTCAGATCTCGCAGCCTTTTTCAGATGATGAATGCGGACAGGCCGTAGCACCAATAAGCTAATTATGGTCTGATAAATTGGTAACAGTTATCTGAGAGCTCATATCTCATGTAAACTTAAATTAGCATAGTGGAGCCTTCCCTTTTCTTCATGTACATTTAGGAGGAAACACAAATATGCAGTATGGTGTGCATGGTTGCATATGTGAGTTTTTAGAGATCATTTTTATTCAGCTGGTTCCAAGTTCAGCCTCGTTTCAGGTACAACCACGGTAAGTTATGAATAAAAAAATACTTTGATATTATTACTTTCCAGGAACATTGTTATTTTTCATTTTCTTTCAATACTAACATACATATTAAAGGCTTTTTTTTAAATAAAAACCTTTTTATTTGACCTTAGCAAAAGCAATAGACCAATTACAGCTCCCAATGTAAAGATTTCTCATTCTTTCGCCGTGGAAATCTCAGAATACAGATGTCTCAGTTCCCTTTCTTTTGTGTCATTCATGTGCTGCCAAAACAATGTCTCAACTGTCTCCTGTGGATCTGTGGCACAAACTCTGGCAGACTAGATATCTCTCACCTCTAAGCGATCACTGTTTTCACATTCGGCACGTCAAGATGTCTTTCTCTCCCTTACTTTTACAAATCTCAAACAGAATTATTCAGTCATTGCCCGTGGCTATGAAGACAAAGCAAGAAGCAGGAGGGAGGGAGAGAGAGAGAAAAAAAAACATAGATGGAGGAAGCCTTTTTATATTCATCATCTAAATCCTTCTTTTATTCAACATAACTGGTTATATGGAGTGAGAAAATACTTTGTAAGGATGAAAAAGATGACCAAGATTGCTCAAAGGGGACAATACTCCTGCATCCCTGTGTTAGGCTCCTCTCCTTCATCCTTGTTTTCCTTTTCCTATGGGAGATATGTGTCTTTTTTTACGCCCATTCACCGTCTTCTTTTCACTAGTTTTCTGCTTTTTGTTTTATTTCATCTTACACATGTTAGTCTGCTTGTAGACAAAAAGCTTGAGGAAATCTTTTTATTTCTTATATCTTTTAAGGTTACACTTGATATGTGTTGTTTTTTTTTTTTTTTACCATTAATAAAACATAAAGGCAGTAAATAAACAGAATTCAATTTTAAATCCATGCTGGACTTTGGCAGGTAACTGAAGGCATGAGAGAGCCTTTCTGCTTTGGTATCAACAATGATTTCTCTCAAAGCCCCGACCTCACCGCTTTTGAAACCCGCTGAACAGTAAGCACAAAGGTTTTGTTGAAAATAAACAAACAGAGGAAGGAAACGGGTAGGGAAACTATGTTAAAACACTTGCTGCCATTCAAATTCATAAGAACTCAAATTCATCTATATTTGTTTCGTGTCATAAACAAGGAGGACAACAATTTTCAGAAGGGTTTATTTAGAACAACCTTTTTTTTTCCAGGACAGAATCAGACGTCGGGTCGCCGTGAAGTGACAAATTTGACAACTCGGTCACAAAGAGTAAAACTTGCTTTTTAGCCTTTCTGAAAATTGCAAACTTGCCTAATCCTAATGGTGTTTATCATGTATTACATATTGCATTTTTTTTTATACTAGCATATAGTAGCAATGCCTTGCTGCTTGTTTGTTTAGTAATGCTTTAGATTTCTGATTGTGTTTTGGATTATGTTGTCAGTGCTTTCACAGGTTGGCATTCTCCACCACGTCTCTGTTCCCCTTGTCTCCTAACCTTTTCCTCTGTCCTGGATTAAGTGCCTGCTGGAGATGAGGTGATAGGATTAAGGATTGTTTGCTGAGCAGATGGTCACACACTGTTTCAACATTTCCACGTAGGCCACTGCGAGTAAGGCAGAGATAAAAATACTCAAATGTCCGCTGGGTCAAGTGCACATTAACTTTTTCAACAAGCAAAAACCTACTTTCAGAGCAAACTCCAGAAGACTCCAAAGTCTATTTTTCAGGCTAGGACGCCGTACTTGGGGAGAGCTGACAAGAGTCATGGGTTGTTCTGCTTAACTATAAAGGCTGTGTGTCAAAGTCAGCTACCTCATTAGGAAGGATTTCACAAAGAAAATGCTAATTGGCCTTACATCCCAAATAAAGGCTTATTTCTTGTAGCATATCACGGTGGCTTATCTTGACTTGTTTAATGAGACGGCCTGTCTAATGAAGGATATTACAGTCTTGGATCAGGTGTTCGATTCCCCTTTGGAGTGCAACGTTGCTTCAAGAATCACCCTTCTGTCTCTCTCATTATCTGATTACCTAACTCGTCCCTCGCCTTTGTGCTGTCTCGGCAGTACAGCAGTTTGTGTCTGTTAGGTTGACGGACAGAACAGGAGAAGAGGATCTGGGTCGAGACCTTTTGCTGCTGAACTTTCGAGAACTTCCTTGAGTTTTGAAGTATTGTGTTCAAGTTACTTTTTGAGCAGTTATTTGGGGTGTCCGTGTTCTGAGTGCAACTTGGACTAAAGCTCTTCACGCCCGCAAATTGGACAGCATTTTTCAGGAGCAAACTTTGTAACACAATGTGGATTTTTTTTAAAAGATATTTTATGTAATTGGACAGTCTGCAGGGGTCAGTGTGAGTGACAGAGGAGATGGCAGTTAGACAGCGTGTGGATGACATCCCACAATGACTGTCAGCTGAGTCCAAAGACGTTCAAAGTACAGATCAAGTGTCACAGCTCACTGAGCCCTCTGCTTCTTCAAACGGCAACTCGTCATTTGAAGACAGGACATTGTGCTGCGCTCTGATCAAACTTTTAATCCTATGAAGAAATTAAAGTCTAGTAGAGTCAAGTTTAGCTTCCAGCTGCAAAATCCCAACGCTCTGTGGTTTCAAAGTAGTAAGAATCATTTAGGTCTTTTTTACAGGCTTTATGAAAAGTAGAGATTCGGAACCTAATTTTAATAGTTTATCTAAATTCAACCTTTACATTTGCTGATGATTATGAGGGCGGTGGGTTGTTAGTTACAGCAACTGTGGAAATAACAAGATCAATACAGCTTAGTAATGAGGTGTTTATATGTCACATCAAAGGTCATCTGACTGCTGTCTCTGAGCTTTTGAAACATTCCCCAAAATATTATTCATTGTTATCCATTGGTTTATTTATTAATTTTACTTTCAGCCACTGATATCTGGCCTCCATTCGTGAAAGCTGAATGGTTTCATAATGTCCCATGCTTTACTTAATCTATATTACAAAAGTTAACCAAAGTTTCAGTGAGTGATATATTTCAATTGTTAACTTCCTGAACAAGAGGCAAACTCCGAAGCATCTTATCCAGGCTAGAGAAAAAAACGATCATTCGGCTGCAGTCCTTTTTTATACGGAAGCAAATTTTGCATTTCTTTTAGGAATCAAGCCTCCAGAGCCAAGTGGAAAAGTTGGGAGTCACAGTTTGATTCATATTATTAATATTATTATTAATATTACTGTTTATTACCTTAAACCAGCAAGCAAAGCTGTGCAAAATATATAAAAAAACAAAGAAAGGTCAACAGTAACGACTTCTGCCACGTACCTCTAGTCAAGAACCGAGTTGTCTTTTCCACAACTGCATGTTTATTCTGAACTGCTTAAAATGCCCCATAAACATGCAAAACTACCCACTTCTAACATCATAAACAATGTGGAGGAATAGGGGGTGATAGAAACATTCAGAATTGTCACATCTTACCAACTTATTCACTTTAATGTCCAAGGTTTACGGTCTGTTTGTATTATTGATGACAACAAGATTAAAACTTTGCAATGAATACTTTCTTTACTTGTATGTGAGATTGCTTTGGATGAAAATAACTGGGTTTTAACAAACATCATTTCTGAATGATTGATTTGTGTAGTCCTCCCTTCGAACACTTGATTACACAGAACACAAAGTGTCTAAAAGACATAAAACGCCCTCAGAGATACTGGCATGCCCTTACATTCACAAATTCAGTGGTTCCACCCAGGGGTGAAAGTAAGGGGGTACGGCAGGGTACTGCGTACCCCTAAAAGATTTAGCGGGGGTACGCAGTACCTGCAAGAGAGGAGAGAAGCTGTATGCTGTAAAAAAAAAAAAAGAAAAAAGAATGGGTTCATTGTATAGCCGTGAGTTCACCCACTAATCAGCCGTGACTGATTAGTTTTTTCAAGAACAATCTAAAACACAACTTAATCAGTTAATAAATAGCTTTTGTCTCATTTCATATTGTTTCTGAACTGTTCGTGCTGCTAGAGCAGCGGGGCGATATGTCGATCGCGGAAGGTTTAGAGTTGATCTCGACATTAGGAGACAAACAGACCAGCACGTCCTCCTCTGGCTCGCTTAAACGTTCGTAACTTATTAAAGAACAACAACAAAAAAATCAACAAAATGTGTTCAAATTAATGACCCAACAACAATAATAACCTCAGTAATTATTGTTTCAACAAGGTGTTGCGCAATTCTGTGCGTTTCGGTTCCATTACCAAAATAACGAGCAGAGAAGGAGTTTAAAATGAACTAATCAACCACCGCTGTGTTCAAGGAGCGTTTATTAATGATATCAAAATAAATATCAAGCCTGCAAAACTGATATTGTAACGACCTGAATGTTATGTTTTTAACGTAATCTTTGGTCGGCTTGTGTAGCGCAGGCGGTTGCCATGGCAACGGGGGTGCTTAATGAGAGAGACAGAGTAAAAAGGTGTGAGTGGTTTAGAGTTGATCACCTGTTCAGGTTGTTTTAACTTTGTTTATCTTTGTCTTGGTGCATCACAGCCGCTGTAATTTCTGAACAAATAAACGATAAACTTGGACTAATTATCTCGTTCTTTGTGAATATTTACAACAAACATGAAACACGGTAAATATGTTTCATTAAGTACTTAAAAAACAAATGGCTTCTGCCGCAATAATTATGTGAAATTAAATTAATTGTCTAATATAAAAAAATTGCTTGGTGCTGTCGGGCTCAGAGTCTGGGAGGCTTGTCCTCTATCAAACAATTTTTTTTGCCTCTTATGTAGTGGAAATATTGATGTTGATGAGACTTAATGATAACCTTTTTCAATCTTTATGTCTCCACTCCACTCAAATGACAGTGAAATAAAATCCAGTCCAACATCTGGTTTGAGGTGATTCCTCTGGAACCTGTTGGAGAAAAAACATCCCAACTTCAGAAGATGAGCTTTAACCTAACAGAGCTCTGTGGTTCCTCCTATCAGCATGAGAGTCAGGGTGAGGAGGCACCATGTTAGGAAGAGAAGTGGAAGCTGCAGGATGTTCAGAACAAACAGGTCATGATGCTGGGCTACTGATTATCCCTCTGTCTGGACAGAGGATCAATAGAACTGATTTAAAAGTGTAGAGAAAAGTTGAGCTCATTCCACTTCCCCATGCTGGAGATTTTAGTTATTTTAGTTTAGCTAAAATAAATGGTTACATGCCAGACATGGAAAACTAGGATCACTCCTTGCCATGATGTTCAGAATTTAGGTCTCGTGGCATCTCAAAATTCATCAGGACAGAAACTCCAAAGCACATAAAGAAAAGAAGCACACACACTTATTTATTTATTTATTTATTTATTTATTTATTTATTGTCATAGTACCCCCAAGAATTTAAAACTACTTTCACCCCTGCTCATAAGGAGCCACCTCTCTGAAGACCTGTCAATCTCTGGACTGAAAACAGTCCTGGAGCGCACAGTCTGCATCCCTGGGCCACACAGTGACTCTCTTCTTCCTTGACCTAATCCGTGTCATCAGCGGACGATATGCTGGCGCCAGCAGGATGGACAAGTGGTCGAAGAGGCCAAGATGGGCGCGAGGAAGAGCTCTGTACACACCGTGAATGTTGGTGTAAACACAATACAGAGTGTAAGAAGGATGACATGCCGGTAAAACTGAGTAGTGTCCATCAGTTTCACATGGTTAAAGTCCCCTGCAACCACGTAAAATGCCTCCAAGTGCTTCATCTGCAGTGAGCTAATGGTGTCATACAGCCCCTTTGATGCTTCGTTGCCGTTAGCACCCGGCGGAGTGTAAACAATGGTGACAAACACCGCAGTAAACTCCTGAGGCAGATAGTATGGTTGACAGCTTTTAACCAGTCCACAGTTGATACACCAACCTTCACTCAATTACATACATTGTCCTCCTCCCTGTGTTTTTCCTGACCGTTGGTCTGCTTGGAATAACTGAATAACTGCTGTAAAGTTTGTTTTAATACAAACTTCAGTAGTTTTCTAGTTGTTCTGCTGAGGTAGTGACATCAATTTTTGACATCATGCAAATTGATGTCACAAAGAGAATTTATGACATCACAAAGGATCATAGACATTGTGGGAAAGCAAGTAGAAGGATTGTCACCTAACAAGAGTTAGTGCGAAAGTTCTACAAGGTAAGAGACACATATTGAGCAGTTTTTGGATTATCTAGAGAAAGACTAACAATGAGTGAGAGTAGCCCGGCATCTTCTTTTAATGAGATGACACAGCAGACTTTAGCTGTAGAAACCCGGAAGCTTCAAGACATCTTGAATGAAGTAAAAATGATGTCTACAGAGACACAGAAACTGCTCAACGCAAACCAGGAGCTGAAGATTCAAGTTCAGACTTTGGAAAAAGCTGTACTTGAAAAAGACACTTTGATTAGGCAAAAAGACGAGGATTTAGAAAATCTGATCAAAGAAAATCAAAATTTAAAGGAAAATAACAGCACCCTTGAGGAGAAAAACGTTGCGTTGGAGAAGAAAAACGCAGTGCTAGAGAAGGAAAAAACCACTCTACAGCAGAAAAGCACTGTCCTGGAGAAGGAAACAATCTCCTTCACGTTGATGAGCAGTGTCCAGGAGCAGGAGATCACCGCCCTGGGGGAGAAATGCACTGCCCTAGATCAGAAAAACACCTACCTGGAGCAGAAAAAAACATTCCTAGAGAAGGAAAAGACCACCCTGGAGCAGAAAAGCACCGCCCTGGAGCAGGAGAACATTGCCCTGGAGAAGAAAAACAGCGATTTGGAGAAGAAAAACACAATCTTGGAGAAAAAAACCAACACCCTGGAGAAGGAGAACACCGCCCTGACACTGGAAAACACCGCTCTGGCACATAGAAATACCACCGTGGAGCAGTACTGTACCATCTTAAAGCAGGAAAATGCTTCATATGAGTGGATAAATGCTAACCTGGAAATGAAGAACACCAGCCTTGATCACAAATGGAAAATCCTGGAGGAGAAAAAAATCATCTGGGAAGAAAAACAGCTCCCTGCAATATCAGAACACAACCCTGAAGAAGAAAAGCACTGCTCTGGAGCTGGATAAAACCACCCTGGAGCAAAAAATGGAACTCCTAGAGAAGGAAAAGACCACCCTGGAACAGGAGAACGCCAGCCTGAAGCTGAAGCTGGAAAGCACCGCTCTGGAGCAGGATAACTCAACCTTGAACCTGATCAACGCCGCCCTGGAGCAGGAGAACACTGCCTTGGAGCAGGAGAACACCGGCCTGGAGCAGGAGAACACTGCCTTGAAGCTAAAAAGCACCACTCTAGAGCAGAAAATAATGTTGTTGGAGCAAATAAACACAGCCTTGGAACAGATAAACACAGTCTTGGAGCAGAAAAGCACCACCCTGGTGCAGAAAAGCACCGTCCTGGAGCAGAACAACACCGTCCTGGAACAGAACAACACCGTCTTGGAGCAGAACAACACTGTCTTGGAGCAGACAAAAACTGAACTGGAGGAGGGTTACACATCCCTGCAGGAGGAAAATGACATCCGCTGCCAGATAAACACCATCTTGGAAAAGCAAAACAAAGACCTGAAGCTAAATCGCATCGTCCTGCAGTTGACAAGCACAGCCTACGTTCAAGAAAACAGAATGTTGCAGCGTGAAGTGGAACAGCTGAACGAAAGACTGGGGGTCTTGGAGGAGCAACTACCTGAAGAGGAAACCGACGAAGACAGCCAGTCTGTTTCAGGCCAGTCAGCAGGAGGAGGAGTATTCAGACGTGCGGTCAGAGGCTTCACCAATAGACTTCTGAAAATATGCAGAACAACCTGAGGTACTGGGTTCAAGCAGGGTACTTATAAATAGAGAAGTGTAATCTTGTCGTGGGTTCCATTGGCCTCCCGGTTCCTGTTCTGCCGCCAGCAGGTACTTGCTCAACTGCTAGTGTCGTAGGTCCAACTGACCTCCAAGCCAGGCTCAGGAGATTGGCTGGGAGGTCGATAGAACCTGCGACAATGCTCAGGAGGTCGGTCAGGACTTGACACATCCCCAAGGTTCCCACTCTGTCGCCAACACCCACCAAGGTACAAGCTCTGCTGCCAGCGTCCTCCAAGGCTGCTGTTCGCCGGCATCCTCCTCAGATTCATTTGGTGTTTCTTAGCTGTTTCCATTTAATTCTGCCTTGTTTTCCACATCTGTTCTTCATTGGTGATTCTAATTATGTTTATTTCTTGTTTCTAGTTTTCCTTTGTTCTTGTTTAATTAGGTTATTTTAGTCTCCTTACTCCTTTGTGTTTGTATTTTGGTTGTTTCCCCTTGTGTAATCTTCCCCCCTTTCCTTTGCCACTTTCTTTATCCCTTCACAGTCTGCTTCCACTCCCTCCACTCACACCTGCTCATCAGCCCAGGTCCTGCACAGTGGTGCACTTGATAGCACTGTTGCCTTGCAGCAAGAAGGTCCTGGCTTCAATTCCCAGCATGGAGTTCACATGTTCTCCCAATGCATGCGTAGGTTCTCTCCGGGTACTCCGGCTCCCTCCCAAAGTCCAAAAGCATGACTGTTGGGTTAATTGGTTTCTGTACCCATCCTTAGGTATGGATGTGTGCGTGCATGGTTGTTTTGTCCTGCCTCTGTGTTGCTGGCGACCTGTCCAGGGTGTATCCTTCCTTCTGCTAGAGATAGGCACCAGCACCTCTCCTGACCCCACTGGGACAATGGTGTAAGAAAATGGATCGATGGATCATCCACCCAAGGTCTTTTCTGAAGCTCACAACCTCCAGTATTTAAGCACATCGTTGCCGGTTCGTCTAGTCACTTTTCTCATTTCTTCCTGGTTTCCTTGTGATCTACCTGTGTCTCCAATTTGTCTTTGTTTTGCACTTATTTTGTTCCCTGGATTTTTTTTTTCATGTTTGTAAGTTTGATTATTCGTTTTTCCATTAAATATTCTTAAATTAACTACGTCTCTCACCTGGTGCACTTGGGTCCACTTATAATCAAGGGGTGAAAGTGAGGGGGTACGGGATTTAGCGGGATTTAGCGGGGGAAGCAGCACCTGCAAGAGAGGTGAACGGCTGTCTGCTGTAAAACATCAATGGGTTCACTGTGCAGCCGTGAGTTCACCCACTAATCAGCCGTGACTGATTAGTTTTTCAAGAACAATTTAAAACACGACTTAATCAGTTAATGACTACCTTCTTTCTCATTTCATATTGTTTCTGAACTGTTCGTGCTTTGCCAGAGCAGCGGTGCAATACGTTGATCGCGGAAGGTTTTGAGTCGATCTCGGCACGACAGACTGAACGCAGCCAGGAGGCTGAGACCAGCACGTCCTCTGGCTCTTTATGAAACTTTATGAAAGAACAACAAACAAAATCAACTAAACATGTTCAAATTAATGACCCAATGAACAATCTCAGTAATTATTGTTTCAACAAGATGTTGCGCAATTCTGTGCGTTTCGGTTCCATTATCTAAATAAATAGCAGAGCAGGAGTTTAAAATTAACTAATCAACCACCTCTTTGTTCATGAGAGGTTTATTAATGATCGCAAAATAAATATCAAGCCTGCAAACCTATCGTAACGGACTGAATGTTGTATTTTTAACGTAATCTCTGGTCGGCTTGTGGAGCGCAGGAGGTTGCCATGGCAACGAGTGTGTTTAACCCTCCTGTCGTCATCATTTCCTGTATACACCCTGTGTCCTCCAGGTCAAAATGACCCGTCTTCACTAAACCCCCAATATAAGCAGCTTAATTGAATTTTAAACACCAAATTTCATCTTGTATATTGTCATTCACCACAAAATGTGTGAATACTTGAGTTTTCCCTCTCCACTTGAATTTCTATAGCTTAAGAAAATAAAAAAAAATGTGCAAAAAGGAGTTTTGAATGCATTTTTATTCATCTCAGTGACTCATTTTCTTTTACTTTTCTCCAGTGAACAATTTAAGAGAATGTACAATAGAAAAATATGAAAAATAACATAACCCATTCAATTAATTAGCACATGTAGGGCAGTATGCAAGTGCACAGCCTTTGCAGATATATTTCTTACACATGCAGCACACAGTATGTGTTTTACAGTCCTTCTTTTGAGGGCAGAACTGACATCTCTTCCTCTTACTTGGCTTAGCTGGAGAAGTGGCTGTGGTAGATGGATCCTCAGGTTGATCAGGAGCTGCTGCACTCTGAATAGCTTTCACAACTGCTGCTGAGGCTTCTGTGCAGGGGACATGCTTCCTTCTTTCAATGAGTGGAGTTACAAGTGCCTTTCCTAGCTGCTCCAGGAACATCCTCCTCTTGTTGTGCTTACAAGACATCCAGGTTGGGTTGATGTCTCTCCAAATCACAAAGGCATTGTAGGAGGACACATCAATGATGTTGTGGAAGATGACCAGGGGCCAGCGGGCGGTCATTCTTCTGCAGCTATATGTTCCAATCACCTTGTCTAGGTTGTCCACACCTCCTTTGTTGCGGTTGTGTTCCAGGATGATGATTGGCTTCCTGTCCTCACGATCACTAATGTCGCCGTCTTTGTGCAGTGTGCTCAGAAGAACTACATTCTTGTTTTTCTTTGGGAGGTAGGAAACTAGGGTGGTGGTGGGCGTGAAGGCAAACTTTGAGGAGAAGACCTCTCTCTCCTTTGACGCAAGCAGTGCAGGTGGGAGCTCAGGCTTGTTCTTTCGAACTGTACCAACCATGGTGATCTTCCTCTTCAGGAGCTGCTGTCCGAGTTCATAAGAGGTGAAGAAATTGTCACATGTCACATTGTGACCCCTCAGTCCCTCTGTCACATCAAGCACAACTTGCATCCCCTGGTTCTTCTCTGGGCATCCACTGGTTGACTTCCCAGTGTAGACTTGCATTTTCCAAGCATAGCTTGATTTGGCATCGCAAGCCACCGATGACTTGATCCCATATTTTGCTGGCTTGCTGGGCATATACTGCCGGAAAGGACAACGACCTTTGGACAAAAGACATTAGCATCAGTGATTAGTATCAGTGTCACAGAAAACAGTCAAAGAAATCAATAGTGAAAATCACTTTTATTACAAATATGAAAACAGATTACCTCTAAATGGAACCAGTTGCTCATCCACTGTTACATCAGGCCCTGGATGTAGAGGTAGGGCAACCGCTCCACCCACTTGTCCCATACCTCTCTTATGGCTGCAAGTTTGTCTGTCACACGTCTTGCTGGTCTGATTCACGGTCATCAAATCGTATCAGTCTTGAGAGGTGTGAAAGAGTTTGAGTGGCATTGTGGCTCGGAAAATTGGCCTTCCACTCTCTGCATCCCATAGACTAGCTGCAGCCTCACCTCGGGACCTGTATACACCTTTATAACCTCTTGAAATAACAGGTGTTCTTCTGAAGTCTGCGAGAACACCACCTGATTTGCCTTGTTTACTTCTGCTACTGATTGATCTGAGACACAACTAAAACTTTGTTACATTTTGTGGTTTGTAAATAACTCTGTGACCTTGATTTCAACTCTATTTGCCTCACGGGTCATTTTGACCCGAAGACCATCTTTGAACCTTTTTTTGTACAGCTTACATGGAAATGTGAATAAAAACAACATTTAACTTTTTCTATTGTATGGGCCAGATTTTTTAACTTAAAATCTCAAGTTAAAAAAATAACATTTAGGGGATTTTTGGGGAGGTTTTAACACAGTGGCGGGTCATTTTGACCCGAAGACAACAGGAGGGTTAAATGACAGAGAGAGACGGAGAGTAAAGAGAGTTGATCACCTGTTCAGGTTGTTTTACCTTTGCTGTGTAGTTTCTGAACATTCAATAAACGACAAACTTGGACTAATTACCTTGTTCTTTGTGACTAACAAACATCAAACATGGTATATATGTTTCATGAAGTATTTAACAAACAAATGGCTTCTGCAATAATTATGTGAAATTAAATTAATTCTCTAATATAAAAAACAGTTTGGTGCGGTCGAGCTCAGAGTCTGAGAGGCTTGTCCTTTATCAAACAATTTAGTTTTTTGCTTCTTGTTTAGTGGAAATATTGATGTTGATGAGATTTTCTCCAAAATAATAACCTTTTTCAACCTTTATAGATCCACTGTTGAAAATGAGGCTCTAACATTCACAAATGACAGTGAAATAAAATCCAGTCCAACATCTGGTTTGACACAGGATCAATAGAACCAGTTTAAAAGCTAAATGAATGGTTATATGCCAGGCATGGAAAACTGGGATGCACTCCATGCCATGATGTTCAGGATTTAGGTCTCATGACATCTCAAGGTGTCAACATTGCAGCCAGTGGGCTGAGAGACATACAGCTTTATTTTGTAGTAATTCAAGAGCTACCAGCTTTTATCGCTTTGCAAAAAAAAATTAATCAGCACAGAAACTCCAAAGCACACAAAGAAGCTTTTTTTTGTGTCATAGTACCCCCCAACTACTTTCACCCCTGGTTCTACCTTCACAGTCTGTGCTGGACGTTTGGCTGTCCTCGGGTATCAGTGGTATTTATAAAGAGTCTAATTGCCCAAGTGTCTGAAAAGTGGAAATTTGGAGAGTAGCTGGCTAATGAGCAGCCTTCAAGAGGGTCAGTAGTTAGCCGAAGCAATGGTGAGAGTGGCTCTGTGGTAAAGGTCGCATACCTTCAGGGGAAAAAGGCCACAGTATGATGGGTGGACAGAGAGAACGGGGACTGTCCAATATTTACCTGGTATTAAGCAAAACAACTGGACTGTAGAGAAAATACAGCAAAATTCCTTTTTGGTGAGAAAACATTACCACTTCATCAAGAAGTTGCAGCAGAGTCCACTTGTAAACAGTCTGTAGATACAAAGATCTCCAAGGGTAAACAGAGACGTTGTGGAAAGTCGATGCTTGACTGATCTCTCACTAATTGATGCTACAAGACCAAAACTGAGGGGCCGGTTTAATTAAATCCCTGAAATAACCTCGAAGATCTCTTTCCACATCTGGGTGACAAATCATACCCATTATTGACACATTGCTTATTTGAGAACATGGAGTTACATGCGACTAAATAAACACCCTTCTACTCTTGTCCGATAACTGGGAGAGAGAAACTGCACCTTTGAGTTTGATTTTACATGTCAGGGCCTATTGATGGTGATCTGGACTTGACAAAGTGTAAAAGCTATCTATATTTACCTTGATGCATACAAAAAAGATACAAAAGTTGTTATTCATTAGAAAACTGTTAGTGGAAAAGCAACATGTAGCATGGCTTTAAATACTAGATTTGAAGAAAGCAGCAGTCACTTTCTGCTAATGGATTTTATTATTTTATATGAGTTTGCACAATGCCAAATAGGAAATACATCATCAATGACCTTAAAGAAGCAATTATTCCTGCCTATCTATCCGGAAAGAGTTCTAAGGTCATTGCTAAACAATTTAAAAACAATTATTCAAAAGAGAAAATTATTTGTCAAAATCTGAAAATATCTGAACTTGATGTTCCAGCAAACTTACCCCAAAGTTTAGACCGTAAAACGGTTGGAAACATAGCAGAAAACCCAGATCCTGCAAACCCCTCTTAGAATGTTAAATTTCAATGTTTATTATAGTGCAATTTGAAGACTACGTGCTGCTTATTTGGAAAATCTGTCCAAAGGAAAAACATCTTCATTCTAGGAAAGATATGGCCACATAATTTCCCTGAAAAACCCCCAACAAAAAACAGAAGTTATTGTTCTTCCTTCTGTGCTAAGCACAAAAACAAGCAAACAAAGTGGTGTGTCCATTTTGTGTCTGCTGCGCGCCCAGACTGGACCCACGTCAGGTTCTGATATGACCGAGTCCCTAATTAAGATACAGGCTGAGCAGCACATGCTGTTGGTCTTCCTGCATTAGAGAATAAGAGATCGACATAAAACAGAAATAAACATTCTTCAGAGTTTTGACCACAGTGGACCGGCTTTGATTCCCCGACGGAGCATCCAGCTACTGCAGGCGAACATGCATCATGTTGACACAGGGCACACATGCAGTCAGGTCAGCAAATGATATGATCAGAACAAGTGTTTACATGCACACCACTTGGATTATCAATTGGCATAAACTACCCCTCTCAATTGGACGTTTATTTTGATTACTTATGTCTATGTAAACATGCCTGCTGTTTCTACATAATAATGGTGCTTTTGAATTAAGCTTTTCCAGGTTTTGTTTTTTTATTTAAAAATAAGGACATTATATTATTTTTCTCTGCCCATATTTATATAAATAGTAATCGGTTTTAGTAATTTTACAACTTGCACAAAATAGACTAAAATAATTTTTATTTTCATTCACAAAACATTAGAAACAAAAGTTTCTAATGTTTTTGCCTTGATTATAGGTAGTATGTAAGGTATATGCTCTCCTAAAGTGCTTTGAAAGTAACAGGGTGGAAAAAAAACAGTCAACCTAATTAAATAGAGTGTGAAAAATAAAGAATTTCCCAAAAAGCCTCACTACACAACATAAAACCACTCCACTCCCCACTCTGAATGTGCAGGTTTTAGTCCAGCGCTGGAGCAGGTGGAGGAGGGACATCATCAGCCACAGTCAATAAACCCATTAAGTCCATTAGCATAGATGCTGCTTTGCTTGGCTCTTCTTTCTCTTGTATCTTTTTGTTATTCTTTTACCTTGCTCACCTTTCTCCTCATTAAGCTCTCACTCTTGGTTAACAAGAGGGAGAAAAACAATCCCGGAGCTTTGGTCTGTGCAAGCTGAAAACAGAAATTGGAAAAGTAAAAGCAGCAACAGCCTGTTAGTGATGCAGCAAGAGGAAAACACTAATGAATATGTAACATATTCCTCACCCCTCTTCATCCCGTCACATTCTCTTTGTGTGCCTTCCTTCGGTTTTTATGCTTCTTCGTTTTTAGATTTGCTCATCCCTCTGCTTCATCAAAGATTTGATTTATCGACGAAGGAGGCTTCGTTAGAATCTAAAGGCGGAAAACCAAATCCATTATCAAAAGGTTATTTACAAATAACCAACAAATAATTAATTCTCTTCTGTTTTTGTATTATCAACAACACGTTTTGGTAATAAATGAAACACAATTTTTACAGCTACCCGAAGTCTATCATGGTCCTTTTTAGTTTGTTTCATTCTTCATAAATGAGCAAGATTGAATGAGAATCACAAACATATAGATGTGTAATATTCTACAAAATCTAAAAAAGAACATTTTTCACTCACTGTTTAATTGGAGCTGATAACGCAGCTCAACAAACGATGAAAACCGGGACCTGTAAAGACCGACGACTACAATATGTCGCTTCACATGCCATCACAGCTTCAGAGAGTATAACTGTGCTCATTTATTGCTGTCAAACTTAACATTCAGATCACTCGTTTATTTTAATTTTAAAAGCACAACCCAAGGCTTGCCATGATTTAATCTGGCTCTTTTGAAGGCACAGCCTAATGCACTCATAACTTGCATTTATTCAGTCAATAACACAATCAATTAAGAAATGTCATCTTGATTTTTCCTGATTAAACCCCTTTATCAATCAATAAATGAATAATTCTCCGTTGCCGAGAAGACTCACTTGTGAAATTAAAATCCTATTTTGTTCAAGAGGACCAATTACACAATCACGCTAGAAGTCTTCAATGTAGGTGCTACAAAGAGACAACACAGCCGACTGAATGAATACAAAGCATATTTTGAAAAATGCATATAAATGATATTAGTTGGCAAAATAGCTGTAGCATTTTAAAAGTGCTCCATAACATGATTCTTTTATAATACTGTTTGAACCAAATATATGCATTTCGTATGTGAGCAAAACGGATCTGCTTTCTGGTTCTCTTCAAAACCTAAACAATAACTCATATAATAATAATATGAGTTGGAAGCAGATTTTATCATTTAATAATTTCTATATAAATACCAAAATGAGTGCTGTCAACACTTAGGTGCTGATACTTTTACCTGAAATAAATCAAATATCTTAAGAATATAAACTGTATAATCCCTCTTCGTCTAAGATGATTGGAGAAAATCTCACTTATGATCCGATCGCGTGTGTTTTAGTCCTGCCTGTGCTTTTTACAAGTCTTCCTCACTTTCTTTATAGCTTACTTTTTCAACTTTCTCATCTCAAATACACAGACACACACACACACATTCACGGAGTCAGACAAGCACACGCAGAGTTGTGCTGGACCTGTCTGCCCCCCAGGGGTGTGAGCAGTGGTCAGAAGGGTTCCTGGACCCCCAGCTCCAATTAAGGTCAATTGGTGAGAGGATGGGAGGGAGAGGAAGACGTCACCACAGACAGACAGACACTCCAGCAGAATATCAACAACATTCGCTTTATTCGGCTTCAGTTACGTTGATTGCAGTTGATTGTACAATTTGTCTTGAATATTTAAGTGACATTTCATAAACCAAGCACCAACATTTACTGTAAAAATATTATGACAAAAATGCAATAAAAAAAAGACATTGTTTTTACACTTTGTCCCTCATTTCATGCATCTAACTAAAATGCCATTGTGACCACTGGCAGGTAAGAAAATAACTGAATATTTTTTATCATAGCAAGTGAACATTGGTGATGCGTTTGTTGAAGGAGATTGTAGAGAGTTTGACTGTGATGGTTAAATGGTTACTGTGTATTGATAACGCCAAAACTCCACGACTTCAGTGGAGTCGTCCTTACTGGTCCTCAGTGGTCAGTGAAGAAGCAGTGGTGAACCAGAAACGGGGTCACGGGTGAAAAAGCTGAAATAACTGATGCAGTTTTGGTAACCATTAAATTGAATTTGAAGCAAGGATCCCTAAGAGCTGCACGTCAATTAAAATCAGTATTATGTGTTTTCACTTTTAAATATTTAAACACTAATTTTGGCTTTCAAAACAAAAATGACATTTGTAAAGTGTAGCAATGCATAGAATGCTAAAAGCGGTATATTGGTTAAACAGTGAGTACAATTGAAGCAGGTGGCAATCCTTCCAGAAAATCCTGTTTCCATGCATCTAAAGATGCCTCCTCTCAAACTGAAGATGGTATGACAAGTGTTTTCAGCTTTTCAGCCTAAGTTGCCCATCTCCCTCCAGGTGTTGCCCATCAGCAGGTAATTTCCAGACAGACAGATCCTCCTCCTGTTGTGTAGCAGATGGTGCTAACCAGAACATAACGTTGCTGTCTGCCTCCTCTTGTCAGCTCACTAATCAGATACTTATGAACAATAATAGACTTCTGTTTCTCTTTTAAACATTCTCTGTTTAATGTACTTGTGTAAAAATAGAAAAATAATTTGAATGTATTTTTTTCCCCTCAATGATAAAAACCATTTTAGCTTTTTTTTTTTTTTTTTTTTGTGAAGCTGATTGTATTCTTATCCTTTTGCTCCTGCGCTTTTCCGGGCCAGTCACCCTGTAGAGTGAATCCAGAAATAGTTGTGATTCAAGTTCCTAGCGGCCCCCAGGTTTATCAGTTATCCCCTCCAAACCCTGCCCCATGTCACAGGGCTCTCAAATGGATCATTTTTCCCTTCAGGCTCTGCCAGGCTGTGGTTGGCCAACACGGGAGCCATTTATTTCCTCTGCAGCATGCTGAGAATAATCTGGAGTGTGCGTGTGCATCGTTCTGTTTGTGTGATGGCGGCGCGGGAGCAGTTAGCAGAATCATGCGGAACCCAGTTGCCGGCAGGCCAGCGCTGGCAGGAAAGGCGAGGTAAGGTAATGCTCTGTGCAAGAAAGAATCTAGCATGATTTAGTAGCACCGTCAATGAGCCAGGCAAGGACAATGGTTCACTCGAGCTTGGTGGAGAAATAAGGACAGGGCTGGGGAGATGGGACACAGGCTATGAAGAATATCAGGATAAGGGGTGATGTAAAAGAAGGGTGGGGGGGGATTACTCTAAGTGTGAGCCCGAGGATATGGATTGGGAAGCGGCCAGCTAAGGCATTCTGTAAGATATGGTAGATGGAGGGAGATTTTTCACGCCGTAGGGATGAGGTGGTGGAAGGTGGGCCTGTGCTGTGGAACAGAGTCAAAATAATAAATGTGTTTCTGTATAACCCCCTGATTATTTCTATTATGTAGTCAATCTAATCAACTCTATATTAGCAGTAGTTTTGATGTCAGAATCCTTATCGGGCTAGGTTGACACAGCTGCTGCTCTATAGTGGCTAATTAAGTGCGACACCTCTATACTTAGTTGTACGTTAAATACTTCAAGTCCTGAAGTTACGTGGTCTCATATAAGTGGATTTAAGATGGACGAAAGACGCCACATTCAACAAAAATCTTCTGCCTGAAGAGCAAACTACAAATATTTTAATAGTGCTTTTTAGCGTGATACTCTTAACCTTTAAAGAAGTGAAAGTTCTTTGAAGGCAACGATGGCTGGAACAATGCACGCAGCAATAACTAATAAGAGGAAAACAATGTATGTGTCGCTGGCATAGGGGCACCTCTGCATCAAACAGGTTTCTCATCATTTGGTGGAACATCTTGTTTGTTTACCATCCCCCCCCCCCTCCCCCCGTTCCTGTTGGCTCATGCTCCTCCATCTCCATTTGTTCACTTATCTAGTAATTGAATATCTTTTTTCTATTGCTGATGATGCAGCTGCTCCCCTTGGAATTATCTCATAGAGCTTTATCTTTTGTTTTGCAAGACGGTAAATGTCCTCAAAAAGATTGCTTGAGCATTACGTTTATTTAAACAAAATAAAATATAATTGGCATGTCAGTAATTCAATCCAGTTGGTGCTTTTTTGTTGTGGGAGTAGATACAAGGTGCAGATTCTTGCTACATAATTATTTTATCATTTACATTAAACAAGATAAGAGTTCTTGGTACACAACTTTGCTGACTTGAGTTGTCAAAATGTTTTTTTTTTTTTTTTTGTATATAATGGAGAAAAACAAGAAAGAAACAATAAGTGCCTATGAGCTGTTTCGTCAGCTACAAACACCAAAACATCTTAAGGACCTTCACCATGAAATGCAAAGGAATTTATAAAGCTCAATAAAGCTTCTATATCTACAGCTGTGAAGAATTAAACCAGCTAAGATTATCTGTAAAAATATTAGCAAATTATACAAGTCCCATCACACCTCCACCTCCGCTTCACTATGGAGATGAATTGAAACTGAAAACCCACTGAGTCCACACTAGGTGAACAAAATATACGGAAGAAAACTACAGAAACATAAATTGAACAGGGCTGCTGCTGAGTACATTTACCTAAATCAGATCCCTGATTGATAAGAAATCAGTTTTCCAATTACTCTAACATTTAGACATATTTCTATGAGGATGTTATGCAACATGTAGACAGTTTTCCTGCCCATTGCTTTGCCATGTGAAAAAATATATACTTTTTGTAAACTAAGTAGCATTTGAATGTAGAGAGCTTTTACTGAAATTCAAATATTGTCATACCTTTATTGATTGTTTTGTTTTTCAAGAATCCTGTGCACAATTTTTTTTCCTTCTGACTTTTCATAAATGGTAATTAGTATTTTTTAAAATTAGTATGTAATCTCTAGTTGAACATTTTAATCTCTTAACTACTTTAGTGGTAAGTTAGAAAAAAACAACACAGTGAGACTGTAGACGGTATCTTGGGCTCTCTTGCTCTCGTCCTTCTGACTCTACAAGCTTGATTTCCAAATGAAATTAAAAATTCACTTTTATCTAAAAATAGAACTTTGTACCACTGAGAAATGGTCCAGTCTGTTTTCTCCACAGAGTGGATAAAATGCTTCTGAGTGTACATCTGATTCTGCTTCAGAAGTGGATTAAACACACGGCGTCCAGACGTCGCATCCCGTATCCTGGATGTGTCTGTGTTTGATAGATCTTCAAGACTCCAGTCAAAATCCACAAATTGTGGTTCACCCTAATTCTCTTGAACAAGATCTGCTTTAAAATTATGTCAAATCTGCTGCTCTTACCGTTTCTGCACTTTATTCACACTTTTTTCTTCTACTTAACATCAATATCCTTGAAATACATCACTCTGTGAACAGAAATGTCATTGAAGTTGTCAGTGAGGATGAATTTGACAACTTTCTGCTGGACCACTCAAGTCAGCAGTCCATGACGGTTAAGGCCACGACAGGCAATAACATAATCTACATAAAACCCCTCAAATTTACTGGGTTTAAATTATATTCCAATTTTCAGAGAAACTAACTTTTGGATTTTCATCAATCAGGTTTGATGGTAATGATTTTGATTTTGAGATTTTAATATTCATCAAAATAATGATAATAACTTTATAAATCGCGTTCATACAAAGAGCTGGATAGTTAATTGAACAGATGCATATATTAATATTATAATATCTGTTCGACTTTTTGAATTGAATTCCTGAACTTAATTTGCTTTTTATTCAATTTTATTCAGATGCACCAGGGCTACATCCTGTTCTGGGAGAGTTTGGACGTATTTCATCACTGTTGGAAACCAACTTGTGTCTATCCACAACGCCATTTAAAACACAAATAGAAACGTACACATTATATATAAATTACTTTAAAAAAACAACCAAACATTCAAACTGAAGTTCAGATCATTTACTTTTTTGTTCTGGTACTTCTTGTTTGATGTTTGCCTTCTTTTGATGAGTGTTTGTGAATGTAAATATGCTGCTGGTTGCTTTTTAAGTTCTTCATGGTATTGATTTGTGCATCTTGTTTAAATCATTTTCTCTTGTTTTTGGGGGGATGTGGGGGCGGGTGCAGCTTTTGCTGGTTAAATTAGCAGCAATATGAAGGCATGATGGCCAATCACACCAGATGCCTGTCATGCCTCCCTTCAACAGATCTGTGTCCATGTACATTTCATATTGAACCTGGACTTAAAGTTGCAATCCTCACACCATTGAGTAGTGAGTTGTACATTTGCGACCAAATGTGCCACAACACAGCTGTCTTTTTTTCTACACATTTTGTTTTCTTCTAAATATTTTCCTTTTAATAAGATGTAAAGCAGAAAGTGTTTGTTGGTTCAGTGAGACAATCTGATCAATAACAAAAGTACATTTTGGAGGATTTACTGGTTGGTTGGCGGCGGTTTTGCTTGTCTGCTGCTTTAAAATTTCACCGTTTCTTTGATCCTGGCTTTTTAAAAAAATTTTTTTATAAGATTCCATTTACAAGAAGTGACATGTGAGACTCACCAAACAACCATCGCTTTTTTCTGTTCTCTCTGTCATTAATCCTGCTTCACACGCTCCCTCTGTCTCTCATGTGCACACACTCTCACACAACCACACGTAGCCACACAATGTAATCGCAATCAAGAGTTCAGCGTGTGTAAATGTCAGGTCATTAGTGGGCTCCAGTCTCCTCTTGTCTAATTGGACTTTGGTAAATATAGCCTCTCAGCATTGATTCTTGCATATCCTGTGCTTTCACTTCCCCTCTTCCTCTTGTCTTTTTACATTTTTAACTAAGGAGAGCGCTGTCAATAGATCATCAATAATTTATTTTGCATTTGTTTGTCACTTTCAAACTGTCACTGGATTGTATTTATTTGCAAGATACAGATTTTAACATTTTCATTTTTTTGTTTTTGCCATTTTATCATCACTGAAAAACAGAAGGAAGAAATTGATTTTGTCAAAAAGGTTTGAAAGATTCCAAACCTGACTTAGATTCACACAGTGGACTTGGATTTAAGGTCTTTATTTATGACAGTCAAACTGTCATGGCAACATGCAGGCAGCACGTATAGAGTCTTAGCTGGGTTTCTTGACAGTATGTGCCTGCAAAGGGAATTGATGGCATTTTCTAAACTTTTCAGTTTTTATTTTATACTACCATAAAGTAGCAGAGATATTTCTGGTTTAAAAGCTGCATTTAATTTATTAGTCGGGTACATTACATGGGAGATAATTGATTTGTCCCAACTTGTTCATGTTAACCGTTTCAGATTTATCACTTTCTCAAACTATACTCGGAATCAATTGTGTTTGAATGATTTTGGAAAACAAGGCATATTTGACCTATTCTGACATCCCGTTCTCTTACTGCAAGCAAATGTCATTTAAAAGATCTGGATGAATTTTCAAAACTAAAAGCACTTACACTTTTATTCAAACATTTAAAATTCTAAATGAACCAGTGTTTTTCCACTTCACCTCTTTGTCTTTAAACATATCTGCATATTTACCTTTTTAATGGGGTAACTATTGTGCATCATGAATTTAAAAATTATTCGCAGCAGTTAATTTATTTTTTCATGTTGCACTTTGGATGAAAATTTAAAGTTGGTAAATATTAAAATTAGACCTCAGGATAATGATATGAATTCATAATGTGCATTAATTATCCGTTTCAGGTGGACTGCTTAGCTTAAGTCCAATGTGAAAATGTATATTGCAGGTATGGGAGACTTGTAACCTGCCTGGGACTTCTCCCTCAGAGACTTTGGGGTTGACTTTCCTCTTGGGGAGGAAAAATAATTGTGAACAACTCTGCTGAACACTCAAACGTTTCAGAAAAAGATACAAGGAGGACACAAACAGCAGGGAGGAACTCCCTGGGTGCATCCAAGCCAAACACATCAGTTATGTGACATGAGCTGTAACCCTTTCGCTTTTGGGGAGCTCATAAAAAGACTTTAAAGTCAGTAAATAGAAAATAGCTGTTTTCCATGGATCAGTTAGTATTTGATGCCTTGACTTTTACTCCCTCATTGCTCCTTCTGCTTCCCTGGCTTCAACTCTTTTGTCTAATGACCCAAAGCATCCAATTTCAACCTTGCAGAATCCTTCCCTACTGTACGCTGTAAGGAGATCTTGCAGCACTTGAAAAGGGAACAGTGAAATAATTTGCGGGATCACGTAAATTACATTCTGCCACGGATGTGCATCACATCTTCAGACATTAAAAAAAAATGCTTTGCAGTAAGTGGTTGAAGCATAAAAATGACATGTATAAGTATGGCATAGTTTTATAGATAGAAAACTTTTTAATCAGTGGGATAAAACACATAAGAGATGTTTCTTTAGCATTCAATTATTATCCAATTTTGCAGCTTCATAAAATAAAAAACAAGTAAAATACAGAGGCGGATATGCACCAAGCAGATTAAATTACAGACTGAGAAGAAAATTCCACTTAAGCCAGAATTACTGGATTTGTAGTCTCCATGCTGCGAGCACTCGTCTTTTAGCTTTTGTGACAACAGCTACCAAGAGGGGGCACAATTGTAAAGGACTGCGGAAACACCAGCGCGGCTCCAGTAAGTGGTGAAGTCTGTGTGGATAAGACTGTGTGGATGTCACGGCACAATCACACAGTGACAACGACTTTTTGTAACTAAGTGAGTGAGTTATTGGGCACGACAGGAGGTTCTTTACATGCTAAAGAACAGATTGTATCTGTTAACACCTGCCACTGCCCGAGACATTATTACACCTGAACAGGCACAGCTAATTATCGAATCGGGTGGGCGGTTGGGTACAGGAAGAAGACAAACCTGCATAAGTTGGGGGAGCATGTGAAAAAGGCAGCGAAGCAAGTGTAATTTTCATGCCTTACGTATAGATTTGTCGCTGGGCAATTCATTTGAAGGCCAAAACGGAAATGATGCGAAGCGAAACCTTTTGATGTATGGATTTATAAGCTGTAATTTCAGATGGTACAAAGCAGTAAACACAAAGTAAACTGCAAACACAGATGGAATAGTAATCACAATAAATTATTCAACATTCACAAAAATGGCTACATTTGCATATCTGACAGAAATCACATTGCACAAACCAATCTCAGGAAGAGTGGGTAGCTAGTTTCATTGTTAATATACAAGCTAAGGAAAACTCAACACATTGCAAGACAGCGAGATGCTTAAACTTTTTTTATAAATCATTTGAGTTTTTTTCTATCAGTTCTAAAGCAGTGTTGTGTGTCTTTACTTGGTAAATACATTATTTTGTGTGACTGAGAGCTGAAAAAGAGGAGATTTGAATTTTACTGCAACACCAAACAGACTCCAAGTCAAATAAAATAATCAAGTTTCAAACTTTAGCTCGACTTTTATTAGGCCACTTGCACATATGTGATGGGGGTACATGTGAACAGGATTTATCTGCTTGAGGGAAAAGCAAGCGTACTTCCAAATTTTGCACTTAAGCATCTGTGAGTTCAAATGTTGCTTTATAAAAAATAAAAATCTTCTGGCAACATATTTAGCCATCTCAAGAGAAGTCTGCAGCTTTTGCAGCTCCCCACTTCCCACACTAATGGAGAGACTTTTCAGACTAAGAACAAAAAAGGTTGAGTGGGCTGCTGTGAGTGTGCTCGTTTAGTGGTAAAATAGAAAAGTCAAATTAAATCAAAGACCAAAAAGAAAATAATTAAAATTGTCTTTGTAAAACATACATGAAAACATGCTTTTTAAGTTGAAAGTGGGAACCTTTTCTTTTTTGTATCAACGATTCAGTGTGTTTGAGGAACTGGAAAAAAAACGCCTGAAAATTTTAGCAACATTTCTCCAAGACATAATAGAAAGACAAAACTACTAATGTTGGTTTTGTCTTCATAGATCTTCACTGACACAGCAGAGACATACACCTCTTTTTTATATAATCATGCATGTACATGTAATACTATTGAAAATTACAACAAAAGGTCATGCTGAAGCTGATTAACAAATGCATCCAGATAGCTTGTTTGTTTTGCAGGAAGATCAAACTAACATATGCCAACTTATAACGTTTTCATTTTCCACTCTTTATGTTTAATAACTCATACAAAATAATTATTTGTATTAAACATAGTCTGTTTATTAGTAGGTGATTTGAAGTAGTAGTTAAAACAGGGACACATTTTCGCCCAATCAGAGCCACAAATCCAAGAGCGTAAGCCGTGTTGCATTAAGTTTCTATAAATGTTTCTGCATGCTTTCTGGTTGCATTTACATTTCATTGTTTCTCTTTCTCAGTACACATTTCTGGAGAATTCAGTTCTTTTTTGCTCTGTGCAGACAATATTTTCCTTACATTTTTCCTGGTGAAGCTACTGCTGCACTGATTGTGGGTTCAACTTGCAGAAGTTGCAGTAAACCACTTTGCATTTGTAGCAAATTCTCTGAAGCAGACTGTAATTTTTGAAGTAATCTTTGTAATTTGACAAAACTGCTATATATATATTTTTTTCAAACTGCAAATCCTATGATTGTTGATGTATCCTTGGTTTACTGAATCAAATGTTATGCATGGACATTGTTCAGTGTGGTTAATGCTTTAGTTTCTAAGCAACAGTTGGTGATGGGTAAGGAAGTAAGACAGATTTGGATGAATAGTCTGAATTTGAACCAACTACTGGAAACCATGTGTGTTTGTTCCTTTTACTTTGTCAGCAAAAGAGCCCACAGTTGAAAATGCTTACCACACATTGTGGTTTGATGATGATTAACGGCACTGCTCAGAGAACCTCAAACATGGTTTTAAGTTGATGTTCAAAAATATCTCCTCTCTATATTTCAGATACACAACATTTAAACTCAAGTTAATATTTGAGACTTTTGTATTGGATGAATTGTGAAGCATTTCATAAACTTAGTAGGAGCTGTGGCTCATTTCTTTATTGTCATGAACTAACTTACCGCCTAGCATGTTTAACAAGACAGAAAGCTATGTGTGAAATTGTAAAGGGTAGCCCAAACACCCCGATCTCTGTCAGTCCTGGCACAAACCTTTCGGCAAACAAAAGAAATGCTCCAGAGCAGCAACGCCAAACAGCCATCAGCAAAGGAGGAGGGGAGAGAGCAGCCTCCCAGGTAAGCTTCTATTATAAAGGAGTCCCAAGTCCTGACTGGCCCTTTCAAATTCTTCTCTGTCCAATTATTTCTGGAGTTCACAAATTGGCACCAACCTGCATTCTGTCCACCTGAGGAAAAACAGAGGAAGGGGACAAAGAAAGACAGCTAAACACACACAGAGCCGACCAGACCTGCAACGCTCCTCTACATTTCAGTATTTTTAGAGTTTAGAATTGTCATTGGATGAATTGCGGAGCATGTCCTGCAGAATGATGGGCCATTGCCCATTGTGTGTGTGTGCAAAAATACATTCAGTTATACAGAGGTATTTTTAGATCACTGCAAAAACAATACTGGGATTTGTCATTTTAAAAATACTCAAATGTTCAATTACTGTACTTGGAAAATATATGAATAAATATAAAGTATAGAAAACATATAATTTAGTGATAGCACTCTAACTACTGTGTAATTAAGCAAGATTGTTTATCTTTCATAATATGGGCACACTTTGGTATCAAACTGAACTCACTACCCGAGTGGTGTGGACAACTTTGTCTAATATCTACAACCAGTATGATGATGAGAAAAAGATAGAAAACTCAAATTATCTCAAATTGTGGTCTTGAACATGATAATGAGCTCACTTTACTCCAGAATCAACATCATGGACATGCAGCCATCATGATAACATCGTGTCAACATGAAACAAAATCTCTGAAGAACTGCTGTGACACCATGTTGATAATATGTCTGTGGCATGCAATGAAGCACTAAGGCAGTTCTGAAGAGGTTTCCAACTCTGTACTAGCGAGGTATAACTATAATAAAGGAGTTCCTCTGCAGCCATGCTGCAGATGGAGTCACTTTACTGTCAAGTGTTCATTCATTTAGAGCCGCATTGAACCAAGATGAAGCTCAGACTCCCTTATTTGTCTGCAAGCGCACATTTTACCTTTCTTATGATTCATGGGTTTTATATATATTAGCGCTTGTTTTTCCTCAATATTGCTTCTGTGATTGTTAAGGGCCTTTGTTTGAAGCTTTTAGGAAAATACAGCAAAAAGAACAAAGAAAGGGAGGTGATAAAGAAAAAGAATCTGCTTTCATTTGAAGGATGTTTTTATTTTATGTTACCCTTCCTTTTGCCAAGTGATTCCTGTTTTAGCAGCTCCGATTTTTAAATAGCACTAAACTAAGACTTGGTCACTTCGATTACTAACCTTAATTATTAGACTGGCCAATAAATTTACCCCTCGTTCTCTAACCCACCTCCCCTTCTGAGCTTGATTTGCAACCTGTCAACCTGAAAAATGCATTGGTTGCTTTTATTGAATGCAGCAATGCACTAGATGAGTGGCATCAGTTTTGCTTGTATAAAAATACCCTTGGAAGTGGTGTGTATTTATGTACAGCTATTATACATCTCATCCCCAGGAATATGAAGCCAGTGGGATTGCATACATTAGTCTAACTGTATTTCTATTTGACAGCAGGAACTCAGACATATTACATAAATGACTCCCAGCCTCGCAAAACATATTACAGTGACTACCGGCTTTGGTATCGCTATGCGGCCTAATTGCTTGCACCAACAGGACTATTGTTCTGACACTGACATAGCAGTAACTTGATTATTGGATGTGCTAACCCATATCAAATCAATAAGGTATCATTAAATAGAAAATTGCACAAGATAAAGGTTGTGCAGTCAAGCATCCATGATATTGGACTCTAATCATTTGTACTGGTTTTACAGCCTGCAGGAATTTAAAGGTAAACACAAAGGGGTATAACTGAATATCTAGTATATGTCCAGCTAAGAAGGTAAAACTGGGTATGTAATAAACTTACTGCAATCTTCACACTTTTTGGCTGCCTTGGTTAAATGTGCTGAAAAAAAACCCCCATGAAAATAAATGATTGGTTTATAGGCCAAGCATTGTCTCACACTGACAAATTAAGCAAAAACAAGCCTTTAATTTGAGCTAATACAAGAAAAAAAAAAAGTTTATTTTTTTCTGAACCACTAGTGTCACACTTAATGACACCCCAAACAATCCACATAAAATAAATCTAACAAAAAAATGATTTTAGCTTATATTTAGTTGGTTTTTTTTGAAGAGGAAACAATGCAGAGGAGCTTTTAATTGGAATTAGATGACAGTCTGTATTACTGGGTTATACATTTAAAGCTTAAAATTACCTTACGCCTACTGTCAAGTTTGGTGGAGGATTTGTGATGCTATGGATCTTTTAATGTTACAAACCATGAGGAACCTCAGTCTGAATGAGAAACCTAGATCTTTATATGAATTTACACATAGATCCACACATAGATCCAGTATACGGGTATGTATTTGTCTGCCGACATCAAGATCCGCATATATATTGTATATATAATAATGATAATAATAAAAAAATAAACATCCCAAATATTTTAAAGGACTTTTCTCTGCAATATATTTTTTAACCAGAAAAGAAACATAAATGAACAGAATAAATATAATGAAGCATAACATTTTAGAAATGCTCATTCAAACCATATAGGAAGGCAGAACGTCGTTGGTTGCACAGCAAGATATTAGGAAGGGTTGTGAAATTTGTAATACTTAGATTTAGATAGATAACTATATTTTTAGTGCAGAAATGAACTAAAAAGTTGAGCAATTCACCATTTGATACAACATTGTCTAAACCGAGAAAAAGTAAATTACACCAAAAGATAAGCTCCAAATGCAAATTCAATCTTTAGAATATTATCATCCTGTGAAAATCCAATATGTCTTTGAGACTCTGTAAATGACACAGAAACTCATTAGTCTCAAAATGCCAAAATGTCACGTTGCATCAGACCTGACAGCCAAATAATTTCACTTTCGCAATTGTCTTTGAATCTTGTCACGCAGAGTAGAATTTGAAGAAAAAAAAAGAAAAAAAAAGACAACTTTGGGTGAAATTAGTGGTGCCACCAGTCAGTACAAACACCTGACACTAAAAGATAAATGATGGAGGATGTTAGTGTTATGTGCTGTCACACACGGTACTAGATCGCATTGATGAATGATGCTCTGCTTAGAAAATCAATATCCAAGTTTGTCATGGGCATAAAATGACTCAAATTTCCTTCTTGTCATTTCTGGCAGCTCTTTAAATAATTTTTAAAGCATAATATGTATCTATTGATATGTAAAAATAATACTCTGCTAATAACACACACACACACACACACACACACACACACACACACACACACACACACACACACACACACACACACACACACACACAGATCTTTCCAGCTTTACAAAGCTTTGTACTTATTAAGCTTCCTTGAGCTTATGCTACATGTTTGCCTAATAGCCAGAGGCAAACAGGATCACTTGTGTCCCCTTTCTGCTTTGTCAGAATACAGTATGCAATTGAAACCAGCACACCTCTGCAATATCATTTGAAATGTCATGATTCAAATTGTATTAGCCCTTAGCAGGGTATAATTTCTGCTGACAAGTACAGCACAAAAACGATCAATACAAATACAAACAAATAAAGCTTTGGAGCATCTGTCTGAACATGCAAACGGTGGAGTGGAAGCTCACAGCAGCCACAGTGGACACACCGACGCTGGATGACCAGGAGTAAGAAAAGCAGTGATCAATGCAGCAAAGCAAATCTTCAAATTAGCCTGCAATAATCACACAAACATGTTTATAAAGTGACCTGTGAACACAAGAACTTTGATTTGGGTCTTAAGGTTGTGTATCTGCAAGGAAGCTTTACGGCTCCATGTGAAAAAACAAAACAAAAACAAAAACCATTAGAAACATAGAAGTTATTGATTCAAACCGAGTACCAAGTGTTGCAGTGGGGTTCTATCTAAACTGACACAGCGGACACTGTGCTGCTTGCATAATCTAGCTCAATAACAGATGGTGTGAGTTGGCACAGTGTAGGTTGCTATGCGAGCTTCTGTCAAACCACAAATTAAATTCTAGTTGTGTTTTCAAACTTAGCTGGAGTAATTTGGTACTTCGTACACGGACAACTAAGGTAATAACTATTTAAAGCGATTGGTTGTGAAGGTTTCACTTTGGAAGTAATGTTCTAATGAAGGAAGCTGAAGACAGGAACTTAGAGGCAAAGAGGTATCTTGCATTTGAAATGTTACATGTCGTATCAGAGTATGTTTTTGATTGCGTAACCATAGATGAAATCATCACACTGGCTCAGTAGATACTGTAGATGTAATTTACAGTCATTGTAGTTAGACGTGCACAAAACAAACACAAGTCGCTGCTTTTGGGACCGAGTGAGATTGTAAAGTCATTCCATTTGTACAATAATGGAGTGGGGTTATAAGCCACCTGCAGTGTTTGCTTCCCACCTAATTGTGCATGTTTTAATGGACTCTGTGCTCCATTATGTTTCTGACCCCAACTTATCACAGAGGCCTCAATTACAAAGAAACAGGAGCAGGAGCCTGTGTTTGTGTCTATCTACGACTGTCACACCCTGGTTAAATTATTCTGCTCAAGAGATAGATTTTCAAACCTTGAAGATTATTGCACTATTGCCATTTAGAATGGATTTCAGCTATGCGATTGTTTATCTTTAAAGGCAACTTCCACCACACATGTGTATGTAGGGGTGCGTGTGTGTGTGTGTGTGTTTTGCCTCAGGGGAAGGCCAGTTATTTTGGTCCAGGTTATCTATCACTGGACAGATAGAATTTTGGTAAAGACATCTGCAGGCAGTTGTTGTTTCTCTAACTTTAGTGTCATATCGCTTTGACAGATTCATTATTTTGATATTCTGATAGGCCTCAAATACATTAAGTGTGGAGACAGTTTTCACATGTCACCAGTGTGGAGATGATGAACCATCTACGCTGATCTTTGACTTTCTGATAATGTCAGCCTGATGCATTTTGCACATTTGACACATATATTCTTCCCTTTGTAAAGAATCCTCATTGTCTCTGCTACATCATTTTCTTGGTCTGAGTAAAATTGTTAAGAAGCAATTTTTTTTTCTCTAATCTTTTCAGTTATACTGAGTGTAAATGAACCCTCTCTGTGTGTGTATGGTTTAAATGTTACTTTGTGGGTGTGTCTTCTGTGGCAGCCGTCTTGGGACCCTGCTAATGAGGAGGCCTGTCTTAAACCCAGCTCTTTTATAGAAAGTGACAAGAACTGGATTTTATTTGGTTGAAGCTTAAAGTAATTAAAAGAGTAAAATGATTTATGCATTTGCATACATACAATGTTTGCCTGATATTTTAGTATTGATTAATAATTGTTAATGTTTACATTGCGTATGTGAAAGTTAACTTTGTTTCCCTTTTCCCCACTCTGGAAGACTGGCCAATGCAAACTGAGAAGGTTTACATATCTGAATATATAAGTGTGCATGTAGCAGGAGGACTCGTGGAAGGGCTGCCATTTTCTAAATCTGCTGTGTTGCACCAAACTTAATAAACCAGCTTTATTTGCTTAACAGCCGAGGTTGACTGATTTCTCTTTCCACACCACACCTCTTAGCATAACAAAAATACCAATATTTTGCATATTCATTGTTAGATTTTATTTTAAAACAATCATTTTAGGACATTTTGCTTTCCTTTTGCAGTGTTTTTGCACATTGTGAATTTCTCTCTATTTTATGTCTCCAGAGTTTCCCTATTAAACCTGTCTTAAGTGAAACTTCTGCATTTCTCCCTCAGTCAGATGACAGTGACAGAAACAGGTGATTCAGTTTTACAGCCCTTTCTCCAAATATAACAAACACCGAGTTATTTTTACAGAAACAAGCAGGAAAAGTGCAAAATAAATACATCACAAACTGGACTCAAATAGGTGACGTTTTGAAAGCAAATTCTATAAATACTGGATACATGAACACCTACCAGTATTGTTCAAAATGCTGACACATTCACATAAAAATGCGGCATCTTCTTAAACAATTTTCAATGAAAAAGGTCCTTTAAATACCGCCGGCATACACACATTTAGCTGTTTTTAGGCTAAAAGAAAGTGATTGGTCTAATAAAAACAAGCTTCATATTATAAATGTAGATAAATACTCATCTTGTGAAAATTGCATTTTATTTTATTTTTTATAAAGCAACAGTTTATTTACAAATTAAATTATTTCCGGTTGCTTATTTTACATTTCAGTTCCCAAGAACAGTTAGCTTAGA
This sequence comes from Poecilia reticulata, assembly GCF_904066995.2. Lineage (NCBI taxonomy): Eukaryota > Metazoa > Chordata > Actinopteri > Cyprinodontiformes > Poeciliidae > Poecilia > Poecilia reticulata. The sequence goes on along the minus strand of NC_088832.1, from coordinate 25,260,456 downwards.
GCGGCTAGATCATGACATCTAGTGTCAGTAAGATGTCTTTCTCCCTGACATAAAAGCTAGTTTGTAAGTTATTGAATGTTCAACTCTGTTTTTTCTTCCTTTTTACCTGGAAGCCATTAAAGGTCCACATCAAGACTCTGCATTAGGGTAATCACTTTTTAAAATGTATATTTTTAATAATTATAATGTAAATTTAATGTTTGAACATTACTATGGTGATGAAACAGTTTATTGTCATGCTAACATGGTTCGGTATATGTCAATTTTGTATTTGACTTTATTCACTCATTTACTGGATTTCAAATGGGTTCAATCTGCTAAACACAAACACACACACACACACACACACACACACACACACACACACACACACACACACACACACACACACACACACACATAAACCCCTCAAGTTTTGTTTTCAAATAAAAACAACCTCTTTGCAGATCTTTCTACTATAATTTCTTTCAAGTATTATGTTAAGTATCTTCAAAAAAACCAAACATAAAACTGGGGCTGTTTGATGGAAAATAAATAATTGTCTTAGTTTAACATGAAAACAAAAACATTGTTTGGGGGAGAAAGAGATTTTCCTGCACTGCCCCTTTCATTTGACAGCTGAATTCACCTGAAAGTATTTTAAATGCGTTTAATGAAAAACAGAAACATCATCTCTGAATGATTTTTTTTCTCTGTATTTTCTGGTGTCACTTGGCCTTTTTGAAAGTTTTAGGTTGTTGTACGTATTGTGTAGGCTATTGTTTGGTTTAAAAATATTGTATTGTATTTTTGTCTAAAGTGTGTAGTCTCCTGAAGTCTCCCAAAAATGAGACTCAATAATGTCAAATAAAAAAGCCCACATTTGCCCCATCAAAAATACTGAAACTAATTGATTAGAGTGAACAAATTTGCAGTGATCTTGGTAAAAGCGATGAAATTTTAACATTCAAAGAGTTTTCTCTAGTATCTTGTGGATCAAACAGTCCTAAAAAAAGCAGTGGAATCCATTTTTAATCATAATTTTTCAAACACAGGTTTGCCCTGGGCACACAAACTTTACCAGCTGAAGGAAACTAACTCTTTCTTCGAGCTTATTGCTATTCATGCTCTCTGCTGCCGACTGGCCCTTAATTATTCAGCTGAATAAATTACCTATAAATCAGAAAGTGGAGTCATGGCATGCCAGGAGGGAGTGGGCCTGTCAGCTTCAAAGGGCCAAAACCTGCCGAGATCCTTTGGGTTTCACACCACTTAACACCAGTCACTAGGTATATATGTCTAGGCTTTCATAAGCCTTGCTTAAATGTCAGGGGGTTGGTTTTACCCCAGTGCGGGGCTCGGCATTGAATGGAACTCGTATTTAAATCGGACTGCGTGACTTTAGTGACCTTTATTAGAATTAAGGAAATCGAGGTTCAGGGAGAGGTCAACATCACGGCCAAACTGAAATGATTGGGAATTTCCTGCATTTAAATATTACAGCGCTGAGGTTTATGTCTAACAAAACAATCCCCATTTGCATTTGGAATTTCTTATTTCTTTGGGCGAATACAATGTTTACTTTCACAAAGAAAATAGCCATTATTAGTGAATTTATTTGTTGCGGATGGCTAAATGCTTAAAGCTGGATTTATGCAATAGTTCTGCAGTGCATGTGATCCACTACCAAGAAAGCTCCAAAGGGGCTTTGAAAAGTCTTAGGTTCAGAAACTGAATGACCCCAGATCCTCCCACAGTGATTTCTGTCAAGGTGCTGTTGAACAATGTGCTTAACCCCAAGCTTTTTCACTAGAGCTGTCAAGTGCAAGAGAAGCTGCAAGATATCATAGTTTGCAGTGATTGTCCTCAAGGATCAAATGTGTGCAACTAGTCCGACGAATGTGTAGCAAACAGTTAATAAAAACCTAAACTAAGCAACAACAAAGATATCAAATCCATTTTGTAGGCATTAAATACATTTTGTGGTGTACCTCAGAATCAGTGGCCTGTGTAGCTACAATAACGAAGAATTGACACCAAAGTATTACGGCTCCATTTCTTATCGACCACAACTTAATGATTTAAACGTGAACATGAAGAATTTAAAGCTGTGACTTGTTTATAAAAGATTTTTTTATATATATTTGCTAAAAATTTAGCTTTTTTATTACAGTAAGGTAAGGTGATTTTATCGACATAGCACATTTTCAGCTACAAGGTAGTTCAAAGTGCTTACAATATGAGCCAGATAACCTGGGGAAAAAAATAAAATAATCAAGCTTGCTCTCGTTGCTCACTACAAAAACACACCGCTTGGTCAGAAACAACCAATCACAGTCAGGAGGAGGGTTTTAGTGCTGCCAATCATGCTCGTGTAGGTGCTGCTCAGAGCTTCCCCCTTGCTTTCTGTTACACTACAGAAAGCAAGTTAATGCTCAGGCTAGTTAGCAAGGCCAAAGTTAATGTCCAATAAAGGGTTTTCCTAAAACAGTAAGTTGTTTCTCCACCATTAGCACATTAAGTAGTATGTACACAAACATGATTGACAGCGCCTGCACACTTCTCCTGGCTCATTTGTTGTTTTTGACTGGGAGCAGTGCATTTCTTCAGACATCAATAGCACTGAGGGAAGGTGGAAAAGCTTCATTTTTCTTCTCAGATTATCTCTCTCACATACTGTCCTGACATGGTGACAGTTTCACAAAAATATATAAGACATTTATTTGTAAAAGTTACATACTCCAGCTTTAAACATATGAATGTAGAATTAAGAATGGTGCTTCAGTGCAGGACATTCCTACAAAGTTGATCAGGTGAGTCTAATAGGCCGTGCTCCCCAACTTGCCACCCACTTATCCCGACTGTGGCTGGATAATGGTGACTTTTTAATTCACCAGAGAAGCAAAGAGCATGTTAATAAATAATATGCATAGGCAATGAGTCAAAGTAAAATAGCACTTCAAACTGTGCTTTGAGTTTCCAGGTCTGCCTCTGAATTATGACTTGTTAGCCTTGGGGGCACACTGTGTCTCTGTGGCCTGAGTGTCTGCAGTTTGACAATGAAAGTTAAATGGGCCTCACTAATGTCATATAACTGCCACTCTGGATTCCCGCTAGCACTGTAATTGCTCCTCTGACTGGCTGCACCCCATGTCAGACGGCACTGAGGAGTGAATTAGACTATAATTTCACACTAAACTGGAGTTCAAAGCTGTGCACCCTGGGTTTTCCAACAATAGTTACAATTATTATAAATTTAAAATGATGTTGACATTGAGAATATATGTGTATAAAACAAAATAGAGGGAGAATTAGAAGATATGAAGGTAAAAAAACAAATAAAGACAGATCCAGCTCATAAGAATAAGCTTTTCCGCCTTGCCTTCAAAAGAGCTGCAATTAATCAAAATGTGGATTAAGAAAAAAGTGGGGGGGTCAAGCATTAGGACATAAGCATTACATTTCTCGTGAAATGCAACGATAACAAATCTTCCTTTGATACTGAAATGCAATGAAGATGTGGGGTATTAAGAAGAAAAGGACAAAGCTTTCTTACGGGACAGCACGACTGTGTGTCTGTCAACAGTGTTTACAATCAGCAAGATGGTCTCCAGGTTGTATCTAAACGGTGCTGAGTGTCTTTGTGTATTAAATGGGAATCGTTATTCACAGATCAGGGTTTTTCTGACTGATGTTCAGGTTTTCTCAGAGGTCTGAGCCAACAATTCTGCCGTTAGCTAATATTGTTTCTCTGGACTATGATGCAAAACCAACTGTTTAAACTTAGTTTTATGTCTATGATTAAATGATTAAGAAAAGAAAACATTGCCCTTAGATTAAAAAAAATTATTTGAGCTGCAGTTTCCGTGACGCACATGGCAGTTATGAGTCTGAGAAAAAAAAAGGGATTTAAATAATATCCTTTTTTATGCCTCGAAGCACATGTGATTAACACATGCTGTGATGCACATGTTATGAATGCATCAAAGTGTTATGCGTTTTTGTTTGACATTTTCTGTCAAACAACAAGCTGTTGTTGATTTATAGGCTTATAAATGATGGAGTTTTCCATTTCAATGCACTTGACGAACAAGTAAAAGAAGAGGTCCGATATTTGACTTTCCGATAAACCAATTTGGTCAGAGCCAAAGAAGGATCAAGTGGATGATTTTGATTACTGGCTCCATTCTGTCATTTTTTTTACAACATTTAAATTTGTTTCTTGTTTGGCAATGGAGGAGTTGTGACTTGCCTGTGATGCACTCAGCATCTTCCCCATTCCCAACTAAAACAGTCTGCAGGCTCAGAGACCATCAGACGAACAAACCTGGAGATAAACACATTATTTTCTGGACATTTTATGACTATAATATTTTGTACTTCTTGTCTTCAAGTGTCATTACTTATCAGAAATGAAACTGAGATTGGGTAAGATAACTACAGAGACAAGAGCAAGTCACAATCTTCAAATAATCTGATGCTGTAAGAAAGATAGACTAAAGTATCAGGAGTGATGCTCTTATTTACTGGGTAGTAAAAATGATGGAGTCTAAGATATCTTCAGAGCTATCTCTGTCCACCCAACAAGCAAGTTAAATCAAACCGGGCAGGTAATAAGTTCAAGTTAATGAAAACCAAACACAATAACTTCCAGCACAATCATCTATTAAATGCACAGCAGCAAACAGAATAATGAAACACTCCATTAATTCTGTATCTTATAATTTACAGTTGACACGTGAACAAGATTGGTTGATTAGATGTTTGCTTTGCACACATCCAGGAACAACACAACCTTGGCTTCTAACCTGCCCTGTTATCACCTGTGATGAAACAGTTGGCAGCTGGAACTGGGCAGCAGCTCCTGTGTAAGTCACTTAATAATGCTCTGTATTGTAGGTTCGCATCATTATTCACTCACAGTAAAAATGTTGTGACACACGTTAATGAGATTCACAAATGACGCTGCCATGCATCAGTTTATACCACAAATTGCAGCGATATCGTCTTCATACTGCTGGATTTGTCTACATTACACTCTGCAGTCTGCTTCGTGCTACTGGATGAGCCATTTGCCGTTGTGGTTGTTGTTTATTACCCATCGACTGAAACAAAGCAGTATGTTCGGAGAAGGCAGCCACAGCCATAGAGCCCATGGAGGTTAATCTGCCAGCCATGTGAGCCTTCAGGGCAGGGGTTGGTAATGTGATTTAGACGAGTTTCCCACGCTGGCATGTCACTGCCGTCTCCCCTCAGTGCTCGAGCGACGGTCCCTCATTATACACCATGCCAACGTCAGCCACCCCACCAATGAGCGTGACACTTTTTGACACTAGCATAGCCGCTTTGCACAAAATGACAATGAGAAATAAGACAGGGTATAGAAACAGAGTTTACAGAATTAGAATTTTTGACTTCAAATTGCCGTCCTGTTCAGACTTTAAGTTACATGTTGCTTTCAGACAGCTGACGTGTAGCCTTTCCATGGGTTCCAAAATTAATTTTTTTTTGCAGACAGAACAGCATTTTTTTGAGTTGTCATTCGAAACGTCGACACTTTGAGAGTGTGGAAGTTTGAATTGTTTTTAAAACATTGTACATGCGTTATTTCAAGTGTGCAGAGCGCACACGAATAGCATTTAATAGCTTAAAAACATAGTTTCATAATTACTGGGACGCAACGCTTATGCATGTGTGCACAAGTCCAAAAGGAAACAATTTACAAGGAAAAATCTAAGTCTATCCCAGTTATTTGGCAGCTTAATTTGTATGTGTGTATTACTAAATGCTTGCTTATCTATAAGCAACTGCATGTCTGCGGTCATGATCAGTTCTCAGAGACTTTGGTCTTCATGTTCTCCTCCTTGTCCCTATATCAGTGCTGACTGAATGCAATCATGCTAATCTCCCATAGACTAAAGTAGAGCTGAAGCATAAATAGCAAGCAGCTCGACCTGTTATGTGTCTGTTTGGATTTTCTTCATTGATCTTTCCAACAAAGCACCAAGTGACTTTCAGCCACTTTTCATTAACCCTTCGACCAGGTTGTCAAAACGTGTATCTCTTTTACGTACCTCAAACAAAAGCAAGCCGCAGAGTGGCAAAAGCAGATCTTCCATTTAGCTGCAGACGATAGATGTCATTCTTCCTGGTTTGAACGGAAAAGACTTTGAGAACTCAGGACAAGGACACATTTCTTCGTTCCTAGTCCCTCTGGTTTCCTTCTGCTCTAGTCTGAAATACATAGCCTAGTTATCTCCACCAAGCAATTATTTGATTAGAGAAAAGAAGGGTTTAAACCATTTAGGCCACTTCATAATAAGTAGGGGGCACTATATGATCCCAGGGATCTCACAAACACCACAAGGCTAAGCCTCAGTATGAGAGGATGTAATCTAAAGAGGTTCCAAATAATTTCAGACTTGCAGTAGCATATAGCAAGTGAAAGTGTGGGCAGACCTACACATATTAAAACAAATATGTTTATATTTACTCAAGCTGCACATTGTTTGTCAGTGATTGACATACATTCGTACAACTATCAAGCAAACCCTAAAACTGATCATGCTTTTTGAATTGCCAGAAAAATGTCAGGATTGACAATGGAATATTGTTATTTTGTTGCAAAAAGAATATTTTTTATTAACAGTTGCAAAATTGACTGTTCATTTTGGGTGTTATTGGAGTATATGCATGTTTTCTCTATTATATTTTGTGTTTTTAATTTAAGACGTTTCTCTGCACGTATGATGAAATGCAGCACTTTAAGCAAAGATTTTCATCTGAGGTTTAACTGACAGATAACTGCTGGGAAGTGTACCGCAATCGGAAACACAAAGAACGAAGGGGTTTCACATGTAGAACAAAGTAAGCATCATGTAGAAACATTCAACAGCTTCTCATGCTCAGAACTTGCTTTCATTGCAAAGGATCTGATGCAAGCGGAAAGCAATATATCCACACGGGCCGTTGATTTACAACTCAAACTGGTTAGGTTCTCACACCTAGATGCATGCATTAATATTGAAAAGAAACAGCAGGAGAACCCGAGTTCAAAGGAGCCAATAAAAAAACAGACCTCACCATCAGGTAGCGATATGTCATATCTCTTTTGGTCATACCTCTTTTACCCTTTATAACACAGTTGACAATAATTTTTTGTCACTGTCTGGCATAGTCTAAACCTTTCCCGCTTTAGGTTGCTTAGGAAGACAAAACCTCTTTCTGCTTGCTAAATTTCAGAAAAATAAGACATGTCTTGTAACTTCTACATACAGATCTGGAACGTGTTGTAGCATAACCTTTAACCCGCTTAACATATTATGACTATATTTCGGGTTTTCTTAAAAAATCTTCAGATGATTTTTGCAGGGGTTTTGGTTGATTCTTCCTGGCAGGTTGCTTTGTGATTGGGGACCAGACATGCAAAACACCAAAGCATTATTTTGCACGTTTAAGTATAGTGAAAAGCTTGGAGTTAAACGACAGAATATAGAGAAGTGTATCTACAGAATGACACCAAGGTCATATACATTGATACTAGAGACTAAGTTAGTTGCCGCCCAGATTAAATGATTACCTAAACATTTTGTAACTCAGATGCTGGAGTCCAAAGACAAAAATCTTTGTCTTATTTGATGTCAAATCGGAAAATGAGGCCCTTCAGTCTTTGGCAATAGTTGAATTCAGGACCCATAGATAAATATAACTGAATCATTAGAACATGAAAATTTATCTCATACTGTTGAATAATTGTATCAACTGAAATATGACATCCTAAGAATCATCTAAGGAACACTGGCATGTTTCACTATTGTTGAAATGCAGGGACAACATTCAGTTTTATTTTAAAGTGCTAGAGTCTGATAGAGAGAAAAAAACATAACAGTTGTGTGAATTGTCTTTATCTTCTACACAAACCATCTCTTTCTTTGGAGCATTCTTAAATTATACTATCAATTAACCTTACATCTCATTTTCCCATAGAGCACATATGTCAAAGTCAAGGCCCGCGGGCCACATCCGGCCCGCAAATCAATTATCTATGGCCCCCTGAATGATATTTAATTACTATGAGAACCGGCCCGCAAGCCAGAGCCGCCCGCTCGTGTTTTGCCTGCAAACACTACATTTCCCATAATGCAACGGTAGCCCGCGAAGTGACAGCGCGCCCAAACGGCTTCATTATTCATCAGCTCAGAGCCTCACCCCGAACATTGATGAACTTGTACAAAAGATGAGACACCTCCAAGTATCAGGCTCAGCCTCAGACAAGTGAGCATCACAGAGCAGTAACGTATTTTCAGTTTATAAGTTTCAGTTAAATTTTTACATTTGTTTCTACAAAACGTGATTTTTCTTTGAATGAAGTATTGTTTTGTCTGTGTGCCATATATTTTTGTATTTTATTTTATTTTATTGTATTTATTTTTCAGTTGAATGGATTCAGGTAAAATTGCAGATAAAAGCCATGAGAAAGAATACAACTGATTTGATTTATTTTTTTACTTTACTATTTGAAAGCAGTGATCGGTAGGATCATAGAGCAGCACAGTAATGCATTTTCAGTTTATAATGCATGCACTTTGATTTATGCATTTATCTTGATATTAAGAAACATATTTTGTTTTTAAAAACAATTAAATTTGTTGCTGTTTGCCTCTTGAAAAATGTTTTCCCTTGAAGTTACTGACAGAGCCATAACAAAATATTGCTTTATTCATTTAATTGTTAAATAATATACACTGTGTTAGGTCTTGGTTCAATAGGCTATGTGCAATCATTTCAATATGTTTTAATAAACATTAAACCAGTCCGGCCCTCGGCTTGTAGCAAATTTGTTTTTTTGGCCCTCTGTGTATTTGAGTTTGACATCCCTGCCATAGAGGGTTAAGATGATCTGACCTATTCATGATCCACTTCTTCCTGAGAAATTCAAAAGCTTTTTAACTCCTGCCATAGATTAAGTATACGGCTTGAAAATTAACATTATAGACTGTTTTTTATGTTTTTCATTGTTTTGTTTTAAATTTTCAGCTGAAAGCAGCCAAATGGACATTTTATTATGTGCCTAACTACATAAAAAACATTTGTTTGTGAAATATTATGTTTCGTACTGTGTCTAGAGCCATCTGCACCACAGACAAATGGGATTGCTAGGAATGTTAAGATTATCAAAAAATATGATAGCTGTGTAATCTGAAATATCATAACTTCTAAATCCTGTCATTCATTTGGATAAAATGTGGTTATTGTTGACATTTTGGCTGCATCTGCAGAACTAAAATTATTACTTAGTTTTATGAGCTGAAAATGAGTCTTAGCAAAATTGTAAAGAGGTAAAAAATATTTGACAAAAACAATTTAGTTAGCTGTACAATATGAAATTACCTGCCAAGGGTTTACCCCACCTCTTGCCCAATGAATGCTGGAGATAGGAACCAGGCCCCTTCATGACCTTGCCAGAATAAGTGTGTTTAGATAATGGATGGATACAATGCAGAAATTTAAAGTAAATAAAAAATGTGCAAAGTATCACCCTTGGTTCACTTGTCAGAATTGCGTAATAACCCCCAACCAAAAAACAGGAAATGCTGTTTTTCCACTCATGCAAACAGTATTCTAAGAGTTACTGTCAAACTATAATGAAATGGGTATTTATGTAACCTCGCTCATGGTTCATACTAATGTTAAACTTTCAACAGCATCTATAATCAGTCACCATCTTTGCGCCCAGTGGGAGTGCGACGGGGTCCATGTTGTTCTAAATCAGAAGGGAAACAGGAAAACCTCAAGGAATTTTACTCCAGTTCACAGAGACTGTGTGTTAAACTCTGTTCAACCAAACTTAGAGTACATTCAGAAAGATCTATAAAAAAAAAATGTTGAAATGCTAATCAACCGTATAAAAATGTGCAGTGCAAACTGGTGCTTCTCTGATATAGAAGTCTATGCAGATCAAAACATAAGATGTTTTTTTCTTGATTGTTAAGGTCGATGTAAGAATCAGTTTGACCCTCCACACCACGCAGGATAAAGCTGAATCCCTCCTGATTCATTATCCAGCAAAATACCTTCACAAATATTCTACCAAACTTTGCATTATCATGAATTTTCAGCAGCTGCACAACAGCTCTCAGAGGACCTCCTTAAAAACTATGCCTTGCTCCGAAAACAGAAAGCACCGTCACAGCATACCAACAGAGTGCCAACGTGTAAAACCTCACACACGTTGTAGTGAGCTCTGGTCTTAACTGGTGTTCATGTGTCTGAAATATTAGAACATCATGACAAATTTTTATATTTTTTTTATCGCTCTTAAAAAGCAGAACTTATATATTATAAATATTTGTTGTACAGAATGAAATATTACAAGTCTTTATTATAACGTTCAGAGAGCTCCACAATCATGGGGAAGACTGCTGACTAGACAGAGGACCAGGAAAGATGAAGCATGGGTGTCATCGACCCCCTCCACAAAGAGAGTTGTAACCCACAAGAAAGGTTACTTTAAATACCTTTAATAGTAGATGGCAAGTTAAGTTAATTTACTTTACTAATACCAACACTACAGAAGTATAAAGGAAGTTGGGCCTGATCAGGAGGTTCTAAATTCGGGGGAGCCTAGGTGTGAACAACAGAGGAGAGCACACAATGTATATGAAAAAGTAGAATTTAATATAAACAACATTTGTGGATCCACATTGTACAAATAAACAAAAATTGCACGCTTAAAAAAAAATTAAATAAAAGAAATAACCCAGTCTTTTTGATGTCTGTCAAATGTTCTTTCAAAGTTTGTTTAGTCTTTCCAGTGTGTTTGTGAAATATTTTTTCAATGTTTCACGGCTGGTGACCAGTCGGGTCACTATCTACCGGTTCACTCAGTCCTCTGGGACCAAGGGCGATCTTGATGTCTCTGGGCATGATGCTTCAAAAGTGCACCATAAAGAAAAAAAACCTGACCTGGAAGAAGGTCAAAGTAAAGCATCTTAAAATTCAGGATGATAATATTAACAAAGCTTAAGCAATAATTCAAATTTCAATCTAAAAGTGCCAAAGTACATCTATAACACTAAATCTAACATTCAAAATGTGGATTAAAAACCTGCATTAGCTCTGACCTACAGAGAACAGAAAGTTCCTAAGTAATTGACTCTTTGCACCTTAGCTTCCGCGTTTGGGGAAAAGCGGCTCGATTGTTTCCGATCCAATACAAATATTTTACACTAGGTACTTGCAGGGCTTGGCCAAGGTTTGTACATTGATCCGAAGCCCCAACAAGTAAACTGGAGAAAGGTTTTAAGATGTACGCCTCGTTATACATTCACTGATACGAAGGTGAGTTTTACTTAAACTTTGTGGCTAACATTAACCTTAGCTTATCCTAGTAGGCAATATTCGCTGACATTTTTCTTGTAAAAATGTGCTTTTTAAGTATCTAAACATTCTAACGGACAATGTTTTTATCTAATTTTCTATTGTTGTTAAGTGTCAGAGACTAACGGGGGAGATTACGGTTCGGGCTTTTAGCTTCCGAAGCCTGACGGAGCACAATAAGCCTCATAGCTTAACAGTAGCTCAGCTCTGGTGTCAGAGTTCTGGTTCAGCTGACCGTTCAGGTTCAAAGTTGCTACTTTTAGAAAAATATGACCATGTCCCTTAAGGTCTCGGTGTTATTTAGTTTTATTACCTTTGCCTGTTTCTTGTGAAGAGCTCAGATAGGACGGTGTTTACCGCAGTATGTACAGGCAGATCAGTTGCTCGACTGTCTGGATCTGGTCTGCTTACTCATTCCCATACACTGGATCTTTCAGGCAGAATACAGAAGTGATTCCATGGAAATAACTCAGGGACGGCTCCTTTATTTACCCTCCGTATCCCAGGTATTTTTAGGCTGATCCGGAGTGAAGTGATGACTACAAACTTTGTGTTGTGCAGTGTTAGCTTTAACTGGTAGTGGCAAATATTTACAAGCCACCATCTTCTTAATTCAGGATCGCTTGGAAATTAATGAAAACTTAAAAGCCCATTATATTAGGAAGACAACAATGATCATAGTATTGCTTTTTATACATCTGAAATACGACTTAGTCTTTTCTAGCAGTCATGGTAAGTCAAAGAGGAAACAAGTGAGCCGCATTAGCTCCTGGAGATGTGACATCGACGCCGTAGGTGCAAAGAGGTCATAAGAGCACATGGACCTTACCAAGCTCCGCCCAGAAACGCCCCTCGAAAGTCTCACATGACTGCATGTCTCACAAACAAAGCCTCGCGGTGCTTAGTTTCTATGTGTAATTTCATTTCGACTGACTCTCTGCAGAGTATTTCTGAGTTGATTAGTGTAGCATTTCTGCCGGATTTTCAAAAAATATCGGCCATGACAATGGACAGGGGAACCAACAAGTTCATGTCATCTTTTTTGGACGACATCAAGGTGTTTGCGCCATGCAATGCCTCCAAGATTGTGCGTGTCATAGCTAAATGCTACCGGTCGATGAGGAAAACAGCAGATCCTCACACCCTCAGCATAAATATAGCTGTGGAAAAGATCACTATTGTTCTTGCAAGGCTGGGTAAGTCGGGCATTCATGGTTTTGAGGGTGATTTCTGTTGGCAAATATTCGTATGTGTCTAGGCCACGGTACTCGGAGGCTAAGACGATTAGCGTGGCTAACATGATTACAGTTTAGTAAAAAGCCTTTTCAGGTGAAATAAAATCTTTAATTATGTCAGATACGTTACACATTGCATATTGATCTGTTCAGCTAACGTAAGGCTGTAACAGACAGGCTTCAGGATGTAGAAGTTGTATCGGTACTGCCATTATGCTGTACTAGGCTAAAAGATTTTCATAATGGATGTGTTTATTATTGACTTTCGTTTTTTCATTCACTAAACACAAAGAAAGCTAAGCAATAATACTTACACCAGCAGACACTCCTTTGTTCTTATTGATCCTACGACAATTGAGCTGCAAATGTGGTCGTGCACAAGCTTTGATCCAAGCAAGGTATTCCGTTTCAGATTTTGGAAATCTGTGAATTTTAGTTCCACAAATACGATCAGGATACCTGACATCGCCTGTGCAGATACCCCACTGACAGTGGAGAACCATTCTTTTTCGAGTCCTGACGCAAAAACTTTCTGCCGGTCTGCTAGTCCACAATGTACATTAGCATGTGTTTACTACTGTAGCTTGTGTTTGTGAGACGGTCACGCACGTGGTAGCTGCACTGTGACGTAAAATGGGCATCAGCCAATGAAACGCGGCCCCTATGGTAAGGTCCATTACAGCACCATGACATTAACATTGTCGAAATATTAAAACATGTACTGATAGAAAAAGTAAATTTACATAGAAAAAATACACATACACAATAATAATGATATAAAGTTTACAATACAATTTAATTTTTTATTAAATGCTTTCTGAGATCTAATAAAAAAAACAACAGATTCACTATTTGAATTATAAATTCTGCGATACTATTTTAACATTGTCTTACCAATTTCCAGGATTCTTCAAAGAATTTAATGCAATCTTACAGGCAATTTACGGAACAACCGTCAGCTCTGAGCTCTCAAGGGTTTTAGACGCAATCTGAGCTAGCAGTTAAAGGGGCGGGACAATCAACCTGATTGCCTGATGTGAAATCAGACTGTGCCAGTTATTGGTTGTTTAATTCGTCACTAAAGGGATATTTCACAGGTTTTAAAGATTTTTAGCACTTTTTTTAATCAATATTTATGAACATATTTACAAACATATTCTTTTTTTAACTTTATTACTTTTTAATCTGGTTGTAGAATAAGATATTAAATCAACATCCATTCATTTTTTGCTTGTGTTTTTAACTCTGGGTTACAGAGTCACAAAAGATTATTGATAAAAAAAGTCAACTGTTCAAAGATTGCTGTATCCAAGCATATTCATTGAAAGTTGCGTGAAAGAAAACCATGCATTAGGAAAAGGTTAATCAGCAACAGGGAAATCACAAAGGATGAAGAATCGTTAGTCAACTGTGTGATTGACTAACCATTGCCAAAGTAGACAGCTCACATGATGACATATGAATCTGTGTTGATATGACACAGATTAATGATTGATTTCCTTGCCTTTCATAGGCAAGGAAAGAAAATGCCCGAAAACTCTAGTAAACAGAGAAATTGTTGTTAAAGATATGTAAACCAGCAAACATAACATAAAAATGCATAAGAGGTTATTCGTTTTACTAAATCATTTAGGAGTAAAGTTGTTCTTTTTATAGGTAGCATTAAAATGATTAAAACTGTGAATTTCTAATCCATGTCAGCCTGTGTGCATCTGATGCAACCCAACAGGGAAAACAATAACATTTCCATATATTTTTGCTACTCCACATTGACTTTTTTGCCTTAGGCACTGTCAGCATATGTTGGTGACAGACCCACATAGCGCACAAATCTGGGCATAAACCCTAAACTTTACTGCCAATATTTCAACTAATTCTACAGTTGAACTCAAAGTGAAGAATATGTCTCTTTAAGACAACAGCAAAAGTCAATTTAAGCTCTCATTTAAAGAGCTTAAATGAGATATTTAAGCTCATTGTTTTACTCTCATTTAAATTAGAGTAAAAAAAATGCTATTTTTTGCAGCCTGTAGGATACACAATGCAGCACATCTGTTGTCCAGTAATAGCATGAGATCTTGGATTTCATATATTGCTTAAAAGGACACCAACAAATTTACAGCTTTCTGATTTTGTCGCTTAGATACAGATTGTATATATTGTTTTAACCCTATTTGGTTCTTGAGGTATAATGGGAGCATAACTTACCTCAGCGTAATATTTTAAGAAATTATTTACACAAAACCCAGGTCAGGCTTTTCTTATCATTTAGCATTGACACATTTACAAACTAAGAAAAATACAGAATCAAAACATTCTTACAATCTGTCAAGCAAGAAATGAGTCACCACAAACAGCTAAAATTGTACACACTGGGCAGGTGAATGGAGAAATGTCATGCACTGAGTGACTAAACATCATTATAAATGCATATAAAAACACTTGATGTGTGTTAAAATACGGATTATTTATAACTAGCTAATTAAAATCTGCATCAGAGTGAAAACATGAAACTTATGACGATGTTTCCAGATCAGAAGACTGAAATGTGAGAAACGGCAAAGGGAGGACGGTGGATCAACAACTACTTAGAAGATTTCTACACATAGTAAGACACTTGAAGCTCTCTGACAGGGTTGACATGGGTCCTCTTGATAATAAGGATGGGGGCATATAATGTTGACAGGGTGCTCCATGGTTAGAAAGTTTATTTCCCTCCTACTCGGCTGTCAGCAACAGCTATCTATATTTAATATTTTCATTTCCCAGCATCTTCCCAGATGGCCAGACCCTAAGTAACTTGTAATGCACAAAACCATTCGTTAAATGTGAATGGCATTTCTTTATGGGCATTATTCATTAAAGCAGTTGGAAGAAGATTTACCAAAAACAAGAATTGCATGCTTCGTGCCCTTAAATGTGTCAGAAAACATTTACCTGCTGTTGTCACAACTGCAAGTCAGAAAAGCAAATCCGCATCATCAGTTATTCCAGTATTTTCATTTTCTGCTCAAACAAAAAGCAAACAAACAAAAAGAAAATGTTGTTTCTGCTCTTTCCGTTCCAAGAGGGAAGAAATTGCAGTACACTTTCATAAACACAGCTACTTTAAAAACTCCACTGGGACTTTTGTTTTGTCAGTATTACTGAATTGTAATGCATGTTTGTGTTATACACTGTAGCTTTCATATGTCCATGCATTACATCAAGCTCTGTTTCTGTCAATCTCTCAACTCCCACAGGATGAAAACACGATTCTCCAAATTATCGAATAGTTTGTTTACAGTGAAAGGGTTTTATTGTCATCTGACAAAGTGTATTAGTAATCCTTTAAGCATTCTTAAGGCATCTCTAGTAAGTTTGTCAAAATACAATGTACTATAACAAAAGGTTTAGTTCAAGCAGATTGACATTTATTTATTTTATTCTCCGTCTCATATTTTGGTTTACTGAAAAACTTCCCTCTATTCAAAAAGCTAAATTTATTTACCATGTTAAAAACGTCAGTAGTTAATTACAAGCTCTTTATATAAAACTAGAGTACCAGAAGGTTTCCCCATGTATGCACTGGGTGAACATGCACATTTCTGACACTATAAGGCCCCTGCTATAGTATCACTCCATGATCTTATTATTGCAAGGTAACAGTGCAAACACCTGCTCCACCATAGCGTTTGCAGAAGATGATTTAAAAAAAACACAAAATTCATGATGGTGGTTGACTATCACTCAAATCTAGATAAAAACAATTAACAATTAAACAATTAAATCTCAACATATAACACTGCATCAGTTCTATCCTAAGTCAATCATTAAAAGCCAGTCCTTCCTATTGTAACTCTTTCCCCTGGTTCAACAGACCTGAGTTAAATGACGGTTCATTAGCAGGCCTCTGCAGAACATTGTGGTAATCTGAGGAAGTGACTGGAGCATCAGCTGTGTTGGAGCAGAGGCACATCTAAAAATGGCAGAACAAAGGTCCGCCAGGACTAGAGCTGGACACCATATGTTATGCCCAGACTTTATGCTGAACTGCTAAACATAGACACCTGCAGCTTAAGCCAGCTACTTAATGGATGAAGGCTACTGTGACCAGCTAGGTATCTAGTAAATAATTAGTCATTAACACAATCTGACCGTACCATTATTACAGGTTTAACATCTTTGCGTTTCCTTTTGGAGAACATTTTGAAGCAGAAGACAAAGGCACATCATTGTTTAACCCGGGTCATAATTGTTCACTTAATGTTTGGTTAAAACTGCCCAATTTGAATGAAACCAATGATTTGGATTAAAAAGGTGACCCGGCATTGTTTTAGCGTGTCTTTCCTATTTGAATGAATAATTAGCCTAACATATGTGTTTTCAGACAGTAGGATGATGTCAGAGTACCTGGTGAAAACCTAGACACATTTTCCTCCTAATCATGTAAAGCACTTTGAAATGCCTTGTTGCTGAAAATGTGCTTTACAAATAAAATTGCCTTGCCTTGCCTTACACAGACACCCTCTGTCTGCCCATGTAATACATTTTCTATTTCTTTCATTACAGCCAGATAACATTTATATCGAGTTATTTCAGTGGGAGAAAAGAATGTGTGCAATATCACCGATTTATGTTACTTTCAAACATTTTTATAAACTGAGATGAAATAAATTTGCATGAAGTATGAATTTATAACCCATCACAAGGCTGATGAACAACCACCAGTCAAGAAAAATAAATGCAATTCTGATGAAATTAGTGCACTACTGTCAAGGTCTCAGTCAAACATGGTGCAGAGGACAGTAGATCGGAATACAGATGGCAGATTTAATAGATTACACACCTGAGAGAAAGCCTACTAATGTTACAGCATGGTAATTGGGTTTTGTTTTAAGAGTTGTTTTTTTTTTTTTTTTTCAGATTTATCCCCAGGGTCCGCTGCCATGCTGTGATGGTATACAGCCTCAAAGAGAAAAGAGACACAGGAACAGCTGCTGTGGCTGCTCTCTTCCTGGTTCGGACCGAGCTGTCCTCATTCTATCCAAGTGTCCGATTGTGTTTCCATTGATTGAACGGTGTTTGCGTTCCCTCTGTCTTCCTTAGATATCCATGCAAACATTAAACCATTCACGGGGTAGAAAGGGATAAGGAGAAAAATGCTTCATTTAGCTTAAGAGTTTATGCATCAGTATTGAAAATGCATCCACATACACGTGTTCAGAGGGAAGTGACTTGAGTAGCTTACTTCAAGACTTTGATTTAAAGGCACTTTTTGTGAGTACTTTGCCATCTTTTCATCATATAAATGAGTTTCATTTGTCCTAGTCTCCCTGCCCCTTTGGACGTGTGAATTGGCCCCAGTTGTCTGACTGATGTGTTATTCTGGACAGGCTGCTCAGCTCTGCTCTGTATTCCGTCGACAGACACAGTGGGGACTCCTCACTTAGATGCCAGCATGCGAGCCGCTGGGAAAGTATTGTCCAGATGCTTCTCTCCCAAACCAGGAAGTTTCCTTGCCAGCAGGAACTCAAAGCTCTAATTTTACACTGCTATGTATGCCACTGTGCTTGTTCATGAGTTCACTGTAAGCTGGTAGCCCCGATATGGCTGTGTGACTCCAATAAAAGGTAAATAATCCTATTTTCTAAAATATTAAGCTTCAAAATATATGAGGTTTTCTTACTGCTTCAAATGTTATTCACAAAATGATGTTGGAAACACCTGAGCTAGATGTAAAAGTTTTTCTTGCAGTCAATAACATAACATAACAATAACTTTTGATGAATTGATGAACATGTATGTCATAAAGTAATTTTAGTGCTAAAGCAGTAGCTTTCACTGGTTTTATTTGCTAAATGTTTTTGCATAGCCAATACATCACTGTTGTTTTATATGTTCATTTAGTTTAATTAGCGGTGTTGGTAATTGCTGAACATTAATTAGCAGTGACTAATAGGCAGATAATTGTGTCACAATTGCTTACTATGAAGTTATGATGCCTTAGGGGGACACAACTGTTGCATCTCAATTTGAGTTGTTGTGGCTTTCTCATGGTAAATTACATTTTCTAATCTTTCAGTCTATTCAAATCCAAATCTTTTTTCCCCCATCATTTTCTGTCCCGCCTTACCATTTCTGTTATTTATAAAAGCCTTATGGTGCTTTTAACATTACTGAAGCAGTTGTCTGGGCCTTAATCAGATACGGGGCTTGTCATTATCCATCAGCGGTGACAGCCTGTCCTTTCCAATATCCTTTGTGCTTCCATCTTTCCTTTTCACACCTAGACATGTCTCTGTCTGCTTCATAAATATTCAACATGCTGCAGGAATTCACACACGGAGAATCTGACACTCCCCATCATTTCTAAACACGGGCACATGGACGCTGACACTCACCTCTGTCCAAATGTGTTTTTATGTCCTTTATTTATCACCTCACCCTCTACTTTTCAACCTGCATCTGCTTTAAACTTCCTGCCTGTCCACTCTCCTCTCTTCACACGCAGCTCATCCAGTCTAACTTTATCCCTTAAGCAATCTAAGCTCTGTTCATTGCAGAAGTTTTCGATGCTAATAGAGGAAAAAGTTAAGCTGAATGGCTGCATTCTTGACCTCAGACAAAAAAAAATAAATACCAAAGAAAGCCAGTATAGCACCACTATTTACTTGTTTATAATGTTCTTAGTTGCATCTTGGAGGAAGAGGAGGTCAGAATATCAGCTTAAAAATTCTGGTACCGAGTTGTTATATACTTACAATGAGTTTTAGCTTGGAGGGCAATATAGCTTTGCCATCAATACAGAACCAGAGAGTTGGTAAAAACTGATAATATGAAACTAAAGACTTATGACTTCCAAAATCTATGACTTAGATAAAGCAATTGTTGGTATTTTGTTGGGTCCCGATAAAATAAAACTGACTTTAGTGTGTTACAATGCATCACAGGCAAACCGCTAGATCCCTGACTTTTTTGTTGTTGTTATGGTTATTTTCAAAGACATCGACCAAGGAATGTTTGTCTATCAAATCACAGGAACAATGGATTTATAACACAGCATTTGACATAATGCAAACTACACAAAAAGAACACTGAATAGACTAGGTTTTAATTAAGATTTTTAGACATTTTGATTGGTGACACCACAAACTGATCACTGGACTAAGTAAATATTATTACACACAGGGAACTTTTGACAGATTCTGAAGCATTTTAATTTTGTATTTAAAATAAAAAGTGACTATATATTTCAAATAGTCACTATATGTTTATTTGTATACATACATTGATGTAGCTCAAGAGATCAACTTATCAGGCTTTCTGGCTCTTCACTCTGTGCTGTATTGTCTGCAGTCGCACAAATACATGTGATTAGAGTCTTGCCTTTTCTTGGACTTCCTCAGAGGTTTAGAGGAGCGTACTTAACTCTCTTAACACATCTGTAACACATTTTGGAAGCAATACAAAGATGTGGAAGAGCAGTGAAAACTTGTGATTGCAGTCTAACATGGCCAGAAGCTTCCAGTCAGGTTTCCTGGTGTTGGGAATGAAGGAAACCAGGGCATGGACAGGAAGGGAAACACGGGGTGAAAAGAGCAGAGAAATAGACAAGAGAAAGAAAGAAAGAAAAAAACAGAGAGAGAGAGAGAGGGAGAGAGAGAAAGAGCATTGTAGCTGTAAAACTCACTATATAATCATTTCGGTCATAGTCAGCCTCTCTCTGTTGTTTGGTCTGCTGGTCACAGGCAGGACATTTACACTCTGTGTCTTTGACATAAATCATGTCACATGGCTGAATGAACAGACACTGCCAGCATTTTAGCTCTTGCAACACCCTACTCTGTGCAGCCCACCCCTGGTGTCAAACACACACTGACACGGCGCACAGCAAAGTGTAGACTTTCTGGATGCACACCTTCTTCACACAGAGATCCTGAGCTGTGAACAGGGCATCATGCTTAAGTATACAGAAACACACATGCGGACGGGCGCACTCTGTGTCTCCTGTGAGTCAGCGACAAACCATGGCGGTAGATTGTTGTGGAGCTTTGGAATCCGAGGGAGAAGATTTACTTCATTATTTAAAAATATGAAGAGTGATTTTGAATTATTAATTCTCCTGCAACGTTGTGTTGCGGTGTGAGAGGCAAACAGAAGCCGCCGTCACACTCTCCTGGTTCCTGTGCCCCCATCTCCGTGCTGGATTGATATAATCTGGCACAGGTTTCACATGCTGAAGCTCCCCCCTTTTGATGCTTGTACAAACATGGGGCCTGAGACAACAGACTGCAAACGCTTTGATGCAATTAGCCAACAGAGTGTGAAGCAGAAAACCTTTGTAGCTTTCTACACAGCTCATGTAAGCAGTGTCAACACAAAAGGACGCGCAGATCAGTCGACAGAAGCAGAGTTTCTTTGTTGATGCCGCTCTGTATCCCTCGTGTGTCTGTCACAGAGTGAATCGAATGCTCATGTGAAAAACGGGAAGGATGACGGGGAATCTAGTGGGAGCCGCGCTGCCCTGCGGTGTGTGGTTAGGGAAGGATGCGATCGTACAAAAGTCAGTGTGTGGATTCTGGTTGAAAACCTTTAAAAAACTTCTCTACAGAATATAAGAAAAAGGTCAGTGTTTGACAGACAAACTGATAAAGTTAAAGCACAAAGGAAACCGCACGAGTGCTGCCATTTAGTTTTGTCAAATGACAGATTGCTATCATTTAACAGAGTTTTCTGACAAAGAACAAATTACCATTCATTCTGAAAGCACTAAAAAAATGTTTATGTTAGTAAATGTATGAAAAATGGTTTGTAAGAAAAGTAACCCGTTAAGCCCTGCATGTCTAATGGCTTACAATGATATAAAAAGACAAAAATCTAAAAAAAAACTTACTAAAGTTCAAACAGAACACCAGTATAGGGAGGTAAGGGGATCTAAATTGATTTGATTGTGGCTTGGTTGTCACAAAACAAATGATCAAATTGATAATATAACGATAATGTATTCCCTGTGCTCCAAAGATCTCAGACCAATAGAAAAACCACATATCTGAAGCCGAGATTTGTAGGTAAAGGTTACTAAACAATTGGAACATGTGGTGCCAATATGAAACAACAGCTCTAAGGAATGTTTCCAACAGATTGTTGACTCTATCTCACAACAAATAAATGCAGTTTCCAGTGTGTCCAACTGGGTTCCTGTAAAAACAGTTTTTAAGTTATTGGTAAGTGTGTGTTTATTGTTGTCATCACCAGCTAGCCCAGTTTCTGGTACTGACTGTGTGCTGTAGATGGCTGGAAACACCAGGGCTACACTTTTTTCTTTACAAGCAATAAATAAACCATTGCCAGGGGAGCTGGTGAAGGTGGAACGAAACAAAGGAAGGATAGGAAAGAGACTTCCTGAGCTAGCATGGTGGCACTTAAAAAAAAAGGTGGGGTATGAGGCTAGAAAGAAATGAGGCAGAAGGAAACAGCAAAAGTAAGAAAGAAAGCATAAAAACAGCAGGACAAAAGTGTTTGGCAAGCTAATTCCCAGATATCGACTTCGCTTTGATTAGTAACTGGAGGGAACCTTTTAATGAGAGCATTCTTTAATCAAACTCCAACATAACAGTGAACTTCGTCTTGCATGGAGCTTCAGACGTCCTCCCCTTTGCAAGTCAACAGATGATGATCCTGCTGCTCTCCCCCAAACTGAGAAAGTAATCGCCTGCTTAAGTATGTTCAGACACTCAGGTAATTTATTATCTTGTGCAGGTTTATTGCTGCAGATTAAAACTTCCTTTCTGGGAGCTTAAAGAGATGTGTGTGTGTGTGTGTTCAGGCTTTACCTGGTACATTCCAGCATTAATGACATATTGTGTGGTGTAATTGTTTCCAATACCTGGCCAGCGGTTTTCTGTGTGGACTCTAGGGAAATAGAGTTGATAGAGAACAATGGGCGAGGTTTTCTGAGTGGCGAAATAAAAGATCCGAAGGAGAAGCACATCAAGTAACATGGATGGACTAAAGAATAAGTGCAACCTTTAGGGACAAACACTTTGAGGTGCATTA
This sequence comes from Poecilia reticulata, assembly GCF_904066995.2. NCBI lineage: Eukaryota > Metazoa > Chordata > Actinopteri > Cyprinodontiformes > Poeciliidae > Poecilia > Poecilia reticulata. The sequence goes on along the minus strand of NC_088832.1, from coordinate 25,237,825 downwards.
AATGTTCTGTAGGCAGAAATATGTCGGTGTATGGCTGGGGTAGTCAGAGAGGGTTTGTCTTGGTGGTCTCCAGTGCACTCATTAGGAAGCAGGGACAGCATCTCAGTGCCCCTCCTTTCCCAAGAGAAGGAAAGCAACTAATTAGAGGTCTGTCCTCCTTCCTGACACATCCCCGTCCCCAAAGGAGCATCACAGCTAAAGTGGGGGAAGAAAAAAGTAATTACAAATTGTATAAAAGAAGCAATAGCTTTTGCTTCACACAAAGAAATAGCTGAATATAACCTTAATTGAAATGCGTTATTACCGGTAAACCATTAAACTTTAGAATTTAGTCTCATTATTTGTTGTTTTGGGTATGGACCTAAAATATAATGGCACCTGTCCAGGCACTAAGACACATTTCTGCTCTTCGACTGCAGAAACAGGCCTCAGCCGTCTTAGCTCTCCTCTAAAGGTGGACGACTGCTTCAATTACAATTTGGCAGTTTGAGTTATATTTGAAGATTAAAGGTCAGCCTAAGCAGCAATTACCAGTTATCCCCCAACGCTCGACACCCCCACACCTGATGGCAGATCTTCTGCAGCATTTCCCCCTGTTGAGCTGGAGGAGTTTGCATAAGTGTAGAGAAGAGGTAAAGGGGACTTTAATTGGCAACTTTGTTCTTGTTATCAACACCTGTGGACACATTTTCTCTGTGCTGACTAAAAAAATGTTCATTGTCCTGGCAGGCCTTGTAGGAATCAATGATAATGTAAGGCAAAATATTAGAAACATATTAAAACATATTAGTGACTACAAAGCTAACACACTGTCCTGATCCAGCAGAACACTGTGACTGCCACACTTCATTCCAATTAAAACACCCAATTCATAACAGCAGCTCATCAAAAGTTGTCTTGTCTGTCAAAAGCTGTAAACTTTTGACTTTAAGACAAAGCAGGACTCTGTGATCTCGGTGATTGCCAGGTAACACATGATTTTCAATACTCCAGGACCAGAATACATGGCAAGGTTGAGAAATGGTGTGAGAAAAAGTGAAAAATGCCATTTTCTTTTACATTGCAGCAATAAGAAAGAAACTGCACGGGTAAATGAGAAATCGCAGGCTTCTCATTATCATCAGGTCTGCCTTTTGTAGCTCCATGGTGAGTTCTTTGGTCATTATTGAAATGATGTGGCTGAATTTCTGTTTTTAAATGAACACAGTTGCAGTATCTCACACTCAGCACTGGACATTGCTTTAGGTGCTGTTTTTAAATTGTGACCAGATGCTAAATGCAAACCTCACCAGATATGATAAATGCACCCCCTCACTTTTCTGTTGCTATACAGTCCCTGCAAGATTAAGTTAAAGAAAATAATTGGGTGGACACTGCTTCTTTGCTTTGTTTGCACTGATCATAATGCGGTTGTATCGACAGAGCATAGGATGAAAAAACCCAATAACGCTTGATTTTTCTTCTTATTCTACTTTTTTATTATTATTATTTCTTGAGGCGTCTTCATTTGAATCATCAATTTTTGTTGGGCTACCAACCAAACTAGCAAGAGAATAGTGTGCTAATCATCTCTGGTTAATGCTCGGATTGCATCTTAGGCTTTTCATTAGATCTCATTACACTTGCCTTTAAATTGCTTGCACTCTTAAAATGATTTTGCAGGTAGAAGCAGTGTGAACACGTGTCGAGCTTTGTGTCAAAGAAAAAAGTGTAGCTGCTTTTTTTTTTTTTCTCCTCCATTGATTACGACACTAAACTGCGCGTTTACCATTGAACATCTACGTCTCTCTCTCCTACTCCGACTGCAATGAATCAAAGGCTGCAGTGGGAGGAAAGCAGAGCTCATTAGCTGCACTTTCCAGGGAACCTCTCCCTCAAACATCTGACAGCTCTGCTCTGATCGATAGCTGTCTTTCTGTGGTGGTGTCTGCCTTTACTCAGGCTTGTGAGTAAGCTAAGCGCTGCTGCGCTTCCAAATAGATGGACTGAATTACTCCATGCTCCGCGGGGAGGCTAGACTTTGAGCAAGTGCTGACTACAACTGACATGTTTATATATTTTATTTTTAAAGAGAATGAGCTGTCAAACTCCCTCAATCTTTCATGACACGGGAGACACACAGTGGGGGACAAGTACAGTGTATTGGTGCTGTACACAGATATGGTGTTTGAAATGAAGTAAAGTTGAAAATGCTCTATGTGTGATCTGTCTTTTGTTGTTCATATTTTAGTTATTTGTACAAAAAAAACATTTGGTGTTAAATCCCTGTGCTCTAGGTAGTGATGGGTATGATATGGATTCACTGATACTAATCCATAATGACCAGTTTGTGGGAATTAAAAACTGTAAACGAGAATAATTCAGCAGTCTCCAGTTCCATCCAAGTATGATTTGAATCTTTCTTCCATTTTTTTCCATTTAACATTTTTGAACTGGCAGATAAACAACCACTGACTGAGAATAAAAGTTGTAACACTGTGTTTCCAGATGCTAAATGGAGTACAATTAGACATGAAGTACAATGCAATGTCTGTTAGAAAGAAAAAAAAATATTTGCACAAAAAAATTGACTTACATTTTTTAAAATTATTTCTATGTTAAATGCACCACTAAAACAATAAACAAATTCACTTATGGCTTTGTATATTTGTATCTGCCTGATTCTTCAGTGCTATATCTATGAACTCCAAAATAACAATAAAAATAAAAAGAATGTAATATTTCATCTTTCCTACCGTTTGATGCAAAGAAAATCTGTTCTGCCCTGATAGCCCTCACAAGTGAATCAATCCATATTGGATTATAGCATGTCCCCTTTTAATAAATTAACAGGAAAAATGTTTATTTAAAAAACATTATTTACTAAGCCTAATCTTGGTCTTCTTCTGAATTTTTTTTAAAATTTGTTATTCCAACTACAGTTTCAAACACTTTATCTGACAGGATCACAAAAGAGGGGTAGAGTTTGGGTTATTTTACATAGTTGTTATATTACTTCAGTTTTAGTTTCAGACATTAATAAGACTGGTAATTAAAATTTAAACATCTATACAATCTTAAAAGGACATATTTGTTATCTAATGCCTCTCACACACGAATAAACCCACCCTCTTTTAACTACAATGTAGCTCAAAAGAGACCCATAGGTTTTGACGCCGATGTTGTTTCACCAATCTTCATGGGCAAACTGCGTTAGAAAATAAACTCTTTGAAACGCTTTGTTCTATTTTTAGTTGGTTAATGGGTGTCAGAAAGGCCACAGTGGAAATACGTTTGGTAATAAATAAATAAACACAGAGCACCAAACTCCTTGTACTGACTGCATGTGGTGCTTTCTGACTTTATTGGTTTTGATTTGTGATTTTCTGGGATAAACTTTCTTCTAGAAGACTGCAGCTCTAACACAGACGGCAAAAATGAATGTATCAAATACCGCGTAAAGCTTCCAAATGTAAAATTCAGATTAAAAAAAAGTCAAGGCATGAAGTAGTACAACAGCACTGAGGATCAGACATTAACTAATGGAAGATAATAAAAAGAAGTCTCCCACTGAGCAGTATTTGATAACTTATTGGTTCAGCCATTCACCAAACACAGCAGGGGTGATGGGATAAAAAGCAACATTCCTCTTCATTTATTTTAAAATCTTCTCGACTCATGCATTCATGGACCGTTGGGGGGCATAGAACAAAAAAATATTCTCATCTAACATGTATGGTGTCAGACAACCTCCGACACAAAAGGGCAGAAACCTTTGCTCTTCTGTCCTTCCTTAGAGGACGGAGAGAATGAGAGAGAAGGTCCTCAGGGTTGCCTCTTGTCCCCGCGTCCTGCTGAGCTGGCCCGAGCAAGTCTCATTGGGCTTTGGTCTAAATTAGCTGCGGCTTGCTGTTAAGCCCCCGCTTAATATGCTCCTGACTGAGAGTGGAAAAGAGAGTCCCACAGAGGGAAGAGAGGAGACAGAGAGAGGAAACATCAAGAGGATGTGGAAGATGAGGCAAAATTTTCAAGAGGAATCAATATGGGATGGAGGAAAAAGAGAGGATGAAGTGCAGAGGACTGAAAGAATATGAATAGAAAAGACAGGGACAAAGCAGCAGAAGACAGGGGTTAGATAATGTGTGAGAGAGAGAGAGAGAGAGAGAGAGAGAGAGAGAGAGAGAGATAGAGAGAGGAAGAGAGAGAGAAAGAGAGAGAGAGAGAGAAACAGTCAAACAGCAAGAAAGAGAACGAACTTCAAGGTTTGTATTGAGTTGGCAGTGGCAGCACCAGAGGACCTGAACAGAATAGCCTTGGCATCGCTTCTTTGGCCAATTAATGTGAAGCTGTCTGGGTCCGGGGAAGCTATTAGACTCTGGGAGAAAAAAAAAAAAAAACACATTAAAAAAGAACAGGAATAAAGTTCGGTGCCGTTTCCCCACAGTGCTGCTTATATGTAAAGCCCCTTGTTTTTCTTGACTGAATAATAGTCTTCATTCCACCCTCCTCCCTCCCTCCCTCTCTCCTCTTCAAGCCTCTGAATGTAGGCAGAACATCTCTGCTTTATTAAACATCTCACTAGAGACAGGACACCCTCGTTGACAAGCAGCAGCCTTTATTAAAGATGCCGCCGAGTGGAAAGGAGCGAGCATTGAGATTCAAATTGAGGGAGACAAGTCAACACTCTGTGGCCGTAGCTTTAGTTAGCTAGATGTGAGCTGGAATTTGAATTGTTGTTAATCAAACAGGCGACTGTTTTTCTTCACGTTAAATAAGCCTTTCCTGCACTCACACATGCAAGGTGTGTGCGCCGGCTGCAGGAGGGAGAGGGAGGCTTTTGTGAAAGATGTCCACATAAATTATGGATAAATATGCGTGGATACATACCGAGTGGACGCAGATGTCTCTGGGATTTGCTGGTCAAATGTTACATAAAGGTTGAGAATCAAAATCACAACATTTCCATAATAGTATCCCAGTAAACATAATTAAATTAGGAAGAAAAACACAAGAATAAATTTGATCGAGATTTACATTTCAACAGGTTTTACACACGCTAAAAAATATAAAAGAAAAAAATCACATGTATTAGAATGCAGGTTTAAAATCCTTTAACAGTATTTCGATTCAACAATAGCTAACAATGTTTTTTTCTTTTTTGCAATAGTTTTGTGCCATATTACATTAATGAAAGCACAGATCAAAGGAGTGAAACTTGTGTTAGATTCACCCTTTGTAGAAATATGTGATTATTGGCAGAGTTTATTACTTGGCATGTTAGGTGCTCCTGATGTGTGAGATCACAACAAACTATTCAGAAATGTTCAAATTAAATAGAAAAAAAAAAGAGCTCAGATAATTAGTTTATTATAATGAAATATATTTGTCTTAATTCGATTCCCATCTCAAAAACTTATCTGGTAAAATATTCTTAATCCACAATTTAAGTTCAAGCAAAATATTAAATTCTTTGAGACAAAAATACTTATTTTTAAAATGTGTCAACTCTTTTGAAAGATGCTGTGGTTATTGAAAGAAAAAAATCTTTGCTTTTTTGTATTGCTTTGTGCAAACTATTTTTAGTTTTTGTTGCTGGAAATTATTTGACATTTATTCACTTGATTATGGCACATCTTACTTCCCTAAATAAAAAAATAAAAAAATAGTGCTACAATAATAATAATAAAAAAATTGCATATATTTACAAGTCCTAAATTATAGAACATTACGTGTGTGAAAATGTAGCATTGATCATATAGCAGCTAGTGAAAGGGGAACAGAGGTAAAATGACAGCACTGCAGAAAACACGAGGGCAAAGTAGCATTTAACCTTGTTCAATGTATTAATAAAAATATCCTAATTTGTCCAGACATCTTTCATCTAAGTTATTAAATAAGCAATATTTCCAGGTTGAATTTTTGACATAAGCTGAGAGTGAAAAAAAAATGTATAGAGTGATGTCAATCATATGTAACCCCCTCCTGTTTGCCCACCTGTCTCTACTGTTTGCTCTCCAATTTGCTCACAGTGTCATGCTGAACCCATCAGCCAAAAGGGGTAGAAAAAAAAAAAAACAATTGTTCATGCAAAATGTACATAAGTGACAGCAGAGTCTTGCCTCATGTTTCTTACGAACTATAAAATAATGCACATTTTTGCTCCTAAGGTGTGAGAAATGTCTCAATTTTAACTAAAATGCATTTCTGCTGTATTTGAAAAAATATTGTTCAGATGTGTGCAATGTTTATTTTTGCCCATTTCACAATTTTTAAATCTTGCATCAATTAGGAGACGCTGTTTTTGCTAAAGCAAAAATAAATAAATAACACAATGATTTCAAAGACATTCCCCAATGAACCCCAGATCTTTCCCATCTGTCACATGCAAGTTACGCTCATCTTCCCACTGTACACTGTTGTATTTCTTTTTTTTTTTTAGCTGAATTTTTCCTATTATGCATGGAGCTCTTTCCCGCTGCGCTCTTCACAAATCTTCTTTCTCCTAAGGTGCATTGCTGCCATCTGTCACTGGCAAAAATGAGCATTCACAGACACACATGAGCACAGTTTGGCTTAACACCAGGTTCTTATCTGGTCAAGTGTGTTTACCACTACAGCACATCTTGAGCTTACGCTGCAAGTGCCCAATATTCTGCTGAGAGATTATTTGAGGGATTTGGGCTGTAGGTGTACCATTTCCCCCTTGGACAGCCCATTGGATAGAAGTCCAATCACTTAATCATTCTATCACCACAAATCAATATGGTAAAGCCTAACACTGGGGAAAAACAGAGACTGGCAACAAAAAAAAAAAAAAATAATAATAATATCAAGATTTTCCAGTAAAGGTCCTTGTTTTGCTTCTTGTTCAATTTTTGATGCCTTTACATTTTCTTCCTTTACATACTTCTGGTTATTAAGAATACATTTTTAACTGGTTGCTGGCTGTTTTTAGGGCAATGGATTGTAATATAGCATATATGTCCAATGCAGGAGTATGGGGGCATATGGAGGGACTTTTATGAAGAACTCTACATGCCTGACAGCCTGATGAGGACTGATTAAGGCTTACGCTGTTCCTCACCTCATTCTGATGCTTTCTCTTGCAGGACCTGCCAGCTGAGCTCACAGATGATGACTCTACTGTGCTAAGGAGCTGTCAGTGATACAGTAGCTGGGCTATAAAAAGATCTATTACTGCCACACCAACCAAAGATTGGTCATTTCACTTCAGAAAAGGCTCACTGACAATTCAAGTCAATCTGACATCTTTGAAGGCATAGACTCCAAAAAATATATTTACTTAAAACTTTTATCATTTTTGATGGAGATTTAAATGTACATACATTTTTATTGTGTTCTAAACTATAATAGGAGTGTTTTGCTTTTAATTATTTAACAATAGAAGTTTGTTTTTCTACTTAAAATAAAACCCCTACTTACCTGGAAGTTTCAATCTTATTCTGTGGGCCTTAAAATCTTTTGATTATTATTCTTTACATTTGTTTTCATTCTACTTTAATATGTTTTCTAATCTCAAGTTTCCCTGCAATATATTCACATATTCAAATACAATTGTTATTTCAAGAACATTTTGAAAAGTTAAGTTGTTTCCTGCCATTTCTTTTTGCAGTTTCATGGCTAAGAAGAGAGCAGCTTTAATTTGCAGGTCTGTTAGGACACCTTCTTTATGAAATTCTGAAAACTAAGTATTTTTTCTTCAACTTTTGTCTATCATTACAAAATACCTGCCATGTTTTATCCTAAATGTTTAGTTAATACATTTGTGAAAAAATATTTTGGGGCATGCTTTATAGTTAGGCTTACCTAAAACTGTTTAACATCAAAGAGCATTGAAAATAAGATCAAACTTTTCTTTTTTTTAAGTATGTGAGAGCACATTTATTTTTATGACTGGAAGACAGAATAATACGCATTTAATAAATATTTTGACAGACACTTATATCTGTGGAAAGATTCACTTTTCTTCAGTGTTTTTCTTGCATATTTGTTTTCCATAAGAAAAAAAAATGAGGATGCTAGGACAAATATTTGATTCAGTTCTCTCCACAAACAGTTCCTTAAACTTGCTAATGATCATTTTATTTCTGACTTGTTTAATGTTTGAGTTACATGCATAGCTATCATGTGGTTGAAATAATATTTGTTTTGTCAATCTTCTATGATTAAATTGGTTGCAGATTGTCTTTAGGATTTTCAAATAACCTCGCCAGTGAATAAATGAAAGAAACAGAGATAGTTGCTGGATTTCACTTTGACATGCTTTTCAATTTATTACCATGGCAAAAAAAAACTATTATCCATATGGAGTAACCTCAATGAATGACCTCTTTCTTAATAAGGCTTTTCAGCAATGGAGGATGAAACTCTTTGTATATCACTGTTCTCTCTTTTTCAGGACGAAAAGGCAAAGGCTCTACCCAAAAGGCTGTTTTCCATTAATCTGTGCCATCCGTTTGAATGTGTGTTCAAGTTTTGGGTGGCTTCACATTAAAAAAAGAGCAATCTAACAAGAAACTCTATATTTGCTTTCCATTGAGCTCCAGCAGAGAGCTGCCCAGATGGCCCAATCAGGAAATAGTCTGGCAGATGCATCTGGAGCCAGCAGGACAGATGGAGAGTGGAACAGATATGGGTTGAGTCGTAAGAAGATAAAACATCCACGGGTGAAGGACAGGGGCCACCCCTATGCTTGTTTGTGTTTTCTTTTTGCCATATTGCTTTGTTGAAATTTTCTTGCCTTTTTTTTTTCATCTTCACTGTTTCACAGTGATGGTGAAATCTGTGATAACAGAGGGTGAAAAGTGGCAGCAATAAGCTTGAGAACCGATAATAATATATACCAATGATGAGTCCTATTCCCAATAGGAGATGTGGTTTGCCTTGTAGTAAACCAGTAGCACACAGTTACATCATGTTGCCCCTGAGTTTATGTAAGAGGCCTCAAAGGCAAATTGAAAATGTCACCACCTACATTGCTTTAGAGAATCACAGAAATGTACATGGAAAATGATGAGAAAGTCTTAAGACACTAAAGGTGGTCACACAGTTGTCAGTATGTGTCAGCATGGATGAGGAGAAATCAATTGCAGCAAACAATTTTGTTTGTACAGAAATGACAAAGTTATTCGCTCTGTTTGGATTATCCCCAAGGCAAATAAAATAAAAGAATGTGATGTACCTCAATGTAAAGCTAGTCTTTACACAGGATTTATTTTTTATCAAGTCAAGAACTCATCAGTTTTACATTGGGGACTGCCAAAAACAAGAGGAAAAGAAATTATTAAAAAAATAAGGAAACAGCACTTTGACAAAAAGAGACATTCAAGTGCAGAGATGCATAATCATTAACAACAATAATAATTAAAACTATTCAAATGTACAATTCAAAAATGTTGAGAGTTATAAACAGCCTGCAACCTGAATGGAAAAGTACAGCACGCTTGCTATTTGGATGTTGGTTGCAAAGCATGTCGAAAAGTTAAATGTCTTGTGTGATGTAACAAAACAGAATAATGTAACTAAAGAAGAATTAGAAAGGGGGGAAACACTTTTGCACAGTCTTGCAAGTTGCAAATAAAAAAAAAAATATTTTTATTTCAATTTTAAGCCATTGCTTTTCTCTGGAATTTTCTGAGGACAAAACCTATAGGTCCATACTATTATTAAATAGCAAGACAAGAACATTAGCTAAAACGTTCACTTTCTCAAAAAAAAAGAAAAGAAAAGAAAAGCACTGACCAGCACATTTGGCTGGTGCATTACTGGGATGAGCTACAACAACTTTTGGTTCATTATCATTCTAACAAGCATCTATCCGACCCAAGTTGTGCCGATCTGGTCTTTGGTAAACCTTAAATCTGACACCTATAAAAGCTGACATAGAATTAAAGGCAACATGCACACACATAACAGTATAAGAAAACACAGCAGTACATGTTATAGCGTACCATTTATGAAAGAAAAATAACTTTTAGGGTAATCTCTCCCAGTGGGAACAAGCAACATGTTTTTTGCCTGCAGGGATCGCTCCATGATAACAACTGTTTTCTTTTCCGTTTCTTCGCCCCAGCCTGAAAAGGTCAGGGCTTAACTTGATGCGTTACACACCCACGGTAATACCTTCTCGAGCTTGTTGCAACAGCGCCTAACCCGCAAGCTAATTAATCCAACCTGTCTTACAACCACACGTCGAGCACTTCATCAGGTCCGGTCAGTAACTGCGGTAAGGGGTCAGTGGCTCCCAAACGGCGAGGGTGCTGAAGCGTGAACAGACCGCTGAGGAAGCAATTGCCAGCAAAGACAGAGGTGTCTGTCATGTGAAAGCTTGTACACACTGCATAGTTCATTCCTCTGGTCACAGGACTGATTATATGTTGAAGATTAGTCTACTGAGAATGTGTGTGTTTTTTGTTTTTAATATTGAGCTTTGTTTACAGTTTAAGAAAATAAGGTTCATTTATTTAAAGAAGTGCATTTTTCTCCTAAATTAAATTTTCCTGTAAATCTATTCTTAGGCACGTGAAGCTTGTTGCCGTGCATTTTTTGAGGTATCACTTCTGAGAACTATAGGTGAAATTAGGAAAAAAAATAAATAAAAATTGAGCTGAAAATATAACCAGTAATTTAGGACCTACGAGGTGCTGCACAAAGAAATAATAAATTGAAATAAAAGATGAAAAAACTATCGTTATCCACAGCTTGGAACTAATAAATGAAGTTAAAATAGTTCCCGCAGGTGTGTTTGGTTTGAAGAGTTAATGAAGCTCTCGCAGGCTCCCTCTTGTAGATGCACACTAATGAGGAGAGATTCAGCTAAACAAACCAGGAGACTTTTGCAGAAGGTAGATTTTGGTGTCTCGTTAGTTGTGGCCAATCGATTGCTGTGTCACTGCATCCACCTGAGATCCAGCTCGGCCGTTTTATGGAGAGCTTCGGAAGTGAAAGTGATGCTTGTATTTTACAGCAGATAATCAGAATTTGCTGTTCTGTTCCTCGAAGACTGACTGTACTCCGGAGTTTGATTCATTAAACGAAAGAAAGCTATAAATATTTTTAAGACGTTAAATGCTTCAAGCCATTGGTTGAATTGTGGAGGGTTTTGACATATCTGCCTTCTTTTCTTTTCAAATGCTTTCTTTTATTTCATCTTAATCCAACAGTGTAGTACTTAATAAAATAAAATAAAATATAATGTGCTAAATACAAATGGTTGAATGCAGATTTGAACAAAGTACATAAAGAATATTCATAATGTTTTTTCATTTTTTTAAGTTAAATCAGAATAAATGTTTTGTTTAGCTGAATAATGTTTTGTATCCTTTAACAAGCTCCTCACAATAGTTTACTGTAATTTTGACCCATTCCTCCTGACAGTGCTGGTTTAACGTTGCCAAGTTTTCAACGGTACCTCGTCATCTCACCTGTTTTAGCTCTGGCAAAAAAAAGAAAATCAATTCAGATCAGGGCTAAATTGTGCTTTATTATTATCAATTTGTTACTTTGTATCAAATTTGGTGATATGATTAGGCTCATGGTCCATTTAAAAGACAGATTTGCGCCTACCGCCGCACAATGGCTTACCCCACCTCACAGCAAGGCAAACCAAACCAGATCTCCCATCAAAATGTCCAGAGCATTTTGCCCCCTGAAGCTTTCTTACCCACATTGTCAAAATAGTCTGTAGAATTTTGAGGAAAGAGATAAATTTGATTAAATTAAATTTGGAATAAGGCTGTAACATAGCAAAATGTGGAAAAAGTGAAAATGTATATATATATATCAATTTTCAACTGCATGACTATTTTGTACAAGTCAGAGTTAAAAGATTTCACAGTATTAATATTTTTGCTTCAATAAGTAATGTTAAACGGAGCTAATGTGTTCAGCTGAACCAGTGCAGCCATTGTATCCAGTGATTATAAGAAGAAACTGCCCAAACACCTTAGAGGACTGTTTTATTTTACTTGGAGCAGTAAATCCAGTGATGACAAGACGTACCAGCTGACAAGGCATTACACAGGCCAGACTACCTGGCCTTCGATGTGAAACCATTATGCAGGAGTTCTCCCTCCTGCTGAATGCAGCTGCACTGTGGGACCTACTTATTACAGCCCAGATGTGTCTGTAATCTATCACTGTCTCCCTTACCACCATCATACTCGGGAGGATGTGTGAAGCAGCGCCCCTGGTATTTTTTTGTGCATGTGTGTGTGCAAGAAGTGGAAGCATCTCATAGAAAGAATGTCTGTTGAACTTAGTTTTTTTTTTTTTTTAGTGCACAAGAAGAAGAATTAATTTATTTTAATGCACTCTCTTTAGATGTGTCTTTGTGAGTTTGTGTATTGTTTCATTAGTCTGTCTGTGCCACAGTTTTTCTCTTCCAAGCATGGAGTTTATGCAATATTAATAAAAGTCATTAAAAGGTCTCTTAGAAGTATTGTAAATATTAATGCTGCTCACATCGAGCATCTTAACTCCATCTTTTTTAACCAGGCTCTCTAAAATTAGGCGACTTATTAATGCGTAAGTGAGTAAAATGTCCCTACCTTAGCCAGAACTGTACAGCTGGTGTTATAGTGAAACTGAACTCATTATTCTTGCAGCTTGTTGTTTGTTATTACAGATTTTTCTAATCTTCATCCACAAACAAAATTAATTATTTGCTTTGTTTGTTTGAGTTTCTATCTATCATATTATTGGAACTACTGTGGAGAAATATTTCTTAGCATGTTTTCTCGGTAATAATGGTAACGTTACAAAGACAAGCTTTGGAAAGTTTTATTATTCGGCTCAAGTTTTGTTGTCTGTGGTTCCTAAAGTTGGACCTTCGAGAGGAGAGTCTTTAGTTGATCTACAGAAATCCAATTAAAATTAGCATCACTGATAAAATGATGTCTTTGCCAAAATTTAATGGTTGTGAAAAGCTATTTAAAATTTCCTGCTTTTCCTATCACCTTGTTTTACGTTATTGTTGTTTAAAATAATTTTTATTGAAAAACTTTTTGAGCTGATAGTTGGATGAAAGCTAAATTAAAACAAACGTAGAATGACTGAAACTACACATATTTACTTTTGTATTCATGACAAAACATATATATATATATATACACTGCTCAAAAAAATAAAGGGAACACTTAAACAACACAATATAACTCCAAGTAAATCAAACTTCTGTGAAATCAAACTGTCCACTTAGGAAGCAACACTGATTGACAACGGGGACCCTCGTCGGGTCAATCAGTGTTGCTTCCTAAGTGGACAGTTTGATTTCACAGAAGTTGGAGTTATATTGTGTTGTTTAAGTGTTCCCTTTATTTTTTTGAGCAGTATATATCAGTGACGTGCGGTCAGGGGAGGCAGGTGAGGCAGAGCCTCACCTGTCATCATGGAAAAATAATAAAATCATTTATATTGCTATTTTCATGTACTATAAAGTATCTATTTTTTACTTAGCTTAACCAATTCTGATTAGTTTTTCTTCAAAATCGCTGGATTTTCGCATTTTCCCATTCAAATGCTCAGAAGCGAAGCCGGTGAGGCAGCAGCGAGCTGAGCCTCCCCTGGGATTACGCAACCTCTAGCTAACTGCACTGGCTGCCATTATATGACAGCATGTTCGTCCTGTCTGTACGCCGGCAATAAAATGGCTAAGAAACATTTAATATATGGACTGTTTTTCCATAATTTCGCTTATGTATATAATGTGCAGTGTTTTTTGTCACCAACTGTGTGTGTATCGTGTTTTGTGTGCGGAGGAGCGATAAGAAACGGCAGAGAACAGACTCGAGGTGAGGCAGGCAGTTCTCTTGCCTCATGGCAGGGGGCGCTCATGATCCCAGATATTGTGACTGCACAACTGCAGAGTAAGACACAGTGAGCTAGCCATGGAGCTAGCCACACAGTAAATAAGTAAAGTACAGCGATACATTTGTTTTCTTCTCTCTTCCGACGTCAACATGAAAGACTGCATTTTTACACTTAAACAGTTTTCTGAAGTGGATTTTCAATTGAAGCAGGAGATGATAACTAAAGGAAGACCAACACTGGAGCTGAAAGTTTTACTTCAAGACAGTTTGATGATTCTCAAACGGAGTAGAAAAGACATGGGGAGGATAGACTTGGCTTAGACTTGACTCAATTTACTTTTCTTCTTTTTAGTCAAATTAGTTCCATTAGCATGGAGTATATCAAATAATAAACACTTCTTTTTTATGCTGCCAGTATTTTGTATAACCACCCGTTGTTAGGGGACTGCTTGTACCTGGTGTCTGATGTCTGTGTTGATTTGGCCATGTATTTCTTACTGATATTAAAAAGTCCATTAAAAGTGATAGAACCTTATGAGGAGAAACTAGCCCACAGGAAGGAAGATTCTGTACCACACTGCATAATAGTCAAGAATGTGCATTGTTTCAAGCCACAACCACTTGAAGTCTTTATCAAAAATCGTTCTTTTAGTCTCATCTAACCAAAGCACATAGGTCCAATATAGTTAAAAAAAAACTCCACTTGTTTGCATTTCTGACGGTACAGAACAGGTTTTTGGCATAATGTAAAAGACGATAGAAAGTTGTCGAGGAAACTGACAGATAGTGATGACTTTTGCCGCAATTCTCTAACACCAAAGTTGTTTTTCTTTTTTTTTTTTTATCGTTTCTTTTTTTGTGGTAAGAGGACACGAATCGGTTTTCCTCATTATGAAACCTAAAATATCCAAGAGACCATTGCTCAGTTCATGCTGTTTGCTGGTGGCTACATCTCCTTGCATCTTATATCACACAATAAGGAAAAGAGCCATGCTGTTTTGTTGGAGCTGCGGCCAGCCTGGTCTGTAAAAACCACATGACTACTGAACAACATGACCAACTCCCCAGGTATCTTGGACCACACTACGTCCTCTGAGCAGAAAGCAATTAAGTGCTAAACAGATCCCTCTTTTAACAGAGAGCTTTGCCTTTCTTTGTTGGTTTACATAGCATTTCACTGTGCTCAGCAAGTCTATATACTCTGTAGTCCAAATCAATACACAAATGTACCAATATATGTCCTACTGCTGCTGGCCACACTAATGAGCAACTGGTTTAAATGAGAAGAATCATGGATCAATTTTATCATGTTCCCCGCAAACCCTTTATGGTGAAGATGTTTAATTGTTGTTCTGAAGAGGGTCTGTGCACCTTAGGTGGTCTTCATTAAACCAATTTTCCCAGTGCCATAACACCACATGTGCTTAAGCTCTTTCTCTTCCAGGGCCTCTAACCTTAGCTGTCTGAAGCGTTGCAATAATTGGCCAATCAATAAAACCTATGTCAATTGCATCATGCCAAGAAACCAAGGAGCAAAAGAAAAAAAAACAAAAAAAAAAAAACAGGTACAATCTGCCAGTGCTGTTTGCCCCCAGGGCATAATGTTTCACTGAATCAATACAAACAATGACACTGGGTGACAACACAACCGGTGATATAATCTTTCATCCAAAGCCACCAAAGGAGCCTTGGTACATGATATGTGGCCGCTTCACTGGATTACTGTTACGGATTCTACCACTAATCTTCAGTGTGTCCAACAAACAAGGGGAAGTAGAGATACTTTTTCAACAGTTCATTCTGGAAATGTGATTGCAGATAAAACTCAGGTCTGACTCAAGTGCAGCAATCATGAAGTCAAACAAAATTTAGTACATTGATATGAGCCAAGATTGATATAGATCTTCATATTTTTGTGTTTCATAACAACTAGAAAAATTGCTATCAGCTCTAAAACAAGATGTCAGCGTTTGCTCCAGAAGACATGCCAGGCAGCAGTTCACCTTTATCTTAGGACAGTGGTGCCGAACAGTCTCCAAAACTGTCGCCTTAGTTTGTTTTCAGCTAATTTTGTAGATTTCAATAACCTGAATGTTTGTGATTTCTTTCATCGTTAACATCTCCAATCGATATAATGGCATGAGCCATGACTGCAAATTTACAAAACAGTTTTTAACGAGCTTAAACTCCTTATGACTGGAAAACCCCTACAGACTGATATGTCAGCGAAGGATGTACAGCTCAAGGCTGATCTCTGAATTCTCCTTTGAGATACTGCAGCCAAAAACAAGCTGAGGGGAGTTAGACATACACCTTGTTTTCAAAATCAATGCTGATTCCCAGTTGGTGTTAAATAACATGTAACTGTCTGTCTGGATTTATCTTCAGGCAAACTATTTAAATGTTCATGTTACAAAACATAAACAGAAACATTGAAAAAATGGAAGTAAGACTAAAGTGTGGCCTGGCCTGGCTTTTCCAACCAGGGTCTGGCGTTTTTGCATTTTTACTTTGGGCCCGGTCGCACCCGTCTACCTGGAATACAGAGAACTTGTTCTTCCACTCTGGCTGGTCAAATGGGAATGGTTTGAAGTTAGCTGTTGATTGGTTCATTTAAAGAAGGGGCTGATAAACAGACGCGTTATCTTCCAGATCTCTCAGTCAGAGGTTGCCTTAGACCAGGGGTCACCAACTCCAGTCCTCAAGGGCTACCATCCTGCAACTTTTAAATTCACCTCTGCTCCAAAATGTCTGAATTTCCTCACCAGCATTCATTTCTCTCTGCAATAGGCTGGAAATGAGCAGTTTATTTGATCCAGGTGTGTTTGAGCAGAGACACATCTAAAAGTTGCAGGACGGTAGCCCTTGAGGACTGGAGTTGGTGACCCCTGCCTTAGACTTTCTCAGTCTTTTCATACCCTGTCATTATCTATTTTACCCATCAATTCTTAAATGATAACAGTGAAATGTTCAATTGCATTACATTTTTAGTGGGTTAACATTCAGCAAGATGAATGGAAAATCCATGCCATTACACATCAAGCAGAAAAATACATTAAACTTTTTTCACTTATTTCCCAATAACTACATATGAAAATTAATTTAAATGATTGAACTTATAATGTAAAGTATACAGCTGCAGTGGCCTTAGTGTAGATAATCACACAACTTCCTCCTGGTCTGCATAGACTTGAATTGGGCACCAGCATGTGCTTAAATCAAAGCTTTTGGTTTTGATGATTATGTGGAAGATGAATCTGTGCTCTGTGCTACACTGGAGACTGGAAATACAAGCGCCACTTCAGCCAAAGTTTTAAAACCAGGAAACATCTCTTTAATTGAATTGATCATAAGTCGGCAAGACTTTCTGAACGAGGGAATTTCCTCATCTCTCTTCAATCCAACAGGGAAATTTCAGCAAACGACAGCAGAGGATAAGATGCACCAAACATAAGTCCAGGTGAGAGATGATCCTCAAACGAGAATTTTTTTAAATGAAGCAATTAAAGGGTAAAGCTGAGGTAATTCTTTCTTGACAAGCATACAGAAGGAGCTGGACAGACAATAAGGAACTAAAAAGTGTTCTGCTGTCTGGGGAGACAGTGTCGGTAGATTCAGCAGGAATCTGCTGAATTTGCTCCAAAATGGGCAAAGATATGGTCATTTCTGCCCATTTTTGAGGCAACACAATAGGGCCGAGCTCTGCAATACAAAAAGCTCTTAAGTGGTTGAACGGTTGCTAAACGTGGTTTGCCATCAATGCATGATAAAAATCTAAAATGTACAGATAATCGTTAGTGTGCAACACGTGTTTGAGTTTTTATGTTTCCACACTACATGTGTCAGAAAGAGATAAACGCTTTATAAGGTATGTTGCTTAACTACTTCTTAATAATGGGTCAGCCAATCACATGGCAGGAATGCATTTGGGCATCTAGATATGGAGATGACCTGCTAAAGCTCGAAGAAGGTAGCAGACCTGCTAAGACAGGTAGTTAAAGGGTACTTTATCCCCTACTGTCTAATTTTATGAACCATGATATGAAAACATCTGTGTTTTGCTGTTAAGCTTCTAAATTAAGTAATTTTTTTACATTTGAAATAGTAGACTTCGAATACACCTGCAACAGCAAGAAACTAGAGGTGTGCCGATCGATCGGTCACCGATCATAATCGGGCCGATTTTCATGAAAAAGTGTATGATCGGTGATCGGCGATCATTGGCTCTTGTTGCCGATACCGATCACCTGCATCTCACTTCGCAGCCTGCCTGTGCAGCTGGTCTCCTCTTTCCTTCACACTGCGCAAATGCGCAGCAACAAATCCTAAGTGAGGTGGAACTATAACGCACTGAGTGAATGGGGACGTTTGCGTGATGCGGCGGAAAATTGAAGTACGTGGGGTGAAGCACGTCAAAATGCATCAACACAACGAAGCTAATACGACATAAAAACAATGCCATACTTGACGGAGTTTGGCTACATTGAGGCTCACTGCAGTAAAAAAGGCATACGGAGGATCAGATAGCAGGTAAAGCAGCGCACAGCTACAAACACTCACCCGGATTATTAGCATGACGGTCAGAAAGCTAAACAAATAACCCGCAAAATTATTTAAGTCTTTGAGCTGCGATGTAAGACGCTGGTTCTGCTCTCGCTGTTGAACCACTGCTACGCGCTACAGGTCACAGACGGAGCGCCGCTTCTGCTCCACCTGGTAGTGACTCTCACACCGAACCTCTGCTTAAAGCTGCAGCATCTAACTTAAAAAAATACATTTTACATACGTATTAAAACTTTCGCTCTCCTAACATGAGACAGATAATCTCTAAAAAAATAATCGATCTCCTCCCTGTTCTGCATAATTACTCCGCTCAGTCAGAAACAGCCACTCAGAACTAGCAGTAATCAGCTAGCCGCCATGCTATCAGGAAGTTTTCATTCAGTAACTCAGGATTGTTTATTGCAATGGAACCTGCATTTGCCTTTGAATGCTAAGTTTTATACTTGAATTTTTTTGGCAATGTTGAGAGGTTTTACTTTGGCTCTTTGCATTATTTAGCCTCTTAAGAGCCTTCATACAGTATGTTATCAGTCTGTTAAAGATAGTATTATTGATAGCAGTATAATTTGCACAATGCCTGTTTTGTTTAGTTTTCTTCTTGGAAAAAGTTATTAAAAACAAGTTTTTGTCTAAATTAAGGTGAATTCATGGTTCCTTTTTCCACATAATGTAACCGGTAGTGTTTATGATAAAAAAATGTAAAAAAAATTATGTGAGTGGTATCGGTGATCGGCCCTCATGGGTGATCGGTATCGGTATCGGCAGGAAAAAACCTGATCGGCACATCTCTACAAGAAACCATTAATCCATCCTGCCTTGTATCAACAAATCGGGCTGGTGTTGGTGGTATAAGAATGTGGGGGATATTTTCTTGTCTTACTTTGGGACTTTTAGTACTAATTAAGGATAATTAAGGATCAACCCAACCTCACTCCGTGCTGTTGGTGACCATGTCTATCCCTTTATGATATCAGTTTGCTCATCTTCTGCTACCTCCAGAAGAATAATGAATCATGTCTTACATCCTCTGAAGCTATTATACAAATAAAAATAAGTTCCCTGATGGCAAGAGATTTCAGTCTAGTAGCATATCTTAGGGATAAACAGGTATTTACCCAACAAATATTACAGCGTCATGTGAGTTTGGACCAAAATCTCAGAGAAATGTGTCAAAAAGCATTTTGAATCTATGTTGTGAAAAATTGAGGCAGCGATGAATGCAAAGGGGGGAATGGACCTGATACCAGCAAAGAGTACTGAATAAGTCCCCAGTGTGTGTAAGTAAATGTCAAGACACCTGAAGAAAAAGATGTTTGGAAAATTAGGTGACCATCAGGACTTGCCATTTTAAAAATAAACAAAATATAATAAAATATGTGATATGGATATTCATTCCACAACCCTGACATAATGGCAGCCTAACTTAAAATGTATGATGTTCTGACAGTGAGTTCTTTATGTAATAAAAGCACGTACCACAGCCGTCTTGCTGGCTGCAAAATCACAGAAAAGTAATGTGAAAAAAAAAATCTCTCATATATAACACTATCATATTCAGTTATAAAATTCAGCACCTGAAGAGCACCGTTTGGGGAAAAAAAAGATGTTTCATCATAGATTGAGAGACATGCATTTGTGTGATTAGTACAATATTGTTTCTAAGAAAGGTGAAAGGTTACTTTTATAGATAAAATAAGAAGAAATAAGAATTCTTGAAGAGTTGTTTATGTCATACCTGTGGCATAACTTTTTATTCTTGAAAAAACAGAAACATAACTTTGTCTCATTCTCTACCCAGGACATAGTAGGATGCAGAGACATGTTCACTCTTATAAATTGTGATAATTGCGAACCCACTCACATTAATCAGGAGAACATGCTGTACTGCAGAAAATTCCCATTCATGACACATAAGATACATGTTTCAAGAATATTTTCCTCAAGTTTCCATGAATTCAAGTTACATAATTATTTAATGTCACTACCACAAATATTTATAGACATTTGTAAAATTTTTGATAAATCACGGATTGTATTATTTATTCAATAAGATTATTGACAGTATTTTAATTCTGCTCATCCACCAGTTGCCATTGTTGTTATAAGATGTGGCATATTCTAAGGAATACCCTGTGTCTCAAGATAGCATGATCACAGGTCTGAGAGGGACGAGAGAAAATTTCAGCCACCTTATTCCTCACTGTCTTGCACCATAAGCACAAGGAACAGATCACGGAAAATCTGTTACACAGATCACAGAAAAAGAAAAGCAACTTGCATAATAATAAGGAGAAGGGTTTTCCCCTTTTATCCTTCTCAAATTGCTCTTCAATTTACTCATTTAGCTAAAATGCTACTTGTGTGCACGCTCTGTGAATGAACCTTGGTTCCAAATTACTGAGTTATCTGGATGACGAAAGGAATCACATCAGTGACTCTGCTTTTAGTACAGCCTTAAATTGGGAAATGAGGAGGGACAGAGTAGGCTTGATTACATTCTCGAAAAAGATGACTGAATAATAGACAGAGAGGATCCATAAACTTGTCATACACTGGTTGATCAACTGACTGGTTGACTGATGAAATGGTCGACTCACCAAGTGATAGATTGCCTCATTGCTTTGCTATGAGCATGTAAATGAGCTAAACCTGCTAGTTTTTGAATGATGTTGCTGCAACTAAATATATTGGTAGAACAAAAATGTTTGGCTTCATCTGTGCTGCAGCGGTATGATGCATAACAGAGGCTGATTGATGTTGTGGCACTGATTTTCACAGAGTTTGCATTTAATTTAATCAGAAGGCTTCTGTAAGTCTTTTTGCCATTAATACGAAATACAATAATCTCACTCATATCCTCAGAGTAAAAAAAAAATAAAAAATGTTTTTATGAGATATGTTTTCGTACAGTTTTTCTTCTCAAATTGCTTCAGCAGCTTAAACCTTTTTATGATCCGTTAGATCAGGGATTATTAGGTTAAGAATGGGAAATGATCAAGCCTCTCACGATATCAGTGAGTGAACACATTTTTCTTTCTTTTAAAGTTTTTCTGAAAGAAATAAAAATAAACTAATGAATCGGATTGTATTCTGTCCAAGTGCCAGATTTTACAGTACATGTGTGATGGAAATAAAAAATAAATAAATAACCAACCTTGCACACACTGGGCAGAACTTTCACACAATAAAGATTTTCATTGTCTTGAAAATTCTTCACTTATAAATCAGGTAAGTGTGTAAGTTTGCATACGGTAATTTGCTAAACTAAATAAACTATGCATTATGGGTTGTGGAAATTTTCAATTCCAAGATTCATGGTGTTCTAGCTCTCCTGACGATTTATTTTTTAGGAGAAAAAGGCCGTTGTCATTTAGAAACCCTCTGTAATGCTAAAATAGTATAGAAGTGATCATTCTCACATTATCTGTTCAACTTACAAGAGACTAAAGTATCATAAAAAGATCCTCTATAAAAGCTTCTAAACTTCTAAAACGTTTTCATCTGATAATTTAAAAGCCAGTTTTCCGTTTAAAACCAAAAATTAATCAGTTGCTGTAGGGAATTAGAAAAGTTATACGCTATTTTGCTTTTCTTACCACCGCTGCAATAAAGGTTGAAAATAGAGTCAACTTTCACTGTTCAGGAAACGGCATTAAGCTTTTTCTGTTTCCCTCTTGGCCCAGAGAGTCGACTAACTCTGCTCAGAAAAACGATGGAAAAAAGGAATTACTGCTGGAAAAAAAACAACAACAAAAAAACTCTTGTTCTTGAGGTAAAAACAATGCAACATTTGTGCTATTTTGTCTGAGTAGCTACATGCCATAATTTCTTGGCAGAACAAGTACATTAAAGTTTGATGTTAAAGTCTGAGCTGTGGAGATTCTTAGACTTTGGAAATCTGCATCAGCTCCTGTGTGCCATCTCGTTCATCTTCAGTTAAACAGTTCCTCGCACAGGTCTATACCACAAAACATGCGCTGCATTTGAGCAGCTTGGAGGCAGAGTGGGAGCATTGTCTCTGGGATAAAGGGGGGAAATGAGAGAGATCCACAGAGATGTCTGGTAATCTGCACTTCTACAAACTCCATCTGGCTGTACGTCAGGAGCTGTATCCATGTCAAAAGCGAACAAATTACAAAACAGTACCAGATTATTTTTTTGTGCTTTGAAGTCAGTGAAATGACATCTGAACTCTTTGTTCTATGTGCTAAATGGGATCTTTGAAACACAGCTGATTCCCAGAGTCGCTTGTGCGCCCCAGTCTTTAGTTCTGAGTAATCGTAATTGTGCGTCATGGAAAATGTTTTAGCATTATGTAACTACTGTGTCGAACACAATTGTATCATTAACTGGATGTGTCACGTGGGCCTTGAGATTATCATGTCTGCAGTAAATCAATCATTCACCTGTTTTCTGTGTATATTGTGTAGATAATGTGAAATATTGACTGACCTGATTCTTCGCATCAATCAAGAAAAACACTGTAGGTGCATTTTTATTGAACACACAATCTGACTACTTAAAGTCTTACAAAATGTTCCCACACCGCTTTCAAAAACACTGGTACCTTTTAAAACAGGATAACTTTATATATGGCCTTTAGATGTTCAGTGATCTGTTTCTTTACGGACAGGGGTTTCCAGAAGAACTGTGAAGCCAGCATGTCTATGAATATGTTGTCTATTCAAATACACAAACACTCACACACACCGTTTCTATTGCTTCAAAGGCTGTTGCATTGATCCTTTTCAAAGGCTTATGCTACACTTGGGTAACATAAGTGCAGCTTTACCAGCTTTGCAAATGTGGTTAAGTTATTTTATTTGTTGATCCCACCTTCAAATTTCATCTTCAACATTTAAAGCAGGCTTCAAAATTATGTAGTTATCACTGATCCTTACAAATAGTTTTCCAAATATATTGCTTTGTTGTGAAAATATTACCAAACGCTCAAGATCTCAGCTCAGGTCCGGACTAAATCCAGTTCTAGTTTGAGACAAACAATTTTAAGCCTTTATTTAATTTTGATCTTAGTCGATCATTTTGCTACCATCTCTGATGCCTTCAGGTACTGCTGACTCAAAAAAAAAAAATACTCACTGGGTCTTGTACCTGGACTTTGTCTTCCAGCCATGCCCCCAGCATCTGCTGTGGGAAATTCGGTGCCATATGGGACTTTTACTGCCACGCTTATATTCTGTTTTTGCCCCAGGTGTCTCCACCCGTTAGACAGATTCGCCCACAGGGTAACAGTCACATGCTATCCTGACAAGGTACTTGACACATCTGAACAGTCTGCTGTCAGTGTGAAAGACCTGTGGTTCCTCTTTGAGCTCTTCTGTCTGTGAAAAAAGTTAATCTACCTTCTCTTGGTCACTTGGCATTAATTACAACAGCCTGCATTGGCAAATCAGAGGTTTTCTTCATGTTCATGATCTGATAACCAAAACGGTTCTCAAATCGCAACAATCCCACCACAGACATCACGACTTTTTTTAAACAAAGTGTTCAGTCTCACAAGTGCCTTACCCAAAACAAATCACCTTTTTTCTTTAAGAAGCTATAAGATGTTCTACAATTTTAAGAAAACCTTAATTGTAGCAGT
Organism: Poecilia reticulata; assembly: GCF_904066995.2. Taxonomy (NCBI): domain Eukaryota; kingdom Metazoa; phylum Chordata; class Actinopteri; order Cyprinodontiformes; family Poeciliidae; genus Poecilia; species Poecilia reticulata. The sequence goes on along the minus strand of NC_088832.1, from coordinate 25,213,849 downwards.
CTGTGTTGTTCTCCAAGTTTTAGATAAACTTAGTTAGGCCAAAAGATCTGTCTCTGTTTCCAATGAATAAAAAAATGAGGCAATTGGAAAGCTTCAAGGGCCATTAGAGAGATTCCTGTGGTTGACCTATGTCCGGAGTTGGGGCCTTTTGACCCAGGATTGCAGAAGTAACAACCTTTCTCCAATCCAAAAGAGTAAAAAACCCTATAGACAATTCCTTTTTAAATGTCCTTTTTCACTAGGTTTAGATGACCGGAAATGATGGCTCAGGGTGAATGTCCTTTAAACGGTGGGTGGCTAGAAGGCTCCCCTGCTCTATATTAGTCACTAAGCTGTTGTGTGCTAGTGAGGACCAAAGGTTTCAGTGGGTGCAGATTGAATGGCAGCCTTGCTTCTGTCAGTCTGTTTCAGGGTAAGCGCTAAAAAGTCTATTAATGTCATTTCATTTACCATGTTGAACTAATGTAAGGCCAAATGCTCAGTCCGTAATGGTTTCTCCAGCTTTAGAAAAAAAATTTTTCTGGTGAAGACATGTAACAGTAACCAATGAATTTTACACATATGTACAGTTGAATGGTATAACACTTTCATTCTTTACTTTTTAAAAAAATTTTTTACAAACTCCAGTCTGCAGGGACCAAAACATGTGTTCTTTATTACGGTATTCAATGTATTTTGTTTACCGCCAATGGTAATCTTTCTTTTATTAAGATTATGAGCAATTTAATTTAGACAATGATTAATCTTGGTGAGGTACAGCCCTCCTTAGATCATCACATGGGCCTTAATCAACAGCTATTCTCTGCTTTTGGTTTCTTTTTCTTTATCATTTCATTATTTTTCCATTAACTTTCATTCACAATTTTATGATCGTTAATTACAATAACGCAACCTTAAAATTGCTTCAAAAATCATTTTCCAAGTCAAGGCAAGCCAAATTAATTTGCATCGCACCATTCATACACAAGATGACACAAAAGGCTTATTTTTTATAAAATCAAACAATATGGATACCAGTTTAATCTACCTTTTAATAGGAAAACACAGTTAATTACTGTGTTTAGTCATAACTTAATGGAACCAATAGCTTTTCCAAATCTTGGGTTTTTAGGGAATAGTTTGACTGACTTCTATTGTTTAGTTTTTGTCTATTACTAAAAATAAAAGCATGTCTTTTTTTGTCTCTCGATTTCATCCCTCCATCTGTTTTTAAAATGGCAGTAGACTGGTTAAGTAGACGCTACGTGGACGTCCAAATTTAGGTTCAAAATCATAGTAATTTAATTTTGCACTGCTTTGTGTAACCTTAGTATTAATGAGTCTGATCTGTGGTCTTGCAGTTGTGGGGATTTATAAGATTTAAGTGTGTTGAGTGCAGCACTGACTTCTAGTAATAGCCACAAAGAGATTTTTGGTGCATTGCTGTTATGCATATCATTGAAAACTTTCACAAATGCAGTCATAGTAATCTACCAGGACAAGATGCATTTGCACTTCAAATAAGCTTATTTATGTTAAACATGACCATTCTACATAAAACTCCTGTAAGATCTTTGATAACTTTGATACTTTTCTAGGCCTGTGGAACTGACTTCAATAAAGTAAAGAATTTACCATGTGCAAAACGTCAGTGAGTTTCAAAGTCATTTAAAGGTAATTTACTTTATTTTCTTTATATGAATTCAGTATTTCTATATGAACAGGCAATAGACGATAAATGCATTTTCTTTCCATGTGATAGATTTCCAGAGTTAGTGATAATGAGAGTGACAAGTGGTAGAGGGTGAGAAGATGATTTCACTGGTTCCACCAAGACAACCATTTTTACAACTTAAACAAGGAGGGTCGCTGTAAGCACACTATATCGACAGTCGTAATAGACATTAATAAAACTTTTATTCTCACTATACATTGCCCCTTAAAGTGACCTGCAGTAAAGGAATGTATCTAAAGTTAACTCAATAAAGTGATTACCATAAGCAACCCTATAAGGAAATGCTGAATTTTTGGGGCAATATGAGCCCATTATTAATAATTAAGGTCAACCAGTTCTTGGCTTAGAGACTTATCCACAATTTGCTGATGCAGGCCCAGATCTACTGTACTATCAGTAAAGCTCATTTACAGTAGGTAGCTGTCCAATTACAGGCCCAACCCATTCCCACAACTGGACCCAAAGGGCTAAAACTCCAAGGCCTAATTTTGTTTTAACAAGCAAACTTTAAACTTGGCAACCCATATACTTTAGCTATAATTGAGCAGCTCTTTGCTGAGGCCTCCCTATCTTATTTGACAGTATGTCTGAGTACAATTCATGTAAGTGTCAAATAGTCTCAGGGAAATTGCTAAACAACATGTGACTATGCAAGTAATGGCTTTAAAACAATACCAATGACTTGCTACGGCCAACTTTCTTGTTCCCGTAGCTCCACACATACATAAGGTAATCAAAACCAGACAGATCTACTTATTTTGCTCTCTGTCTTTCTAAGAATATAGGATTAGATTCAATTCCTTTCTGCTGTTAGGAAGCTCCTGAGTGACAATATACCCAAAGTGTTTTATCATTGTCACATTTTGTGTTTATGCTCAGTGTCTTTAGGACAGCCCCTCTGGGATGTTGATAGAGGCAGAGATAGTAGAGACATTTATTTGGCAAGAAAAGTCAATAATAGACATGATACAGGGGTGACAAAATAGGAGAGGAAAAGAAACAAAGAAAAACGTTTTTTCAAGAAGCACATGGAAGCAAATCAAGATAGGTGCTGGAAGCCAAGAGAGAGAGTTTGTGTTAATGCAAGATAATAGTTGAAATAACAGCCATTCACTCTTGTAACTTAAGGAACAAATTGTTCTGCTTTCAGCCTGCCATTCTACACACAATTCTTACAGCGTTATCAAATCAGTTATTTTTGCTGAAAACGCATGCGTTCATACACACACATGTGGTAAGATAATATATGATGTTGTTCTTAATGATTATTTCAGGATGAGGGGCAGTGAACAGCAGCCAGGACGCAGTTGTCCGAGTGGCAGGTGTTTATCAGGCTGTCTGTCATTATGATGGCCAAGAAGGTCCCATCATCTCTCTCATTGACTCTGTTGACCTTTATAGTTTGTCTTTGTGTTGCTATAATCGTATGACTCTTTTCATATTCTTTCCAATCTTAAAAATATTTGTCTAAGTTTGATGCCCCTATGTTCTCCAATTTCTTTACGTTTCTCAAACTCGGAACAACTCAGAGAAAATGGCCTTTCCTTTTCCCATTGTTTCATCAGATTTTTAGCTGACATGTCAATCTATTTTCCAAGCTTGATGTTTTAAAGCCAAAATTGTATTGCTTAAGCTGTTAATTATCTGTTTTTGTGGTATAATCACTCCCTAGTGCATTTTTATAACTCAGGTAAAACATCATGGGTCTAATTTAGGCATAGCGCTTATCAAAATTCAGCTACTGGGCCATTTTGGTGCCCATTACTTTGAAAGGTAATTACTGCCTGTGATAATTATGTTAATGGACAATTAAGGGAGACTTACATTACCATAGTGTAATTGGGGATTGACTGAGTTTTCTGCATACACAGCTATTAGGGGAAAGGCTTGCACCTTAAGAGCAACTACATGATTTGATACGCAATTTCAAATTATCTTTTTGAAATACTGATATATCCAGACAAGCACGTTAAAATTTAAATAGAAAAAATGCGTCAAATGTACAAATCAGAGATGAAAGTAACTAATTAACCTAAATAAAACCTAATTCTACATTCCCTGAACACGTTCATACTTGCATCTGTATACTGTAGTAGCTAATAAAATTAATCAGCAATCACTTGGCAGAAACTTCATGCCTTTAGACATCAAAACAACTTGTTGAGGTTCAAACACAAGCATGTGAATCAGTAAGAACTGCACTAAAAAACAGTGGCTATTCAACAATGATCAGCTAATCTAAATGACTTCGCCCTTAAAAAAGAGAAACACAAGGCAGAAAATACACAAAAGTCAGCTATGGAAAAACCTAACACCACCAATGTGATTTTTTTTCTGAGTATCTGAAACTTTGCGCCAGTAAAATCTTGTGCATGAACTTTGTAGAGAACTTGCAGCAATCTCAGAGCCTCCTGCTGTTTTTCCTCAAATCACAAGTGTCTGGAGAAAAGGAATTATTTTAAGCACACCACAAATCGACATCTAAAAGGATAGTCAGAGTACATGTGTGCTAATTTCTTTCAGGAATTGCCATTAATTTATACATAAGACCAACCAAAAAGTCTAATTAAATTGCATACAATTCCTTAAAAAGAAGCCGTGCCTGATATTTTCATAAAAATCCTCCCCGTCACCAGATGAGTTTTAGATCTCTCACCTGAAGGTAAAATATTGTTTTAAACTAATAGAGCATATCTACCGTCTTTCTATGTTTGTATTGTAGCAGTTAGAAAACAGCAGGTGATGAAATAAAAAATACTTAATAGATTAATTATGCAATGTTATCAGATTACCTGATGAATAGAGTTCAATGCACATGCAATGTTTCAAGAATGTTACAGAAATCAAGCTAGTATTCAAGAAAAGGCAATATATAAATGTTGCTTATATTTACTGCATAATGCTTCCATTCTTGTGATGGGAAATAACTGCTGAATGATCTCCTTTTTTTTGTCTTCTGGTTCATTTTTTTTGACTGGCTCTCTAATATCTGTCCTCAAATTCATCCGTCGAGATTCCCTTTTTTATTGGAAATCATTTTTACTTCAATTGTGCCTCCATTAATCCTCTTTCTTCTAAGCTGTCAAATATCCGCCCGCACCTTTTGTAATTTTAATGTTCACCCTTTTCTACTTCTTTTTTTTTTCCCCTCATACTCTTTTGTTCCATCTCTCACTTGAACTGGAGGTTTTCATTTGCAGTTAAATGCCCTTTTTGTCCCTCATTCTTTCATTCACTTTTCTTTTTTTAAGGTTTGAACCCTTTTCTTTTTCATATTCCTCTTTATTGAATTTTTCTTTTCCACTGTATCTGTGATAATAGCTCAGTTGATACCATCAATATCTCATCTTCAGGTTTACTATTATCAGTTATTTCCCTTCCTCTAATCCTTATTCCCCTATGTTTCTATCTGCTGCCTGTTGCTTTTTCATTCTTGTTTCCATCTCTGTGGGTCTCAAAGCAGCACATGAGGACAAAAAACATTTGGTGCTGGTCCTTCTTTTACTCATTCCTCCAGTGTTTTCTGTTCATTTCCCAGCCCGACAGTTTCAAATTCTCTTTTCTCCTTTTCCTATGTGTCCAACTGTCTGCATTCACTTCCCTAAGAGTCCTATCTCCCTTTCTCTTCCCCTCTGCTATTCTTCGCTGTTCATTCCAGTGCTCCCATGGGTGCAGGTGGTAGAAAATGACGTCTCACTTTGATTGCTGCATGGCTGCAGGCGTTCCTGGGGCACAGTAGCTGCGGCGCTTCAGATTGCAGGATGTAGTGGTAAATAATCCCGACTGGGGAGAAAGGAACAGAAAGATAAAGGAAGATGGGAAGGAAGGAAAGCAGGGAGTGGACATGCGGACGGAAGCGAATTACATTAGAATCCTAGCACGCCTGATTTGAAAGTTTTGTCGTTCATTTCTTTAAGAAAATAGTTAATTGTTGTAGTGAGAAAGAAGATAAACCATTGTATAATGTATATAATGTATATACTTAACATTTTCAATTTTATTCTGAAGCTTTTATATTTGAATTTACTTTAACACAATTTTATATTTTGTAGTATTATACCAAAAAACATAACACAGAATTCCAAACACATTTGTTTTTCCTAATGTATAAATTCTAAACAGGGTATTGAAATAAAATTCAGATAATATGTTAAGAACCCAAGTGATCAAGTATACATCTTCTCTGGATGCGTCTTCTACAGAATATTGAATATATTTCAGAGCTTGTTCAATGCTCAATTCTTGTTATTCCACCCTGACTTAGCTACAACTAACTTGCTTGATTTCTTGTATGTGTGGATTTTATGGGTTGCAACTGATGTGTGAATTTAATCGCAGTAGCCTAATTAGAAATATTTATTTAGAAAAAAAACATGCGTTCTCTGCTCTATAGACATCAGACATGGTATTAGCTTTCTCTGAAATAGTACAGAAATGTTCATGAAAATGTGACATTGTCATGGCGATTAATATTCACATCAGTGCTGCTTGAATTTCAGAAACAGATGTTTAATTCATCAATGATATGGAAAAAAGGAGACATCGCACAGCTAATCAAATGGCAGGAAGGAAAGAGAAAAGTCAGGATGAAAAAAGTTTTAAATACATTCAGAGTGGCCTAAGTCTTCAGAAAATATAACTGAGAAAACCTGATGATTCCTCTGGCATCAAATTTTTGAATGAAGGTTTTAGGGCTGGTGAATAAAAAATAAAACATACAGCTTTTTTATTCAAAAATTAATAGAGCTTATTTACAGTCTATGTTTGTAAACTATGTTAGAAAACAGGTGATGAAAAAAACAGTACTAAACAGATTAATTATGCAATGTTATCAGATTACTTGTTGAATGGAGTTCAGTGCAGATGTTTCAAGAATGTTACAGAAGTCAAGCTCGTATTCAAGAAAAGCAAAATGATCACTAAGATTGCTATACACATATAAGCGTTCTTATATGTAAAACTAGGTGAGTAGTATTGAGAAAGCTGGACAAAAAATTTGGAGGCATAACTCCATTATTGAAAATAAATCGCAAGAATTGTGGTTCAGGATATATTCTTCCAAATGGCTCTTGGTTATTTTCTTTCCACTGCAAATATGAATCCTTTTTGATGCATTGCATGAACATACAGTTGGTTTAATTAGAGGGAGAAGTGGTTTCAGATTCAAATGTATGCTCTTCCAAAGCCCCTGGCCAAAGCAGGCAGGATGACAGTATAAAACCAGGAGAGGTGTATTTGGCTTTTGTGCCTGGGCATATATAGAATTAGAATACTGCATTTTATTATTTAGACGTTTCAGGGGCTAAAGTGATTTATACATGTTTAGATATTCTTTTAGTTTATTTTTAATTTGTAAGATCTGAGCAAAGGTTTTGAAAGAAAATGTCATATTTCAATTGCTAATCTTGATTGGTTATTTCCCCATCCATTTCACTTCCTCTTGTTGTCCAACAAATATTTCCTTTTTCGACACTACTGTGGTCCATCTTCTGTGAACCAATTAGTGTCTAGTGCTTAAATGTCATAGTAAAGGTAGGGTAACTATAGCAACTCTGCCTTTTGGTCTCTGTTGTGCAACTTTCAGCTCTTCACTTCCTAATATGGGTTCTCTCTGGCAACTTGCTAAAGCAGCAGCATGTAGATTCAGGGAAGTTTGACCTTTTATATTTTTCTCATCAGAACCTCCTCCACTAACTGCACACGATTTTGCTTCCAATTTGACATTCATACGTCTGTTTTAGAGAGGAATGCTGTTTGGTTGTGTGTGTGTTTGAACTTATTGCTTCTCTTCTTGATGCCGTTTACTCATCACCTTCCTTGACACGACTACTATACTAATTGACAGAACAAATTTGTGAAGAAGCCGAGCCCAAACAATTGATTATATTCACCACAGAATGAGATTATAGCTATGGCAACACAACAATCAATAAAAAAATTGCAACAATTACTTTTTGTAATTTTATATAAGTTTAAATCTCAAATTTAAGACTGTCAAGAGCTCTTTGTATTCATTAAGATTTTATTTAGTTCTCTTGTACTAATGGCATTGTCATACAAGTTCATTCCTTTGTTCATTTTCCTAGTTTGTTTTTGTATCACTGAATTCTATAGATTTTGGGGAACCAGGACATTAAATAAATGGGAGAGAAGAGATAATATCAAACTGCCGGAATGCACCTACCTGTAATAGCAAACCCAATGAAACAGATAAATTGACTAATTTACCCAAAGTAAATATTTGAGGAAAAAGCAGATGCATATTCTGTATATTATATCATCTGGCATAAAGGAGAATCTTTTCACCATCATGTCCTCACAAAACACAAATAATTTAAACTCTATATAAAATAACAGAAGACAAAATCTATCGCCTAGATTTTTACACTTGTCTTTGTTTTTAATAAAACCTCTATAAATATATAACATTAATAAATTGTGACTTGCAATCCGTTCTGTTTTCTACTTCCTCACAGCTCTGCTGCAACTCTGGAGATGGAGAGCCAGTGAAACCCAGAGGCCAAAGGTGCTAAGAAGGGTCATCCCCTATTCCACAGCAGGCATCTCCTCTAATCACACAAGGTTCAACTCTGTTTCATCAGAGGAAGGAAAGGTCATCCTAAACAACACAAGAGGCTCCTCGGGGTCACGCTGTAACTTGCATGATCTTTGTTCTACCTGTTCTCCATTCTTTGTGTGTAACTAAGGCAAACTCCCACTACAAGTTTTACTTCATGACTTCGTGACATTTTAATGCAAGTCACTTTCCCAATCAGTTTGTCTTTCTCGGTTTTCTGATTGCAGGACAACCCAATTAATCAAAATAAAATTGCTGAGGAAACTAATATGTTTTAATAGGGATCTTAGAAGGTTAAGAATAATTTAATGTCATCTTGTAATTGTTCATTATTTCCTGCCGTTTCTTTTTAATGTTAGACATATTTGTGGTCAAAGGCCTAACACTGTAACAGTGAAAAGTATGCATTTTTAATTATGTGCTTTTGACTGAATAAACTGTAATGTTTGGACAGGCTTGAAAATTATTATTTCTAGTTGCAGAAAACACAAAGTTCTTTTTAGAAGAAGTCAGATTCAACACATCTCTTAATTATTTTTATTAGTATTATACTTGTACATGTATGAATTAATTCTGTTACCAATGTATTAATAGTGTGTGTGTAACCGTTTTTGTAATAAATATATTTTTATGATGCAAACCATAAGAGGATAATCCATTGCCATGGCAATGGCTAATGGGGATTCTTATAGAGACACATAAAATACCATCACAATATTCAAGAAAAACAATTGCATAATGTCTTAATGGCAATAACTCTACTTTAGAGTACTACAACTCATGCTTTATGAACAAAATGTTTTTCCTTTTAAAAGGACTAAACAAGTCAAAAACGATGCCTTTCGAGGCATTTGGTTTTTTTTATAAATTTGAACTCCTAAAACAGCTATTCATGGTTTGAATTCAGAGATGTGCATAAAATGACTCTACAAAACAGCGAAGACAGAAAGCTACAGCTTAATCCATTAACTAATTGTCTTGTGAAACAATAGATTGGTTTCAATTTTATCTAAATAGCAGGAAACTGTGTGTAAGAGTAAATCACACCTCTGTCCCCTTTAAAGAGAGTGTCATGGGAATGCCTCAGGGCTCGATTTTAGCACCTCTTCTTTTTAGTCTATACATCAAGACGCTCCCAATGGTGTGTGACACTAATATTATAATGCAAGCTGATGACACAATCTTGTTCATTCATAGGAAAAATGCTGCAGAAGTGACCTTGATATTAAAAGAAGAAAACATCACTTATTTTTGAAAAATATTTTGTCTCACATTAAATGCAGGACAGACAATTGCAATGTACTTTTAAAAGAGGTAGAAAATTATCTAGATACTCAAAAGGGAAGATAATTAAAAATGTTGAGTATACCTACTTAGGGCATGACATTGGATGCAACTTCAATATTTAAAAATAATGTCAAAAACATAAGAAAGTGTTTAAAATTTAGTTTAGCAAATTTTAGGTTTACACATGGACTTCTTACCATTAAGGCTTCAGATATTTTTCTAAACTCTATGACTTTCAGTGTTTCTTACATTGTGTAAATGTAATATCTTATTTAGGCATTTGTGTAGTCTACAAGATTTGCCATGACATTGCAGCTGCACAATTAAGAAGGTTTCTAGATAAATTACCTGAGTCACAAGAGCAACCTCCAGAGATGAGTGCAGCATCCCAAAATGTAGGGCTGCTTTAAATAAACTGTCTTTTTTCTAACAAGTCATTGGAATATTTTGCCAAATGAAATTATAACATATACTAGATATGAAATGTTTTCACATTTGTCAAAAAAGGCCATTAAATAAGCAGATTTGTACTCTACTAATGAGGACAAAGAATAGCTTTATTAATGGTCTGTAGGATTGTAGTTTGATTGGCTTGCTTGGTTTTAGTGAGATGTGGGTAATGATTTATTATATGTGTGTAATTAATTCTTAAACTGGCTTTTCACTAATTCATAAACTGATAATTATATTTGATTACCATCAACCTGTCCAGGGACTGCAGGTGGGAATTAGTGTTTTTGCCATTACCTGATACCATGCATCTCTCATTTTAAAAGGTTAATAAAATGTTGTACATTATCTCTGTGTAAAAATGAATAAGCAGTCAGGGAGATTTAAAAGGGAATTTGACAATTTCTTGTGTTTTTCATATTACTTTTCCAATAATTTTACTGTCATAAAATTCACAACATGTTGGTAACAAATGAAGTGCTCTACACATATGGAAAAGAAAATATTTGTGCCAATTAAGTTGAGGAATCTGTGTTTTTATGATGTAAAGCACTTGATTGATTGACTGATTAAGACCTTACTGCTTACCTTAATGTTGAAGCTCATTAAGTTTGCTGCAGAAAAGATAGATAATTGGGTGAAATACAGAAAGAATGTGCACAGTCTCATCTGATGAGGCCGAAGCTGAAAAAATATTTGTCCATTGCACACGTCATTCTAAGTAAGGAGAAAAAATGTTCTGCACATCACCCCAAAACACCATGCTGAATGTTTGAAGTTATAAATCTATAAAGAACCTCAAGTACCTTCAAGGTCTGTAGTCAATTTTTTTGTGGCTGTATGGGCCAAAATTACACCTTAGCAACACAAGTGTTCATCAAATGTATGTAATTGTGTTTAACAATTGGTACTGCAAACAATGGAAAATTCCAATTTTCCATTGTAGCTTCCTTTGTGGGTTAATTTGACGTGATTTCTTTGTATGAGTGGAATAATTGGTTATTAAGGGCATCGTAGAAGAATTGGATACCAATAGAAATACTAGAAATAAATTTACCTAGAAATTGTTGAGACATTTAACACTCATTTTCCCACTGCATATTCTGTCCACTTCTTCATGTAATTCATCTGTATCCCACAATGATGGTCCCCAATCTGTGCTGTTATCCTATGTTAAATACTCATTAGATCAGCCCAGGTTTGCGCTATGATGTCCTTCATTTTGTATTCTACCCCACCACTCCTGCCACAGGGCATTTTACCCACAGGATTCATAAAAGTGTGAATGTTATTTTCCTGGCTGCCATTCAACTCATCCACTCACAGCTGTCTGTGCCACCTGATGATCATAGAATCTGCAAACAGTGGTTTTACAGTAACCCATAAAAGTAGTAAATTTATCATCCCAAAGTCAGTGATAATCTACAATAGGTGAGATTAATGCATCATCATCATCATTGCTGACGCTTAATCTGACGTACAAAGATAACAGAGTGGATTATTATATTTATATTAATGTCCTCCTGCAGTTTGCGTCAATTTTTACCTAGATTTCAGACCACTAAAGGAGCAACCCTCATTTATTGCATCCATCAATTATTTTCTAATAACATCACATTGAACTTGACACTGTTCAGTCTATTAGTGATTCATGAACAAAATGGATGATAGTTTAAACAGATTCATTTCTTACATTTTAATGCTAAAATTCACTCACAGCCCAATAAAAAAATGTCTTCTTATTGTTTTACTGAAAGTCATATCTGATACACATTAGGGTAGAATAAACTTTCAAGTGCTTTTGTGAGAATGTCTAAGGTTATGCGGTCTGTGTATAATTACACCACTCTCACACTGCCAACCTCATTCATCAAACACAAAATGAGAGATGGAAAATGGAAAGAGCCCTTTTCCAAATAATATAGGGTAAAAATGAATAAACTCTATTAGTAAAATGTCAGTTCTCAATGCTGTGTTTTAGCCAGGATTAAAAAAATCTGGATGAGGCTTTTTTTTTGCTTACCTTGTCTCTTTTGTACTATTGGTCTTTCAAACAGCTTGGCCTAATACAGACCACAAAGGGGTGTAAAATGTGAAAATGTTCAGTTTTCACATTTTATGACAACCAGTTCAGAATTATAACAGCCACTGGGATTTAGCAACACAGACCTGAACGTAAAATTACAGAAAAAAACTGGGCCCTGAAGGTAATGTGGATCCGAAGCGGAGTTTTTATGGTGCAATGTGGCTTTACTGTCATGAGCTGCCATTAATTTTCATTGCCAACAACCATTTGAAGGCACTTTAGTTTTTAAATTTTACATGCCAGTGGACCGCTTGGGTTGGGTGAGCAGGTTGCAGGGGCCAGTTATGTGCAACTCATGATATATCTGACAATTCTCAATACTTCAGTCTTTAATTCAGTGTGCTCTTAGCTATACAACGAGAATGCAATTTAAGAAGTCCTCCATGGGGAAGGTTTAGAACAGGCTTTCACAGTCTTCAAATACACGAGAATACATTCTGAAAACATGAGTTAAACTTTTTATCTGCATACTTATAGATTGGGAGATGTGCCACTAGCAATCTATGGCAATAACAGAAGGATTTATGAGGCAGCAGTGAGGTGTAGAGTCACTTTATGAGCTGGCAGCCATCCTTTGTATGAAGGTGCTAAACCTTGTTTTTACTGCCATTAATCTCCTCATCCTCACTCCTCCATCATTGAGAAAAAAAATATCCTCATCAAGGACAATTGTAAGAGATACATTAGCCCTTTTGACACATCTGTTGTGCTTTATAAGCAGAAAAAAAACACCCTCTTTAATCTGCTGCTGTTTCCCTTTGTTTATTCAGACAGATATTTGCTTAAACACAACATCATCGAATAAGCTAAATGGCAACAGTGGCGCCTATGGCTTCAAACAAACGTGCTAGATTGGCTCTATGATGTGCTAATGCAAATGCAATTCAGTGTGTGAAGTGGAAAAATCGATGGCAAATCAACAGCGGGTAATGGAAGATATGGTCAGATCTTGCTTGAAATTATTTAATCAAAAGCACTACAAAGACACACGTTATGCCAAAAACTATTGCTACCCCTGGCAGGTTTTAAAATGAGCTTCTTTCAATTAGGAAGTATAGATTTTTTGATCGGAAATGAGAGGCTCTCATCACTCTTGGAGAGGTTGATATCCTTGTAAGGGGTCATAAAAATTAAGACACATTCAGCTAAACACACACAAAAAAACCCATCTCAAACTCTTCTAAAGAAAAATAAATAAACCACAGCACAATACGAAATGTATCTTTAACATAAGTTAGATACATGTTACACACATATGAAAGTGTGATAAACATGCATGTGCAGCATCCAATTTGCCCACCACGGTTCCTCATTTGAGCAACTCTGTAAAGAACCATCAATGTGTGAAAGCCATTCTTTCACACATTTTTTCAATCAACCACGTCCAATAAGTTGATGTAGTTCACCCTGAGACAAAAATTTTGTGAACTATTTTGAATCATGAACTAGGCTTACTGTACCATTTCATTACTAGAATCAACTGGGATGCGTGAGTGACTGTACTGAAATGATTTCTTTGTAAAGTGCCTCGTTCAAGCTTTAGCACAACCAACGTTCTCAAAGTCAACGCAAGGCCTAGCGTGCTTTAAAAAGCAAAGATAGTGGTGGTCCAAAAGGCCTTTACACGGAGTGCAGGCCAATGTCCCCAGGCAACCAATCATCTGGGTGTGTTGTCACACTCAAACCTGCATGAGAAGAGACTCCTCTACACGTTCTAGTGATGGAAAGTTTTGTTCTTTTCAGAGAGCAGGCTCTTCTGCCACAGCTCCCAAAGAAGAGCCGGCTTTTTCAGCTCCCAAACGGCTCTTAATTTATGATATTCTGTCTCCTCATATTTTACCTTAACTTAGACAATGTAAATGTTTTGTATATTAATAAATCTTGTTTGCATTTAGTGTTTTTATGGGGTGCCTTGTACGTGTCTAAAACAGGCAGTCTTTTTTGTTATGTTTAAGAAAAAAAATACACCAACATATTTACAGAAGAGGACTATGCCAAACCTAAAGCTATTGCTTATAAGTAAATCACCCAAAGGCAATAAACTAATGAGGTCAGGACTTTTATTGCTGCTGCCTGGGGCGTAAAGATTTAGATCAATCATCAGAGTTCGTCATTACCATTTACATGACAAATATGTACTCAGCTTCTTTGAAAATCAGCATTTCTTAAAAAGCACTAGACATTGATACTTGTTTATTTTTTTCATTAGTGTAATATCAAGGCAGAGCTTGTAACGAGGCAAAGTATTTTTTTACCCATTACGGCCCCTGGCTTTGGAAGGAGTTAATATTCCAATTTTTAAAAGACAAATACCAAAATAAGTGATATTACTCCCGTTAATCCTACAAAATATTTATCTCGCATTTGCTGAAGACAGCACAAAAACCACAAGACAGGAGAGATAGATTTGCTCTTTTAATGTCCTTAAATGAACCACATCATTCTAGCAAGACCTCATAAACAAAACCATTGGCTGCATTATTTACAGTGTTGGCAGGCCTTGCAGGTGCAGTCAGTTCTAAAATGCATATTCACGGCTCATTTCTCTGCTTTTGGCTAGATCAAGTTGCCAACACTAACAAAAGGTCTTTATTGATATGAACAATATAACATCTTAATGGAAAGAGACTCTCAAAGACTTCGTAATGATTGTGATATGATGGGTTCAAATAAGTTTTGTGAACAACCAGCTCACAGTACTGGCACCAGACCATAGCTTTACAAGGAGGCCTTTTGATGAGTTATGGCCTGCCTGTATGGGCCAACTAAGAGTGCTTAGTGTGGCCTGCAATTGATCTTTTGCTATTGTAATAACCTTCTGGACGTTTGTTCGCCTACGATTTAACTTTGCTCTGAATGAAAAGTCTTGAGGTTTCCCTACCTCAACACTAGATGAGCACAAACAGACAGAATGTGTTTAGTTGGAATATCAGCCTAAATCAGTTGATGAATTTGTACATTTGTAACTTTCTGAGTTCACACGAAGAAAACTCCAAGCGAACAAAAACCTGTTCCTGCAAAGTCTGTGAGAACGTTCAGTTTGTTTATTTTAAAATTGATTCCAAAAGTTTGAGGAAAAAATATAGGTTTCTCCAAAGAATACAACTTGAGCTTTTTCTGATGTTAGTCTGTTTTTGATCAGACTAGCTATATCAGGGGTCACCAACTCCAGTCCTCAAGGGCTACCATCCTGCAACTTTTAGATTCACCTCTGCTCCAAAATGTCCGAATTTCCTCACCAGCATTCATTCCTCTCTGCAATATGCTGGAAATGAGCAATTTATTTGATCCAGGTGTGTTTGAGTAGAGACACATCTAAAAGTTGCAGGGCGGTAGCGCTCGAGGACTGGAGTTGGTGACCCCTGAGCTATATAGTCTGAGCTATTTATTTTTTTTGCTCACACTAGCCATTTATTAATGATCCTATTAATGATTTATTAATGATCAAAATACAGAAATCTATGTGAAACATTTCCAAAGCACATATCTTCTGCTACTTTCCCCATGTCAGTTCTTTGTTATCTATGCAAGAACGTGTTAGCTAAATGGGCCCCATAGGGCGTCCCTGAGGGGCCCAGTTTGCTAAGTAGTAAACCTGTGTTCTGTCAGGTGTCATTAAGGTCCAGCGGGAGTCTGAGGGGACCTGTCACGACAAAGAGTAATGGATGTCTTCTTCGCTGATTGCTAGCAGGGATGGAGTCAGCACAAACAGCAAATTAGAAGTGACATCGTGATGGAGGCAAAGAGGGAGGCACAGCTTCCGAGCACACCATACAGCGAGGAGAAGGAAAGATCCAGAAAAAAAAGAGAGTTGGGTGAAAATACTTAATTAGCTATTAAAAAACAGAAAAAATAAGTACTTCAGTCTCGTATTATTGATGAAGAGAGGGAGACCAATGTCGATACCCGCTTGTACATCAACATAAAGAGTTGCACACTTTTGAATAATTCTACCTAAGTAGCCTTGGGTTAAGTGCTCAGTTTGGTGTAGTTAGTTGGAAATAACCCAAGCATTTATCAGTTTTAGTCTTACTTCAGGTTGTGTTTGTAAGTCTTAAAAAAATTTTTTTTTAAAAACGTACACAAAAGAAGCATATTCATATTTTATTGAGTTCATTCATTCAATTTAAACAATATTATTTGCTCTAAAGGTTTGGCAAAAGCACTGTGTTATTCACGACATTGTAGTGCATCTCCGGCATCAATACCAGCTACTAACCAAACAACAGTAACAGTAATACCATCAATTTAGGCTAATAACTAATAGAAAACAACATCAAAGGAATTGTTCAGTGTCGCTCAGCAAGCTTGAGGCGAGATGAGCTCCAGAGCAGGCGTTATGAAATGGATTAGATTCCAGACCAATTAAAAATGAATTGCTCGAAATGAGCGCTGACCCTCACCGAATTGGATGGCAGTGATCTCATTAGGCGAGTTTCTGGCTATCTGTGAGCTAGCAGCTGGAGAACAGACCCACCTGACTCACTGTCAGAAAGGGTAAAAACCTTGGGGGTTGCTCTCCGCTTTGAGCGCAGCGCTAGAAATGTTGTCTCTATGCTGCATTTAGTTGTATTCATAGATAAACCTTTTCTGAAAATGTGTAGCTGTGTGTGCACTGTTTTATATTTCAGTCCCTCTTGCAGGATATTGGTGTACAATTTGATTGAAAATCTGTGAATGTAGTTAGTTGCTTGAGTGTTTGTACAACCCTTTTTTGTGAAATTACAGTCATGAAGTCACGGCAATTTCAATAACACAATACCATGCATTTCATATTCAAATATGCTTGAAAAATGAATGAGTAAAAACATATTTTTTAGGTTTGCTGTGTCATGGTTAAGCAGTGTCATTTCCATCCATAAATTTTTTGGTTTGTACTTTCTGATTAAGTCCATTTGCGATTATTATTTGCCTTCCCTCAGCTTGAACGTTATTACTTAACCTGTGCGTCATGTTCTGTTCTCCTTGTTCTTATGAGTTTTCTTATTTCATCAAGAAAATTGGGCCTTGATCTACCCAAATTTCCCTATGCACTTTGATCCAGTTTTTAAATCCACTCTACATGACAGCTTTGGTTCTGACCCAGGTCTCCTCCCAGTGACACATGCTTGGTAAACTTCAGGAGGATATGCCCAGGAGGCATCCTGATCAGAAACTGAGCCACCTGAACTGACACCTTTTAACTGCGAAGGAACAGTAGCTCCATTCCGAGCTCCTCCCAGATCAATGTTTCTCAATCCTAGTCCTCAAGGACCAATTTTCTTCATTTTTCAGGCGTTTCCCCTTCTGCCACACACCTGGCCTGATAAGTGGGTGATTAACACGTTTCTGCAGCACTTAATGGCATGCAGGAGCTAGCTAATAGTTGATGCTATCATTGTAAACAGATGCGCTGGAGGAGAGACACATCTAAAATATGCAGGACATTGGTCCCTGAGGATCAAGATTGAGAAACTCTGTCCCAGATGATGGGTCTCCTTACTTGATATGTAATACCCAGCCACTGCACAGAGGAGCAGTTTGGCCTATTGTATCCAGGGTCTTTTTCTTGGATTTGTGATTCATATCTCTTGACCATAGGCGAGGGCTGGAACAAAAATGGATTGGTAAACCAACAGTTTTGCCATGGAGAAGGAACCATACAGTTTCCTAAAATAGAATAAAATAAATAGTTCTTATTCTCACTTTTATCATTATCACAATACTACCACAAAACATGTTAAGTTCATGTCTCTACTCCATCATATTTTATTTAGTAATAATAGCTTTATCTGAATTAAACACATACATATCTCTGTATTATACATTCTGTTACCAAGTATTTGAAAGTATGTATTTTTACGCTTATAAAAAATGTTTTAATGAAACAAATAGAATAGTAGGAATTGTAAAATTATAAAACATTTTTTGCCAAAAGATAAAATAATCTCCTAAGAAAATTACTTTGAAAGACTAGAAACATAAAATTTTCCCAGGGTTGCACATTTATCATTTGTGACAAGAAGTTCACCTACATTCAAATGTTTATCTAATCGACATCACCACATGTTGATTTATTATTAAAAGTCCTCATTATTTACATCTTTATAACACTGCAGGTATTAGCGTATGAATTGAAAGAACAAAAGAAACAAAAAAATATTTTTAAGCAAATTCAGTATAGATAAGGATTAATTTGGTAAAAAATTTCAAGTGACCGCTGATTGTTCATTACTTGTGTTCCAATGACCTCCAGTGATCTCATGGTCCTAAGTGGATATTGAGTTTCTCTTCTTATTAGTAATGCTCAGTTACGATAAGCATGCTGTGAAATTGTAATTAGTCAAAATTGCTGGCATCTGATTTGACAGGCTGTATGACTGAGAAAAATCCACATCTATAAAAAGGAAGGTTGTGTGAATTTTGCTGAAATACACAGCAGATATTAAAACTTATATCACAGAGAATTTTTCATTACAATATTAAAAACTTTATCTGCATAGGCTATGCAGTCAGTTTTTTCCCCCCATTTTATTTATCTACATTCAGTACAAAAAAACCACGTCTCTCATTGTCATGTGGGACCATGGCTGATGGACCAGTCTGTTTCCCCTGGGAGCATATTTAATGGACCTCCAAGGTCGTCTGCTCTTGTTCTAAGAAGCATGGAGTGCCAACAAGCCCTGACAGCGTCACTGGTCCAACGGAACCTGCATAAGATGGTTCCTGCTCTGGGAAGCATAGGGCCATTAAAAATGGATAGATCAATACGTAAGAAACCATGTACCTCCGGCTCTCTATGCTAATTTAGAGAGCAAGGGAAGCAGCAAAGGATAAAAAGCAGGAACAGAGGAGACATGAGATAAAAGGACAAGAGAGGCATGAGGAGCTGAGGAGTTTACAACAGCAGAGTTCAAGGAAGGGAAGTAAATGAAGGTAAAGAAGGAGGGCTCTAATAAAGAAAGGAGTTTGAGTGCTAGTGGTGCAGCAAAAAGATGGATGACTAGGAAGCAGCAAGAGGATTTAAAGAGGATGAGCTTAAAACCAACGATGATAGACTAACGTTGTGATTTTCAACGTGTAGCACCAGTCGTCTGTACGAGGAATGCTAGAAAATTCAGGGGGGTTTAAAGTAAAAAAAAAAGTCAATATAATTAATTAGGGTTGTCTAATAATATCAATTTTGCGATATATATCGATATTTTCTTTCCTAGAAAAAAATCGATATTCATCCGCAAGTATCGTAACATCCAACTGTCACCTTGCTCACTCACTAATCACTCTCACTTCGCTGGGAGAGTGATTAGGTCATCAGGCTTAGAGTGATTCCTTCAGATGTTAAGCGTCAAGGTTAAAAAGGTATCAAACTATTCAGAGCGGGGTACTTAGTGCACTTTATTTACTTTACAAATGCATGTAAGCTACAGTTTGTACTGTTTCAATTAAAAGAAACATGTTTTCTCACCACTTCTTTGATTCATTTTGTCCAGCTGTCGACTTTAAGTCTGTGTCCATGTCCAACCAGAGCCAGGTATTGTGTAGTTGGTGCTTT
The DNA here is from genome assembly GCF_904066995.2 of Poecilia reticulata. Classification (NCBI taxonomy): domain Eukaryota; kingdom Metazoa; phylum Chordata; class Actinopteri; order Cyprinodontiformes; family Poeciliidae; genus Poecilia; species Poecilia reticulata. The sequence continues at coordinate 25,194,204 of NC_088832.1, read as the reverse complement.
TAATCAATTTTCAGTTAAATTAATTCAATCCAACTCTATAACAGTCACAAAATGTCACCAAAATCACTTTGTCACTCTAAAATCTTTCAGAAAATCGCAAAAGTGCATTGAATCGTATCATTTGCTGAATATCGCAACATATCGTGAGCAAAATATCGTGTATCATATCGTGAGATTATTGTATCATTACAGCCCTATAATTAATTATAAAAAGTAAATGATCTAAATGTGTAGCAAAATATGGTTGCTACACACAGGAATTACATTCCTGTGTGTAGCAACCATATCCTGTGTGTAGCATCCACTCCAAAGACAGTACTAATGCTGGGCCCAAACAAAACAAATGCAGGACAAATGACCCAATTTCTACTACTAAATTATAAAACCCTAGAAGAAATTATAAGTCAATTAAGCTCCAGTTCCTGCTGTCTGGATGTCCTACCCACACATTTCTTTAAGAAAGTCCTGCCTGTTGTTGCTAATGATCTGATCCAAATAGTCAACTTATCGCTCTCTTCAGGTGTTTTCCCCCAGGCTTTGAAAACAGCAGTTATCAAACCACTTATAAAAAAGAACAATCTAGACAAATCCCTACTGCAGAATTACAGGCCGATCTCCAACCTCCCATTCATCAGCAAAATTATTGAAAAAGCTGTTTTTAAGCAATTAAATAACTTCCTAACAATAACAAACTGCTTTGACTCCTTCCAGTCTGGTTTTCGTGCTCACCACAGCACGGAGTCGGCCCTTGTAAAAGTGTTCAATGACATCCATATAAATACAGACTGTGGGAGAACCACAGTGCTGGTTCTGTTGGACCTCAGTGCAGCTTTCGACACTGTTGACCACGACATTTTACTGAATCGACTGGAGAGTTGGGTCGGACTCTCCGGTCCAGTGCTCAACTGGTTTGAATCTTACATAAAGAACAGGGATTTCTTTGTATCAATTGGAAACTTCTCATCAGAGAGGTCAAAGGTCACATGTGGGGTACCCCAAGGTTCAATCCTAGGACCCTTCTTTTCAATATTTATATGCTCCCACTGGCAAAGATTATAACAGGACATAGGATTAGCTACCACAATTATGCGGATGATACACAGCTCTACATCACGATGTCACCAGGTGACTCTGAACCCATCCAATCACTGAATAGATGCTTAGAACAGATAAATGTGTGGATGTGCCAAAACTTTCTCCAGCTAAACAGAAACAAAACTGAAGTTATTATCTTTGGACCTAAAGAGGAACGAACTAGAATCAATGCACAGCTTCAGTTATTACAACTAAAAACCAGCGATCAGGCCCGAAACCTGGGAGTAGTGATGGACTCTGACCTGAACCTTCAGAGCCACATTAAGACAGTCACAAAGTCGGCCTTCTATCACCTGAAGAACATCTCTAGGATTAGAGGACTTATGTCTCAGCACGATCTAGAGAAACTCATCCATGCATTTATCTTTAGCCGCATTGATTACTGCAACAGCGTCTTCACAGGTCTGACTAATAAATCAATCAAACAGCTGCAGCTGATCCAGAATGCTGCTGCTCGGGTTCTCACTAAAACCAGGAAGATAGAGCACATAACACCAGTTTTAAAGTCCCTACACTGGCTCCCTGTAGCTCAGAGAATAGACTTTAAAATACTGATGTTAGTTTATAAATCTCTGAACGGTTTAGCACCACAATACCTTAAAGATCTGTTATTACTGTACCAACCATCTAGACCCCTCAGATCTTCTGGTTCTGGTCTGCTCTGCATCCCCAGAACCAGAACCAGACGAGGAGAAGCAGCATTCAGTTTCTACGCACCACAGATTTGGAACAAACTTCCAGAAAACTGTAAAACAGCTGAAACACTGGGTGCCTTTAAATCTCAACTTAAAACCCACCTGTTTAGAGTTGCTTATGGCTAAATTAGGGTTAGAGTGCGGGTTTTGATGTCTTCCATGTTTTTATGTCTTTAATGTTTTTAATTTTTTTTTTTTTTTTTTTTTCTCTTCTTTCTTTTATGTATGGGGAAGAAAGTGAAAAATGAGGGTGGAAAACGATGAAAATTAAAGTGGAATGGAAATGGAATGGAACCAGTTAAAGTCCGCGGGAGGGCAGACTCCTCTAACTATAAGTTAGTTAAATTCTGTGTGGGACGGCGGCGTCCTCTGGTAAGAAGTTAAACCCTGAGAATCCTAGGCACTGTCAGGTACAATAAAAGCAGTTAAAGTCCGCGGGAGGGCAGACTCCCCTAACTCTAAGTTAGTTAAATTCTGTGTGGGACGGCGGCGTCCCCTGCTAAAGGACGGCGGAGTCCTCTATGAAATAGTTAAATTCCGCAAAGGACGGCGGAGTCCTCTATAGTTAGTTAAATTCCGCAAAGGCAGGTACAATAAAAGCAGTTAAGGTCCGCGGGAGGGCAGACTCCCCTAACTCTAAGTTAGTTAAATTCTGTGTGGGACGGCGGCGTCCCCTGCTAAAGGACGGCGGAGTCCTCTATGACATAGTTAAATTCCGCAAAGGACGGCGGAGTCCTCTATAGTTAGTTAAATTCCGCAAAGGACAACGGGAGTTTGTTTTTTTTTTTTTTTTTTTTTTTTTTTTTTTTAAATTTCTCTCTTTCTCACTGTTTATTTCTGTTTTTATTTTAATTATGTAAAGCACTTTGAAATGCCTTGCTGCTGAAATGTGCTATACAAATAAAATTTGATTGATTGATTGATTTAGAAGTGTACATTAGTGGAGTTACAATTAATTATAAAATTTAGCTTTCAATCAACCCTGCAGGTGCATATTTATAATGAAAACAGAATCCCTCGTGGGCAAATTCAGTCTTTGCCAGCAAATTCATGGTCCTGATGTAGCCATTGTGTACACACTGGAGAAAAGAGTTAGAAAAATACCCCACAGACAGCAGGGAGCCCGATTAAAACTCTTGCGGCCCCATCCGTACATCTTTCTACATTGATTTGCAACATGCTGCAGGAAGAAATAAAGTGCAGCATTAACAAACTTTACATGTACTGTGGGCCACAGTGGTATGAAAAAACACTTCCCTAATTATTGCCCCAGGTTTCTCCAGTTTCAGTTTATCAAACAAATTCACACCTTAAACTAATAAACCAACTGCTATCAAGTGTTTGTGATTGTTGGCAATTAGTTGTTTTGTTTTTTTACATTACTAAGGAGAAATTTTGGCCCAGTGTTCTGTGGGTAATTATTTACATTCTTGTGTATGAGCAACCAGTTAATGGTCAATTGACACAGCGCCATCACTATTTTTGACTGCATATATGCTGTAAATAAAGTAGTTCAGGAAAAAGAACATTATACACAGTCAAAAATAGTGTTAGCGCTGTGTCAAGTGACCATTAACTGGTTATTTGCTTGAAGACATTATGAATTAATGCAGACATGTTGAATTAAAAAATAATTTGTAAACCAGTTCATCAATTATCTGCAATTATCTTATTAGTTTTCTTCCTTCCATACAAAAGCTTTCATTTCTTAACTTAACTCAAAATTGCCTCAAATTGGTTCTAACTACTGGATTTTCCAACAAAACACAGCGAATATTAAGATCATGCAGTTCTGAATTTCTAAAACTCTCCAAATGATTAGTCGTTTAAATTTTTTATTGCTCATGCATATTGCACCCACATTTTGTGAATATCTTGCCCTGTATTAATAGTCAGTAAGAGAACAATTAACATAACAATCAGAGTGCCCAGTGGGAACATTGACCAGTGAAAGAAAACATATCTCTTTGTCATTTTCAGTTACAATCTTTTTCTGACAATCTTGTTAAACCTCCTAATTTTTGCTGAACTGTCTTAACATGTAGGCCAATTTGCATTTGAATTATCAAATATTTTTAAAATAAATATAATTCCCTCATTTATTTGATATATTGAATAGGTATTTTACTGGTTCTTCAGACAAAAGGGTGAAATCATCGTAAAAAAAGGAAAATAAACTCATAAAATAGCATCGAAAATGAAATTCTGACCAGGTATTTCGCAACCAAGAGGCAAACATTTCCTCAGGGCAAAATTTAAGATTTAAGGCTGTCTGAGTTGGGAAATTATATGTGGGTGATGTAAAGCATTAACATTACTTTGATCAGTTTGAGCACAGGTGTTTCTCAGAATCAGCAACAGAAAACTTGATCACAGCACAACTGAATATCACTAGAATACGTGATATATGTAAAGGCTAGAAACCAACTAAAAAAGATCTTTAGGAGATGTTTTCCCCCTATAGGGGAAGAAGCAGTTGCAAGCAGTTGTTTGTTAAGCAACCTTATTACAGGCACTGCTTGTAAAAAGCATTTACAGAGCGAATTTATGTATTTTGGTGTATAAGTCTGAAATTATGTATTTTATATATATATGTATATATATATATATATATATATATATATGACAGTTACTGAGTGTGTACTGTGCTCCAATGACAAAGAAAAGGCCACCACGCCACGATCATCCTGATTTTTACTCTTACAAATTTTAATAATTACAGCCTTGATTGTAAACACAAATATCCTTACAATGCAAGATGAAAGCCTAGATGTTCTGTTTTGAATGATATATCAATCCTTTGAGGCAGACCTCAGGTGATGCAAGAAGCCTGCAAGGAATTATACCGATCTGAATTGAAACCCTGGTGCATAAACACAGCAGCATTTGTCCAATCTGTTATGCTACGAAGTCACATATTTAAAATAAAATTTGTAATTCTAATGTAAATTTCAGAAAAGATGTAGCGTAACCTTTTTATTCTCAGGAGTTTTTAGTTTTATTAGGTACACTTTGGGATCAATTAAAGGGAAATGTTTTTTTCATATGAGGGCAACCTTTCATTATGATATTATGTACATACAAAGAACTCTCAATAACACTTTGTTGGAAAATGTCGAACAAAGGGCTTGATCTGCTAAAATGAACAACTCCTTTTTCTAGCATGCGCATGAAAACATTACAAAAAATAGAAGCTGTATATATGATGTGCTGCAAAAACCTTAGCTCACTAAGACCTTCTGACGAAAACCTAAAAGATGATGGACAGGATAAAGTCAGTCAAACCAAGTCAACTGGAATATAGTTCTCAGGGTTCAAAATAACACTAAAGAAAGGCTGTATTTTTTTTTTGTTTTTGTTTTTTTACATCTGAGTTTGCTTGGAGGCTGCACAGTGGCGCAGTTGGTAGAGCTGCTGCCTTGCAGCAAGAAGGTTCTGGGTTCAATTCCCGGCCCTGGTATTTCTGCATGGAGTATGCATGTTCTCCCTGTGCATGCGTGGGTTTTCTCCGGGTACTCTGGTTTCCTCCCACAGTCCAAAAACATGACTGTCAGATTAATTGGTCTGTCTAAAATTGTCCCTAGGTGCGAGTGTGTGTGTATGGTTGTTTGTCCTGTGTGTCTCTGTGTTGCCCTGCGACAGACTGGCGACCTGTCCAGGGTGACCCCGCCAACATTAGCTGGAGATGGGTGCCAGCAACCCTCCCGACCCCACTAAGGGACAAGGGTGTCAAGAAAATGGATGAGTTTGCTTGGAAAATTATTGGCTGTTTTTTGGTTCAAGCCAAAGTTACTTACGTTTATATTCTGACTTTACTTTGGAGCCCTCTTTCATTTTCATCCAGTATTATCAAGACCAATCATGTCTGCTGATTTTTCAAGTTTCATATGCATTTAACCAGACAACTTGTCTCTGGAAAGCTACATGTATTGGTACAAATAATATTTATATATTTTATCTGAAAGAAAAATTATGTTTCCACTTGTATTCAGCATGCAATCATATGTTGGGGTGCTCTGACTTATTTCAAGTCCATTTCGTCTTTTGAAAGAGTTTACAAATACAAATATGTTGTTGCTTTTAGAAGGGTTAAACCAAAATAATCATTTCAAGAGAAATTCAAAAGTATATTTTTTTTATGCTGGAAATAAGACATTTGAGTAGGACTTCTCTACACAGATTTCATATTTTGCACTAATTAATATAAATGACTTGAAAAAGTTCAGTGCATCCTTATCAGTAGTGCATTTCAGTTCTGTAGCCTACTCCTTACTTTCACACCTAATATGAAATCTCAGTCTGTCTCTTCCGTCGCACCTTGCTAGGGCATTGCTGTGACTGCAGAAATGAGTGCACCGATGTGCGCTGCAAAATTCTGCAAATCCAACTAACAGCAAAATGTAAATGATTAAATTGACCCAAAAATCCAAAGCAGAGAAGATAGTGTCTCCTAGCTCCTGCATTAAATCAGCAAAGATGCACATTACGCAGACAACTGGTTATGTACATGTGAAAGTATGAAGTTACATTCCTAAATTAAACACAACAAGAACTCTTTACCCCTTGCAAAATTCTAAGATATTAAAACCTGTGGGTTCTGAAATTCTTATCACAAGAATATTTACCAAGATGGACAGACACAACTTTGTAGAAAATCTCCAAAAGCATTTGATCTCCTGTACCCCAGAGTATTATCTACTGGATCCAAGTAAGGTTTTTACAAACAAAAAAAGCTCAAAGTTATTTTTTAGTACAACCTGTTGAGCTGTGTGTTTAAAAATGTGCTGTCATTTCATACAATAACTAGACAGATTTGAGTAACTACTTTCTTAGGCAGAGAAGACAAATCTATGTATAGAAAACTTCACCCTATTCAATCTGCAGGAGGGTTCATGGCTCAGTCTCCAAGCCTCTCTCTAATCTCCCTGTAATACAGCCTGAGTCATGATAAAACAACTCTGATGGAGGAAAATCCTGTTATCGAGGGTGGGGGCAACAGCTACCATCGTTACCTGTGGTAGACAGGCTCCAAAAATTAACTGGTCTTTGGATGTAGGATTAAGCATATCAGAGGGGTTTCTGAGAGCAAACACATGCATTCTACATATTTTAAAGGTTACAAGACTGTGCGAGTACTTTTACATGTGCAAGTATATATATAAGTAAATATGTTTTTTTTTTACTTTATACACTCACCATTTACCTGTTTGTCACTTTGAGCGCACAAACACGTGATTCTCACATACAAAACACGTCAAGCTCGGCAAAATGCATGCCGAGTTCACTGAGGTGGTCTGCTAATGGAAATACATTGCCACATCTCATCATTTGTATTGCGTTCTTCATTAAAATGTGACATCTCTGACAGGAGAAATACAGATTTCATAGGCTTTTGTTCCAAGCCTCGTGTTTTAGAAGGATACATTAGGCTGTTTTTGAGAAATGCTGTCACATTATTTCTCCTTTATCCCATTTCATACTGGTCTCTCTCACCCTCGGATTTTGTCAAACAAGATACAAGCAAAACTTTGTGTATTTTCTTTCCTTCTAGTAAGAAAACCTAACGTTTTAGTAATTTTACACACAGTTGATTTTAGTTATTTTTCATATGAAGTAAGCATACATTTCAGAACTATGGCTTTGGAGAACATTTATTGTCCAGAAATAGTTTAAAGACAACAAGAAGGATGTTTTGGAGTAGACGGTTTGTGACAGAACTTGAAAGAAAATATGCAGCTTTTGTCAGGACTTGCAGTATTTGCAAGTCCTGAAAGAAACAGTCTTAATTCAGAGCAACTACAATGACTCTTTGACCAGTATTAGTAACTGGAGGCTGCTTGACAGCCACTGATTATCCTCAGGTTCTGACAGTCACTGGCAGTGGCTGAAGCCCAGCTAATTAGCCTTTGGCCCACATAAAGCAGCACTTTGGCTGGTTTTGTTGTGGTGTGGTTATCTACAAAAACTGGTGTGAAATCCAGGCTTGATGTGTCAAGAGGTTGTTAGACATTGTTATGCAGCCTGACACCAGTGCTGATCTAAGACAGGGAAAATAAGGAGATACACACAAAGGAAAGAAGACAATGATATACAGTATGTTATTCAGTGGGATTCTCTGTTAGTTTTACACAATAAAAGTATGTAACATATTTCTGTTTATTCTAGAGACAAATCGACATTTTGTCACGTGTTGAAAGAACTACGATTCATTGCAGGATGGTTTTGAGAATTTTACAAAGGAATCTGAATAAAAATACTTTTAAACCATTTGATGCACAACAGAATAAAAAGCAGCTTACATGAAACATAATTGTATCATTTGAGATTATTTTTCCCTTTACAGTAATCCCAGATCAAATAATGCAATCTGTTGCGCTTGTATGCTTGTTTTTGATTGAGAGACCTCCAAATGAAAATGTGTCACCTCGTCCATAATCCTTGACAAGGGAGTATATTAAATGTTAATCCCTCACTATTAGGAATGGTGACAACTGGAGAATGGTAGACTGGATGAGAGAAGGAAGAAAGGGTTTGGAGCTGGAGAAGAATAGAACGAGGTATGTCACAGTACACACAAAGATAAGAAGGCAATAAAGGCTTGAGATGACAGATTTTTTTTTCTGGTCCTTAAGAACACACCCACAGACACACGAATTGTATTATTAGCTTCCTCTTATGACTACATCCACCAAGGATGTGTAAGATTAGTCTTGGATCAGTGCTCAGTGTTGTTACCTTCTGTGGTCAATTTGTATTCACTCAACAGTAGTCTTACAGGTAACAGCAGAGTAGAAAAACAATTAGAGCCATGAAAGCTGATAGCTTGGGGCTCTCCAGGGCAGCTATGCCATTACTGAGTTATTAGACACTGAGGGTTGGGAAGGAGTGTCTTAAATAAGGGCACAGGAAGAGGGAGAGGAGATAGAAATGAGGCTGGAAAATAAAGGGAGATGTAGTATATGTAAGCAAAAATGAAAAGCTGGAATGAGAGGGAATGTGAAAATAACAATGGTGTCACAAAACTGGTGACAAAGGAACATAAGAGAAACAAGGCATGTCTCACAGTGGGACACAGTGGAAACAAGAGCCGGATTGGGACATGGATTACACAAGCGAGCAAAGTGAGGCTGTACACCCGTGAATGCAGACAAAGAACAGCTGTTAAGCAACTTTGTTCAGAAAATCTGAGAGAGATGCACACAAGAGAGACAAGAGAGAACTTGAAGAATATGTCTATATGTTATATGGAAGACTTTTTGCAGCCAGGATAATCACTGAGCCACAATAAAACAAATATTTGCCTCTTCCTAATGTTTGGACTCGATATAGAATTCTTACATAATGGCTACATGGACCTTACCACAGGGTCGGCGTTTCATTGGCTAATGCCCATTTGACGTCACAGCGCAGCTACCATGTGCTTGACCGTCTCACAAACGCATGCTAATGTGCATTGTGGACTACCAAACCGACAGAAAGTTTTTGCGTCAGGACTCGAAAAAAAATGGTTCTCCATCAGTGGGGTATCTGTACAGGCGATGTCAGGTATCCTGATCGTGTTTGTGGAACTAAAATTCAAAGATTTCCAAAATCTGAAACGGAAAGCCTTGCTTGGATTAAAGCTTGTGCAAGACCGCATTTGCAGCTCAACCGTCGTAGGATCAATAAGAACAAAGGAGTGTCTGCTGGTGTAAGTATTATTGCTTTGCTTTCTTTGTGTTTAGTGAATGAAAAAAATAAAGTCAATAATACCACATCCATTATGAAAACCTTTTAGCTAAGTACAGCATAATGGCAGTACCGATACAACTTCTACACCTTGAAGCCTGTCTGTTACACATTCTTACGTTAGCTGAACAGATCAATATGCAATGTGTACCGTATCTGACATACATTAAAGATTTTATTTCACCTGAAAAGGCTTTTTACTAAACTGTAATCGTGTTAGCCACGCTAGCACCGAGTACCGTGTTTAAGTCCTAGGCACATTCGAACCCTCAAAACCATGAATGTCTGACTTATCCAGCCTTGCAAGAACAATAGGCATCAGTGATCTTGTCCACAGCGATATTTATGCTGAGGGTGTGAGAATCTGCTGTTTTCCTCATCGACCGGTAGCATTTAGCTGTGACGCGCACAATGTTGGAGGCATCGCGTGGCTCAAACACCTTGATGTCATCCAAAAAAGTTGACATGAACTTGTTGGTTCCCCTGTCCATTGTGGTGGCTGATATTTTGTGAAAATCCGGCAGAAATGCTACACTAATCAACTCAGAAATACTCTGCAGAGTCTGTTGAAATGAAAAATGCCATGTTTACACATAGGAGCGAGGCTGTTAATGTGAGACATGTAGTCACGTGGGACTTTCAAGGGGCGTTTCTGGGCGGAGCTTGGTAAGGTCCATGCATGTAACAGCACACATACTGAAGCTTCTGCAAACAGCAGTGCTGAAATTAATTTGCACATGGGTCACACTTTTAATACAATGGAAGGTCTTCATTTCTTATTTAAGCCTGAGTGCTCCACATGGAAGACAATTCACAAATTTGATTTGGTCTAATTTAGTTTGCTTTAATGCTTTGTCTTGTTTCAGTTTGCTTTCCTTTACATTATAGACAACAAATTCAAGCCAGGAAGAGGGTCTTAGAAAAACTGTCAACCATGCTTGCGTCTGCAATGCAGCTGTGCATCAACCTGTCATTACAAGAAAACTGTTCATCCGCTACCACCAATAGCCATGCCAGCGCTTTCCCGGCAGAACACAAGGATAAAGGTGTGAGCACCACATAGACGACGGTGATTAACAGTGCCAAGATCTTCCTCCTGACTCTTATTGGTTGATTCTGAGCAAGCGGTGCGTTTCTGCAGATAGCAGTAGGACCACAGGGAAGAGCTAGATTTCTTCACAGTGTATTGATCTCAAATTATACTGTCATTTGTTTGGCGGCACGGAGAAAATGCAATAAGTTGCACAGAGCTAGTAGGTCACAAGCATTCCCTAACTCATGCAGGAACTGATCTAGCTTATATGCATGTAAAACAAAAGTAGGGCGGCGGGTGGATGAATTTTGAGCTCTGCAAAACCCCTAGACAATGGCACCTTTTCTTTACAGACAGGTCTCGTCTCAAACAGAAAATGAACTTATGAACTTAGCCTTCCCACATGCCATGAAGAGTCATGTGTAAATTTCACTATATATGTCATGTTACTCAAACGCCATACGTTATGTAAATATAAGAACCTAGAACTGAATAAATGAGTCAATAATAAATTAAATCAATGTAATAAATACATGCAAATGAACATAAAATAGTAATGAAACAAATATTTTTCCAACAAAAACTTATCCTGCAGGTTTTAACCAGTATATTTTTGGGTTTTTTTTATTAACCTATAGAGCTCCACATGGACAGGCTGTAGTATGTATTCTGCAAACATTGAAGTAGAGGCCTCTAGTGATCTGCCACACCAACCTTTAGGACTTGAGGAGACCAATCTCTCCAAGCTGTGAACCCCTGTAAAGACTGCTCTTATTTCTGCAAAGTTTAGACTCTGTGAATACTTTTTGAAAGCAGTTAAATGGCTTTTTCTTTTTTTTCTTTTTTTTTTTTTGCAAGATTTTTGGATGGTTCTTTTTTGTGGGGAACATTTTGACAAGTGGAGACCCCACTGGTGTTCACTGGCCATGGAATCTTAAAGTCTCAAGTGTTGTCTCTAGGGAAATCCTGACAAAAGCTTACAGTAGCCCAATTTATTTTGACTCCCTTTTTATCTTATCTACCCTTATAAGACAAGTCAAAACAGCATTCCTGGAAGACCCAACACTGAGACAAATGATATATGATTCAGTTCTTATGGGACTGGTAATTGGGAACTAAAAGGTTCTGCAAAACAAAACAGAATTAAATGCACAACAAATACATTTCTGGAGGCAACAACCCTGCTTAGTTTAAAAAAAAGAAAGAAATCTATGTAAAGATAGGGTGCAGTGTTTGTTTGTTTTTTTTTTGTTGTGTTTTTTTTCCCACTTTTGGGCTTCTATGTTTCTCAGAATTCAACACCAATGTGTTAAGGACCCTACTTATGCCTATCACTTATACTGTGTTGTACTCTTGCTCCCTCCATCTTTTATTTTTCACTCTTTCAGTCCACCTGGGCCTGGCTATATCTGCGTTTTAATTGCCTGTGTTACAATCCCTGCAGTGAAATTCAGCACCTCGTTAAAGCTTTAGGCAAAACCTGATTCATTCAGCGAAGATCAGGCAATTAAAGGGATGTTGGCATGGTGTTCCTTTTGGCTGATTTATTGATTGGCTGACTGCGGTTGGCTCTGTCTTCCATCAAGGCTCTTTGCTCATGATGTCTCTCCAAAGTCCCATTTTTTGAGGCAAATTAAAATCCAGTGAGCTCGTGCTGTTGTGAGGTATTGACGGCTGCATTTTAGACTTTTGTTTATTCATTTAGCAGATAAGGAAATAATGAATTTATCATGTTTCTAGAAAATAAATTATAGAAAAAAAACAACATAGATTGTAGATTATTTGAGAAATTATTATTTTGTCCTACAGCAACTGCTGTATGAGTTGCGTGCATGTATTCTGTCTGTGTAAGCAACTGCTCGTTTCTCTAAAGGGCCTCTTAAGTGAGACTTCTCCTGGCTGACTGTTTTCATTTCATTACAATGCTACCATAGAGCAAGCATTTACATAGATGATGGAATATTATCGTGATTTTGTTGAAAACTTGAAAATATTGAAGTACTGGCAACATCATCTAATGTTAACTTTAAGTTTTCAGCTCACAAAAGGTTGGCCGGTCTGACTTCATCATGTTTCTTTTATTACTGATGTAGGTTTAGTCATCCTAGAATCTATGTAAGTTACCATGCCAATTTGTGACTTAAAAAGTTGCAAAGAATAGCAGAATATGTGTTTGGGGATAAAATAAAGGGACCCGTGTTAAAAATGCAATGTTTTTCTTTTCTGTCTGTAAGTGCAATGCTCGGTCTTTAATTTGAGCCGCACGCTGGCACAGATGATTAATGGACTTCCTATGCACTCAGATAGGTTCTCAAAGGTGATTTAAAGGTATAATAATCCTTGACGATATTGCTCTGTGGTTTCAGGGCCATTAAAATAACACCAAAGGTGTCAGAGGAACATAAACAGTTCATTTAAAACAGATTGCTGGTGTAGCATGGGACGGGGCCCGAGACGCTGGGGAGCTGTTGCAAAGGAGCCACTGGATGTTAGCACGGAGGAGAAATACAAAACATTTAGTGTGGCTCACTTCTCAGATTTCCTGGCTAATCCAGGTGATACATGCAAATAGGTTCCTGAGCAGTTGATCACTTTACACCAACTACTCACTTTGGCTTTATGTGCACAACTAATACAAAATGACTGCTTAACTCCGTATCTATAACAAAAAGATGACTAAAGCGTTTTTAGAAACTGTACCCTCAAAAACTGAAAAAAACATTAAACATTTTATGAAGGTCTACACTAAGAACAAGACAGCATTTGGAATGTCGCTGGAAAAACTGTAGAACCACAAGCTTTTAAAAAAAATCATTGGGTGCTGAAAAGTTGAAAAAAGAACATTTTGACTTGTAAATCTAAGCTTAACCTTATGCGAGTCATTTAACCTTTAAGCTTGGTTTATTTATCGAGACCAAGATATAAGTTAATTATGAAAGACATGTAAACAAGCTGCATGACATGAGAAGGAACCACATGCTCCAATGGCTAGATTTGAAAAAGTGACGACTGATTTGAGAGTTGCATGTTTTTTTGTGTTTTCTTCAGGGGCACAACTCAATTAGGAAATCTGGAGTGCTTTTGATGTTTTCTGAGTGTTTTAAGCAAGGCTATTTCATACAATAGAGACCACAGAAAGTAATAAAATCTTACACTTTTTTTCCTGCAACCATCCTCTAAAAACGGCCCAACTTACTGGTTCCGTCACCAAAAAGGATTTAATCGACACAAGTAAAATACAAACAAGATCTGCTTTCAGCTATGAAAGGATTGAAAGAGAGTTTGAGTTCAAGTTCGCCTAATCTGCACGCAACATCACACCACCCATCATGTGTTCACCATTTGATATTACCTCATTTTTCATATAGTCAGATTTGAGGTTGCATAAAGAATCACACAGATCTAAAAGGTATAGCCGTTAAAAAGCATTATGGCTTTGTAACTACATTGGAGGAAATTTTAAAAGTGAGAAAAACAAAAATAATTTTTTTTTTCTAAAATTCTTTAAAAATATTTTGAATGATAGGCTTTCCATTTGATGCAAGTTTTAGTACTTGAAGAATAAAAAACAGTAATTACGTAAAGAAATTAAAGCAATATAATGCATTTTAGACCTCTATCATCTGGTCTTGCATCATAATTTTTTGATACCTAATCAGCATAATAGATATTGAAAGAAATGTGCCTGCAGTATGGAGAACCATATTGGTGTCAGTGAGTCAACTCAAAGTGTAACTGACCCCTAAATAAACTTTTTTACTAATAAACTGTCTAAATAAGTTACTTGGTCTTCTATCTTTGTTTCTGTTCAAATTGTGACATGTTTGGGTAAATTGGTTTATTTCCACAGTAAACAAATTTGGCAAATTAGGAGTTGGAATAACGGCCGTGGCCCTCAGAACTAGAAAGAGGGAATTCCAGGGAAATGCAAAGGATGCAAAAGGACCTTCTCATGAGGAGCAGCTTTCAAATCAGCAATAGAGTTTAAAAAGCTACAATTTAATCCAATCTTGTCTCATCATTTGCATCTCACGGCAATAGCTTTGTCATCAAAAAACCAAGCAGTAAAGTGTTTATCTTTGCCTGACCTTTACTTCTCTGAAACATTTAAGGGAGCTGGCAAAAGAAAAGACGTTCTTCTGCTAAAATATGACACAAAAGGGAGAGGATATATTTTTTGTACTCTTGGCTGTCAGGTACTCTAAATACCAGAGAGCAGTCAGAGGGTCATATAAAGGGGCACAGTCAAATCAAAAGATTCTTTGCCAAGTCTTTCTCAGACTGGAGAACATCACTGTAAATTTTCTCACACTAAGGAAAAACTCGGTCACAAATACAGCTGTGATGATTCATCTTTTAATTCTGTCAATTTGGTACATATTCAGTACAGATATGACAACATGCATAACCCTTGCTGTGGCAGGATTCATAGCAGTGCTTCTGTTATGACAGCTGTTTACTGAAGTTGTGAATGTAAATGTAGTTCTCTGGAAGACGGATTGGTTGCTTGAAAACAAAGACGAGCCATTAGCAGTCACAATCTACATAAATACACCTCTTATATATTTATTATAGCTATTTTCTGCTCAGATTGGAAATAAATCATGAGGATATGCCTGTCTGTTGTCATGACTTCTGTGCTCTTCAGGTGCTAGACTGACATACGAGATGCCATATGTCCAGAGCTGCATCTTCATAGCCCTCTTGACTTGCACATTTTTCAATTGGATGCACCACACCAAAACTTGCAATGTAAGCAAGCATGTCCAAACCAAGCAGAATATCAATAACCAACCTCTTAAAGAGGTAATGGCCACCTCTGCACACTCTGCACTGAAGGTGACTCTCTTTTAGTAATGGCTGTCACAAAGACCTATGTTGCAACTTGAATTGATCTGCAGTTATATTGTCTCCCTCTTGTTCTTAAAACCTGTGCATCAGTTTCTGTGGTGCATGCTGATGCCAAGGTCATTTTGAACGTAAGAATGATAGAGTCTGACATTAGCCCCATTGCCTCTGAATGGGCAGATGCTTTGCTTCGGAAAGTAGGTTGCCAAGTGTCTGCTTTGATAACCCATTGGGGCTGGCTGAGAAGAGTTGGCAGGCTTGTGTAGAGAAACTCCCTGTGCGTTTACTCAGTGTAGATAGACTCGGCTGTGCTACCATTTAGAGGACAATGAACACACAAAATTGGTTAGCCACACACACACACACACACACACACACACACACACACGCACGCATGCACACACGCACGCACACACACACACGCACACACTTTGCTGTAATACCCATGAATCCACAAAGCTGTACAGCTATTATGTGATGTACAGTTTCATGACTTTTAAAATTAATTTTGAACTTTATGATATATTACATTAAAATGAAAAGGCTATGTTTAACAAGAGAATATTCTATTTTGAAATCTCAAAAAAATTCTGAAGTTATTGAAAAAACTAAATATATTTAAATTTCCCAAGACCAGCATAATTTTACATTTTACTACCTTTAGTTAATTACAGCCCATTTGTCAATCTACAGTACTATTATTCCATCTGCCACTTCTATTAAAAGTTAAAAAGGTTATTGCCTTTGTTAAGCTATTTGAAAAGTCCCATACATCATCTTATATGTCTTTAGAGCATCATAGTCAGTATGGCACTATACTGACTGTAGTCATTCCCACATAGAGTCATTATTCTCATTTGAATTGTACAAAAACTCAAAGTGAGTTACAATTAAAGTTTTAGTCACATTCATCACAGTGATTTAGTCATTTGCTAATCAAATAAAATGCTTCAAAATCAAGAAGCTCTACACTTTTAGAAATGCTCAGTTCATGCAGTGGAAAGACAATGAAAATCCCATATTGACTTATGCAGTTTTATAAGCAGCCAATAAGATCTTGTGAATTTGTCAACTGCAACAGTATGTCATGGCTAAGGAAATTAAATAACATTTAAGGCTCTTGGTAAAACTTACCATGCATATTTTTTGTTTCTAAAAAGTGTGTGCATATTAAAATGTTTTAATATAATAAGTCAACAAATTCATCATTTCCATAGCTAAAGCGCCTTTTAGATTTTCAAGCCTCATCACTGGCATAATTCTTAGGGACGTTTGAGGTTAAGAAAAGAGGGAAACAAATAATAAAGGAAAGGCTGGAGGACAGGTGACTTACATTTTCATAAACATCTTGAAAATGCCAGGTCACTGTGATAAAAAAACAAGGGTTTGCTTATATATTATGTTTATTGACATATTGAGCTGAGGTCTTTTCACATCTCACTGGCGGACCTCAAGCGTCGTTTTAATCCTGTCAACATATTGCTATTTTGCATCCAATAATCTTGGGAGTAATTAGTAGAACTAAAAAACAAGATGACAAATCTTAAATGAGTGTAGCTGAATATCAAATTAGCTGTACACTAGAAATATATATATATATGCAATCCATGACATAGTGGAGTTGATAACTTAATTAATGCACCAGGCGCACTTTTAGCTGAAGTTTCCCACTGTAACAAAGTCTCATGCGATTTGTGTGAAGCTTCAGAAGACATTCAGAAAATACTACTATTATCTTCAAAATATTTATACTGCCTTCAAATTGAAATCCCAACTGCAGTTTCAAAGACGGCCTGTCGGGCTCCCTCCATTTCCAGTTAATCATCTGTGTGGCTCATTTTGTGGTGACCCTCAAGTGACTGTCTATAGTATTGAGCAATAATAATCAAGGCTATAGCAGAGGGCACAGAAAACAGCGGCATGAATGTGATGAAGGTTGTCCATTATTTGCTGCAAAGACCCGAATGCTCTCAATAAGGTTCAGGTAAGACCAACATTATTAGAAAAGCTCAGAAAGGGAGGCAGGCCAGTGTCCCTTGGATTTACTGGGGGCAAAGTCAATCATAACCAATTTCGCATTTCTTGTGTGCGAATGCATCTTGTCGTCCAGTGTGGAAGCTGCTGTGTGTTTTCAGTGTTTGTGTGTGCACAGAGGGTCAGGCTCCTTTGAGTGGCACACCTTTCTGCGCTTGTCTCTTTCACTACAACATTGCTTTACAAATTAGAGAGCATCCTAAACCAAAATTTTAATTATTCATGCGACCTATTACTTTGTCCTCTAGCCTCGACTTGACCCCATCTATTGGCTTAAAATTCAGGATAGATGAGCATTTTAAACTCCAGAAAATTATACTGCTTACGGTAGCAACAATATGACAAGAAAGAAGCATAAGTGAGGCAACATTGTTTCTATCAAATGTGTTAAAGATTATTTCTGGCAAAATATTTCTGAACACTTGCAGGAATGGTATTAAAAGTCAAAACACAAAATGTTAAATTCACCAATAAAGTGCTCAAAACAAGTGATTACAAATTGCCCCTAAAAATACACAAATGGATAAATGCATAAGAATGTCCCTTCTATGGAAGCACATAAGAACTTTAAATAGAATAAGACTAAATCATAATTATGATTTGATTATCTTTCAAAAGTGTTTCTCTGTACTCCCGTTATCTAATCTAACTATTAACAGAATTACCATATCATGCTTGAATCGAACCGCGTCCTGCTGCTTTCCCTTTTCTCTTATCGTCTTTGTCCATCGTTTTTGTTGTCTCTCCGCTCCCACACTGTTTGCCGCTTCATGTTTTGCCACAACATATCTGGCAAATGCATCTGGCACAAGTGTTAATGTCCCATCAAATGTGGAACAACATAATTTGTTTGATGCCTGCGCAACAGGGAGACCGACTCCAAGGGAGACAACAAACCCAGGATTTTAAAGACACTGATAGGGATTGTTAACAGAGGGTAACTGACAGTCTTCAAAGCTGCTTTTTCTAAGAAGTGTGACAAAAGAGCAGCAGTAGGGGAGGTATCTGCCCCTGTGCCAGATAGCATGTAAGTTTTGGTGACATCTTGCATGTTGACCAGTGGTGGTGAAAAACTGTGATGTTATCAGGGCTTACGAGCATATGGAGTCCTAGGATAACACACATGCAAGCCTTTGTCAGATGGCGAGATTACATCTCCCTCTGATCTTTAAAAAAAAAAAAAAAAAAGTGCTGCCCAGCCGTATAGGCCAGATGGTAAACAAAGATCACAAAATACTCCACTGTTGGAACGCAAGAAAACTCAAGTCACGTCTGGGAGACTAAACAAGCATTATCAAAATTATGTTCACAGTTTTACATCAGAGATTTTATTTTCTCATTATCAGTCGCTGCCGACAAGATTATTAATCAGCAGAGACAAAGAAATTGGACAGAGATTTCCTACAAGATACCAGAGATGGAACTGACGACGAGAGGGAGGAAGTGGGAAAAAAATCAAAATAATTCGGCTTAGCTTGATAATAAATCTAACCTTCATTTAAATGATGTCAGAACATATGGCCGTCCATGTGAATTCGGCTGTTGCGATGACATGAGTTAGTGACGTTTGGATCTGATGTAAAGCAATCCTGGGAGCCACTCACTGAGAATGAGTAGCTGTGTGGTGCTAAATAACTGCTACTATACATCTTATTTTATCACATTTTGATTATGTATTTCTCAACAACTTTATCTTCTGATCCAGGACGGGTTATAAGATTAAAAATCAGGTGAGGGCCAGCACCCAGGACTGCAAAACAATGTGCTTTGCTTTCATCACAAAAACCTTTCCACAACAATGTGAGACACTGTTGAAGTCACACAGAACCCTGCTATATGCTACATAATACATAAGAGCAGCTCTGATCTCAATTGAATAAATAAATTAATTGAAGAATTAATTTAATGCACTTTGAAAGTAGAATGAATCCCAAGAAGAGAGCAATGAAAGTCCAAAATTACTGCTGTATCTTCCTGCTGGGGAATGCTGAACAAACCATAATCCTGACAAAAAAAATAAATAAATAAATAAATCATTTAGAAACAAAATACAGCATCTGAAACCAGAGCTTGTAACAAGCTCCAAGTTAATCAATACTAACAATCTTTGAATGACTTGGAGGGCAGCTTTGCTGAATCAAAAGAAATCCCAATAAACATGTGTTTATTGAATACCTTCATTTTTGATAGATCAGAATAGATTATCTTACTGAATCATCCTACACAAGTGAGGACTATCGAACAAACTACAGTCGATGTCTCGGGTTAAAGGAGCAATTCAGAACACATTGTAATATTAAGTTTTTTCCTCTGTAGACTTCTAAATGAAAAGGGAAATTTTAACAAATAACAAGCTAAATTCTATTAAAACTGAAGAGAATAAACTAATGGCGTAAGAGCCCTTCCCATCTAAAAAAAAACCCTAAAAGATAATGGTATAGGATTAAATAACCACAGCTGCAAACATAAAATTAACCAAAAAAATCAGAAGGACTTAACCAGGTTCTGCTGGAGCCACAACACCAAGCAAACCCCCAGAATGTATCTGACAATCAGGAGCTCAGCAAAATCTAACAGATATGAATATTCATAGATCTGAGTCAGAAAACAGGACTTCAGCTCCTACCTGTACAACACTACATCTGAATGGCCATCTGAACGAGCAAATATTATGATATCACCCAAACATTGGCATTATAATAACAGCAGAAACTCAAAAAAAGCAACAAGAGCATAATAATTAACAGTGATTCTTGAGAATAGGGACAAAACAGATCCCATGGATAAAGCACAAAACCTATATATACACAAAATATAATTTTTTCAAATATCTGACTAAACTAACCGGGGTCATGTGAGCACAAAAATGTATATTTTCCTGGTGTTTGCTGAATTTTTTTTTTATTTTAAACATTGTAGTCGGTGGATGATGCCTGTAAAAGCCTTTGTCCAGGAGCAGAACTCAATACATTATAATAGTTTAAAACAATTAAAGAAATACTAAAATTATATATTATGACAATTAAGTATAAGTAGTCATATAAATAATTATAAAAGTATCAATAAATTGAATTAAAAATATTTTTTAATATTTTCCAACTCCATTGAAATTTGTCCTTAGTTTTTGTCAACACTGTCAGAAATGAAAAGAATGTAAAAAAATTAGGCATTATTGGGGGCCACCAGAACTTCTGAGGACCCCATGACCACTTCCTTTCTCTTCCTTTGCTAAGAAGGCTAGTTAGCTCTGGTTAGCTTATGTTATTATTTAGTTTTATCTTCTTTTTATTCCTATGTCACAACCATAATGTGTCAACACCATAACAGACAATTTACAAAACTTTGATGAAATTTTGTGAAATAAAAGCTTAATTTTGGTATACTGTAAAGATTTCATGGACCTGATTAACTACAACATGGCCTCCTTAGGAATAACACCATATAAATTGAGGTAGTTTGGTTTTTTGTCAACTCCGTCAGATGTCAACTCAATCAGTTTTTGTGACTCTTTCAGTGAATTTGTTGTCAAATCTCACTTAAATGTGCAATTAATTCATTTTAATGTATTTTACATAAATTGCATTACTTCACGTGTACCAAGTTTTTCATTTTACTCACTAGTTTGTCATCACCTTCAGTTCTGTGTCAACTCTGTCATGCAGTGTCAACTCTGTCAGATGGACTTTTTGTTGTTTTTTGTTTTAAATAATATTTATTTTGTTTCTTGAGAAACATTTGTCTGTAAAATATCACTAACGGGGTCATTAAAAATTATTTTTTATTAATTTTTGTCAGATGGTGATGACAACATTCTAGGTCAGGTCGATTAAAAATGTATTTTTTAGCATCTTTACATTTCCAAAACATTATTTGTCATATTTGCATACATAAGGTTGAGAAATAACAAAAAAAAAATTATGGGAAAATTAAAACCCATTTTGTCCCTATTCTCAAGAATCACTGAACAGTCAAAAAAGAATCTTAGCAGCATGTGTCCAGAGCAGCAATTTAGTTATGCTAACCAGAGAATCACATGAACCGCAGCAGCATTCTGATTTGAATGAACCCATGAACACAAACAGCAAACAGCAAACAGCAAAAAAAAAAAAAAAAAAAAAGAGCAGATAATATGGCAGCTAAAACTAATAAATCACGCAGAAGAACAGCTGTAGCTTACCGGCTATCTGGAAAATCCTCTGCATTATCATTGACGGTGGAGTAAGCTTTTCCTCGACTGCCGTTGTCGCCATCATCAAATTTGTCACCAACTTGCTTCGACCTTAGCGACCCAAAACTTCCCCTCTTCTTCTTCTTCTTCTGTTGCGTTTTGTGGCAGTTTGCAAACGCTGTGCATTACCGCCATCAACTGAACGGAGATGTAATTCAGAAATCTATTTTCTTTATATCTTCAAATCACAAAACATTCGCACACATACTAAATACTTTCAGCTAATTTTGTAACCACTTCTTTTTCGTCTTCTACTTGATTTTTATTAGCGGTTGGAAAGAATCGTTTGGTGTACATTATCGCCACCTACTGGTTTACCCGCATCTTCCATGCAGGACCGACATTCAGAGGGATCCAAGTATCGAAGGTCATTAACTTCATTCAGCGATGTTGATTGGCCATTCCAAACAACCACATATGATTGGCTACTTAGTTACCTACTGGGTTGCTCGCCCCAGAAGAGTACTAACAGGAGTCTGTGTGGAAAATGTGTCGTTAAATGAGAGTCACTTGGTGGATGTGTAAATAATTCAGATTACATTTAGGCACACACGATTAAGGAAAACTTCTCAATTCAAATTTTTGATCATGTTTATAGGTCATATTTAAATTTTCCATCCCCCCCTCCACATGGGCCTTACCACAGGGGCCGCTTTTCATTGGCTAATGCCCATTTCACGTGACTGTCTCACAAACACAAGCTACAGTAGTAAACACATGCTAATGTACATTGTGAACTAGCAGACCGGCAGAAAGTTTTTGCGTCAGGACTCAAAAAAAAATGGTTCTCCGTCAGTGGGGTATCTGTACAGGTGATGTCGGGTATCCTGATCGTATTTGTGGAACTAAAATTCACAGATTTCCAAAAGCTTGTGCACGACCGCATTTGCAGCTCAACCGTCGTAGGATCAATAAGAACAAAGGTCTGTGTGCTGGTTTAAGTATTATTGCTTTGCTTTATTTGTGTTTAGTGAATGAAAAAAAGAAAGTCAATAATAAACACATCCACTATGAAAACCTTTTAGCTAAGTACAGCATAATGGCAGTACCGATACAACTTCTACACCTTGAAGCCTGTCTGTTACACATTCTTATGTTAGCTGAACAGATCAATATGCAATGTGTACCGTATCTGACATACATTAAAGATTTTATTTTACCTGAAAAGGCTTTTTACTAAACTGTAATCGTGTTAGCCACGCTAGCACCGAGTACCGTGTATCAGGCCTGAGCACACTCAAACATGTGCCAACAACAGAAATCAGTGATTTCAAAAGTAACTTTCAAAACCATGAATGCCCGACTTACCCAGCCTTGTAAGAACAATAGGCATCAGTGATCTTGACCACAGCTATATTTATGCTGAGGGTGTGAGGATCTGCTGTTTTCCTCATCGATCGGTAGCATTTAGCTGCGACGTGCACAATGTTGGAGGCATCGCGTGTCTCGACATGATGTCGTCCGAAAAAGATGACATGAACTTGTTGGTTCCCCTGTCCATTGTCGTGGCTGATATTTTTTGAAAATCCGGCAGAAATGCTACACTAATCGACTCAGAAATACTCTGCAGAGTCAGTCGAAATGAAAGACGCCATGTTTACACATAGAAACTAAGCTCCGCGAGGCTTTGTTTGTGAGACATGCAGCCATCTGGGACTTTCGAGGGGCGTTTCTGGGCGGAGCTTGGTAAGGTCCATTAGATAGGGCGGCGCCCCAGCGCCACCTATGGACCAGCCGCCACTGGGGTCTCTGCCTCCCTCGCTGCTCTCCTAAGGCAGCTGAGCTGCAGATCGTTGTTGCCATAAAAGTCTTCAAAAAGAGAGAAAAAAAAGTTACTATAGTTTAGTTGTTATTTTGAAAAATAAGTTTGGGGTCTGAAAAGTGCTTCTTTTGTCTGACCACTGCCTCCTTTGCCTGCCCATCCCCACACTTGTCCGTCTGTATTAGCTCTGCCCACGTTAGTGGAAATTTTTTATATTTTGCCAGTGGTGAGGTTTGGCTCTCACACCTGTTGTTATATAATATTGAATAGCTGTCGTCTTTCTGAATCAATAAGATAGCTCTCAGTCTCTCAATATTCTTAACTCTTTCCTTGCTACTGCTTTCCCCTCACTCATCAAAGATATTTTCATTATACTTTAGTGACACAGTCAACTTCCCCCATATCCTTTCACAATATTTATTTCCCTTTGCTCTTTTCTTATACAATTGCTCTTGGTCAATTTTTTATGTAGCTGCCAGTCTGTAAAAAGAGCAGGTCAAAAACACAGTCACCCTCAAGGGTTCATGCAGAGAGGTCACTGCCAGCAGGGCCTCTTGACAGCTGGATGCTCGTTATCCAAGGCGGATAGTGGAAACAAATTAGATCCCTGCAGTGGAGGGAGCTGTTCAGACTCTACAGGTGTGGATGAATGACAGTGAGGATAGCCATGAAATCTGCATTACTTTACATTACAGGTGATTTTTTTTTTTTAGGCAATTAACCATACTAAAAACATCCATCCATCCATCCATCCATCCATCCATCCATCCATCCATCCATCCATCCATCCATCCATCCATCCATCCATCCATCCATCCATCCATCCATCCATCCATCCATCCATCCATCCATCCATCCATCCATCCATCCATCCATCCATCCATCCATCCATTTTCTTACACCCTTGTCATTGAACAGTATAAAAAACAAAGAGAAGTGATAGATTTAGCTAATAAGGTTTTAAACTGTAAATTTCTGCTTTGTTTTTGTCATGCTATTTTGCACTAAAACTTGTTTTTGCAGGACCCAATAACCTCGTACCTGCTCACCCTACACCCCTCAACAAAAAGCATTTCTCTTCTCTTAAAAAAGACATAGGCCTATTTAACAGGGAATGTAGTGCCTTGAACAGGGAGCAAAGGACAGGGAGCAGTTGGTGCACCATTAAGAAATGGCCTCTAAACCACATGTGACAATAGCCAAGATTGCATTTGAACCCAATTCATTGCAGTAAAGTGGCTATTCGAGCTGTGGTGGAAAATTTGTGTTCCTGGAGTGAGATAGTGGAATGCAGATAGTATGACTTGTTTGCGATATCTATGTGCAGCTCCATCTCATTCCGGAACAGTACCACTTATGTCCTAGAGAGTGTAATACGTCAACACTCAAGTAGGTTTGCATGGAAATATGTTGAGGAAGAAAATCAGAGTAGGGATTTTTGAAGAGGTCAAATATAATATCTATGTGCTTGTCTTTCAGGGCTGATGGAGGTACACCACTTAAATTTGGCAGTACACAGTTGTCTTTGCTCGGTTAAACATAGTCATTATGTCTTTCACTGACAAATGGTATGTAAACGATTGATGAATGTTCCCCCAGTCACAACGTAGAATGTTTTAGTAGCTAAAGTTTGTTAGCTGGCAAATCACATCAAGGACTTTTAGCTGGATGCAATGAACAGAGGACAGAAGTGTGAAATATTCCAGGGACACTCTGCCAATCTATTTTGCAGGGAGTGGGCCTCATTCTGTTGTCTGTTAAAAATTCAGAAAGCCTTTATAATCAATTCCAAACTTATAATGTTTAGTAGTACCAGTAAAATACTGAAATGTAACAGGTGCACTCTACCCATTTGTATTGCTGGGATTATAATCTGAAATATCTTGACTTCACAGATTTATTGAGCTATCTGACTTACAAACACTTATGCACCATGTTGTAAATGTTCCTTATTACTTGTCAGACAAATTTATTTAGAAGGAAGTTATGACCAATTACCTGTTGAAGGATTGCTTTGACTCTTGCAAGGGACTCAACATCCAACCAAGAACATGTTGGTTTGCGTGAATGGCCTTTTAAAATGTCTAATCCCAAAACGCCCATTTTTACAGCTGTCATTTCAATGCAGCTTCTCTAGTGAGAATCCACATTGGAATGAAAGTGTCATCATGACCCTTACAAAATAAGTGCAATTTGTCAGATTGAGTAGCTTTACTTTCTGCACATGTTAAGCTATTTTGCCCCCCAAAAAAGGTTTACTTATCTCAGCATTACCAATATCTAATATAATTTTTTTAAATTCTGCTTTCTAAATTTCACTTTCAACTCATCTTTCTGGTACCTTTTCATTTTTTAAAAGAGGTATTACAATATTAAAAAAACAGGGCAGCTTCTCTTTGAAGCGCTACAGCATAGGAAGACAAGTCATTTTTGTCAAACAGAAGCATCACTATGTTAGCATTTTTAGATATTGTACATGCCATGTTTAAGTAGATTATTGTGACCCAGAAAGAGAAGCACTGCAAACATTTGGTGAAAGTGTACCTGAACTTTGTTTTGTAACAAATGAATGCAGATTTGCTTTTTGAGAACAGATTTGCTTTTGAGTGCCAGGGAAGAAGTCAGAGAGACAGCAACAATCTGCAGAAGATAGGTATGTTGCCTTTTTAGATGGATATTAGGCTAAGTATAATGAGATTGCATTACTTGTGTTGAGTTGAAAAAGGCACTGGGGATTCTGGTGTGGCAGGATTGGGATAAATTGATAGTGCTTAGAGGGAAGGAGGACTGGCGGGTGAAATTAACCTGTGTGAAAGATGTGGGACCAAGACGAAAGAGGTTTTGCAGTTGTAGTTATCTTGATACTTGGACAATATATTTGTTGGAAGGACAAGACATTACTGGCTTGATTTGGGAGGCATTGAAAGTGTGATGAACTCAGAATGGAAATGTAGGACAGATGGCAGAGGCACTTGTGATAGGTTTAACATTGTTTGTAATATCACAGTATTACAGATTCCTTTTCTTGTCAGCTAGATGGTAGTTCTGTTCTGATGTATACTAAGATGCAGCCAGTCTTTTTTTAGAAAAAAAAAATGTTGGAAAAGAAATTGGAATATTTTCAGATTAAAGCACATGAAAATAACATTTGAGAAAAGATTCAAAAAGAGAGATGCTAACTGCAGCAGAGACATACTGTAGTGCAAAAGCATTGCAGGCAAAGTGCGTACTCCAGTTGAGAGCATAAGATGAGTGACACAGCCTAATTTTGCTTTCACTACTATTTTTATGTCTTCAGTTTGACCACTGCTTTAAGACGAAAGAACTACTTTGACAATTTACTGTACAAAAACATTCCAGGCTTTGTGTGTGAACAGAAGTCTCCTGACAGATATCTGATGGGTGAGTTAGAAGCTTCATCACAAGTGTGTTGTTTTAGGCTCCATTTTCAGCACTCATATTACATTGTTGTTGTTTTTGTGTGGTGTCATTTACTATCATAACAGCAATTAGCAAAGACAAGTATGATGCCAAAATCATGGGCAACTGGAAATTAAACAGATTGTTTTTTGTTGCACACTTATTTCCAAGTGGACCTACTCAATATGATAAAAAAATAGAAGAAAAAAAAAAGCTTCTAACAAATTTGAAATATTGCCAAATCTTTTAAGCAGTCAAACATCACATGCAAATACAATTCTACCATTCAGTTGTGAGTAATAACACATTATAGTGCAAACTCAAACTGAAGTGGTTCAGTTAAATTGTGTCTGTGAGATTAATCTCTGGGTACCATTTGACCATTATTCCAGTGCATACACTCATGTGTGGATCCTTCAGGCACTCAAATTCCTGCCATCGCACAATGTCACAACAATTTTTTCCTACTTGGGAAAATTTCCTTTCATTTCACTTCCTCTGAGGCATAACAAAGACCACTCAAGCTAGTTTATTGGCAATC
This sequence comes from Poecilia reticulata, assembly GCF_904066995.2. NCBI lineage: Eukaryota > Metazoa > Chordata > Actinopteri > Cyprinodontiformes > Poeciliidae > Poecilia > Poecilia reticulata. Next base: position 25,166,820 of record NC_088832.1, on the reverse strand, counting down.
AAATAAATTTGCCTCTACCTCAATATTTAATGAGCTGAGCAAATTAGCCATACAAAACAATCTAGTGAGCCTTTCTTTTCCACTTTGCTGATACACGTGGTGAGGGAAGCAGCTTAGAAAGCTTATGCAGCTGAGCCAACACTTTAAACCCATGAGTAGAGTGAGGAGTACATTGTAGTTGCAAACATTTTTTAAAGCCCCATGAACAGACACAACACACACATTCATGCAAACATGTAAAAATCAACCAGGCTAATGCTGCAAAGCAGTATATAAGTCTACTGACCAAACAACAAACTGTTACACAAACTCTAGATTTATAAACAGGGCAGCACTTTTAAAATGGGTGAAAGAGATAACCATGATTACTTAAGTCAGTCACATCACAACCTCCCAGATCAGTGATGAGGTACCTGAGGTATGTGTTTCTTGACTGTTAATTAAAATGTGAAGTGAACCTTGACAACCCTCAGACGCCACAGTAACTTAATTAGCTCATTAAAAACCCGGTTAAGAAAACAGTTGATAAAGCTTTACCAAATGAGATTAAGTCAGATTGTGTCTCATTGTAAGGTTTTACAGGACAAATGGTGGTTATCAAATCTACAGAGACTGCAAGATATGTTTCTCATGAGGGGTTAGGTTTAACAAAAGAAAACATCACAGGAAGGGGATTCAATGTTATTTATATATATGTATATACACATACACTGCAAGTGTAGCAAACAGGCAGCTCTTTTTTTGTAGGGTTAGTGTTACTATTATTATAAAAACAATAGCAATAATAACAATACTAAATTATAATAACTTTATATTATATTATTACTACTATAATTAGAAATAATAACAATAATAATTATCAATATAAGTAATACTAATTATTATTATTATTATTATTATTATTATTATTATTATTATTATTATTATTATTATTATTATTATTATTATTTAGGATATTGATAAGTATGTATTATTATTATTAACAATAACAATACAGGGTGTCATGGTGCCAAGTGCACATATGGACACCCTTATGACTGAACATGGTGTTTGTTATGGACAGTCCATGATGAGCACAGAAGTCCAACAACATAAAACATAAAACATAAATCGGTGCCCACTCGAGTGGGCATTTCTTGTTCATTGAAGAACAAGAAATGTTCTTCAATGAACAATGTTGATTGACCTGTTTCTAACATGCAAATGAGTTGGTGGTGCAGAGCACGCTGCAGACCATAACATGCTGCTGCAACTTGCCGATTGACAGGAAACATGGCACGAACAAGAAAGCTGTCAGCTGCAGTTATGAAAAGGATTATAACATTCATTCAGGAATGTAATTCAACACTTTGTGTTGTGAGATGTTTATCCCTGTCAGCTGTGTACTTTAATCTGAAGCAAGCAAGAAAAAATAAATAAACCGGGGCAGTTGGGATATAAAGTGGTAAATGAAAGAAGACAAAGTATCAGGGTAGATAGAAAACAGAAATCAATATGTGTTTAAGACAGGAAACACACCACAAAAAGAGGTAAAATATAACCAACAGAAATTAGTCATTTGTAGTAAACTTTAAAAAACCAATCTAAAAAAAATTGCTGTACACATGTGTAGGAAAAAAGGACACTTACGTTTCATAAAGCAGCTATTTGCATATTTTTTTAATCAAACGAAAAGGTTCAGCTTGTAAATTAAATTGATTACATGTTGTTAGTGATCTCTTCTTTTCCCCCAAAATAAAAATAATTAAAGAACTGATGGTTGCCTCAATATTTAGTAAGTCGAGTCTGTTAGAAAGTTAAATTAGAGTGTGCAACAATGCCTTACAAATAGAAGGATTATAAACAACTTGATACACAATTTTAAAAAAAATTGTTAATTCCTTTAGGCAATAAATGACCTACAATGTTCTCATAACTTGAATGTCTTAGGATTATAGTTTAAATTTCAAATCACTGTCCTTGGGTTTATGGGAAATGTTTATTGGAAAGCTAAAAACTAATTAAGTAGAGTTAGAAGAGTTTTTCCTAAAACGCATACCAACAATATTATTTATAAAATAGTTTCAATAATTATACACAATTGAGAATGAAATCAATATTTTCCAACTTTTTCTTTTCAAATATTTTTCGTGTTGGTACTTTAAAAAGATATATTTATTATTTTTTATGTTTTTTCTTCTCAACCCCCCAATCGGTTGTGGCAGATGGCCGCTTGCTTTGAGACACATTTTTCTGTTAAGGGAAGATTTTTCTCTCCACTGTTGCGCCATGAATTCTCAGTGTGAGAGAATTCTGCAATTTGTTGTAATTTGCTGGATTTTCATAGTTAGAAAACTTGGAATTATACAGATTTTAGGTCAAGGAAAAAAAATATCAGATTTATGTTTGCAGCAATTGAGAGTAACAGGTTTCAAGATTGTGCAGAGACAGATGCTATATCGTCATCCTTATCCACCTTAATCCTTGGTTTAGTGATGCACTGCATGCACTCTGTTGGCATCTTCCTCTACATGTAAACAACCTTGAAGAGCAAATGGAGGTAAAAGAAATGTCTTAAATGGGATAATACTGTCATGACAGTTCCTTCATCTTTAACAAACTGGAAGGGTGACCTAAACAAATGGACTCTGAGTACAAATGCCACCATATCGGTCAAGCTCTTGAGCTAAAGATGAATAATAGAGTTAAAAATAAAGCTTAGAACATCATGGATTTGGTGTTTTCTATTTTCAAATCACCAAGAGTGTACTTGCTGTCTTTTGGAAATGCAGTCAGAACTGTCAAACATGCACCAACTGAGTAGCCCATTGATGTTTGCTTAAAGTTGCAGCTGCAAACAGCACAAAAATTAGGAGTATTCAGATCCAAAAGGCTTGTGTGTCAGAAATACATATTTGCTTTGAAAAAAAATAGAAACCCTCATTGGGATTTATTTTTATCTCAGTCTCAAGATTTTTAGATTTTCTAAAATGACTCTGACATTTAGCCTTTAAAAATGTCAGAGTTCAACATTTGGCTTAATTGCTCTGTGAGCTCTCTCTCTCTCTCTCTCTCTCTCTCTCTCTCTCTCTATATATATATATATATATATATATATATATATATATATATATATATATATATATATATATATATATATATATATATATAATTTATTTTTTTATCATTTAACTCCAGGGCTAAAAGACCTGCAGAAAACTGCATCATGGATGCAGTTTTCTTTATTTCTTTTCCAATTCCCTGTTTCTCTACAGTTGCAGCAAAAATAATTTGGTGACTTTCACATTTTGTGTCCCTCTAATTTTGATGTTACCTTTTAGCCCCTTATCATTTTTTGCCTTTCTTTCACTGAGACTCATTGTCACACTAGTCCTTGTCTGCAATTCTGCCTGCGGCCTCATTTAACTGCTTCCATTCATTAGGGCAGGATTCTGCCCTCAGATCTTCTAACACCTTTCCACTTCGAGCAGTCCATTGTAATTAAACAAGGTTGTTGGAGAATGAAGTCTGAGTTGCAGCTAACTGGTTTCTTTTCCACCTACTTTAACCGTGACTCATTTGTTCGCACTGAGCTGAGACACTACTGTAAGACTTTTTATGAGGGAACTGTGTTTAAGTGTCTCCACTAAAACTAAACATGATGGGCTGTTTTGTCTTAGAATACATGATTTAGTACTACACAAATTCAGCTTTTCAAATTTTGGACACAACCGCAAGCAATGCACTAGTGCAGAATGGAACCAGAACGGAAAATGAAATGAGTAATCCTTGAGAAAAACCTTTCTTTATGATCTAGCTGGATTTCCCAAAAGAATTGTAATGGCATTGTATATATAATAAAGACAATGAAAAAGGAATAAGAAAAAAAAAAGCGTAATTTAGCTGCAATCAGTTCCTTTTTGTTAATATACATCAATATGTCTGGGATCTTTAATTAGCATTAATCATTAATTAGCATTTAGTGCTTTGACAGCGCAGGAGCTCATTAAAGCAGACGTAACATGCATCCACATAGCTGTTGCCATTTATTTCGTCTGATTGGAGCAATTCTCTTGACAGTGTGGGTGTGCATACATTATAAGTAAGCATTGTATTTTGTCAAGTTTAGCTACGATATTTGTTGTTAGAATGTGTGTGTTTGTTTTGGATTGACAACTGACATAATCAAGGCTAATGGCTGTTAAAATGTTTCTATTTATGTAAAGTGTCTGCGTGTGTGCATGTGTGTGTGTGTTGAAAGAGTCTAAATTTGGGGAGTTTTCGCCATAGTTATGATTAGGACTCCTATTCCAGGTTCGGTTCCAGCTATTTTGGCATCTCTGACATAGTCAAAGCACATGCAGGGTTCTTTTGCTGTCCTGTGGATTCGGTTCTCCCACTTCCAGCTGTCACAGGGCCCAGTCTGTAACACTGCTCTTTCCTGCTGGCATTAACCAGCAGACCTGAAACCAAACCCACTTCGTTGGGTTAGTGGACCAGTAAAGCACAAGGCCTTTCTTGGGGGGAACTTAACGGGGAACCGGTGAGATGCAGGTCCCGTTTAGCATCTTTGTATTTTTGTGAATTTGCACCTTCACAAATACGCTGACGCAGCCTGTATTTGTGACACATTCATGTTTTAAAACTGTGTGAAGCCGACAGTTTCAAGGAACATTTAGTTTTTATGATTATATTTAATGGGGTTGTGTGACAGGCTTACAGGGCTAAAATTCTCTTTCAGCATTGAATGGATTAATAGGCATACAGGGACAGGAACATTTTCCAAGGGCAAATGTTGATTGGTACGTTGATTCAGTGCTTTAATGTGCTCTTTTTCCTTGTGATGTCTTTTGAAATCTCAAGTTTTCTTCTTCTCTCTGATCCCTTTCTCAGAATCTGAGCAGTGCACCTTAAAAACAAAATAGAGTAAAAGTTTCCTTATTGCACCCAAACTATTCGATCATTATGATTTTAACATTTCAATACGAAAATGAGATTAAAACTTAACATCTTACGTGATTAGTACTGCTCACAAAGATAAACTGAAAATAATTCAGTTTACTGTCCCGCAAAGGGAGGGGAAATTCAGACAGATAAAACATTTCTTTTAAATAATATTACCAAAAGCACAAGGTCACTTGTCTTCATAGACATGAATTTGAGTGACACCACAGTGCTACGTCTGTTGTTGTAACACACTCATAACTGCAGAGGCTGTTTATTTTTATAAAATCTCCAAACACTCTAAACCCAAATCCCATTTATAAACCTTGCATTGTGCACTGATCTTCTTGGAGGAAAGGAGCTATCCTGAAACTGTTTCCATAAAGTTGGGAATGTAAATTTTACCCAAATATCTTAGTAATATGAAGCAATAGGAGATCATTTTGCTTGAATGGGACTAGGATGGGACTAACTTTTGAAAAAACAGCCCCTTCCCACACTGATCCCCTCTCTACCAAACCTGATACTTAACCACTGACAAAAACTCAACATTAAACAAAATCATTATTGTCTTAGAGCAGAGGTCTCCAAACTGTGGGGCGCGCCCCCTAGGGAGGGCGCCGTGCCATTGCAGGGGGGGGGGGGGTGGAAGCCGTCTGGAGGAAATAAATAAATAAATAAAAAAACAAGAACGCTGTATGCGCTGGGTTTTTACCTTAGAATGGCCAACTCTCTGTTATTCCTATGTCAATTTGATACAGTAGGAGCTTCCACTTCCCATATCTGTGTCCTCTGTCACTTTTATCAGCGGTTAAACTGTTTAATCCTTTGTTAACATGTCGTAACCTGTTTTTCCGAGCCGCCTTTAAACGCAACATGATGGCAGCAAACCAGCAAAACGCAAAGGATTTTTCAGTTTTTCCCCCAAACTAACAGTTGAGTAAAGCTGTTGGATGCAGGTAAAGTTAGCTAAAAGATGACTAGCTAATATCAATACAGCACCTTAAGCTTAACAAGTAGCCTGTAGGCTACTGATGTTGTTGTCTATGTTCAGCTACGTACATTCATTTTGCCCCCAAAAAAGTCGAGGTAACTCAGTTGCACCAGTTCTGTCAGGAGGAATGGAATGGACTACATTTCCGGAAAAATACTGTAAGCAACTTGTGCAGAAGAATTCCCAAATTGTTTGAAGTGCATTCTCAAAAAGCAACTCTACACAATGTTAAGGAAATTTTAGGAAATTTCTGAATGTGAAATATCAAACACAGAAAAAACTATCTTTTTAAAGGAGTGCATGTAAATCTCTGATTCAAACCTTTGACCTTCCTTGTGTGGAACACTTTTTTATTTCCTGTAACGACTAATACTCAACTTTGCTTTGATGAATTAATTCAAATTTATTTTAAGTCTTAGTGGAGCTGTGTGTGTGTAGTTAAAAGTTGTACAACATCCTTCTGAAATCACTTACACAGCTTGTAGTACACATGGGTTAGACTTAAGTGGACTTGTGTGGGTATTAATCAATGCTGATACTAAGGACTTGCAGCAGATCTTCCCCAGTCTTTTACACAATATGACGGTTAAAGTGAAAAGTCTAACTAGGTCAAAGGGAGTTTGAAGACACCACCATGTTAGGGTCTTTGAAGACCTGAAGGGAAGGCCTACAAGCATTTTGCATGTAAGTCCTGTGCTGAGTCAATTTTGCCAGGCTGGAGAAGCATATTTCTAATCAGGCTCAGGGCCTTCACCGGTGACTGCAGGCCAACATGACAGACTGGAGTGAGAGACTCCTGGGGTAGGAGGGCAGCTTGTGACCACAGGAAGATTCTGACTTGATTTCTTTATCAGCAGGTGCCAAAGTCCCCTGACACTTGGACACAAGCCAGTTTGCACGCATATTAAAACACGGAGGATGTGTTGCAGGGCCATAAGCACATGCAACCACGTGCACACATATTTGACCCCATTCAAGTGAGGGTTGAGTTCTCGTGTTTAGCTTACACGCTGAGGCAACCCTAGAAGATCCCATATGATGACTTGGGTGTACATTTGACCTCGTTGATGTCATCTTCCTTTTTTTGTGTGTATGGGGGTCACTGCATTGTCTGGATATTTTCAGACAACAAATGTTGATAATTCTCTGAAGTTTCTGTGTTGAAGCTGTTGTTGTACGATCACATTTTGCTTCAGTAGCTCATAAAAAGGTTTTCAGGACTCTGGATACTATTGATTGTTTTCAATCTACACAATTCAAACCTGCTGTCCAGCTTGGCCTGCCTAATGTCATCAGTTTTGATGTGATGCCCTCTTACCCATGTTCTAACAACAGTCAAACTATCTCCATTACATTATCCTTTCTGGTCTTTTTCCTCAACATGAGTCATTATTTCAATTTAACTTGTTTAATTAGACAATGTCATCAATGTTTAAAATAAACTTCTGCATTCATAAAAGCTGACTATTTTCCCAACCCCAGCTTTTTGATGAAATTCAGTTATAAACATTACTGTTTGCTCAGGTTTCATTCCCACCCAAACAAAAACAGGACTCAATATAGCTATGGTATTATTGTTCAGAATTGTTCATTTAATGTGCAAAAACCAGATTCATGCGTTAACAGTAATTCTGTTTAAATTATTTATCTATTATGACACAAGAACTTTACAATGTTGGAAGTGAAAATGTAATGTAAAGCCAGTGTTAAACGAAAACAATGCTCACTTATTTTGAACAGCACCTTATAAGTAGGGCATAAATGTCCCATGGTTTTCTTTTGACACACAAAGTGTTCTATATTGTGATAAACGTTGATGTTACACAAAGGTGCAACTGTGTTTTTAAAGTGGACTAAATTTATGTGGTCTACTAACCCAGTTCTTTGAGAGGTGTTGCTGAGGGAAGTTTAGCACAATGGACCCCAAACCAAAACCTCAACGGAAAAAAAAAAAAAAAAATTCAAGCTGGGTATTTGTCATTGTCATCTGTGAGGAAGCCCCAGATCATAGGGATTTATCTTTACTACAACAAAGTGTAGTGGTTATATTTCCTGTGCATTTATCTAAAAGGAGCAACCTACAACAGTCTGATTTCACAAGGCCAGTTTTCCTTTGAGTAAACCCCTCCAGTGTGCAATAAAGGCTGAATACAAGCCAGAAATATTGAAACACGATTTGTGAATACGTTCCAGCGCATTGTGGAGGTATTAAATTCACTTGCTGACTTTCAAAATCTTGCAAATGAACAATCCCTGCTTTTTGCAATTAATTTCCCTAAACTCTACTAGCAGTATTTTATTGTTTTGCATTAATTTTGAACAAAGTTTGAAATATTACATTGAAACTCACTTAAAATCTGACATTCCCATCTATTGCAACCTTTTTATGCAGTGAGCCAATGCACTACTGTGTTATTGAAATACATTTCAGCCTGTAGCCTAATACTTAAGAAGGTTTTCAAGTACACAATTATAAATCTAAAACACCTTTACCACAGAAAGCCAGCCAGCCTGATTCCTGAAAAGAGTAGCAGATCCAGGATCTGTCATCGTTAAAACTGAGCATATAACACATTGTAACACGGCTGCCGAATACTCCAGCAAGTGGTGCACTTTTTCTTTTAGTGTGACAAATTTTCTGGAATGATTCATATGTGACAACACGTCCAACACCCAGCAGGGCTTTATGAATAAATAATGTCATCTAGTTTACATGTACACACAGCCAAGAGAGAGATGGAAAACCCATCCAGGGGAAGACTCTCGCTAGTTTTGGGATGAGTTTGTTGTGCAGATGAGACTAAGAAAAAAATATGAGGAAAAGTTTAGAGAAATTAAAGTAGTTTTATTCTGGGAAACCCCATAACATATTCTTAAAATATCCACCATGCCATGGAAAGCGTCATTACAGGATGTCATCAAAACATGACAAAACTGTATGCAAATGTTATTAGTTTTATATGGACCAACATTGCAGTCTGAGCGCATTACATCTGTATTCAGCTGGAAAGGATGCATGAGCACCTCATTAGTTTTTTTTAACAACTTCTTCCAATTCAGTTGTATTTTTTGGATTGTAGCGCATGATGGTCATTTTCACTCCCATATCCAAAAATCAAGAAACATACACAAGGATGAAACAAAAGTGGGCACAGTGGAAAACACTACAAAAGGAGTGATAATGTTACCTCTGGAATAATAATAATAAAAAAAACCCTTTAAGTATCATCAAAAAGTATTTCCAACAGAAATATTTATCTTAGGTGATGAGAAATGTATCCTTTTTACATGTTTAGTTTTGCAAAGTTAACTGTTTTCTGCATCAAGGATCTTTGAGAAAATATGAGAGGGTTCCTTCTTTCCTTTCAGTTGCCAAATGCAGACACGCATAGATTTGACATTTTGTCTTTTGTCAGAAAAACAATCTATTTTCTATTTACAGCGAAAGACGGTGAAAGTGACAAAGGCCAATATAGAGCCTACCTAATTTATAGATGCAGAACTCCAAAGGCTGTTGTGTCATAAAAGCATATTTTAACGTTTGTTTTTTCTGCTTTGAAAACCAGAGATGGATTGTTTAATCTATTGCAAATATGTATTTTCTGGCTCTAAAATAAATGATTTGACTTTTAATGTTGGTTGCAACAACTCCAGAAATTCCAGCCATTTTTGACAAGATACTTTGTATCAGCATTGTTATATTTTAAGTTCTATTTGTTTCAAACACTCATTTCAGGTTTTGCCATGCTCTATTGTAGCTGTATTTTGTAGTTCAGTCACGAGCTTAAATGGGATCGGACTTTGGTTTTATTTCTGTTGGTCTGGTCTCTGATTGGTTTTCTGTTGATCTTTATGTTGTGCACAAACACACACTTTATCTGATTTACTCACTGGCACACCTGGTGCTTTTAATATTGAAGTGAAACTCCAAACAGAAAATTATAATAGAGTAAATTGGACATTTTGCAGTTCATACAGTATCACAAAAGTTCATGAACGTTGATTAAGCAACTTTTATTCAAGATATCCAAATACTTGTTTGATTCATTCCTCAGACATAATTAAGTGGAGCAAAAGTTAAATACACGCAAAAGTAAAAACAAACCCTCAGGTAATTATAATAAGAAATAATCTCATTTATGTCTTTGTGATGGATAATTAAAATTTGCTTTGAGTTCATAATAGTCAAACTTGTATTTATTTGGCATCAAATTCCTTGCAGTATTTATAAAACAAATCTACATATAAATGGCAAAATCCCAGAAACCATAATTCAGCTTTTAATCTATTAAGGGGAACTATGTTTATCTCTATTTGATTTTTATAATATATTTAAATTTTTTTTACAGTTTTAAATTACTTGCATTAAGAGCACAACATTTGGATCTGAGGTGACGTTTGTGGCGACGGTAGGAGTTTATTCTGTAATCAGTAAGTTGCCGTCCGAACCGGTTGTAGCAATAGTATCTTGCCACCATAAGCATGTGAATGTGTGCATGAATGAGTGAATGAGTGAATGTAGAGTGAAGCGCTTTGGGGTCCTCTGGACTTGATAAGATGTTAAACAAGTACCAGCAATTTACAACTCAGATGAAACTATTAGAACATGCACAGCTTATGTTTTAGATTTCCATATTGAACATTTGTTTTTAATCAAACCAAAGACCACTTTTTAAGTTTACATCTCTGCAGTCTCACAAACAAGTCAGGGTTGGGCACTTTGTCAGTTTGAGAAACCTTTAAGGTTTGAAATAAAACATCAGCCCACACAGCAGTAAACACTTCTCAAAGGACACACTGCTTTCTGCAACAAGCTAGGCACTTGTGTATTTTCTCATCATTGAATATTTCGCTTTTACCATTCTATATAATGTATTTCAGAAGTTTGGGACTTCAACCCTGCACTCCAAAATTACATAAATTGGGTAGCCCCTCTGTTAACTTTGAGACAACGTTTTGACTTATGGAAATGGAGAGCTAAGCTTTGCTCTGACTTTAATAGAGAAGGCATTGGAACTTGACATTAACTCGACAAGCAGTGCTGTCTTCCTGCCTTTAGCTTTATTTTAGATCCTCACAATGACCTTTATGAATAATGAGGTACACCAGCAGTAGCCCTGACAACAGGTCTACTTCGGAGGTGGTTAACAGACGCTGAGATAAAGCAATTTAACACCTGACAAGGAAGTGCAGTGTGTCTGTTCACCCTCTGAAAAGAGGGATGAAAGTCTCCTGATTAACGCTGACAATCTGAAGAGCACATTGTTCGAGCGCATTAATAATAAACTTCTAAAAAGGCTGAACATGCTTTTACAGCCTTGAAGGGAAGGTAAGATGTGGGAATGAAAGATGAGGGAGAAAAGACAGAGAGGTTAAAAGATAACTTGGCTTGGTTTCACATACTTTATTTTCACTCCATGTCCCGTTTGGAGGACTTTGAAATTAAAATCTGTGGGTACTGATTCACCTATTTTCCCTTTTTCCACCTTGAATAAAGGTGGATAATTGAGGAAGTATAACCCAAGAAAAAAAAAAACAACTGGGTGGTGTAGACTTGGATGCCTCTAAATATTAATAAATCAATAGATCACTAATCAAAATGGGAAGAAGGATATCTAGTTAGTAGAGACAAATATTGAAAACCTATAGAAAGGATGTTTTATAACATGTTTATTTGGATTTAATGCTATCAATCATGGATTTTTTTTGGGTTAAATGCCATAAAGTGTTGCAGACAATTCCCTCAGCACACTGGTGTCTGATACATCAAATCATACTCCTGTAAAACACATATTCTCCAAAAGTCACAAGAATAGTCCAGACTTGAGTGCATCAGAGGATTGTTGGTGAATGATAAAGAAACAACATGATTCCAAAGAAAGTTGTGGAGAGCTGTGAAGCAGGAATAGGTTCAAAAGAATACCCCATACTGTGGACACCTCACACAACCCTGTTCGGTTTATTGTCTAAACAAAGAAAATTAATAAAGCACAGCTGCAAGTTTACAAAGATGAATTTATATACCTAAACTGACAGCTAAAGCAAAGAATTCATTATTCAGAGAAGCTGCCAATGACCCCAGGGTAACTCTCCAGGAGCAGCAGAGATCCACAGCTGAGATGGGAGAATTTGTTGACAGGACCAGTATTTGTCTTACGCTCCACATATCTGGATTTTATGGCAGAAGAAAAAGAAGGAAGGCACTGCTAAGAAAACATTTTGTCACTTCCTATTTAAAATTAGTCTCAAGTCATGTACGAAGTGCAGTATGAAGGTGCTTTGGTCAGATGAGACAAAAAAATTATCTTCTTGGCGTACATGGAAAACAGTATGTGCACATCATCAACAAATCATCCATATTGCGGCAGGTATAATGTGTGGACGATGCCCCCCCCCCCCAAACACCTCTCCACATAAAGTGGATCTAAATACAAGCTAATCTTAAAAACATGTTTTAAAATAGCACAGTCAGACTCAAGAGCAAAATCCAATTAGGATTTGTGGCAAGACCTGAAGTTGTGTCTACACTCATCACCCAGTCTGACTGGGCTTCAGCTATTTCGCTAAAAAGAAAAAAGTAAAAGTAATTCTTTTTACAAAACTCTGAAACTGGAATAATTGGGCTGCACAGTGGCGCAGTTGGTAGAGCTGTTGCCTTGCAGCAAGAAGGTTCTGGGTTCGATTCCCGGCCTGGGGTCTTTCTGCATGGAGTTTGCATGTTCTCCCTGTACATGCGTGGGTTTTCTCCAGGTACTCCGGTTTCCTCCCACAGTCCAAAAACATGACTGTTAGGTTAATTGGCCTCTCCAAATTGCCCCTAGGTGTGTGTGTGCATGGTTGTGTGTCCTGTGTGTCTCTGTGTTGCCCTACGACAGACTGGCGACCTGTCCAGGGTGAACCCCCCCTCTTGCCCGAAACGTTAGCTGGAGATAGGCACCAGCAACCCTCCCGACCCCATTAAGGGACACGGGTGCAAGAAAATGGATGGATGGATGGATGAAACTGGAATACCTCAACGAGTAGGCAACTTGGACTGCAGCAAAACTTAGCTATGTAATAGTTAATGCACTCTAAATTCACCATAAAAGGAAAATTCAGTTAAATTTGTAGTTGTAAAGTTAGAGAATATGTGAGCGAGTTCAAGTGCTATGAAAACATTTGCAAGGCACTGCATGTTGGTGTGTGTGATGGCATTTACGTATGTCTCAAACACTAAAGAGCTGTGACATTTAAACAAACGTGACTCTACAAAAAACAATGAGAAAAGACCGATTAGAACCTTTTCCTCCCATTGTTTTTAGTGGCCAGCTGCAGACTGCACTTAAATTGATTTGTGTTTGAGTATTTTTTTTTGTTAAATTAATCTTTTGACTGTGAAAATTTCAGTGTACTGCAAATTTTGTAGATAAAGGGGAAAAAAAAAACAGTAACTCACATTTACACAAACATTCACAGCCTTTGCTTAATAATTTGTTGATCCACCTTTGGCAGCAAGTTTAGTCTCAAGTCTTTTTCCTGGTGAATATGATGCTACACGCTTGGTTTGCCGATCTTTAGGCAGTTTGGCTCTTTCTTCTTTGCAGCTCTTCCCATGCTTAATCATCTTTGTGAATCAGACCAAATAATTTCATTTCCCATGGCCTAAGAGTACTTCACGTGCCTTTTGGCAAACTCTGGATGGGCTACCAGGTGCCTTTTATCAAGAAGTGGCTTTTGTCTGGCTGCGCTGTACTGGCCTGACTGATGGATTGCTGCAGAGATGTTTGTCCTTCTGGGAGGCTCTGCTGTCTCCACAGAGGAACAAAGGAGCTCCGACACAGGGACCACTGCATTCTTGGTCACCTCCCTGACTAAGCCCCTTCTCCCCTCAATTTAGATGGGCAGTTCTCGGAAGAATTTTGCTGGTTCCATTTATGCTCCATTTATGAATGTTGGAGGCCACTGAGCTCAGAGGGACTTTCAAAGCACAAACCTTAACCAGATTTGTGCCTCAAGACAATCCTGTCTACAGACAGTTGTTTTGATTTCTTGGTTGTTCAGGCTCTAACAACTGTGGGACGTTCCATAGACAGGCGAGTGCCTTTCCAAATCACGTCCAATCAAATGTATTAACCACAGGTGAACTCCATTAAAGCTGTAGAAAACTCAAGGATCATCAAGGGAAACAACTGAATTTTGAGATTCTTCAACAAACTGTTAAGCAAAGGCTGTGAATGCTTATTTAAGTATGTATTTATTTATTTATTTGTAGGACACTCCAAAAAATATTTACTGTCATGAGGTCAAATTTGTGTGCAAAATTTTGTTGAAGGAGATTAATTTAATTCAATTTGGATTAAGGGTGCAGCATCACAAAATGTGGAAAAAGGAGAGTGCTCTGAATACTTTTTGCATACACTGCAGCTTCAACAACACTAAGACTAGATTTATTTTCAAAATGAACCAAACTGAGTCAAAGAGTCAGAAAAAAGGACATTCTGTGATTATAGAATGTAATGGCGACATAAAAGAGTTCAAGATCACAATTTTTTCAAATGCTTTGAAAATATTTACTAATTTGAAGGCACCCTCCATATGATGTGCTGTGCACCAAATGTGCCAAGCCAGTGTGCCAGCTCAGTGGGTGAAACTTCCCTGGTGTCAGATGACCAGGTTGTGAATCATTGATCTGAGCAAATCAATAGTCCGCACGTCCATCTCCCGTTCACTCTCAGTGGGTCACCATCTGTGTGTGTGTCCATATCCTGTCCGAAGCTGTCGCATGGAGCCCACCAGCACGCGCCAGGTGGTCGCCATCTGGGTTTCACCGCTTAACACACAGCATGGTTCTCTGTGTAGGAGAGTGTTATATGGATGCATGTGCTTGGGAGATAGAGAGACAGAGAAAGATAGACTCTTAAATGTCACATTTGTGGGTGTGTATCCACAGTAACTGCGCTGAAAGTGCTCAAAGTGAGCTGCCTGGTAGAACCTTAAAACATCTCTGTAAAAACATCTCTGCATCCAAGCAAAGAGAACATGAAAGAAGGTGCTATTTGGTTTAAAGCTAATATGATAATGATCGGGAAACTATTGTGGTGTGGGCTCATGTGTGTAAACTGGATAAACGTTATATAAATACCATACCATAAAATCTCAGACACAGTAAACCAACATTTACATTTAATGGTGACTATTCCTGCAGTCACACATTGTTCCCCATTACAATTTTTGTTTTTCTTTTTTTTTTGTGACTGTGTTAGAAAAGTGTGGTCACTAAAAGGATCAACCAAACTAAATCACACATCCTGGAGAGTCTCCTCAAATGTTTCTATGCTTGTATGCAAGGATCTGTGAGGCAGGAGTTTGTAAAACTGCAGCTCTGATGAGGAGCTGCGCCTTGGTCCACCCAGGATGTTTACACAGCTGAATGGTTGCCAAGAGAGATTAAAGCATTTTTCAAACATGCATGAAAGAATCAAGGCAGCATTCCAGGTATTCTTTTTGACGAGAGACTAACATTATAACATGATGTAAAGCTCAAAGAGTCGATTTTACATAATGCTGCCCCTGTTAGTACGGGCATCGTGCAGGTTTTCAGAAACATCTGCACGTAGGCAGGAAATTAACTTATTATTGCAGAAGTAGCAAAAATCTAACAGTGAGCAAACATCATTTTCATTCAAATCAAACGTTATACTTTCCACAGTTAGACTGTCTGGAAATGTGACGACACAAATGAATATAAGAAAAGTGAATATAAGAGAAGGTTAAAATGATCATAATAAACATTTTTCCAACAAATTGATTCACCCAACACGCTTCCACAAGACAATTTCCCACTCTAAATCAATGCTCACCTCACTGAGTTCTCTTTAATGTTACACTCAGACTTCTAGTTGCATATTTATACATTGAAGATGAATAAATATGCAGACGTGTTCCACATTCTGCATTCATATGTTATTTAAATATGACTTTAATAGGCTAAACACAGACAGTTGATATTCCACAACAGCATTAATTTAATCAAATCATTAAAAAACTTTCTTATTACTTTTAAGTTCCAAACAGATCCAAAACTGTAGCCAGAAGTTTATTGCCTCAAACGTATTCAATGAAATGACATCACCACAATTAAAGCTTAAAATGTCCAATTCCTCTGTGATTAAATGTTTGGCATGCCAAACATGTGGAGCACAGAAATAACATCGTAGTGTTTCTATGTAATACACTCTCAGTGTGGCTGAAATGAGATTATCTCTATTTAATTGTTTTTATTCTCAGTTTGTGGATAAGTAGATGTATTCTCAAGTTTTCTTTCCACCTTGTATCCGATTACATGTACAGTACATCTATTTAGCACTCCATGCTCGTGCAGGGGCTTCATCCCAAATCCCAAAGCAGTGCTACCTGCTATCAGAGTTGCAGTTACTTAAGCTGCACTGTGGAGCAGAAAAGTAAACACATTGTGAACTACTCTGTGTCCCTAGGCAAAAGCAGCAAGAGTCATACATCACAAGAAAGTGACCTGGAACAAAAAATAAATGAAAAGCAGACAAATGCAGGTTCATAGGTTTGGGTGGCTGCGCTGCTTACTGAACGGAAATGCATCACTGCGCTAAACTGTGAATTTCTGCAGGTTGCTTGCTAATTAAAGAAAAAAATATATTTTGAGAAAATTTAATGTTTCATGAAGAGGTAAGACCTTATAGACTCGTTGTTGTAATAAACTTTTAATTTCTCTTCCTAAATGTTTACTGACCTCCAGGGGATTTTAGGGGCAGAACTCTTCCCAGGTTTTCCTTCTTCATGCTGGTTTTATCTACCCAGATGCTCATTGTGAATTTCTGTAATACTGTTTTAGTTTCCCATCAAGTATCACGTTAACTTTGGAAAACAGAAAATTGTGTTTGTCTGTGAGGATCGCATGGTGATAATGTGATTAACAAGGTGTGTTCAGATCAAGATGTGATCGGTGCTGAATGGTCACAGAAATCCTTTTATTCTGGGTCATCATTATAAAAGTCATGTGGTGAAAGTTAACTGAACTCAGATTTGTGATCAATAACCTCATCTAACAAAATTAAGCTTAGTTTCATGACCAGACTAACACAGATGAAGAAAGTTGTTGTCACTACATTTTCATGTTGGGTTGTATTTTGCTAATGTTTCACTTGGAGATAAGAATGTGTATCATCCAATCTGTTGAATTTTATAAACCCATTGTCATTTATCATTTAGAGAACATTTTTCTTTTTCTGTGTAGGTTTTCCTATACTTATCCATACTCAGCATGAGCTCTGTTTTGGAGGTAAGATTAATTGAAAACAACATTTGTCTTCTCCAGAATGTAACTACAACTTTTCACATACATGCTCTAACTTAGAAGACAGTAGCAAGCTTATAAGTAAGGAGGTGTTGCTAATCATTCATTCTACTGCTTTTGACATAGTTCAAGCTGTGTCACTGTTAAACTACATACATGTATTTTGTTGTTTTTTAAGGTGCTGTTAGTTCAGAGGTTTTCTTCAGAGTTCTAAACATCTAATAAAGCTCTGATGGTAAGAATCCACTCATCATCTTCATCTTAACACACTGGCAGATGCACTCGCTTATTTCATGAACACAAGCAGGCATCCCACCGTGAAATGAAAAGGTATCCCAGCTGGTAAATGTTTAGTTTATTTCCCCGTTTTAGCATGTGACGATTAATTAGAAATTGAACAAACCAAGTGCACAGGCCATGTGAAATGGGATGAATCTGTATTTAAACATTGATTGTTTTGTAGTGTAATTCAGATCGGACCTGACCTTAATCCTTAATCTGAATAGTTATGGATTTTAAATAATTTTTTATGCCGAGTCTGTTTATATCTAACAGAAATGCTATTTGATATCATGATACACACTGCTAAGCTGTTAAGTGCTAATTTTGTTTTCATTTTAACAGCTCATTCACTCTGCACATGTTGCATGGATGCAAGCAGTTTATTAAATATAAAACACAAACACTAATGGAGCACATAATTCTCCCTGCGTTGTTTCTGCTCATAACTATAATGTGGCTGTTGAACTGTTGCAATAAAAAAGGTGATTCTAAAGATTAGAAACAACAATATGGCACACTTAAACATTCAACAAATCTGTTTCACTATCGTCATTCTAACCTACAATGTTGTGCTGATAAAATAACGTCAAACTTAAACTTTATGAAAGATGTGCCAGTCGATTTTCTCTTGTTCGTCACATTTAACTTTGTCTGTTCTTATTTCTTCCTATTCATTCAAATTCTGTTTTACCCTCTTTTATTTTGTAAAAAATGTTGTTTGATGGTCATAATTGTCTCATTTTAAACAATGAAGTATAATAACATAACAACAATAAAGTGCTAGGTATCCATTTGCCTTGCAGCAGCTCATTTGAGAACACAGATCCACAAAGACAACTTTGTTCTATACGCTACGGCTCCGGAAGGTCATTATAAGAATATTCTAATGCATTTATTGCTTTATTTACTACAGCAAACTAAGTCAAGCAAAGCTCTGTCATCTGAGTGTAGACATAGAGAATCAAAACAAATAATCATACATAAACATGGGTACACACATAACCTCATGCTCACGGGCAGTCAGACGGAAAATTGTTTGCTGCTGATCTACCATGTATAGGAGCCATGGAGAGAAAGGCTGAGAAATGGAGAGACTTTTCAACAAATCCATGTTTATAGTTAGCAGCACACATTGTAAACTACACAACGATTTACTGAATGAAAACCACCCTGAAGTTTCTGCACTACAATGGATCAGTTGCTCATCTTATATATGAATGGGAGTATAAAATGCTAACTCACCTCAAATTCCACAAAGTGCATGACTGATACGAAATCATGTATTTTGTATCAATCAAAATATATATAAAAATTTGTACTCAACAGGGCTGCACAGTGGCGCAGTTGGTAGAGCTGTTGCCTTGCAGCAAGAAAGTTCTGGGTTTGATTCCCGGCCCCGGTCTTTCTGCATGGAGTTTGCATGTTCTCCCTGTGCATGCGTGGGTTTTCTCAGGGTACTCTGGTTTCCTCCCACAGTCCAAAAAACATGACTGTCAGGTTAATTGGTCTGTCTAAATTGTCCCTAGGTGTGAGTGTGTGTGTGCATGGTTGTGTGTCCTATGTGTCTCTATGTTGCCCTGCAACAGACTGGCGACCTGTCCAGGGTGACCCCGCCTCTCGCCCAGAATGTTAGCTGGAGATAGGCACCAACAACCCTCCCGACCCCACTGAGGGACAAGGGTGTAAAGAAAATGGATGGATGGAATTTGTAGTTGACTGGTTGTTTTGTTGTTGCTGTGAGTATGTGGCTTATTTCTATGAAAACGTTGTTAATTCCTTTCTCACAATCAAATACAGCTTCGGTGGAAACGGTGTGATGGTGAGACTCTCTGGAAAGACAAGGATTGTCATTATTGGAGGCAAACTTACTGTGAAGATACGTTGAGACAAAATTCTGCAAATAGTGCACTGAACTGAGCCATATTTGAGATGCCGACGTCTGCCCCCACAGAGCAGGTTTTATGAGAAACTAGAACCAGCATTTGGGAGAAGAGAGAATAAATTAGCCAGCAGTCCTGACCTCGACCCCACTCAACAATTTTGGCATCAGCTTGAGCATGCTGTTCCAGCGAGTGACCGACACAACCATATTGGCTCGCTTTCCACAAATGCAGGTTGAAGAATAGGATTTTATACGGCAACGATATATGGCCAAGTTAGTGACTACTATGAGAAGGAAGTGCTAGATGTTGTATGGTCTCCTGTGCAATGTTGAGGTCACTGATGCTTAATTCAATAAACTAAATGATCAATATGTCTGTTTTTTGTTATCTTTCTTTCTTTTTATCCAGCATCTAACTGTTTGACATTGTTGGAAAAGTTCTTCATGGATTCAAGGCGCTTACTGAACTCTGCAGCACAACTTGCTCTTCATTAATTAGTTTACAGATCTTGGTCTTTGCTATACATGCAAACCTTTGACATTTACAGTGTGTAAGTTTTGTCTCAATCTGACCAAAGCATCTTGATTTTTTTCAACATGGCTTGAGATGCAAATGTTGATAATATTACTGTACACATTAAAATTTTCTTAAATAATTGGATTCAAGACTTTTTAAGCAAAGACATGACAACTGTGAGTAACTCCAAAAAGTGTCTAAAAAGATCAATTTTTTAAAGGATTAAATTAATTCAAATGTCTTTAGCTTTCAAACCTCTTTTCTATGCACTTAAAAAGGTGAATTGTAACACAATTAAACAGTAAAATTAAAGTCCTAAGCACCCATCTGGAAACCACAAAATAGGGCCTCCATCTTTTTGTAATAATTTGTTTGCAATAATTGAGTCCATTGCAATGTCTCAGAGTGTGACATGATGCATAACACACATATCGATGTTTACTTTCCTCATCGCTCACAAAAAAAGACTCATCACAGAGTCACGGACTTCATCTCAGTTATTGGGTAAAGCATTAATCACACTGTCACAACAAGCCTTTGATAATGTTGTCTCCTCTCCTGGAGTTGGGGCTTCTGAAGGCATGAAGCAGAATGGTGAGTTTGGGATTTTTAATTACAGCCGTTGGTTATATCTTTGGCTTGATTATATAACAGTGCAGCGCTGCTCTGTTTGGAGTGAAAGAAAGAAGAGGCTCCCTCACATCACTTCTCATTAGAGACACTCCCGGGGCCTCATCAAAGATTTCCCTCCTCTCTGCCACTTCCCTTCCTCTATTCTTCTATAATGCACCGTTTTCCCAGAACACCACTCCCCACAGCTTGAGGACATGCTCAACAAACACACCAGCAAAATACTCCTCTTGATGCTAACTTTTCAATATTTTACTTTACCGGAGTTTAAAAGTAATCTTGGCAACTTTCTTCAACTTCCAGCTTCGTTGGGCGTTGTTTGCGGATAAAAGATGGTTTTCGGAGATTGATGTTTGATCTGTACTGTGTAAGACAGGGAACCAAAGCTACGATGCTGTTTTAGTGGAGTTGATCCGAGATTGAAAGACTCGTCTCAAAAGGAAAATGTGTGAGCCCACCGTTTTATTCTGTGTTGCGTGAGTGAAAACATTTTTTTGTTCAGTTGCTCACAGAGTAACAAGTGTAGCTGGAGGACAAATCCAGCTTACCGCATAGGAAGACTGTGAGGTGAAAAACGTTTCGCATAAAGCGAGTGTGTTCAACTCAAAATTCACTTTTGTCTATTATTTTCCAAACATCATTTAGGAGGAAGTGATCAGCTGCACAAGTAGTTGGATGAAAAAGTTCTTGTTACTTATTTTCTCATGTTTAGCAGTAACACTGCAGGAGCCGGGCTTAAAAGATCTACTTTTTCTCATATCAGTGATTTTGTTTTTCTTAGTAGTAGGTGCCATCAGTCCTCAAACATAATCTGAAATTCTTAAATCTAAGAAAAATAAACTCCTCAAAAATTTTCCATTTCTCATCAAGAAGGCTTTTTCATGTCTGTTCAGGATTTGGGAATTTGAGGTTTAGAAGAAGAACAAGTGAAAGGATATTTAATTAACTAAGGTGCTTTGCTTAAGCGTTCAATCACATTTTCACTTTTCCACATTCTGCTACATCACAACATATACCTAAATGTATTTTATGTAAATTCAAATGGTTTGTAATATCTTTTATGAATAAAAATCTGAAAAGTGTGGCAGGCATTTATATTAATTTTTCCAAACCACCTTTTGCTTTCTTACAGTTGCAAATGTTTATTAGTTCATATTTGAATAATAACTCAAGCTCAGTCAGATTATTAACAGTATTTTTCATCTACTCCACTTTGTTCAATTTGATTCAGTTAAATTCAAAGTCAAACCAAATTAGAACCTTATAGTGTTATCTTCGGAAACAGATGCTGCCACCACCATGCTTTACCATGCTGTTTTAAAAGTAATGCACAATACTTTTTTTCCTCAAAACTGAAGGAAAAACTCTGCAGCTCCTCCACAGAGGCTGCTTTTTCTTCTCTGGTTCTTGGCTCCCCTTGTCTGGCTTGTCATGGAAGGCAATGTGTCAGCACTTGTGTCAGAGAAAAAAGGTTGTTTGAAAAAAAAAAAAGAGTTAAAGTATCTTTAAAATCGGCGTTAAACACTGGAGAATAATATTAAGCACAAAATAAAGCCTCAGGTTCCATCTTTACAGCACCGTGACCTCCTACAGTGCAGTCTGTACTGCAGGATGGAAAGCTGGGGCAGTGAGTCATGTGACCTTCACAGCCCGTTGTGGTTTTTGCAACAATGAATCATTTCTAAAATTCTCAGCCTTTAGGATGAAGGACAAAATGTCTTTTAAAAAAGGAGAGCAGGTTCAAATGCCTTTGTATTGTCATGTCCTGTAGTAATAATTCACACCAATTCACACCACAAAGAGCTAATCTTAGTTCCTCCCATCTGATTCTGTAGTTTTAAACTATTTCTGCTCGCTTGGTATGGTGCAGCTAAACGAAAGGGAAACATGACATGAAGTTTGAGAAAATCTGTGGCTGTGGAGCTTTTATCAACATACCTCACTTGATTAACTGTCCAGTCCCCCATGAACTGTAAATAATGTCTGTAAATGCAGCTCTCTTCATCTCTTTCACAGACATGTCTGAATGAACTCTGAGTGATTAATGGTTACTTATTAGCATAGATCTTTAACAGACTAATGTAGTCGATAATGTTGTACATCTCATGTCAAATCATAAGATTAACATGTTGTTAAAATACTTCAAAGGGGATGTGAAAGTGACAAATATGTCCCCCCCCCCTCCCCCAAAAAAAATCACTATAAGTTTTTTTCAAGAATTATTTTGAGTCTGCCTCTCAAAAGGTCATCTGTTTATTCCTTTGCAGCTATAAGGTGGGAAACAGACAAACAACACGTGTACATAAAATGCAGAGGCTTTTGCTGAGCAAATAAATGACAGAAAACAATGTAGGAGTTCCTTTATCCTTAACCTGCCTCCCTCCATGTCTCCCTCTTTATATTCCTTTCTCGATTCACAGCAAATTGCTCTGAGACTTATAAAGCTCCTCTAGCAGAGTTATCACCAGGGAACTGGCCCAGGTCTGAGATCTATTCCTCATGTACCTCTAACTTTAAGTGTGATGCCATCTGCTCGGCCAATTAAGTCTCTTGTTCCCCTTAACTTCTACATTTTCATGCTGAAGCTGGCCATTAGCGAATGAAAATAAGGCAGATTGTTTTGGCAGGAAAAGAGAAGGCGTTCTTTGCAGTTGAAGATGTCGGCTTTTTGACGTGGTCAAGCTTTAATGAATGTTAAAATCAGTGCTACTATATGCATTTAATAAGGTTAATATATATACATTGTTCCCTGGGGAATTTCAATGCACAGGCAGCTATTATCAACAGTCTAATTTTCCCAGATCAAAGATAAAATTGGGAACAAACATACTTGCATTAGACCCCACAAATATGTAAAGATTTACAATTGAATAGACGTAAGAGAGAACATTAAGACAAAGTGAAACACCATGTTTCTGAGTGTTAATAGTCTCCTTTGAGAATACATTAGAATTCCATTAGTTCTAGAGGATCCATTGTTTAGTTCATTGTAAATACATACAAAAAGGTGGATATAGTTTATGTGCCTCAATTTGCTGTGGAGCAATATAACATAAGTACACCATTCTCTGAGCTGAAATAAGCTTAGCAAGTAAAAAATGTGGCAGTGATGCACATCAAAAAAGCATTTCTCAAGTTCAGCTGGAAAATTCAAACATCGTCTTCGATGTAAAAAGCATTTTAGTCGAGTTAGCAATTTGAAGCTTTTCTAATTGAAACTTTTTTGTTTATAACTCTTCGTATATTTCTAAAACTGACAGACCTTGTCGATATGTGGCATTTAAGCATTCGGCAGAATTTTAAATAAAAAAAAGTTATGTGGCGTTTTGGCAAAGAAAGTCATTTCCTTATGTCACCGAGTGCAATATAATGTGCAAGATGCAGCTGTGTAAAGCACATTGCAGCTGGACGTCAGAGCAGCTGAGACCTCTCTATGTAGAACCCTGATGAGAACCATTTCCCAATAAATTACTTTCCCTGTCAAGGTTAGAATAATGGAATAATGCATCAAAATGGGATGATCATGGTGCATGACAGAAAATAAATATGCCTGGATTTATCTCCCATCTCTGGTCTCATTGCCACATTCACATCATCTCAAGGATTTAGTAATTCAAATATAAACAAATCAAGCCTTACTTATTGCATATTAAAGAAGCCGAATTAAATATTCAAAATGACTGAAAAAAAAAACATTGGAGACTAAAGCCATGTAGGAAGAAATAATTCAGCAGGCTAAACTGTTCCCCACATTCAATGCCCGCTCATTCTCTCCCTTCACCTCTTCTGATTGCTGTGATGTTCATTTGCACCCCGTAATTAACTCAGCATATCGCCGTCATGATGTGGAAATAAACCACAATTTAGCTCAGAGGGCAATTATAGCATGCGTGTGTGTATGTGGAGCAGTAATGGTAAAACAAATGATATGAAGAGGTTAATAGGAAGAGAATTAAAAGTGAGATTATACACTGATTAGCCTGCATAGAGCCGGTAAAGCCAGATGATGAGTGGAGGAAGTAGATGAGTGTGGATTAGGAAAGAGGCACGTGATAAAAGAGTGAGAGGCACTGAGTAATGAAAACAGGAGGAAATACAAAATGATTCCAGGTGCAAACACGGGACAAGGAATACAATTCTACAGGTAGCTTCTTTAAGCAGCTTTTATAACTCAGATACTGATTTTATATGTCTCAAAGAGTGATTCATATTGCACTGATCTACATCGCTAAGGACTACAAATTACTACAAACCCCGTGCGTTATGGATAAGACGCTATTTGATTTCAGAAAGGTCAAATTTTTGGCATGCATCAAGCATTAGTTCTTAACCCGAATACTGGTTGGGTTAAGAACGGTCCGATAAATTACTAAAAACTGTAAGGATAGCGGGGAAACCGCCATCTTTGTAGGAAAACAACATGATTGAAAAAAAGAATCTCGAACGATTGCCGATCAGTTAAACGTTTTGTAAAATCAAATTGCAAAATTAACAAAAACAACAAACAGAACTCAAAAAGAATCTGGTGTTGCTGCAATAAGTCAAGTCAAGTTTCTTTTGTGTGGCACATTTTAGCAACAAGGCAGTTCATATGTTATCAAAATAACTCAGCACTGGAAACCATTTTGCTGCAAATCATAAAATAAGCACCAAACATTGCACTTTGTCAAATGCCATAAAAAAAAGAACATGAATAATAACATCAAACACATCAATATATTGACCAGCATTCCAGCTAAAGGCAACTCAAAACAAGTGTGTTTTAGCCGTGAATTAAAGGAACTCATTGTTTCAACTACACCTGTGAGTGTGATTAGAGAAAAAGCGTGGTCTGAGGCTGAGCTGTTTTCATTTCCTCCCTCACCACAATAGAGATCTGTTTTTCTTCCTCATGTCCTCATGCAGCATAAGATCAAGTGGATCTATTGCAGAGGCCCTCGGAGGCTGTGCAGAGTTTGAATGTAACACCATGAGCTCAACTGAAGTCTCCATTAACAGTGGCTGAGTACTTAAGCCTATTACTGAGAGTCTGAAACTAACTGACAAATTGATGAAAACAAAACACAAGAAATTGTCAATTACCTTACTTGCAAAAGTGAGTGAAATCACCTTAAGTCTAGTAATTGCATGTCTCTGCTTTGAGCGAACCTTTTGGGAGTTAGTGTGAGTGCAGGAGTAGAAGTATATAGCAAATTATTTTTGGTCTACACATGCAATTGTTGTTTTTCAGTGAAAACAAAGATGCCCTCCTCTTTTCCTTTGGTTTTATTCTGAGAAAAACTATAAAGAGAATGATTAGTTTGCATCAAATGCAATGCATACTATGCACAGCTCAGGCAATAGGGCAGGGCTTGCATCAAAGATCATGATTAAACTTTTAAAGATTTTCTCCAAGCCATTCCTTCATCGCAACACAAATATGAATGAAAAGGAACAAATAAATGGGATGCATAACATTTTTTTAGCTTGGGTAAAATGCTGTATTTCAATCACATTTCTGAATGTATACAAAATCATTGCAATGCTGAGATTTGTAAAAAAATAAAAATAAATAAACCATCTGTCCCATCTCCTTATTCCTAACCAGGATCAATTCCCCTGCGGCGCCACAAACATATGTTATATACACAAGAAAGCTGGAAGTACACTTGCCTGATAGAATGAGCTGCAGTAACTTTAAGTTTTTACTGGCAAAAACTACATTAAGTTCAAGGTTCTCAAAAATGTGAGCTCCACTCAATACCGAGTGTTTTTACTAATTTGTGTGACTAGAAATCCCAACATTTTGCTGGCACAGTTCCTACACCAAGCTTGTTTTTAGTTACTGTTTCGTACAACATCCTGCAGACCTGCTGTGTGAAAGACCTTTGAAAATGTACAAAAGTAACCTTAACTATCAGTATCCTGTACTGAGAAATGTATTGCTGCAGTTCTCTAGCTTTGAGCTCTGGAGAACTTTTCACCTCCAACCTCCTAGCCCGTATGATAGGAAGACAGACGTTTGTTTCTGCCCAGTCTTGACACAGTTGCTTGTTTAAACTTGTTTAATAATTTCTCTAACTGTAAATGTGAGCAAATTTGGGCAAGTAGCTTGTTGTTTTATTTATGTTTCCCAATTATAGACGATTACACAACTGCCTTGCCTAAATGACGCGCTCTCTTTCTTTCTGATGTTGAAGAGTATAAAAAAAAAAAAAGCCTCTGTGTTCAATCGTTCTTAAACTCCAGGGACGCATGGAGTAAGTAATTATTGTTCCTTGACTCTTTTAGTCAAACTTAATTGGCAAAGGGTAAAATACAACAGAGCTTCGGTCACATTTATTTGCTGCCACTAATTGTGACACAAGCAACTGTATGAAAAAAAACCTCTATACGTAATTGTTTCCTCACAGAATGAATGTACTATAAAGAGCATTTTTCCAAAATGTTCAATGTGAGATTGTGCTTTTCGTATTTTGTATTTTTTTTTATCTTTGAAATTAACCAGAGGGACATGTATGTTATTATGTCTCCCTTTCCTCCCTGAAAACACTCTGTCCTCACAACATCGTGTCCAGAGAGCCTGTCGTTGCATTTCTTCACACATTTGTTATAAAGTTTAAATGTTAATATGTTGGTGGACATTAGTAAAGCACAGATTTATGACAAACTAACAAACATTTATTTGACTTTAATCACTATAATGAAAATGAAGTGAATTTAAAAATGAATTTTACAATAACGCAAAAGGAAAGATCAAAGAGAATTATACCTTGTTGTTTACTGTCAGCATTGCAGTTTGGTTGTAGTTTCTTTTTCCTTGCAAAGCAAATTTGAATGCAACTGGCCCCAAAGCAAAGCAGGTTTATTCATCTCGTTTTATGTATGCATCCCCCTTGTTTGTTTGCTATTATTATTGATGGGTGTTCTCTTTTGTATTACCAGAACAAATTTAATTAGAGCTGAAGGAATACAAATCAGAGTTCACCCACCAAATGCTATTTGTTCTCCTAATAAAGGACTTGGAGAGAGGAAGGGAAGTATTACAAATGCATTCAAGGGCTAGAAAGAGAATTGCTTGAGAAAAGTAAAGTCTTTTTACAAATGTAGGTGATTTTACAACTTAGCCCTACAGGCCAAAAGAGATGGAGTGTCAGAAGTATAAAAAAGTCTGTTTTGGTCCATTACAATATCAAAGCTGTAAACAAAAATACATGAAATGTTCGAGTTGAATTTTAAGCATTTCCAGCTGCTGTGATATCACAACATTAAACAAATTCAGTCAAACAAGTTAATTATGTTTATGTTCAACAGATGTTGCAGATATTTTGCACTTTGGTGGTCGTACCTCGTAAGGAAGCCCACTGTGTTCATGCCTGAGTCTTGAGTTTGTTTGGCCACGTTAATGTCCACATTAACATTTGGGAAGGAGATGATGTGGGATGATCTTTAACGGATTGTGCTAAAAAATACTGCATTGTGGTTGAATTAAAACATCCGTTGCAAGAAAAGAGGTGACGTTTATTAGGTTGAGGGAGCAGTTCCTGTTTCACATGAGACTAGGTTGGTTTGAATAGCTATTTTACATCAATAGATGAAATCGTTTCTAAACTTCACAGCCACTTTTAAAGGTCGTCTTAAAACCCATCTATTTTACTTGGCTTTCAACTCCAGCGGGATCTAGTTTTAAATTGTATGTTTTTGTTTTTAAACTGCAAGAATTTTTTTTTTAATTATTATTATTATGTTGTGTTTTAATGTACAGCACTTTGTATCAGCTTTATAAATAAAGTTGGTATGGTATGGTAAACTGCTGCTGAATTTGTATTTACTCAATTTATCTTTGTTTTTAAGAAAAAATTAAATGGAAATGGACAAATGCTTTTCACAGTAATTCATTATGTTAAGCACCAATTCCAAGAAGAATTAAAAGTGTTTGTTTTTTTTAATTACAGATTAGCAAATTGTCTATTCCATTTGTTCTTAAAAACAGTTTGACAAGTATAATGACCTACCTTTTTTTAATGAAGCACTGGCAGCAATTACAAATTAAGAATATCAGTGGCGGAGTTTTAAAAGCAAAAGGTTAATCGTCTGTGACGTCTCAAACTGCTCTGGAGGCTGACCCTTGGATAGGTCACCAGTATTACACTTACAATCACACACATTGAAAAAACTCAGTTATTACCACGGTAGACTTATTTACCCTGATAACATCCTGAAAGGGAAGAACCCTCAACAAATTTCAGCAAATAAATCTTGAATCGATTTCCATTGCAGATGTAATGCAATCAAACCACGAGTTTAGTCAAAACAGGTTTGACTTTGTGATGCATAAAGATATTTTGAGGTAAAGTGACACATTAAAATATATAATTTTTGTACTCCATTTTAGTCCTTACTGAGGATCCAGCAGAAACGTCTGGTTGTCCGTTTGTTGGACAGGTACTCTATATTCCTATAGGTTTCCAATGGAGTAGTGTGAATGTTTTTGAAAGATAAGATGGTCTCAGAAATGATCATGTACCATAATCACAACTTTGTAGTATGACTCACTGTTTTCTGTTATTCTGCATCAACTGGTAACTAAGTAATAAGATATTTGACTTGAAAAAAGTAAAATGGTGGAAGGAATCCGATCATTTTGGGAATACTGGATCAAGTCTCCTAACAAGGTTTAGAAAAACATACCAGCCGTTTCATTAACCTGCTTTTATGTAAGTGCCCTGAACGCCACATTACGGACCAGTTTTATAATGATACTTTCAGTTACTGTTAATTTTTTACATGTTTAGCATATTAGAGACAAATAGCAATGACGATTTGCATTATTCTAATAAGGACAACATTGGATTATACTTCATTTCTAATAAAACACGGTTTTTAAATAATCTTTCCAACTTTTTATAGAAAAGTCACTTTTGTGGCCCTGCAGACACTGCATCAGCCTAGCTGATTGGCTGCTGCGGCCGTGACCTTTTCATGAAAAGACTGAACGAAGCGATCAGTGTCAAGTAAACACAAAGCCATGGGTTGTTTCTAATGCTGGATTATCAGCCAATATTGGATCAGATGTTGGTCAGTAACAGTGAGCAACTCAGTTGCTTTAGGGCACAGGATGAGAGTTCAGGCTGTCTTGGCTCGCAGGCCAAAAATGATAAATACATGCTGGGAGTACAGCATGGTGCCAGAGAACCCTCTCCAGGAAAAATACAAGTAAACAGCATTCATAATACTGTCATCCTGAAACATCCATAAATCTTTTACATTGTATACAGTATTTCAGGTACAGGGGGCATTCATTCTCTGAGATGGAAGCCATCTGCCAAAAACAGTTTGGAATAATTATTATGGTGTTTAATGCTATATTTACTCAGCAAGGTTGGCAGTATCCTTGTTCTAGTTTGTTATAGATTCGCTCATGGGCTTTGGAAGATAATCTTTTGCTTAAGCCAATTTAATCCAAATTTCAGATGTTGGAAAAGATGGCTGCATATTTGACTCTGGAGTATTTTCAGAAGCAAAGTAGACCATAATTAACTCACAGACTGAAGTTATCTAAATGTATGAGCAAAGCAAGCCTTAGTCATAAATGCTCTGCAGCTGTGCTTGAACCTGGCCACTGCATTGTTTACACAGCAGGCAATTTCCTGTTAGCGTCATATCGCAACATCAAATGGTACTTATTGATGAAACTTATTTATATTTTGTTTTTAAAACCTAATCTGAAAATCTAATTGATCTTTAATTCTTTTTATGTGCCAAAGTAGAATGTCCTAAAGTCTTTATTTCTATGTTACAGTCAACTTTCCTCAAATCTATAGTATATTAGCTATTCAACTGCAATAAAAATGTCTAGATTTTGCATGTAGTGTTTACCCACCTCCACTCATCCAGCTTTTCTTGTGAGCGCTCCAAGCACTTCTGAGAAAAATCACCTCATTTATCTTTTGTAAACCTTTCTTATCATCATTTTGAATAAACAGGGACCACACTGTTATTGATTTCCCCCCCAAAAAAGAAAAATCAAACAAAACAGATTTTGCATCCTCAACCTGAGAGATGGTTTCTCATCCATGCTGTACCCACTTCTGGCTCTTTTTGGCATTTTATTCCGTGGATAATACCATTTCCAACTCATTAAGCTAGGCTTTTTTTTTTGATTGAGTTCAAATTAAAGTACGGGATGCACTTTCTTCATCCTCCTTCCACTTTCCATCTGTATGAATCCGACTCCACCTTTTACACAGTCGAGTGTTATGGTGAGCATGACTTTGTCTCTGAAGCACTAATATACAGTCCATCTCCTCCATATGCTCCATGTGGCCCCTGTGTGTGCGCTCAGAATTGCTTTTATTCCTGCAAATGCAAGCAGAGGTGATATTTATTTTTCCATATTTAATCTTGTTTCAGTGGAAGCTTCAATTCACACGTTATAAACTGAGTATGAATGAAAAGGAGTCAGTTTATCTTAAGGTTTTGCTATTCATTTTTACATTTTCCTCAACTGTTACTTGTTCCTTTATGTTAACAACATGAGAACAAGCTTCTGTTTTTTGATATATTGCAGAAAATAATGTAAAAAGCATGGTATTTCTGAAAATCGAATGTGTGTTTACAATATCAATTGAATCCATTGTATTATCGGTCTTTGATCATCACTAGACAAGCAGCACTACACATACAGGAGCTAACGCTAATTAGTGGATGCTGAATATATCATAAAGATGTGACAGCTGCCGTGGTGAGTCTTCAAAAGTTTGATGTTTTCTGCAAGCAATTTTGATGATAAGTGCATCTCTGCATTAGGGTCCATATGGATAATTTCAATTTCAATCCCACAGAAAAGGTAGAAATGTTAGTATAAATGTGTTCAAATCCTTCTCTTTCAATTGACTTCAGCAATTTTTGCTTACAATGTAAATAATTTGCTGATTTCCCTGAAACCTTTCAGTAACCTGAAATAAAAGATAACACATCCACTTTGGTGGCAGTAATAGCTGTTATCTAGCAATGAGCACCCTAAGAAAGCAAACATACTTAACGCAACATTCTATATCTGGTCCACTACAGAGTTTATACTGTACTGATTATGCCTGTGGGTGATGGAGGCAGCCTGTTTATGCAGAGAGTGTGCAAACAGAGGAGCAGATAAGCAGGCATTTCAGTGAAAGTGGAAATGAGACTAATTGGCCTGCAATAAAACCTTTGGCTAATTACTCACAGCTTGTCTGAAGCAGAAATCACGATACTCAAATAATCTACACAAGGTCAGTGATAATCTGTGGCAACTTTTCTGCTGCTACACACCTACTGTGTGTTTAGAGTTAGTTGGAAAAGCTAGAAATAATCTGATTGCAATTGATAACCAGCGATAAAAGTTTTAAAGGGACAATTTAGATTTCTTAAGGAAGCTGCAGCATCTGCTGTGGATTACTCTGGGTTTCAATTTCAAAATTCCATATAAATTTATATAAGCACCTTTTTCTAAATTATAACACCAATTATGTTCCCATCAGATGGTTGTTTGCTCACAGGTTGATGATTAGCAATAATCCATCATGATACCCTTCCGCCTATGAAGCATGCACTGCAAAACAGAACTTGTTAAGTATATCTCCTAACTGTTGCTTTGCTGCACTGCTGTGTTTCTGCCATGTCTATCTCACCACCATATCCTAATATTTTCTATTCTTCTTTCTTCCCTTTATTTTACCAGGTAAAACCCCAAATAGCAAAACAGTTTAAAAGCAATAACATTGGTTAATAGAGTCACGTTGCTTGTCTATGAGAGCCTCTTGTCATAATTCCAATGAAATAAGACATTGAGTTCAGACTGGAGCCAATTCCGTAACACTGAACGCTCGATTCTCTCGCTCTGTTTGAACACGTGGAACATGCAAAAGAAAAATCTTGCTGGAGCGTGAATAATGTGCGGTAATTGATCATTGTAAAAGATAATTTAAGTAAGCTGGAGCAAAGCCAAGTAGTTTCATAAATCATTATCATCAGGTGATTGTGTCTCCGTATGCTTGAAGGAGACCATTCAGCTTTTGGATACAACTCCCAATGATGTGTAGGATGTCTGCTGCCAGTTAGAAACCTCAAAGTGCAATCATAGGAAGCATTCAAGGATCGAAGACATTTGGTCAAAGCATTCATATATAAAACATCTCCTTAATTCAGGAGTAGTGACAAGGTAGCTGATACCAATATTCTTCAAGCTTTGAGAGAAAAACAGGATCCATTCCTGATAATAAAACCCAATCTTCATTCTAGGTGTCTTGGTGCCATGTTCACCGATGAGTCTCTGGGATTTAATGACATGTTTGTTGTAAAGAGAGTAAGTGAGAATACAAGGTGCCAAAAAGCCCCCAGCATTTCAAGTGGGGCAAATTTTATTCAGCTGGTGTCTCTGAACTTTTCAAATAAGCTTAGTCAATCTGATAAAACTTTGCTTCCACCTTGGCTCGGAGAGAAGCTCAGCTGAGACACTGCTGGGGCTTCAGCTAATAATTTGGACAGGTACGGCCTGGGATTTGTACGGCCCTCCGTCACACTAATCTCTACTTTGGGGCTTTCTGGAAGCGCGAGGCCTTCCATATTAAAGTGGCTGCACATTATTATGTTACAGTGGAATATTACAAAGTAATTAGAACAGTAATAATATTCAATCTTTGCAGTAATGAACACTTTTACATTTATTTAATGGCTTTGTTTTTCATGTGCATTTCTGGCTTAATATTCCTACGTAAGTTTGGGAAATTTTAGAGCTTTCTGCATCTCTTCTACTTGGAATATTTACAGCAAAAGAGATATAGGTTTGTTGAGGAATGCAATATCTATTTACAACTACATAGTTTTTTTTTATTACAAGCAGCTCTGTCATTGCAAACAAATTTTATTGAGAGAGAAAACATATATATTTTTAAGGTGAGACTTTTAGAAGCTTTGTTTTTGCTGCATGTCCAATTGGAAATATTTGGAAACGATGACAAAGCAGCTTCTTTTCAGAATGACAACTCAAGCTTTAGCTAGTATCCACAATAGCAGTAGAGCTATAAATGATGTCAATCAGTGCTTTCCATAGACCCTCTAGCAGGCTGAGGTCAGGGAGTTCCTCGCAGGTCGGTCAGGTTCCTTCAAACCAGACTCACTCATCCAAACCGGAGAAATCCGTATCTGTCTGTGCCTTTGTGATTTACATCACTACATCTGATGGTTTATATTACACTTACTACTGCAACTGCTAATCTACAGGTCACAGGATGCGTGGACGGTTGTAGATACTGACCATGCAGAAAAGTTGCGACTTCGGGGCACTCTGCCTGTCAGCGCGAGCTGATCCTGCTGAGCTGTCTTGTCCCCCACTAAGAGTAGCACTTCATAGTGTTTAATCAAAGACATTTTTAAAGGTTTCATTGGCTCTAGTGGCCTTTATTTGAACGTGTTCATACAGGAAAGTGAGAGGGGGAAGACATGCTGCAAATGTCACCAGGAACTCTAACCTGTGACGGTCGTGTTGAGGACTAAGGCCTCTATACCTGGGATGAGCTTTGCCCTGCGGCACCACAACACCCTTAGTCAAAGACATTTCACGGCACTCTTTGGAAATAACCATTCTTTCACAAATATTTGTAGAAGAAGTTTAACTGCTGGATCATCTGCATCTTTGGCCATGACCCTGATCATCTGAGGTCAGTGATTTGTTGGGGTGTCCGAATGCTTTTGGAAATACATGTCATAAAAGACTGGATGCAAGCAGTTTAACATTTTACCTCCTGATTTTTACTTCTGACAACACATTTAAAGAAGAGCAGAATCAGAAGAATTATGCAACCAGCACAATTGTCAGAATGTAGACACCTTCTGTCCCCTATACTGAGTGTCTACATGAGCACATAAGATATCTTATGGTTGAATACAACACAAACTGAATATTCTCCTCAACCATGACAGAATGTGTCTTAGTCCTTAAAGAGGAATGCACACAGTGAGGCCTTTATTTTAAATTTAACTTTGGTTTGTTTGTTTTTCTCTCTCTCAGGGAACACAGCTCATGGAGATGAGCAGAAGTTGATTTGTGCAAAGCAGGTACAGAACAGACCACAACATGTGAATGTTAAGTCTCCAATTGTGCATGTTCTGAACATTTTCTTCCTTTTTGTGTTTTAAAAATTAATATGTATTGTACCTTGGCATCACATTGTTGATTTGGTTTGGGGTTTGTGACTTCCCTTATTAAAGTTTTGAAACCAAACACGTGTGTTAGTGTGAGCCAGAGACATTTTCTTTAAAGCATATACAGTATAGTTTAGGGGAAAGATAAACCTAACTTTTATTTCTTAGATGCCACCACTTTCATTAAAGTACAACTAAAGAATAACCAACATTTTAGACACATAAAATACTTTGAATACTCATAATATAATTAGTATGGCAATTTTGTTCTTTCTTTTGTCTTTACCTATGTTTTATATCTGCTATTTTTTGCTCCCACTTCTCTCTGTCTTCTTCAGGCTACAGTCTTAGAAACAGCTGCAGGATGCAAGAAGAACTTATTCTTAGAAGCAAGACCATTCAGGACAGACTGCTTTGCTCTGAGTTCCTGGAATACATTTGCTGACATTCAGCGATTCTGTGCAATAATGGTACATAGCCGATAGGCCTAAAAATACATATTTCCAAATTTAAGATCAGTATACTTAGTATCTAGGACACCAATTGCAAGACCATCCTTGTTGCACTTTTGCCTTAATGTCTAACTATAGTCCAACTCAACAGTTGCTCAATGAAAGCCTGCTGTCTCTTGGCGTTCTCTAAGGCGTCTCTAAGAATTTGCTCTGCTATACAAACATTGAACTGCTAGCTGTATCAAGCACTTAGCATTGGATTGCTAGCTGTACCAAGCACTTAGCATTGGATTGCTAGCTGTACCAAGCACTTAGCATTGGATTGCTAGCTGTACCAAGCACTTAGCATTGGGTTGCTAGCTGTACCAAGAACTTAGCATTGGATTGCTAGCTGTACCAAGCACTTAGCGTTGGATTGCTAGCTGTACCAAGCACTTAGCATTGAATTGCTAGCTGTACCAAGCGCTTAGCATTGGGTTGCTAGCTGTACCAAGAACTTAGCATTGGATTGCTAGCTGTACCAAGCACTTAGCGTTGGATTGCTAGCTGTACCAAGCACTTAGCATTGAATTGCTAGCTGTACCAAGCGCTTAGCATTGGGTTGCTAGCTGTACCAAGCACTTAGCGTTGGATTGCTAGCTGTACCAAGCAGTTAGCATTGGATTGCTAGCTGTGCCAAGCACTTAGTATTGGATTGCTAGCTGTGCCAAGCACTTAGTATTGGGTTGCTAGCTGTACCAAGCACTTAGCGTTGGATTGCTAGCTGTACCAAGCACTTAGCATTGGATTGCTAGCTGTACCAAGCATTTAGCATTGGATTGCTAGCTGTATCATAGGAGTACCACAACTGCTTATGTCCCACCCTTGGCTAATGCTGCAACAGCTTTCGATGTTTACTCTACACCAGCAGACTCCAAAGACAGCACTAATAAGGCCTCTTTCTAATCTTTGGTGACTTTAATAATTTCTTTCTTTACTCCACTCTTCCCACTTTCACCCATTATAACACGTTCTAACACCAAAGATAACAAAACGTTGGATCTAGTAACACCAACACGACGGGGACATGCAGCTCATCGGCTCTGCCTCTCCTCGGGGACTCAGTTCACAACCTGGTTCATCTCCAGCCTACCCCTCGTAGACAGAGACCCAGCTGTGACACACACACCGTCTGAGGAGTCTGAGGAAGCTCTAATAGATAGTTGCAGCTCTACTCTGTGGAAAAAGCTCTCTGTCATCATGGGGAGAATATTGACAGCATTACTGATTGCATCATGGGCTGCATTAACTTTTGTGTGGACAACACTGTATGTTGAAGTAGTGGCTAATCTACTTGTCTAAGAGGAAGAAGTTAAATAAACTAATCAGGAAGGCCAGTTCTGTGCTAGGATGCCGCCTCTACCCAGAGCAGGTGGTGGGATCTAGAACGACTTTGGCTAAAATGACGTTAATGATGGACAACGTCTCCTACCTCATGTATGAAACTGTTGCTGAACTGGACTGTCATTTCCTGTATGTTCCTGTGTGTTGTCGTCTCAGTAGCTATTATTTGGAAATCCTAGAATTTTTCAGAACAATTTTCAGATACTCGTTGCCACTGCTTTTCATTTAGACAATAAGACATGCAGAACGTGTCAGCCTTGAAAAATCGAATAGAAAGGATTTAGGCTGCCTGTTGTGATGTGAACTTGAATGAAAGCAATGATCTCAAAAGGCAAAGAAAAAAAAAACATTTTAGGATCAGATCACCCAGCACAGCAGTTTGCTGTTGTGTGTGTGGTGCTTTTATTACCATTTGACACAAGACTGTTGCATTTTCAGTCTTAAAGAAAAAAGGGCAAGATCAGAGGAGGCTGGGAAGATCATGTGGTAATAACACAATGTGTGAAACTAATCTATCTTTTACGGGAATAAACAAGCATAGAGCTTGCTGCAGGCAAAGAATCAGATTATGACAAACCTAATTACTGTGGAATGTCACATTGTGAGCATGTTGCCAAGTGAAATGTAAAAACACCAGACATAGAATTTTATTCAAATGTCAATAGAAGTAGAAAAAGAAAATCTGTTAAAAGAATTCAAAACATGACTTGTGTACATAGAAAATAAAAAGGTATGTGTAACTAAAAGGTTTCGTAGCCTTTCAGAATAAAATTACCTCTGCGGAGACTGCTAATGACCCTGAAATTAGTCATGAAGAAATCAGATCATGAAAAAAAAAAACACTAGAGGATATTACGTTATGTTAATTTTTTGCAGCGTGTCTCATTTAAATGTAAGTGTATCAGTATAGGAGAAGTGGAATA
The DNA here is from genome assembly GCF_904066995.2 of Poecilia reticulata. Taxonomy (NCBI): domain Eukaryota; kingdom Metazoa; phylum Chordata; class Actinopteri; order Cyprinodontiformes; family Poeciliidae; genus Poecilia; species Poecilia reticulata. The sequence continues at coordinate 25,129,366 of NC_088832.1, read as the reverse complement.
GCTGAATATCATTAAAGTGATGAGTACAGTCTATTAAAATAAGACGTCCCAATCATTTAGATGCTTTTTCATATGTTGAAAAAAACAAATAAAAAACAATTAAATTAATGGCAACATTTTTCTCAGTTTAAGTCCAATGGGAACATTCACATCAGGAGTCAGCCCATGTAATCCACATCCAAAAATAATTAAAATTATTACACAAAAACACTAATGGCTAAATAAAATAAGCAATGAGTATTGAACACATGAAGAAAATGGTGTGCAAAACTGTACAGAAAGCCAAAACTTTCCTGCTGCTATGAGGCAACAATATCTCCAGCTTAACATTGACCAAGGGCCTTTAAAGTTTCCTTTCACAATCAAGTCTTACTGTTGCAAAATATACGAATGAAAATGGTCTCAGCTGCATTTGTCAACTTCTAAATGTTCCAGTGAACAACATTTGAACCATAATCCACAAATTATGAAAATAACAATTTCATAATCAGCCATCAACAGCTCGGTGCCTCTCGTAAGATTTCTGTTTGGTTTTCAAGAGCAACACCAAAACCTCACCAAACGCTTAAGAAATGCCTGGAAATAGCAGGTACAGTTTTCCCCATGAAAACAATAAGTACTGCACTCAGCCACAATGGCCTCTATGCCACAAACTGCACTGGGAGAACGATCAGGTCAAAGCTGTGTTCTCAGGATAACTTAGCACACAACAGAGAAAACATCTCCACAAAAACATCATGCCAAAAGAGTAAAGTGTTTGTTCCGTATTTTACTCACTGTACAGCCCTTCTAGAAGTGGAAGGCCCTAGCACACTCCAGGAGGATCTAAAAAGTGTTAAAAGGGAACAAACTGTCTAGGTTCTAGTTCTTGACCTGCTGTCTGAACGGACAGATGGGTGATGAAGGATTTATAGATAAAGGATTTACCATTTTCATTTTAACACTGACGGCAAAAATGACAAGGACAAGTTCTTGGTTGACATTTATTCAAACCTTTTTGTCATCTTGTAAATATATTGTCATGTTAAATACTTATGTATTTGACAGAAATATACAATGTGCAGCATTATTTGTTCCCATCTGTCTCATTTTGCTCAGAAAATGCTCCTTTTAAATGCTTACTTTAAAAATTACATTGTCAAAAGTGTTTGTGAAAACCTTTCTGGATGTATTGTTATAGAAACAAACACTTTCCTTAAACTCAACGTGAAGACGGTTCTTTTCACAGTAGGTTGAAACAGTCTCTTGAGTCATTAAGGAAAATAATGCAGTATATAGGATTTTAAGGCGTATCGCTTTGAAGCTCCTTGTTTCCTCCCATTAAACTTTTTTGCACAAATCAAAGTGGGCCATGCAGGCATGTATGCAGTTGTGTTTTTACAGTGTTTTTAACTGCTGCTTCTGCTCGACTCAGTGAAACGCAAGCTTAAAATGGAACAGCTGTAGTTAATGTGCACAGCCTGTACCGTTATTAAAGCTTAGGCTACAACTGGTCAACTGCAGAAAAACCTGGAGGGCCTTTTAGGAGTGATACGTATAAAAGTATGTACAAAGGCTAACAGTGGACAAAGGAGCTGTGCAGAAGTCTTAAGCAAGAAAATGCTTCACTAACATGCTAGGTTTCCTTAAATTATGGAAAAGGACAATTGTACGTTAAATGTTAAAAATATATGGCAATTGCATCTGAGCAACCTACATTTTCTTTGGCCAAGAGAAATACTGTCACCACACAGTTATTGGTGAAATGAAAGTAACTAGAGAAAACAAAAATTATGAATGCATCCATCCCAGGTTGTCATGTACATAAAAATGTACAAAGGTTGATTCAGATGTTACTATAAAAGGAAAGTGCTGGATTAACTTCAACTTACTTCACCTTCACCACTTGACAATTTGGTGCATAGTGGCACTTTACTTGTAAATGGCTGCACATGCAAGTTTGTGTTAATGAATTAATCAGCATATTGCTAAAAATATGTGTAAAAGACAGGTAACTAATGCAAACAATCTGGTTCTTTTATTTAATAAAAATCTGTCTTAAACTCTCAGAGCCTGCGAGGAAATGAAAGAATAAACAGCTCATTGTCATTTCTAGGTTTTACAGTAAAATTTCAGTCACTCTTCAGTTTCCTGTCTTTAGATTTATCACTTCATTTAACAACACATTTGATCCCACCTAGTTTAGTAACTAGACAATTCCTTAGAAGATTACACAAATCATAAAGTTTGTTTCTGGAAGCAATAAAATATAATTTTGGTTTTCATACGAAAATAGACCAAAGTGAAATTTCATGTTCTTCAGTATGTGAAAAAAATGAGTTATGCTTTTTATGCTGTAACGTTTGAGTGCAAAGGGACAAAGGTTTGTTTTACGTTAATGAAAAAATGAGTGTCACTTAATAAATACGTGAAAATTTTAGCATGTCACTTTATTACGGAACATATATGGAACCCTCCTGTTGCCCAAAATACAGTTCTGCTACAGGCTTAATTACATTCTTATGAACTATTACTTAAGTTCTAAGCAACTACTGAAAAATGTCTAATTTGAAAAGATGAAAATGTAAGTATCCATAAAAATATCATTAATGACTTGTCTGTTTAAACAGGAATGAAACCACTGTACTACTTCATGTCTTACGGTATTGGATTGTGATGGGATAAAAAAATGAAATTATTTCCCCTATCGGATTAAATGTCCCCTTCCAACAATGTTCTCCCAAAGGACCATTTTTAGAAGATGTCTCTCTTTTAAACTCAAGTTTTAAGTTGTCACAAAATTAATAAAAAAAATGTGTTTCCTATTGAGTAAACCAAAATAAAAGCTCATATGTGGCACTAATACCATTAATAATTTCAAAAAGCATCATGCTCGCATTCAGAAACTGCGAGCATAAACTTTCACCACTCACTACTTCTACCTAAGCAGTAAGAGGAATGGCTGGACAGTTAACATGAGGAGATGTCATGCATATGAATGCCTTATATGCCATCAACATACTTGCAGCTAAGTATAAAGTATTCACATATGCAATGTGTACTCATCAGTGTGGAATACTGCTTATGAGCAACTTAACCTGGAATTAATCCCCCAAGTAAACAACTGTTTAAAAGTTACTACAAAACAAGAGGTATTTTCTAAGACGGATGTAGTCAGATAAGATAATGCACAAATCATTTCTTTTCCCAGAAACCTGTGAAAACTTAAATTTGTGTGAATGTTGACACTGTGGGATCTTACAGATGTGTTCTTATGTGCTCAAACAAGCATAAATGGGTGAGTCGATATTTAACAGACACATGGCGCCTGTGTGCTACTTATCCTTCAACAAAAACAACAACGTAGCTTCGTAAAACTCAAATAAAAAAAATAATGAAGACAAAAAAAAAAAATGTAATGATCAACTCAATGTTAACATGACACAGGTAAGAAGTGAGTACAGGCATGAACAGACAGCTTCACATGCAATATACATGGCAATGAAGGTGATCAGCATACAGAAACACATTAAAAATAAGTTTAACAGCTGACAGTTATTTTAGGTAAAGCATGGTAGCAAACCACAACTGCATTCAATTTAAGTAACATTAAATAAAAGATGGATTACGCCTCCATTAAGTGGTTCATCTGCACATTGAGGTTGATATATGACGCTCAGATTGCTTAAATTTAACAATCATGTAAATGGAATTATGAAATCTGATTAATCTAAAGACACAACTACTGGACTAAAGCAATCCACACACACCACCTGGTAGACACAGAAATCCTGCTGTGAAATATCCATACATAGCATCAAATGTTAAAAAGAAATCAGGGAAAAGGGTTTTCTTAATATTTTTCAACACTTTAATTTTCTTTATATAAGGAATTTTGTTTCTATTTAGTAATTTAAACATTTGTTCTTTTTTTTTTTTACAAAAACAAGTGCATCAATATAGTCGTTAAAATCTTGTCAACCATTCTTTTTATTTTTTTTTGCTTTATTCAAGAAGCGGTCTTTCTGCAGGGTTTACGGTGAAGGCAACAAGGATAGATGGGTGTGTGTTTGTGCGATGTATGTTTAGAGGCGTGTGTCTTTTAGTGTTAGTGCAAAAGAAAAGGTTGTGGTTTCTATCCAGATGGCTTGAGTCATGTGTGTATTCCCCCTGCGTGCTCAGATCAGGTTCAGGACCATAAATCATCCTCTCTACATCGTATAGATATGAATATAATAATACTTTATTACTCATTGTCGTTGATCCTTAATATGGCGAAACAAAAAACCCTCCAAAATATCAAAAACATTGAAAAGATTTGACTGCAACATCACATAGGAAGTGAAATAAAACTCAAAGGTACAACAGAGTAGTATAAACATTGTGCTTCTTTAATTTTACTTACTACAGTCCTCCATTGTCCTTGTAGTCTTTTAGTTTAAATTTTGTTATATTTAATATATAGATATATATATATATATACTGTATGTATATAGAGAGATAAATGTACACGTATAATCCGCACTGAGGTTTGTCTTTTGTGGCAAGCAGAGAGGCTACTGGGGGCGTCCAGCTTTCATCATCCTCTTTATATGCGTCCTTTTTCCACAAACAATTATTTTTGCTTTATTCATTCATGTGGTTCTTCATCTCTTTGTCAGTAGTTTCCAACTACCCCAAAGAACGATGCAAAAAAGATGGCAGTCTTTGTAAAAAAAAAAAAAAAAATCCCTTTTTTTAATCCTCTCCTGCTTCTTTTCTCACTTTTCTTTTTGGAATCCCTGTTTTTCGTTTTATTCCCTCAGGTTCTTTGTCATCTTTGGTAGCGTGTCCGACACTTTGCTGTGTCTGGAAATAGGGTGCCAGGAGTGTGGGATGCGGTGGTTGGAGGGGAGGGTGGATGGTTACAAACATTATGCACATGGACAAACAAGGCTGATGAAGCACAGAGAAAGGCAAGAAAGAGACACTAATATGAATAAGGTGTTCCTATCATAGTGTTTGAGGTGAAAGGTTTACTCTTCTACAAGTATGTCAACCCTTAATACCGATTGTGAGTCAGATGATTATGCTCTGGGCATAAATGCTGCAACAGTCAAAGAAAGAGGACAGAAAGTTGACAAACTGATAGATCTTTGTGACGTAGGAATGGAACCGATATAAGGCAGGAGGAATATGACAGCGAGCGAGGAGGAGCGACGACACATGTACAAGAGAGGAGGAGGAGGAGGAGGAGGAGGAGGAGAAAGGGGAAATTTAAAAAGCGCGAGTCAGGGCAGTGTCTGTTAGTACAGACAAGTGGTGGTGCTGTGGGAAGTGCTCATCATCTGTAGAGGAGTGAGAGGGAGCAGGAGAGGCCAAAGGTCAGCCACCTGGCCAGTGGGAGTGACCGTGATCCTCCAATGAGAACTACGGGAAGAAGGCAAACAGAAAAAGTCTCATCAGTTTATGCAGAGAGGCAGTGCATTTACACTTGACTTTTGAACAGTTTAAATGATTTTTGTGAATCAAAACACTATGAGGTGTGTTCACAAAGTCAATTGGAGGTGCTACATTTGGCCAAATTTTAGTTTATTGATGATTAAAATTCTCAAATTAGAGGCATAACTGCTCTTAAAACAACTTCACCGAGCACATCATGTCTCTGCACAGTTTGCTGACATTTAAAGAAAGTACAACATATGAATTTAGTTTGAAAAACCAGTGATAGAGGTATGCATGTATGTGTGTACAATGCGGGTATGCACACTTTTTGATTTTCAAAAATAGTGTGTGTGGCTTATATTCAGGTGTGCTCAATAGTTCGCAAATTATGACACAACATATAAACGTTAATTACAGAACACAGTAAAAGGTATAGAAATGCATAGAAAATAAACTAACTTTGTTACAACAATCCATGTGAGTTGTGGAACAGAGGCAATAAAGAATCTGTCATTCTCCTTATTTTCAAAGTTCAGAGCAATGCCTCATCAGATCAATAATTGGATTAATGAAAGTAACAAAAACAACAAGAAACAGAAGCATTGGTATCTCACAAAATGGTTTATTTCATTACTACTTCTGTGTTTTGTAGCTGATGCAAACGTAGGTGCAAACTGCTTCCATCTCCTGAACTGTTTGCTCCTGCATGTATTTAGTGCAATTTGTTTTGTAAATCCAGGGCAAAATAAAAGCAAATAGTTGGTTGGTCAAAAGCAGGAGGCTGCAATTCCTCATGAATTCCCCCGACGGGGTTTTATTGGTGAGTTTAAGACTGATGTGCTTAAACGGACTAACATTTCCTTATCAGTTCTGCAGCGATGATGATGATGATGATGATGGATGATGTCATAAAATGTAAATAGAGTGTTTCTTGGATGAGCAAAGTGAGCTGAAATGAAAAAAGAGAAGAGTAAACAACAAATTCCAGACTCATTAAAGTTAGTCCATGGCTCTAATCTCGTTTTTAGACATGTTTTTAGATAAACATGTTTTTAGATAAACTCAACCGTCAGCTGGACATTCAGGATCAACTGAAGTTTATTTTACAATGTTAAAATCTTATTTTCCTTTCTAAGTTATTTACTACACTCTTACCAGCCATCATCTCTCCTACTACACAAACAGTATAGACTAGTGCTTCATAAAGAAATTAAAATTGTTACCTACTTCAACAAAGTTCTATGAATAAAAGAGGGTGTCGTGTATTCCAAAATCAATACGATTTCATAAGAACTGTCCATCCCTCAGGCACAAAATCAATATCTATAATAAAGCTTAGATCAATAAACAGTGCACTCCACATTCTTGTAGCACAGAAGATGGACAATAAATTGAAATAGAATCTGGTGTTCTTGTTAGAATTTTTATTTTGACCAATTAGTCTTGTAGTGTTTTTTTTTTTTTTGTTAGTGTAGAAATCTGTTGAATGTTTTGTGGTCTTTTGGTTTTAACTTTCTATAAAATCACATATTCTCTTACTGTTGGTCTATTTTGTCTAGAAATCTATTCTGAGCAACTCCATAACCAGGTGTGAGTTTCTCATCACTACCTTTAAATTAGCAGTTTTTGTTCCCCTCTTATCATATCCATAATTCTGATGGACATTGAAATATTTGGTTTGTCTTCAAGTCTTCGTTTGGAATTTTAACGCACATTTTTTAAAATGCCTCATTACGTTTCTGTTTGACTTTGTAAGTCCAACTGAAATGTTCAATTGTATATTATTTATACCATTGTGCTGGAATATTGTGGTTTGCATATACAGGCATTTAGTTTTATATACAATTGTTACGACTGGCTCAATGTCATAACAAAACGGGAGACCATGCAGGGGTTAAAGTGTAGAAAAATGAATATTTATTAACAAAAACAACAATGGATTGTGGATATCAGTGGTGTAATGCAAATGCTTGGATGTGTTGTATGAGTGCATATGGAAGTGTTGAAGTGCCAAAACAAAGACAAACGCAAATGTGCAAAAAGGAGGGGAGCTGAGGCCTGGCAACAAAACACCACAAGCGTCAAGTGGCAGAGTGGACGCTGAAGGCGACCCAGAAGATGGAGACAGCCAGGTTTAAGTACTCTGCGTTCCCAATCAACCTGATCAGCAGCACCTGTAAAGGGGAGGAGCACAAGGACAGACAAAAGCAACACCTGCAGCCCAGCCCTTAAGGCCCAGGGCCGTAACACCCCCACCCTTAAGAAAAGGGCCCCAAAGGGGAACCTTTAAAAATTCAAAACAAAAATGAATTTAAAAATGTTTGAGCTGGTAGTACATTACCCAAGAGGTGTTCATGATGACCACCGTCACATCAGCCTTCATGTCTCACTGGTTAGGAAGAGTAGCACAGAATGGTCGAGCAGCCAACAGGACATGTTCTGTTTCAAAACGTTCAAGGTACCTTACGAGGAAAGAACCCACTTACGAACACAGACCTGACACACAAGTGACCTACCACAGGTTCACAGCCAAATCAAAATGGATTCACCCAGTTACCACTCGCTAAAGCAATAACCAGTAAACCAACCAGATCTGAACTGGTGATACCCAACACAAAAGGTCACAGCAACAAGTGGTCCACTACCACAAAGCGTTGCTCCACAAGTCAGGTAACCAAGCAAGTGACAAATTATGGAGAGCGACACCCACAACACGATGACCCTTAGCATGGTCCAGCACCATACTCAAAGTTACTGCCGTCTCACAGCCAGCAACACCAAAAGGGCATCAACCAAAAGGGAGCCGACATCTCCACAAAACCAAACAGTCACATCATTGCTTCACAAATTTTTCCCTGGATTCTCATCACATGACCAACAAAACACAGAGAGCCACACGCATAACAAACCCAGCATGGTCCAGCACCATACTCTCATGGGATTCAAACAAAACGTGGGCCAACTCCTCCACCAGAACGGTCATTTCACAGGCACAACCTGGCTCAAAGCACACTTTCCTTCCACTGAACTTGAAACGCAAGTCTGTTTGCTGCCCACCGGACAAACCAGTAACGCTCGCCATTAAGGACGGAGACGAGTTTAGACAAGGCTTAAGCACACACCAATCTCAAATTTAAAATTTCTAGACGTGCCGATCACATACGTGACACTCAAGTGATCATCATAATGCTCTGCCATCATTATAATTGTTCTTCACACTTTAACCATTAAAAGCCTAAACCTGATCCATGGTTTATAAACAGACAAGCGACAACATGCACAATAAAAGCGACCACCCGCAGCGTGTCCCCGCTAACTGCCTAGCGAAGAAGCTTACAAACTCAACCCTAGTCTTCGTGAGGCGTGGCGATGGGTTCTTATGCATTTAAAAACCAGTGGTACAAGAAAGGCGACCAGCAGGCTGTCACCCCCTCGAAACCACGGAATGCTCCCGAGCCGATGAAGGGAAAGGGGAAGAGGGAAGCTCCACCCGCCGTACCTCCACACTAATAAAGAACGCGGTGAAACCCCTGTTGGGAAACGCCGCTAAAGCCTACAAGGGGACACCTGCTCAAAACGTTTTAGTAGCGCACATTTAAAAACTTGCCACTTCCCTATCGCTAAACTCAAATCCATGGAACAAACATCCTGCTCCAACAAAAATGCACCGCACTTCATCCAAACCACCTGCATATCCCCCAAGAGCGCACAAGTCCAAATAAGGACAATTGCGTCACGGGCTTCCCCCGTCACCAATTAAACGCATGGAAATGAGCGTCCAGAGCGAAACGCTAACAAGCAGTTGACCAATGCGAAACAAGCGCTCACAAAGAAGAACGTAATTCAGTTAACACAGCAAGAACAAAAGCCAAACTTACCGAACCGAACATAACCGACAGAACCGTTTGACGAGCCCCCAATGACAGTTTTTTTTGTCAAACCAATACTTTAATTTATTTTCATTTCTGAGGGGATCATCTCTAAAAGCTTCAGAAAATTCTCCCTGCTTGTATCATCAGCAAATAGTATGGATTTTACCATGTTCAACACTATATGTGTAGTTTAAATATATCACAAACAATTGATATTACTGACACATGATCTGCTTACAAAGTCATTTTGAGTCAGTGAAGCTGTTTGGATTTCAAAAATTTCTGGTTGTAAGGGTTTCTCACCCCTTCGTAAGACTGTAGACTAAAGTCTTATGTGTTACTGGAAATGTCAATTCTGATAAAAAGTCACTTAGAGAGATTTATTTAAATTGTATATGTTTTTGTAAAGGTACCGTTTTCTTTTCCCGTCTCCTTTGCTCCGTGAACAACATAAGCCAGGTGGAGCTCTGTGATTTGTGCAGCTGGAGTTGCACTAAATAAGTCAGAGGCAATCATCTTTCATTTAGCACAAGAGTCCCTTGTGTATGCACTCTGTTAACCTGATATAAATGTGAGCATTGTTAAATGTAGGCTGCTTATCTATAGTGGTAATAAATGGAAAAACTTTTGGTCTTGTTTTGTCCTGATGTCATTTTTACACAGCGTGTGGTGTGTGACTATTTGGGTCAGGATGAAGTTCAAAATGCCGATCACTTGTTGGCCTGGGAAATCATAACTCATGCCATGATAACCGGACTATTCAAAATTTTTTCAGCCACAAAGCTAAAGATTGTGCTTAATGTTGAAAGTAACGTTAGCCCAGCAGAACACTTTCAGACTATCCTTCCAAAAAATACAACTAAAATCTGCAGGTGAATCTTTTTAGATGTGGGATTTTGTGCGGTTTGTGCGTGAGACACAGCTTGGTTTTCCATGATGGGGGATACGACTGAGCTTGGTTCCTCTCCCACAAAAGGGGGAGGCAGAGTGGGGCCGGTCTCTGTGGGGAAAACAAAGTCCCAGTGGGAAAACAACACCTGTACTTAAGCCTATTTAGGAACTTTGGACACAAGAAACAAGGTCAGAACTCGTGCTTTTAAGGCTCAATACATGAGATGCAACTTGCATTCATCACGTTATTTTATCTTCTTTTAATTGTGCTTCCCTTCTACTTCATTATGTGCTGAAAACTCATTATGTGCTACTTATTTTACCTTGCAGAACCAATGGAGGTAACATTGCAAGAGACATACTTATGTCTCTTGCAATGGCAAAGACCTTCGTGTCGCCCGCCTGATAATTACCCATCTGTCTGTGCCATGCGAGTCTCAAAGAACCCGTAGGACACAATCGCACATGCACACTCTTTGAGCTCAAGAGCTTTCCTCTTCCTGTTTATGCCATCATCTATTATTTACACCATCCGCCAGTGTTGTTACATGCACATATGTGTTACATTGCAGCACAGGCTTGTAGGCGTGCTCATACACATGCATCTCACGCAGAACGTTCCAAAAGGTTTGAAAAGAAAACACAAGTTGTTAATAATTCAGTGACGTTCATGTTTTTTTTGCTGTTACGAGATGATTTCGTGGCTCTGATATTTTCTCTTGTCGCAAATCCAAGCAAAAGTTAACAAAGCCCTGTAGATTCCCACCACATGTTGCTGAATAAAATCAAGCTTGTTGCTCTAATACTCAACTCACACGTCTCACTTCTTCCTGGAGTTGCCGCTCTTTTGATCTGCTTGAGGTTTATTTAGCGTCTTTGTCTGTTAGCCTGTATTTTTCACAAGTTTCAAAGAATTAAGAGCACAGGAACACTAAAAGCAGCGGCGGCATGGACTAAGCCAGCTGAGTCAGTGCTGAATATATATTTTCTATGAAATAGTTTCTGACCACATTTTAGCCGTCTAAAGCGTATGTATTCACACACTTTAGTCTCTCTATGTCTTTGACCTTTTGTTCTTTCTTTGACCCTTGAGGCTAGTTGTGTCACTCCACATGCTTATTTTGACATGAAGTGTTTTGCTGAAACCCTTGTGTGTGTGTGTGTGTGTGTGTGTGTGGGTGTGTGTGTGTGTGTGTGTGCGTGCGTGTGTGTGTGTGTGTTACCCTCAAGGTAAAGTTGCTTGATAATGGCCGTGCTCCTGTTTTAGAAGTTTAATCTCAGTTCATCAAGTGGCTTTTTTCTTTTTCTTAAAATTATTATTAGACAGAAGAAGTCTTATGTTTGCAGGTGCAAATTTATGTGAGGTACACACTAGTGCTACCTCCATATCCACCACCCATCTCTCTCTGTGCTAAAATAATGCAAAACGGCTCAACATGCAGCACAAAAAAGTGAAACTAATAAATATTGTTAAATGTGACCAAGAGTTAGTGAGAACCTGATTTATATGTTGGTACTGGTGCTGGGTCAAAAATAGGTAATAATCCCATGAATTAATAAAGATACCATTAATAAATTTATTAGTAGTATTAATGATGCTTTTTTCAAAGCAGTTATGATCAGGGAAGCTTTATAGAAAGACTATGGGAATTTAATATGAAAATAATAGATTGTGTCAATGCAAAATGAAAACAAAGATAAAGCAAGGACAATATAATTGAGCTTTTACTGCTTGTTGGCTTAGTAGCAAACTGGGGTCCCAAATAAAATTCATGTAACATTCATACAATTATGAGTCAGCTTTTACTGAAATTCTTCCTAAAAAACACAAAAAATCTGTTAACAATTTAAAGTTGTCTTGTTTTTCTGTCTTTTTTTTTTTTTTTTTTTTACCTCTGTGTCATTTACAATCTTGAAATTACGCTTATTTTATAAAAAAAATATATTTTTTAACAAATGGTGTTCTTTCATTTCCTTTTCACGCCGAAGGGTAAATAACTGAACCTCTCCAACATGAGGCATGGTGCGCAGAGGCAAACATTTATCAGAGGGGAAGATGGAGCAAGGAGGAGAGGTGAGGCATAATGAAGTTGAATATAGGGAAGGCAGCAGGAGTGTGATGTGACAAATTAGAAAATGAAAACAGGTAAAATTGGGTGAAACAATTGCTGCTGAGGAAAGACACACAAAAAATATTTCCTCTATGTTCCTAAACACAGAGACGCGTATTTATTTCTCTTAAAAGCTAAAGAGAAATAAACCGCTTCTTTCTCTTCAGTAGTATATTATGCTTTAGCTAATATTATTTCAGCTTAAATTAAATTGTCTACCTTTTAACACATGCTGCACTGGTTGTCTTAGTGAAAATTTTTCTGCATGTTCAGACGCATTTCTCTTCACACACACTCGGGCACCAGTCATTTCCCATCAGTCACATCTTACCTGTCTTACCTGCGTTGGCTACCGTGTTCTCCTGCTTGCACTTTCCTATGGTGATGGACACATCGTCGATGGCGATATCTCCCTCAAAGCCTGCGCCTCGGACTCCTTCAAACACAATCTGTTTGGGAAAGACAGAGACGGGCAAGGTGCTGCGTCAGTTAATTTAAAAGGTAAACAACAACCAGAACATCTGCCTCAGATCCACACCAGTGCAGTTGTCAGTGGTAAAAACGTGGTGGGATATTTTTGTGGTTGGTTAACGGCCTGTTGGTCATTCACTCAATCATGTACAGTTGTAATACAAGGTACTACATTCACCTTGTATTGCAACTATTCTCAAAATGTTCTACATTTCCACAGGAATATATCTGAAATGAGAAAACCTATCTCATTGTTTTTCTCATTTCTTGGGTTTCTGAAATTATACCTTAAAATATTTAAACATTTAGGGATAAACTTAAAGTTATTATTTTTTTAAAGAGCTTTAAACAGATACACTAACAAGAAACTGGAAAATATGAATACAATACTCTTAGCATTCACGCTCATGTATAGTAATGTTTTCTGGGACCACAACAACAAGACTAAACAGGAGTCTCATCTGAAAACTTCCCATTTTAGCCAACAGCCATCTGGTTTCTGAGTGACAGCCTAATTACTGCGGTGTAACAAAGGCACCAAAAGCCCATTGCACCCAGCTAATCAAAAAAACAAGCACATTCTTTCTGAGGAAGGAAAATAGAACAAACAAGGAAACTTTGTTGCTTCAAAATACAGAAAAAAAATACAGACCCCACATTTCTAGCCACTGCTGGAGTTTAATATATGACAAATGCAGCATTTCATAAGGGTAAATAATACATATGATTTTTAATGCATTAATAGTTTGATTTTTCAGTTTTACAGAAATAGCAAGCTAATTTAAGTTTGGTCAATACACACAGTAATATTTCCAACATCATCTGTCAGCTAACTTTAGAGCAAGGCTATCTAACTTTACAAAAAAAAAAAAGAAAAAAGAAACAAGTGTTGCTGTGTGTTGAAATTCCCTGCTGAAGAGCAACCTGCCTGCTCTGTGCTTATATACCACCTCTATACATATAGCTAAAGCTCGGGTTAATAGGAGCAGGTGCAGACATAGAGGAATGGCAAATAACGCATGACTGGTTTCACTTTACAAACTCCATCTGTTCACGCTAACATGCTGCAGTTAGGGGACATGCCCTGCCATCAATTTGCGAGTAAATATATCAAACTAAAACAAGTGTGGGTTCCATTAACCTGACTCCGACCCAGCGAGTGGAAAAGCCTGACCTCAGCGCTCATGCTCTCGGTGGATGAAAGGTGAAGAATGGGTGAGCAAACGGCACGGCGAACACACCTCATGTTTGATGCCTTCCATTGCCTTTGCTTTCATCTGCGAGCACTGTGGTGTTAGTGCCTAACAGGAATGTCAAGTTGAGGTATCAAACATAAAATTCATTGGGCAGAAACCAATAATCTAGCCATGAGCGTGTGATGCAAGTTCATTCACGTCTGGGAGGGAACCTGAAGTCTGTGAAAGCGATGCAAGATTCCCCGCAAAGTTTGATTAAGTTCTGATTAAGAGTATGTATAGATTTACGAAATGTTTCCTTTCTGGGTTTGCTGATTACTTCATGCAGTCCACGACCATCCGTGTAATGACTGCGGATATTGAAGAAGTCTTCTCTGAAGCGACCAAACTCACTCTTTGTCTGAACGAGACTTTTAACATTTTCATTCGGTTTTCAGTCGCCTTCTCTCCAAATAGAGTCCAATCAATTACATTAATAAAAGGAAAGGAAGAACGAGTGCAGTGCCACCCTTGCACTATTTACTTTAATTTAGGTGAGGAATGAGAAACCTTCTTGTAATGAACAAATAATATAAGTAGGAAAACCTTGAAGCTGATTGGGTGGTATTTAGGGGGATAAAAAGAAGGTCGACAGCATAGTATAGATTTAGGTGGTCGGCTCATTTGTGCAAGGGATTTGATTGTTAGGCAGACTGGAAGCTGTGAAGAAAACCTTAGGAGAGGGAAAAGGCTAATTGGGCAAAAGTCCACAGTTCTCTAATTTATATACACTTCCAAGCAGTTTCGTCACTGCTTAGCTGTGGTGAAATGTAACGCACCATCTTTGTGGAAACGTTTCTGCCAGCTGAATCAAGTTTTACGCATTCATACAATAATACCCCTAAAACTAACTAGAGCTTTAGATGCGTACATCCATACACCTGCGACTGCTTCCTCCACGAGGAGTATTCCAGATTGTCGTATAATTACAGGAGATGAGAAAAATAATTGAGTCAAGGAATCCCAGAACTGTCGCTGGGTTCGACGCACAAAAAACACAGAACTACAGCATATTTAAAGTACAATACAAGTTGCGCAATGTGTAATTACTCCTGCAAAGACAATCAACATACTATAGAGTACATAGAGTGCATAAATATATGCTTTTCATGGGGAAAATGGGCTTGTGCCCTTTCACTGAATGTGTAGTGTAAAAACAGCCGACTGAAGTGTGAGTCGGCTGTGTCAGCAGTGCCTCACACTTATAAATCACTGCTGGTGACTAATTCGAAGTCAACTACATCTGTTTCTGAGCTTGGGGAGTAGAAAGGTTGTTCATGAAAAGCTTTGTAGACTAATAAAGGGAAAGAAAAGCTTTAAATAATCAACAGTAAGCCTGCTAATTACAGGGCAGAGGTACAGAAAATGACATAGAAACAAGAAATACATTAAAAGTTTCATACAGTAGAAAAGACCCAAATTTTTTATTTTATTTTAGTTGATCAATTGTACTTTCCTCCAAATACAAAGCTGTTATTTGAAAAATACATCAGCAGTATTGTTATTGTTGTTTAGGGGTTATCTAATGTCACAATATTATTTTTATTACCTCTAAGAATCGTAGACAGTAGAAGGAGGGACCGGGTCGGTTGGCATGCTTTAAGTCTGTCGGCCATACTGGATTTAACAAAAATAATTTCTTGCGTTTGCAGCTGATGGCCAGTAGTTGATAGTGTATTTTATGATGCATTAGTGTCCACTTCAGTGGTCTGTGTGCATTTATAACATAAAAATCCACAAGAAGCACAAGAAAATGGCTTTTAGACAGCTGTCCACTCTAGTGGCCACTATGCATGAAAGGGTTAAAACTCAACCCTAAATTTAACTTTGACACTTCCCTCTGAGTCACAGATAATGTGATTTAACATACACCCTATATTAAATCCTTAATACTTATATAATTTGTTGCAACAAGACAAAACTCTCAGTTGGGACTTCCCGCAGTACAACATCTTTTGTAGACGTAAAACAATTACATTTATTTGAAAATGTGCAGAATTGTTATCAACCTGTGAGAGTAAAAATGACCCAGATGGACAACCTGTGAGTGTGTAGGTGCAGAAAGAGATTCCAGGATCAAAGGAGGTACAGTCAGGTGTCAGGCTGGAGCTGTGAGAGTGTTGTTTTGTCGAGTCTTGTAACCTTTAATGTTCCCATTGATGTGCTGTCCACACACCAGAGGGGACACGGTCTTGGGAGAAGGAGGAGAAAAAAATGATTGACTTTGCATGTGTTAGAGAAGGAAAAGAACTCGCAGATATACAGTGAGGACTTTGAAATGCCAACGCGGAGCAGATTCCCCCTGCATTGCAAGGCACGAGGAAAATATAGGTTGGCCTGGTTTCCCACATGCCCCTCAGGTACGAGGACACTGTGAGGAACACAGATGGCCTTGGGTTAATCCGAATAAGGGTCAGAGGAAACGAATGATCTCCAGTGTGTTACTGTGTTTGTGCTATTGTGGCACAACAGCACAAACACAAATCTATTTTTTAATTTATTTTTAGAAGTGGATTTCACTGTGAGCTTACAGACGAGGAATTAAGCATTATGAATTTGTTGTGATGTGATTGACTTCTTTATTTTACTGTAATTCATTTAATCTCTAAATATGTAGGTATCTAATTAAAAAAGAGAAAACTTTGCGGGCAGGAAATTAATTAAATTGCAAAGCTAACTTATTGGATACAAATTCCAATACAATTTTTATTTTAATATTACACAATGGGTGGACTACATCTTTTTTGTAAGACAACTAAGCAGCAACATTATTCAAAAGGTATATTTACATTTGATGGATGGAGCAAAAACAAAGGGAAAATGCAAAGATGAGCAGCAGCACCCAAAAGGCCTGTATGCAGCCATGGAGCTTTGCATGGGATGAAAAGGTTTGTGCTCTTCATGGACACGTCTGCACTTCATAAAAATTAATGTCATCATCACACTAAGAAATTGACTGAATTTAAATAACTTCTACATCTTTGAGAAGGAAAAACTAAAGAGAAAATAATGGGTCCAGGAAGTTGGGCAAAAATGTACAATGTTTTTCTTGGTGGAAGGAAAAATACTCAGGAGACAAACAAATAAGTATAAAATTTCAATTGATAAAAGTTAAACTGTTGTAGTGAGTCAAATATAATACACAACTTATTAGTTTTATGATTATTACGAGACAGAGTTAAAATCGAATTAATTTTATTCTAAAGCAGCAGTGGAAGTCGTTGATCAGGTCAACATAAAGAAAACAAGTCAAGTCAGATCTCTGACGACACAACAGGTCAGACGCTAAAACAGCCAAATGAAAAGTGAATCAGGTGTTTGAAAAAATTAAAAAACATGGAGAACATCACTAATTTGTCCCAAATGAGAAAGCAATAGCTGCTCTTTGAGTGAATTGAGTGAAATATTGTTAGTCTGTTGGTTGGAAGAGCAAATAAGTAGACTAAGATGATCATAAAGGAAAATATTTTGATAAGTGAAATATAAAAGCTATAAAAATCCCATCAAAGTTTTGTAAAAAATTATATAACAAATAGTCTCCTATCAATTCAGCCATCCAATAATATGCTGTTTCATTTTATCGCATATCAGCTTAAATTCTCTGCAGTGATTCGTTCATTTACTCTGCATCATCATTTTAAAAACCTGTTTGTTATCCTGCATGTGAGGCATCTGAATAATAAAGTAAAACTGACATTTAAAGTGAGTCTAAAGATAAAATGAATATCATTTGAAAAACAAAAATACACCAGATTTGAGATGAACGTCCCTACCATAGTGAAATAACTTTCCTCATTACAATAACACAGCATTTATGAAGCCCTATGAACATATTGACTTGGTGGCAGAGGCAGAATGTTGATGTTCAGTTTATTTAAATAGCACTAATTCACAACAAATGTTGCCTTGAGGCACTTTACTAAAAAAAATAAATAAATAAATTCAATCGCACATCTATTGCACTTAAAGTCATCAAACACTACAATAAGCTCAATTAATTTTTCAAAGTAGTTCAAAAAGTTTATATCTTAAGAAACAGCAGATTGCATCGAATCATTGACTTGTAGCAACGATATAATTTTCTTTTTTTTTAAAGATAAAATCACGCAAAGAATTTTAATTTAAAAAAGGCACAAGTATAATCTGACATTTCTTAAAAGTAGTTGTGCTGCCATCTGGTAACCCTGGCAACTGAGTATGGGGAGGAAAAAGCTTGTTGCTTTTTGTGGCACCAGTATGTAATTTAAAGACATTAAATGCCTCCACCTGAAAAGCAGGCCTAGGATACATTGACAGTTCATTATTCCTGTGAGACCAGGTTGAAGAAAAGACATACTAAGAATTGGTTGGAATCTACAGGTTAAAACAACAAAAAAAAAAACTACTTCAGCTAAAAGGTTTTCAAACAAATGCAAGGGATGTCTGAGCTGTCCATTACGGCCTGCAAAGTGCAAGAAGAGAGACAAGAGGTTATCTTATGGTTGTCTTGACAGATGCTCCTTTCAGATTTGGTAATAACGCTTGAGAACTGCAAATGTAATAATTTTTTATTTATTTTTTGTTTAAACACTTTTTAATTTTTTTTTAAATTCAGAAGTAAACACATCATTGAGAGGAACATCTGTTATGTTAGGAGATACAGCAGGGGTCTTCAAATCCTGACCTGAAGGCCGAATGCCCGGCAACTTCTAGATCAGTGGTTCTTAACCTTTTTTGAGGTACCAAACCCACCAGTTTCATATGTGCGTTCACTGAACCCTTCTGTAGTGATAAATAAAATATGATCTTTTCCCCCAAATTCAAGACATCGGGGTGACCCCAGCTAGAGTCTTGATGGTGACCCACCAAGTCGTCTTAAAAGGTAGAGTCTCTGAGAACAGTTCAACAGTTCTTCAAAATATAATCAGTGTTTTCAGCACAGTTGAGCTGACTGTCAAGGAATGGCCAAAGGTATTTAAAATTTGCCACAGTTTCAGCAGGTTGGCCTTCGAGAGAAACTGGGACCACTTCCAGGTCTTGTTTAGATCATTTAATTAGCTCTACATTCGTAAGAGTATGAAAAAATAATAATAAATAATGAAGACTTTGCGGTATTCTGATTTAGTAACGTAATTATATTAGTTGTGTTACCACCCTCACGGCACTAGAGGCAGTAGCAACCCCGAAAAGATGCGACTTAGGAGCAGATTCAGAAGTACACCGAAAGCTACAGAATTTGGTAAAAACTGAGCTTTGCTGAAGTGACTAAAGACACAAGTTCAAATCCATGCTGAGAGTGGAGCTCCTTCAATCAGTGCTCCTCCGCAGCACTGATTGGCTAAGCAATGTAACGTGATCCTCTGCATTAAGTGGCGCGTCATCACGACTTTACACAAGTGTGTCTTTACCTCCGCGGCAGAGGCTCCGCCGAACCCCTGAGACTGACTCATCGAACCCCTGGGGTTCGATTGAACCCAGGTTAAGAACCATTGTTCTAGATGTATCCCCAGTTCAACACCCTTTATAAGCAGCCAGTCAAGTCATCCAGAGTCCTGCTAATGACCTCATTATTTAACTCAGGAGTGTTGGAGCAGAGACATATTTATAAGTTGCGGGACACCAAACATGATAAAGCATCTGAGGCCCCTGGAAACTCCTGGAATACGATTTGTTGGGATTTATCCTGTGATGTTTAAGGTGGAGTTCTGGGGATTAGACCTGCATTAAATAAATAAATAAATAAATAAATAAATAATAATTCTAATAATAATTTATTACATAGTTTAGGAAAAAACATGTATAATAACATATGTATGAGTTCACATAAGAAATGCAGAGATTTGTAGATGGGAGGTATAAAGCATATTCTACACCCACTGATTCAGAAAATTGTTGACCTTTATAAAACAGTGTTTCAAAAGCATCATAAATACTGAGGAAATGACTTCAGCCCACATTAACAAAACACCACAAGTGAACAGCCTGTGAAAACAAAACTAGTAGGGATCCTTAACTCACGTGCAGCTATCAAATGATCCCACAGACTGATTCCAATGTAATAATTACTTAAATGTAAGTTGTGTGTGAAGTTCATTTAAGCAAATAAGTACACGGTGAACAATTAAGGGGCAGTCAGCTCAGCACAACAGTTGAAAACTTTAGTTTTTAGATTTATTGTGTTATCAGCCCTGAGACAGGACAGAATGAAGCAATTGACCCATCTGGTTCCCCACAGAAAAAGAGGAAACAAATGAAAAACAAAATCGGAACGAGATTGCACAAAGGCTGTCGATGCTGTTTCCTGGGTAGCATCCTTGACTGTGGTAGACACACCTTATCACAAACATACACACACAATGAGTAAGCAAAGATGGGAAAATGAGTGTGATGAGGGGATGCATGGCGTCAATCGGAAAGCTGGACTGAGTCATCGAGTTTGTTTTGCCTACAGGGAAAAAAAAGACGACAAGCAGCCAAAGAGCCAAAGATGCTCAGTGATGTGTCAACAGACAGCACTAAAACACAGGCCTTCTTTCTGCCATGTCTCCCAGTGCACTTCCCTCAACATTGACTGAATGTGACCAATTCATTTGAACTTTGACTGTCCTATAAACCTGAAAAAGACTAAGTGACAACTTGCCTCAAAGCATCAGAGCTTGCTGTAAGTTTAATTTGATCTAAAAGTTAGTAAGTAAAGCCTACAAAACAACACTTTTTTTTTAATCTGTGTAGTATTACAAGTTAATTAGGTGCTCAGAGCTCTACCTTACAGTTTAGCTCTGACGTCTGTGGTCGTAAAAACCTTTGAGCCCCAGCTGATGAAGCATCTGAAAGACATCACAGGCCCCATGCTGGGCCCCCTGCAGTTTGCTGACTGAGCCAGCAGGTCGGCAGGGGATGCAGTTAATTTGGGTCAGCGCTTCATCCAGTGCCACCTCGACCATCCAAGGACATAGGCCAGGATTTTCTTTTTGTAGACTTCAGGTCTTCCTTCAACACCATCAACCCAGACATCTTCCACCAGAAGCTCATCCAGCTCACTGTACAAGCCTCCACATGCCAGTGGATCACCAACTTCCTCGCTGATCAGCTGGAAGGTCATTTCTCCAGCTCAGGAAGCATCAACACCAGTTTTACTCCCCTTGTATACAAATGCCTGCAAATCGATTAACGCAGCTGTTCATTATCAGGACACAGACTGTTTCAGGACACTGTCATTGTCCTGATACAGTCTGCATACACACATGAGGTGGATTGGTTGGTTCACCGGTGCAGACAGACCCACCTGGAGCTAAACCCACTAAAGACAGTGGCGATGACAGTGGACTCCAGGAGAAACCCCCCTACGCTGCTTCCTCTCAACATCCTTAATGTGACATCTGTGAATAACTCCCAGCTCCTAGAATCCACACTTAGATTTCCCAGCAGAGTTCATGTCCTACGGCAACGTAGAGTTCATCTTTCCACATGAGCTGCAGATCATTTTCTACACTGCCAGCATACAGTTTGCCATGTGTTCATCCATCTCTGTGCAGTTGGGCTCATCCACATAACATGTAGCAAACAATTAGGTCTGCAGAGAAGATCATCAGGACAGACCCTTCCTTTAACCATGACCTGTACAGGTCTAGGACCAGTAAAACATATCTGTCGATCCAACACCTCCTGGTCACCTGTTATTTAGTCTTTGACTTTCAGGTTGGCATCCATCAATACTCTGAAGGTATTTAAACCTAATGGCGAACAGTAGCTATTAGAGTTGGCAAACCTTTTCCTCAGCTTCAACAAACACATTTATTGATGTCTGTTAATGAGTAAAATTACACCAACATGAGATGACTTCTTAATAAAGAACAGACTATTTTATTGGGTGTCCTATTGATGTGAGGTAGCAACCTTTCCAGAAGTAAATATGAGGCTGTAAGTCTTTATTCACTGATTTTCCTTTGCAAACTTCAAGACACTGCAGAAAATACATTGTAAAAAAAAAAAAAAGTATAAAATTTGATTCAAGGCAAACTTTCAGGTCCAACTGTTTGTGGGATTCTGTGAACCATGTACATATAACTCCCCTGTTAATTTCTGGCTGTATCAGAGGTCTTTCTTCTGGGGAAGACATAGTGGAGAAGAAATGGCTGCACTAAAAGAAATGTCAAAAAGATGAGAGAGAGATGACAAGTAAAAAGGAGTTGTAATTTATTTTTCTTTCTTCTGCCTCCGTTGAGTGAGCCAAAGCGACAGTGGTGGGCCATGATAAAAATCAAGGAGCAAACACTAGGAGCCAAATTGCCTTTAGAGGCTGGATTCTTCAAAACTCACGTTAACAGTAGAGAGGACACTGCATGTTTTTCCCTTACCAGATGACTGGGTCATACCTGCAGGTCACGTTCTGAATTTCACGCAACACATCTCAATTGTTGAGTGTGATGAGGCAGGGCAGAGGGGGAGGGGCCCTGCTGTCATTCAAACAAACACACAGGTTCCCATCTCAGAACTGCTGAGGTTTTTCTTGAGATATCGGTTTTATATTTGAAATCCTATCGAAAGATTTAAGTGTGCAGGTTTTTCACTGCTATATTATTGACTTTGCTGTTCCCTGTGTTGGAGAGAAGACACGGTGATAGAGGTTTTACCTGGAAGGGTCCGCTGGGGCTGATGTCAAAGAAGGCTTTACTCCAGTCTGGGCCCTGATGACCTGATTTTGTCCACACCACTGAATCCACAGGCGCAATACTTCTCACCCTCAGAAGGACGTTGAGCGTGCCTGTGAAAAAGTTACACATCAACGACAAATGGTGAATCTGTAGCTGTCATGGTCTCACTGTAACAAAATATTTTTTTATTTTTACAGACAATTCAGGAATAAACAAAGGAATAGGTCAGGTTAAAATCTTTTGTCACTAAAGACATATGCAGAAAAGTAGGCACCTAAAGCAAGCCTTTATGACATTTAGGTGAGATGTTTAATCTGCAAGACTTTCTAACGTTGAAATTTCTCCTAAAATGTGTGAAATGGCAACACACCGAAAAGGCCTACTTTGACACAGCTGTAAAGCACGGCAGAGAACATGGGAGAAGAATAGGAGAACGTGTTAATTAACCATTCTCTTTTAGTATATTTACAGTATACACACTTCGCTCTCGTGTGATGTGTTAGTGTAAGGAAAGAAACACTGTGTGAGCTATGAGAAGGGGCCCTAATAGGCTCGCTCCCTCTTGTCTCTATCTCACTCAGCCCTCTAGGATGTGAGAGAATCATTCATCTTCTTAACGACCACCAGCCAGCCCCTAATTGGAACATTAACCAACCACCAGTCTTCTAAACAAATACACAAGCAGGGGGCATCCGTGCACTACATGTGGCATTAACGGGTGTGCAGACAGAAGTAGTATCTATATGTCTGCACATCAGAAATCCCTTCTGTATTAAATGTGTGCTGTGTTTACATAGTAGAATTATTTAAACCTTGATTGAGATAAAACCTCTTCAGAAGGCTGAAAAATGCACACAAAAAAAAAGTACCTGTGCAAAGAAACCCCTCAAGTAAGACTAATTTCATGATATGGGAATGTTAAACGAGTTGGGCTTTTTTTGCTAAATAAACGGTAATAATATAAATAGAAATATATTGATATCAGGCTGCACAGTGGCGCAGTTGGTAGAGCTGTTGCCTTGCAGCAAGAAGGTTCTGGTTTCGATTCCCGGCCTGGGTCTTTCTGCATGGAGTTTGCATGTTCTCCCTGTGCATGTGTGGGTTTTCTCCGGGTACTCCGGTTTCCTCCCACAGTCCAAAAACATGACTGTCTGGTTAATTGGCCTCTGTGTGTGTGCATGGTTGTGTGTCCTGTGTGTCTCTGTGTTGCCCTGCGACAGACTGGCGACCTGTCCAGGGTGACCCTGCCTCTCGCCCAGAAAGTTAGCTGGAGGTAGGCACCAGCACCCCTACTGACCCCACTAAGGGACAAGGGTGTAAAGAAAATGGATGGATTGATATAGATTTGTATTTATTATTTTGTTTTCAGACATGGATATTTTTGTTTTGCGTGTGATGAAGAGATACAAACTCAAAGGAAGCTGTATTCAGAAGTTAAGTTTGAATCAGCATAAAGGCTGGAAACACTGTTTTCATCACCAAGCAACCACAGAAATGATGCGTATCAGAAATGTCTTCCCCAGATAAATATTACGTGAAATAGAAAGGGATCTTGGAGAATCAGTAAATTAAACAAAGGAAAAGCAAAGATTTTGGAAGAAAAAAAAAAACAGAAGAAAAGAAATAAAATGATTATAAATAATAGAGGAAATCACAGATGAGGTGACGAAATACTGTTAAAAATAATATGCTATCTATTTTCATAAACCCACACACACGCACGCCCACACACACGCACGCGCACGCACACACACACACACACACACACACACGCACGCACGCACGCACGCGCACGCACACACACACACACACACAGTCTTTCAGTCTACAACCACATATTACAGCCTCATATTGTTCCTTTTTTTGTTCAGCTATTCTCTTTCACCACCTACACACACACACACACGCCATTCCTGCAGGTCCACATAAACTGCACAGGATAAAGAAGACACTGACAGGCAGCCTACTGATTGGTCAAAGGCATGGCAAAGTGTGGTGGTAAAAGTGTCAGAGGAACAGCTCTATCAGACCTATTTATCCACACTGTCATCAGAGGAGACAGTGTACAAGAGAGCCACAGCCTCACAAACTGACATGAATGAACAAATGCTTTTGAACTCAAATGGGTTATTTCATTTGGATGACTGAAATAAAGCCTTCATTCCCTGTAACATCCCGCTAACCCTTCGTTACCACTCCATTTTTTGCAGTCATTTATTGTCAGAACCAAAAGTAAAATCTAAAAAGGTGAAACTAACTGGATGTCACGTACATGGAAGTACTGTATGCATAAAGTGCGAAAAGTTTTATCCAAACAAAAAATTACATTATTTGGAAACTTTAGTCTTTAAAACATTCCAGTGAATGTATTTATGCACGTCTTGCTGCTCTCAACAACAGTTCTAAACACTTATCCAATGACCAACAAAATTTTATTAAATGTAGTTTGCTGTTGCTGACAGTGATCCCAAAGAGGAGCAGAGAAACATTACCTGAGGTATGTGTAAAAGATTCAGTCCAACTCTTTCACAACTTATACCTAACAGTGAGAATAAGGACATCTTCCCTTTTTTTGTTGTAGCAAACAACACTTCATTTCTTTTTTTTATCTTGCCCTGGAGACATTTAATCAGTACTGCCTTTTTAAACAACATTTAAGTGTTGAATCTCAAGCATAAAGGCATAAGACGGGGGCTGGAGCCTTTATTGTCCAAAGAACCTTTGAATTTGTCCAGATCCAGAAAATACAAACAGCCTAAAGATAGGAAACGACAGCTTGTCAATAATTAAGGAGAACTTTTGTGTGAAATTTAATGGTTAAACAGTTACAGTTTCATTTTGAAGTCTAAAACTTTTAAAACTTATTGTTTTAAGTTGTTTAACTTTTAAATTGGCCTGCTAGTCTTAATTTTTCTTTGGAAGAACCTTAACATATAAAAGAGTAAAACAATGTAATGAGAAATTTTTTATGTAATAAGGTTGAAGATAATTGAAGAATTACAAGATTTTATCTATTTTTCATCGTCAAAATAGTTTGAAAAAAATACATGCTTTTGGTTGTAATGTGCTGTAGATCAACAATGGTGGGAGTTCTTAGTTTTGATGAATTTAATGAGGATAACTGAAGTTCAGATTTTTTTTTTTTTGGCTGCTTGACTGATGGGTATAACTTTCTCATCATGCCTACATTTTAACACATTGATCCATTCATATATCACTTTGCGACACACACTGTTGCGTTAGCTGTTGGACAGTCAACATTAGTCAAAATATGGGATACTTTTTTCTGCACTCATCTTGAAACCCTCATAGTCATCAGCTTGACTTTAAACTCATCTTTGTACTAAAATATACTTGAAATATTTAAAATGACATTCGTTAAACAGCTAAAGTTTGACAAGAACCGGGTAATCAGCAGAACAGTTGGAACAGAAAATGTATAAAAAGTTGGCAAAAAAACTCTGAGAACAGAAGAGTAAAATTAAACCCAAATGAAATGGGCAATGTAAAAAAGTGGAGCAAATTCCTCCACAAGATGGAGAGAATGATGATCATGACCTTATAGTGTTGTTTAAGTGTGGTTACAGTGTTGCTGCTGTTTGTGTTCATGCATATACATTATTTAAGAACAGTGAATTGAAGCCAGTGTTTTCATTTATTAGTGTTCTGGTCTGTGTACATGTGTGTGTGCAACTGTGTGTGCATTCTAGCGCCGTGACAGAACATATTATGATGAACAGCTCTGCTAGATGACTGATTGTATCTTGGCCCCTGCCATAAATCACAAAGCCTCTGCCCCCTTTAGCCACCTCCAAATGCACACAAATGCAGACACACTGATGCACAAGCAAAAACGTGCAAACAGAACACTGATAACATCCTAGGGCACACCCTTTAACACCCCCCCTGAATAATCTGTGTGTCCTGCAAACACACACACTCTGCGTTATTGTGTCACACAAGCTCCACACATAGGGGTCAAGCTCCAAATTCAACCTTTGCCCGGAGACAGAGGTGAATGTTTCTGCTAGTACATTCTTGTGCAATGTGCTTCTATGATTGCTTTTATATGATAAATGAAATTATGTGAATGTTTGTGAGCACTCACCAATATGTTTGCCCTTCATGTGATAATAGAAGGAGACGCAGTACGGGACTCGGCCGGAGCCCTTGGGACCCCTGACTGAAGACACATTAAAAAGTGGAGAGAGAAGACGAGCCTTGTCGCCTTGAGCGCGCGGCCGTGATGCTTCGATGTACATGTAATACCCTGCAATCAGCCAGGAAACAAAAAGAATTAGAGCTGAGATTTGATTCTGAACTGTCAAGGAGTCATTAAAAGTCAAGACAGTGAATCAGTGTTTAAATAACAGGGTCACAGGCAATGATTTGCAATGTTTTTGCAATTGTTTGGAGATGAAATTAAAACTGAAATCCCAATTTAATTAATAGCATTTCCTTCGTTCTCCAGCACGGTTCAACAATCCACAAGCAAAGATCAGAGTTTCCTAAGCCTTATTTTTTCCTATTCTGTTTCTGCAGGGTGCACATTTTGATTCACATTAAATAATAATTTTGTTTAACTATCAACTGCTTAATGCCAGATAGTTCCTGCATTTTGGTGCTCCAGCAGAACATTGTATAACATTTTTATAGAGGACATAAGCTTTGAAAATTGTTTTAATTAATTAAGTTAATCTTTATGCAGATGCTGTCAGACAGACTGTGACAATCAAATAGAGCCACTGTTGACACTGAATAATCTAGCAGTTCAAGACTCAACTTTAACTTTTCAGCAAATACTTTAAACCATTATTTTACACACATTTTTGTGCACTTTTGATGTGAATGTTGCATCAATATTGGCCAAATTATTCTTTTATTTTAAATACTTAATCATGACATGGTTCAATATCCACTCATACACACATTTTCTTTCCAATTATCCTTGAAAAATGATAAGGCTAACTAAAAGTACTTCTCCAAAGCCAAAGCTCAGAATTCCTTCCATGCCCGAGTTTCTGCCTCTTCAACCACTGGTTCCATGTTTCTCTGCAGAAACGAGATCAGTTTTAAGACGACTTCCCCATTTCCTTACCCTCTTTTGTTCCACTGCGGTCACTCTCTGGTCCAGTATTCGCAGATCGTTTGGGATTGTGCGTCAGATTATTCTGTCTTGTCCAATCAAAGTTATCGCTCCGGTCTTGAGAGAAGCCACAGATCCGGTCATCCTCAAACCCACACACCTGGTCTAAGATGTGTGAATATATGGGCGAAAAGAAATGAGAGACAGAAGAAAAAGGGAAAAAAAAACTTTTATTCATAATATATTATGTTGGACAAAAGCTGCACAACACATTTGTAAAAATTACCTCCTCGAAATGCACTACAGAGTCAACAAACTAGTAATTACTAACAAGATGATAGACACAGTGTGGAAGGCAAGTTAGATATTACGATTTGGCATCTTGGCATCTTATGTCTGAGAAATAATTCAGACATAAGATGTACACCAACCTGAATAAATGTAGATTTATTTTCCAAATCAGTTTTTATTTTGTGCTGCACATTCAAAATCCCCCCCCAATTTAAATTACATGATTGAAACAGTAACTAACACTAACATGTACATTCAGGAAGTTTTTGATTGACAAAGAAGAATAACTTAAAGACAAATAAAAAAATTCCCCAAGGTGGCTACACTTTCATAATGTAAAATATAATTGTACTCAAAGATATAAACTGGTGATGTGATCAGATTTAGTTTTACTACATATTCTTCTGGGATTTTTGGAATGACTTTCTTGTCTTCAGATTTACTTGTTTCCTTTTGAGTTACGGTGAACGTCAGAAACAACATATTTCATCATTCCTAATGCTGACGTCTCTTGTTAAGCAAGATAAAGTGGCTTTTCTCTATGGTGTTGTCACCTTCATTAGCCCATCTGGTGGGCTTTGCCATTATCAAAGACTCACTAGACATAAGAGTATGACAACAGCCGTCTAAAACCATCCCGGAGACACGCAGACATGCAATCTGATAAAGATGCTCGTGGTTCTCGCTCCCCATGAGGATGGCCCGCGCGCTCTCTTTTGTTTCAAGGAGCTAATCTATTACTATTCACACCCTTCTCCACTTCATGCACCGCTTTCAATTTACACCGTTGTTCCCGCAGTCTGTTCCAATCTGCTGTTGTTTTAATTGCTTCACCCTGGCAGAGCCAACTGCCACTCCTGGCAGGAAAATGCAGCGTGTCTCTTAATGAACAAAACACAGAAGACCCGACTGACTGAGAACGACGGGGATGAGATGCATGGAGACAGTGGAGTGTGCTTAATAAAACCAATAAATGCAGGAGAAAAGGAGGCTAAATTGTACAGTTTGATGTAGTATGTTTCAGTGGTATTGGTCCATAACCTGATAAAACTATTTTTTTATAATTTACTTTTATATTATATTTAATTATCTTTTCACATTTTTAACTCCCTTTTGTCTGTAACATAAAGATATGCTTGCAAATCCCACTTTAGTAAGGCAGGTGTCATCTAACATTTATCTATGATATAGATTTGTATCACACAGAGTGTTGCATATTAAGCATTTATTTCTCATAAACTTGGAGATTGTTCTTTATAGCTAAAGGAAAACCCCAAATTCAGTTTTTCCAAAAATTACAATATGAGATAAAACCATTTAAAATGTGTTTTTGATAAGAAAAGGTTATTGTTATTTTCTATAAATCACTCCATCAATGTATAGTAGGTTGATGATGATCAGATAGAGGCTCCGCTAACGTGTTACGCCCAGGTCAGTTTACTAGCAGCCTTCAGCTCA
Source organism: Poecilia reticulata (assembly GCF_904066995.2). Taxonomy (NCBI): domain Eukaryota; kingdom Metazoa; phylum Chordata; class Actinopteri; order Cyprinodontiformes; family Poeciliidae; genus Poecilia; species Poecilia reticulata. The sequence goes on along the minus strand of NC_088832.1, from coordinate 25,099,915 downwards.
ATTGTTGGCTCTGGTATCTTTCACCTTCCTCTTGTCAAAGCATCAAACACTGTGAAACCTTCAGCAATGAGGATTCTGTGCCTTTCCACTCTTGCACAATGCATGTTGATATAAAAAAAGGGACTTTGGACTACTAAGCAACAGCCAACTACTTTTCCTCCTCAGCATAGGTAAAAGGTTTCTAATTTAGTATGGTGCAGAAGTGGCTTAACACAAATAATGTGATAGTTGAAGCTTATGTGTTTCCTCTTTCGGCAGTCCATACACTTTGAATTTCCCCTGGCTTTTAAATGGGCTTTGCGTCAATCATCCTAAGTTTGTGGTTATGCCTGACAGTTGCTTATGCACATCTTTCCATAACACTTTTACATAACTTTTAACCTACCATTAATATGTGTGGATTTAGCACTCTGTAAAGCACCAACTTCTTAGCAATGACCTTTTGTGGCTTACCTGCCCTATAGAAGGTGTCAATGACTCCCGATTGGAAAACTCTGAGCTCACTAAATAATATGGTCAAACAACAACCTTTCCATATCCATAAGTAATATTAAATTTTTTAAAAGCTTTTATTTCCAGTAGCCGTAATCATAATAATCTACATTAACAGAAACATAACAAGGATGTCCATAAAATACCTGATGATATTCTAATTTACTGAGATAAAGGTCTGCACAGACTAAAAAGGAAAGCCTCATCGTTGAATTTCTCGACATTATGTTTGTGGAAACGGCTGTCAAGTAAAGTAAATTCACTCATTCATTTAAAATGGTGGTTATGCTACCCAGTCTGGCTCTGTGACTGTTCCTCTTGCGAACTCAATGGCATACTAGTGTTAAATCAAATCGAACCCAAATTCTTCTAAAGTAGTTTAACAGTGATGGGCAACAAAATTATAGCATAAGCATCCTTAGTTTGAGGAGTAAGGTCTGAAAAAGAGTATTCCTCACTTTAAAATAGAAAAATGGAAAAAATAAATAATATTTGTTTGGTCTTACCTGAAGATCGTGGATAGGTGTAGGCTGTAAGAAAATTACATTTGCATTATTATCTAGATAAGCACATTATTATCTGTGTTTTGAGCATATTCATAAACATCATAATTCTTTACACAGGAACGAATGATGTGAAAAGAGACTTACGTTCTGAGTACAAAATGATTCGGCTGACATAGTCCCCCGTGCTGTAGGTGGTGATGGGAGCCAGTCGAATCTCATAGGACAGGGGGATTCTCAGGTCTGTTATTATGTGGGACATCAACACGCCTTTCTCTGGCTCCTTACCCTTCAGGTCTATTTGCTTTGACACCAGGTTCTGCTTGTTCTGTGCAGGTGAAATGCAAAACATTTTGCAAATATTAGAAGAGCAATGCCGCAGGAGTATGATGAATCCCGCTCACACTGTATTTGGCACTGAAATTCATATATTCACCACTGCCAGTCATCATTCCTCATCCCTAAACGAAAAGTGGGCATAGTGATGTTCACTCAAAAAATAAGAAGTGAAACCAGACTATGAGTTGAAGATTTTTCTTTGTATTATCACTATTTGTAAGTGCCTTTATCAGAGTCTTAATTATCCACTATCACCACTGATACAGCCATTTTACTTAGTAAATGTGAATACAAACTTACCACATCTGGGCATTTTTCCAACATCATACCACTGGGCTTAGATAGTCTTGAATTCCATACAATTTTAAGTCTAGTTTTTTTTTTAATCCAAAACAAATCTGTCCTGCTTTACTCATTAAAAGCTTTGGAGGCCACTGCATGCAATATTACTTTGGAGCTCTCCGTCTCTCAGCAATTTGTGGTCTAAAAAATACATGTTGGTCCAGTTTTAGAGCACTCAGCGAGATAAGTGATTTTCCATAATGATGACATGACAAGGACTCAATAGCCATTACTTGAGAAGCAGGAATCAAACACATATTTCTTCAACTGTCTCTGCTCAGCCATTTTACTTTTCAGCAAGCGTTGCAATGTACAACCAAATCCCATCGCCTCCCACATAAACAACTGTAAATCAATTAAACCGGCCGTGGATCATACAAATGTAAAATGATTATCATGTTAACCAAGTCCAGTTATTGTCTCATTTTTTAAGTTCTTTTTTTTTTTCTGTCACCATCGCATTTAATAAAGAACTATGGCTATGTTATTCCACCCACGGAGAGAAGGATCCATTAGCTGTGTATCTGCCTCTGATCCCAGCTACTTAAAGACCTGACAGTGAACTCAATCTAATGCATTAGGTCAGCCACTTCACCATAACAACTTGGTACACCCACAGCATGCCATTATCAGGTAACTGCATGAAGAAGAGCTTTCTCTCTCTCTCTCTCTCTCTGTGTGTGTGTGTGTGAGCAGATATTATGTGTGTGATTTTGTGGTAATGGTAAATGTGCAGTGTACCAACTCTAAATGTTCAGCTAATGGAGCCTTGGGTGATTCTTCCAATTTGTCTGTAGCACCACCTTTATTTAGATTTGTATCACATTTGCTGAGTATGATTTCATGTATACCTGTTGATGTATTGTTTTTAACAAACATAAAAGTTGGCTACTATCCTGTTCAATCTCTACACCACCATCATCCCCATAAGTGTTTTCTTTCACATTTTTGTGTATCTGTTCTTTTATCTCAGTTTTCTACATCACCTAAACATAAAACAGTGAATTCTTTGGATTTTATCAGTTTTGTTAGTAAAATATACAACCTAGCAGGTTTATTTCTATCAAACCTATGTACTGCTTCCAGGTCTACATCAAAAACATTTCCAAAAGTCTTAACGATTCTGGATCCAATAACATTTCCTATAATCTTGCTACATGCAGCTCCGTACACCATGACATCCCTACTCAGGTTTCCTCTGGCAGTCAGTTTGAGGTCTTGCTGCTTCCATTGTATTCCCATAAACCAACACAAATTCAAACTTAGCCTGGCAGAGTTGATCATTTTTATTGACAAGACCACAGTGAGTCATGCCCTGGCTGCCAGGAATTTGGTTCTCTCACTCCAATTACTGTTTGAGCCTCCCATGGCAGCCACAGCCCCAAGCCCTCCAAGTGTGCACTTGGCAGCGAGCTTTGAATCAAATCCTTCTTTCCTAACCAGGCTCTGCGCCACTAGCTGTTCTGCCTGTTCATTCTCCTTTTCTCACTGCCGTTCTGGCTAGGTCCAGGCCAGTTGATCCAACTTTTCACACTCTGTTCCCAGTCAGGAAGGATCTCCACCCCGACTTTCTGACACTAAACAAAGCAAACAAAATGGTGGGTTTTCAGATTAAACCTTTCATCCATTTAGTAACATACCATAAGATTCAGCATGTATAAGATTAGCTGATGCTTGAATGATAATTCAGACAGCAAACTTGACCTGTGCCGCTGCTTCACATTTGATCATATTGGCTGAATATATTAAGCATGTACTAACAATCTGTGTGGACTATTTAAGCTACAAGACCTCTGCATCTGCCTTTGAGGTCAGAAATCTTCTCCTCACTTCCTGACATGGAGAAGACAGATTCAGAAATGTAGAGATGCACCTGTCATTTCATGATCTGTTGAGTAGCATGGCCATGGGGTGAGGAGATCTGAGAAAAGATGCCAAACTCTTATTGCATTATATTCCCTAATAAAAAGATTTTTAAACATTTACCTGTTAGTTGTAGGAGTAAAAAAAATATATAATTAGGCAATACGTTGCTGTATAGTTGATGAAAAGTTACAATTAAACTTTAAAATGACACTACACAGTGCACTAGAGAGTGAAGCTGTGGCCAATTTAAACAGAGCTTGAGCTTTATGTAATATTCTCCCTGCCTCTTCACCTGTGCTTAGTTCCCCTTTTATCTGCACCTGTGTTTTATCTGTTAATTACCCTGCCACTATTTAGGTGTATTACTTTTCCATGTAACTTCCTGATCATCTATCTTGTCTTGCTTGTGCAATGGGCTATTTTTTTTCCCTTAAGATTTTTTGCTACAATTCAGCTGAGGTTCACACATTTCTAAATCTGCTTACTATTTGTGTTTGGCTCTGACCATACAACCAGTGACAAACTTGACCCATATATTACAGATCTGAACAGCTGAAATGAATGCAATGTAATAACTGACAAGGCTTCAAGTGACTGTTCTCAAGGTTTCTGGTGAGTGTCTTCATTGGCATCCAGAGAAAACTACATGGGCCATGAACAGATACATACAGACACGGGGAGAGAAGAAAAAATGTTTCTGCAATGACAGGATGAAATATCAATAACTGAAAATCTATTCACCTTCTATTACTGTCCAAAATTCTTTAAATAATTACTTGCTGAATAGGAAAGTGGTTGGGACAGTCATCTTGTTTATGCCACTTCAATTAATTAGCAAATGAAGGTGTGTAATATTTCATCAAAGCAGACGTAGCATCTGTATAGAACTTCATGGAATAAGAAACTTCCAATTCTTGAATACTACCAGCATAAATTCCACAGCAGTAAGGTCTTCAAGTTGGGTATATGGTGTCTAAGAACTTTTTGACATGTCCAAGATGTATGTGACATCTTGGCTTAATGTATTATGTATAGTGCAGTGTTGGGTGCATGGAAAGGCCATGCAGGAGCATTACTTGCAGGAGCATTACTACCTCTGTAGTAAACACATACAATATTTCACTCTGTGGGGAATGCATTTTTTGTTTTTCTTTAATACAACAATGCATAAAAAAAATCTGTTTTGAGAGGAAATGCCTATACAGAGACATTTGTTGCTTTGCACAGCTAGTTTAGTCAATTGCTGCAATAAAGCTGAAAAGGTATGGTGATGTAATAAAAAATTACACGGTGATAATTTTGAGATGTTTGAGCTTTAAGAATAAAGAGAAACAGTCTTTATGTGTGAGTGACCATGTTCTGAAGACAGACCTATCTGCTCTTACACTGAGGATGAAATGCAAAAAAAGATATATATATATATATATATATATATATATATATATATATATATATATATATATATATATATGAATGCTGTTTTCAGGGTAGGGTTTAGGTATGAATCAAGTTTAAATTAGGATTAGGATTAGGGAAAGGTTCTTGTGAAGATAAAAAAGACACTATGTATAGATGTGTGCTTGGCTCTAGATTTTATGTAAGAAAAAAGAGCAGGATAAGAAAGATGCAAAACATATTTTGAAATGGAAAGATGTCAGATGATAAAGTCTATATTACCACCTTGATGTGTGCGTGTGTATGTGTGTTTTCATTGGAAACAGATGCTCCCAGGAATTTCAGTCAGGAAGTGTTTGTAGCTGTTTCTTTATCAGATTGTCATCAAAGACACAACAAGACAAAGAATGTGTGAAAGAGGAGACAGGCCGCCATAAAACACAAGCACAGTCTGATATATAAGAGACTTGGACTGACAAAACGTGTGAGGTTAAATTTTAATCTGTTAATGGATCTCTTTCATCACTAATTAAGCAAATGAGAGACTTTAAGTGATATCATGTGTATGTGGAAAGTTCAGAGAGTTGACATCCTGTGTAAAATATGGATGTTTGTATGTCATCTCCTAATAGAGCCACTCATGAATCTATAAGCACGCTCTACCTGCACAGTTAGAGTGGAAATCTTCACGAATTATTCACAAATTTGATTCAATGCAAAATATGTAATGCGTCATTAATATTTTCAATCTGTCATATATATGTTAACGGGGACAGCGGTTTGTCCATTTTAAAATGTTAGATTAAAAATGTATCCATAAATGACATACATTACATTTAATTGCACTAGGACAATTTCCAAATTGACTTATAACATAAAAAATTAGTTTGTATGAATTTCATTTGCTAATTTAAAACGAAAACATGTATGTTTAACATAAATAGACTTCTAAAATAAACTGGGATACAATCTTGTATAAACAGGAGGAAGTAAAAAAAGTAGCAAAACTGCAATTTTGTTGTCTGAAACATATGGGAGACTACTCCACTGGTGATATATTTCTTTCAGATAAAGGACTACAATAATTCATTTAGATTTATGGTTGACATTCTTTTCAACATAATCTATGTACAAATATTTGGGAGTAATTTCAAAAATTTTGTAATGAGAACCACAAATAAAAAAAAAACCTTTGTGTGAGTCTGTTCTTGGTTAAACTAGACTATGCTCCTACTCTGCATCAAACACCAAAAGGCTTACAGCCTTGCTTGACAGATTATAATGTTGAGTGTTTTCCATTAACTGAACACACTGATTTTACTTTGAATTGCACAAACTGCTTTCTATGCGGCCTTTCAGATTTTATAATGCTTTCCCTTTCTTCCTTTGTTTTATATATCGATTTAGGATGTGGATATTAGACAACTGTGAGTCACAATGCTGGACACAACCTAAGGGAAAGAATACTAAATTGTAATGTATTTTCTTTAAGTCAGAAAAAACTAGTTTCAATTTAGGGCTATTTTATTAGGGCAATCTTTATTCAAGTTCACCAGGATCTTTTTTTAACTGTATGCTCGTTATTATTAAGAAATTTTTAGCTGATTAGACAATTGAAAAAAACTGCAGAAATGATAATTCAGTAGGCGCTACGACAAGTAATTTATAATGGTTAAAAGTGTTAATATCTTGGTAATACAATAATAATGTAACTAATTTGATTAATTTGGGTATCCTAATATAATGTGTTACTGACCTTTGACAGCATTAGAAAAAAAATATGTAATGAAGAACAAATTGTTTAGTTTATTTGGCTGTCCTATTGAAAATAAAACTAAAATGATTGTATAACAATCACTTCCAAGAGGTAAACACATCAATTTCCAATGATACTTTGGATGAAGATTATGCTGCAAAGAAATGGAGTGTATCGTCTGCTTGATAGAAAAAGTACGGCCTGTCAACGCAGCTAATTCCTACACAGATAAATCCCCCCACTGTAAGATAACAAGCAGTCTGACTCTGACTCACATGAATATACATGGATATTGGTAAATGCACTGGCGGGCAATTAAACACAGTATTTACATACTCCAAACTGAATGGATAAAGTTGAATAAATGTACACAGGCTTACATCAGAAAAACACAAAATTAAAATGCAAGTACAAGCAAATGGAAAAAAAAAAAATTGCAGCCATGTTTCAGATCAAACAGTACAGCGAAACATGAACTGAGCCTGTCCTCATGTATTTCCCTGAGAGTTTGCATGTCTCCCTTGGGACTCTACATAATTTTCTATGCTCTGAAAAGATAGACTGTCAAGGCGTTAAAAGGATGAACTGTAAAAAAAAACAAAAAAAAAACACAAGTAGAAATAGATGGGTTGTGAAACTGAGATGATATTACATTTGAATGATCCACTGGTGTACTTAATAGTCAAGAGGACGTGTGAGATTTCATGTTTTTCTTTAATTTGCATTGCAGCCCTCTACTTTGCACCCTTGCTTTCTTGCACACTCTCTTTCCTTTTTTCCTCTTTCTGGTTGCTCTATACTCATGTAAAAAAAAAGTGCAGCAAATAAATACATTAATTAATACATTTAAGTAAGCCAAAGTTCATCTGACAACATCATGCACTATGTGAAAGCAATGATGTTGAAATGTGAAGTGCCATGAAATGTAAGGCTGTATGTCAATTTCTTAGCGTAGTAATAACAGAACAGAAAAATAGATCATGGTGGATAACAAGAAGAAATCCCAGAAGAGAGAGAAAACAGAGGAGAAAACAAAATAAGTCTGAACAGAAATCTTTATACATCTCCAAGTTACATGGTTCTTCCCTAATGTGAAAAGTACAGCATCAGAGTTTATCTGGGATTAGTAAATCAATACATGCTTCTTGTTGATGTCCAGGTTAATATCTGAGGGCAGAAACTGATTTGTTTATTAAAGCTATTCTACTACAGTCCAATTTGTGTGTACAAAACTAATTTAACACTTTTATGGTCATGTAAAAAAGCTTGCATCTATCAATCTTTCGGTAAAACGTAGAAACGTGAAAGATACTGGAAGATTTCAACTCTTTCCAAGCAACATTCAAATCAAAACAGCAACAAATACCCAGTGCAGCATTTTTTATGATGTTAGGTGCTGAACTGTTTTGTGAACATTGGAGTAAAGTCCTTTGTGATAAAGAAAAGTCAGGCATCTTATAAAATGCAATCTGACTATTTTGACACGATTGCTATCCTCAGAATGAATAAATCTCACTGTCTTACATTATATCCAAACTTTTCCTGTTTTAGATAAATTTGGATTGCAAAAAGTTATTTATACAAAAATAATAAGACATTTTGTAGACAATTTCCTAATGAATGTCAATAAATTCAAAGCCGATGTTTAGAGTACTCATCAAATTTTCTTATTTTAAGAAAAATGTTCTATGTATTAAGAAAATAAATCTCATATATTCTATTTGTATTAGTAAAATTGGCTTGTTTTAAGTACAAATATACTAATTTTAAGATATTTGTAGGATTATCTTGGTTAGATATTTTTTCTTGTTTTGGAAAATCTTGACAAGATAACTTTTCTTGTTCTGTTGGCAGATAATTTTTCTTATTTTAAGAAAATTATACCCTATTTTTGTACTTTTTTTCTTGTTTTTGAAAGGGGACTTTTTGCAGTGCAGAGAGCTACAGATAATTTGTGAGCAGAGATGGAAAGTGTGTGAGAAAGGTGTCAATTACATACGTTTTGTCAGGAGGAATGGGCCAAAATCCCTTCAAGTGTTGTGAAATGTGGAAAGATGGCCAAAACATTGGATCCAAGTTTGCAATGCTATGAAGTAAGTGTATGCGAATATCTCACTTTGAGGAAAGAAAAACAATTCTCAACTTAAACTGGTTTTCACTTGATGGGAAAAAAAAGTTAATCCTAACATGAAGAGTTTAGTCTGATGTCACAGGAAGAAGAAGAAAAGGTCCTGTGTCTTTTTATACAGACAATATAAATATCTAGTTTAACTGTAGTTGAAGTAGGAACATTTTGATTTCTTTACCTTATTCTTCTTTACACTTATTCAGTTCCAAATTTACTGCAACATTGTTCGGATCTAAAGAAATAGCAATTTCACAAAACAAATATAAAATTAAAGAACCTTACGAAAAAAGAAAACACCAAGGAAAACTGGTTGTTTTATTTATTCAGAGCAGGTGTATATTGATGGACTTCAAATGTGTGACACTGTTAAACCCTGTAAAGCCCCTGTTTACTAAATCTGCAAAATCCATGACAAAAAATGAAGCTCTGATACTTTCCAACTCAAGGTCACTTTTGCAAACTTAGGACGGCTGACCAGTGTTTGTCTTCCATTATGCTCTCTGACTTTACTGTTCCTCCCTACCCAAGAGGCTCTCTCACAATCTCTGTGTGCGTTTCAGAAGAACATCAGAAAGCAATCGCACTGCATGGTTTCCTGTAGTGAACTCTTGTCTCCTTTTGCCTGCAGAATGCTTAGCCTACGTTTCTCCATTGTTCTTTGCAACTCCTGGGCACCTTTGTATCTTATGCACCGCTCCATTTGGAGATTACTTAATCTAGATTATTTCCCTCTCTGCTCTGCCCCCCTTTCTATCAACAAATTTGCACAAGTACTCTACATCAAGCCATTTAGATCCTAATAGAGCCTCTCTTTGATCTTGTTTTAAGCTATTGTCAGCATTTGAGCATGTCAAATCATAGTACTATTATCTAGATCATATACAACAATATGAGTATTGACACAACCGTTTATGTGTTATTACTGGTGTCTGTGCAGACGTACTTTACCTTTCGAACATTTAGCCAGTAGCCAATGATGCGGTCGGTAGCCTGTGGGTCCCTTTGTGTCCACTGCAGGGTGTAGGAGTAATTATTTCCCTTCAGAATGCGCACTGGGTTTGGTGTATCAAAATAAAACTCAGCATTGTATGGTTGTGCTGTGGGCCAGGAAGTAAAGCAAAATGATAGGTGTAAAAATGAGCCACATAGAAAATGGATGATACATGATAAATAGAATGCCTCTTTTTTCCCTTACCAGAGACATTAAATCGGCACGTTGACGTCCCTGCACTGTTACTGACTCTGCACTCGTACGTCCCGTTGCTAGTGGGTTCCAGCTTGAACTTCAGCTCTGGTGTCTGCTTCAGGTCCTGCATGGACATTCGGATGAACTCGCCGTTGCGGAGCCATCGAATGTCTGTTAAGCGAGGAGGGTTGGACCGTAGCACAGTGCATCTCAGGGTCACTGTCTGAAAGTTCCTGGACCGCATATCCTGAAAGACTGGGTCCAGCATGGGAGGGTCTGCAAAGTCAACACATGATAATTCATTATCACAGCTTTCGGGAATTCTAATCACTATTTTATTTATTTCATCATGTTTTCAGCAACATTATTTTTTTCAGATTGTCACAGAAATACAGGCTTTGACAGATTATCCGCCACAGAAAAACTACTGTTGCCAAAGGGATCAAGCATTACAAGGTGCGATCCCAACCCTGCTGCTAACCAATCCTAGCCGGTAGTTATTAACCTGTCTGAAGTGATGTGTGGCTCTGCAGTTAATGACTGACTAGCTACTGTTGCCCTGGGGTCAGCAGAGACACAACACAGCCAAATTGCTCTGCCACAAATCACAGCCGGGCTAGTTCATCCCATGGCTAATCATGTAGATAGACAAGACACTAATAGTGCTCCTGCTGTATGAACTGTGATGAGATTTTGTGTTAAGGCCCCCAGAGGTGAGGTAGCATCACAGTTGTCCCTTATGCATCAAGTTTATCACGCACTGAAGTGTAATTATGTTCTAATCTATGTTATGTGTGTAATTTAGACAGACACAGAACAGGCGGGAGAAAGACAAAAGGATTATGGAAAAGGCAGTAGAGGAAAAATATGTTTTTATCTTGTTTTGTATCAAATGAGAATATTAATTTGATTTAAAATAGATTATTGCTTCGCTACCGATTGTGGAAGTGGCGTTTTCTGCTGTTTTGCTATTTTAACTTATTTGTGTGAGTTGTTATAAACCATACTATTATAGCTCTAACTGTATGTTTAGGGTCGTTGTTTTGCTTTAAGGTAAACCTCCTTTCTCATCTTCAGTCTTCTGCAGCTTTTCTTCATTTTCTTTCATTCTTTTTCCCATATTCACTCACCGGTCTCCCTGTTCCTGCTGAATAACATCCCCACAGTTTGGCACACCATGTTTCAAGTTGGGATTGGGTATTTGCGCTGGTGTTAGGAGTTAGTTTTATACCAAACATACTGTTTTACAATTCAGTCATAATTTCATCTGACGACAGCCTTATGCGTTTTTCAGTTGTGACATATCATTTTCATTTTTGATTGATGAATATTTTTTCATAAACTAAAACTACGTTAAACTTCTTCACAACTTCCTCCCTTGAACCGTATTCTGTGGTTTTCAGGTTCCCATTTATCTACTAACGTTCTCTAACCAACCTTTCAGACCTCCGCAGAAAAAAGCTCCATTGATACTAAGATTAAACAAGTTGGAATAATTATCAAATGCTACACAGACACAGGATACTGTTAAGTGCTTTTACACTACAACCACATAAACCTAAAGTTGACAACAAGGACAAAGAGTCACACCTAAAATGTTTGTATTGGAAGAGAACCACTTTTCTCACTGACCCACAGTTATCGGAAGAAAATTGGTTGGATTCAGGGGTGTCAGATTGACGGGGATTAGATACATTTGCTTGTCATAATTTTCAGATTTCTACTCTGGCCTGTATTCTTTTCCTCCCCTTTAAGGGCTGCACTACCCAGATTAGATGGGTTTAAATGAAGTACACCTATATTGTGACTTTGAATTTTAATTCATGGTTAGTCAGACAGTTTTCAAATTATGATCATGGCTTGTGTTGAAAAGGTCAATGGGGAGGAAATCTGGAACAGCCCACACATTTTTTATGCATTTGGACTTCGATTTGTAAGGCCTGCCCATCTCTATCTCTGTGGAAAGTTAACATATTGGTAAATGTTTCATTTGTTACAGTTCAAAAAAATATCTAAACAGGTTGACTTTAGATTAGATTTAAAGGAACTCTGTTTCCACCGTTTTGCAGTTTTCTGGAAGTTTCTTCCAGATTTGTGGCGCATAGAAGCTGAATGCTGCTTCTCCATGTTTGGTTCTGGTTTTGGGGAAGCAGAACAGATCAGAACCAGAAGGTCTGAGAAGTCTGGAAGGTTGATATAACAACAGCATATCTTTCTTGTGTTTTGGTGGTAAGCCGTTCAATGATTTATAAACTAACTTTCTGAGCTACAAGGAGTCTGTGTAAGGATTTTAGAACTGAGGTGGTGTGTTCTAGTTAATTATTTTTAACTTAAGATAAATAGAATATATAAGAAACAAAATATTTTAAACTACAAGAAAAAAAAAAGCCAAGACAGACCTGCAAGCAAATATATAAATGTAATCTTTTTTTTTCCCATGGAAGAAAGTAGGAATGAATAACAGTTGCACTTGCTTATAGGGAGTAAAATGTCAGATTTCTAGTCCTTCCTCTGCAGACCAGTGAACTCAGCCAGACCAAATTCCTGTTTGAAACCAGTTTATCATTCTGTGCTTGCACTTCAGTCTGAGGAACACGAGTGAGCACCTGAATGCTAAGGAGACGCGAAACCACCCCAGCATTTACCTTCCCAGTTTCTGTGCTGCCTGTTGCTTTTTGGTCAAGACTTTCTACATGTGGATGTGAAATCAACATAGTTTCTGACCTTTTTAGTTATTTAACAATTATTGTCACATACTTTTCATATATCCATGAGCCCTTGAGAATTTAGATAAATACTATAAAAGTTTTCTTTGGGATTTTGTGTTATAGATGAATACAATGTATCACGTACATATAAAGTGGTAGAAAAATGACATATAATCAATGTAATTTAGCAAATCTAATGTTGCCAACCAAATGTCCTTGGAACTTCTAAAATTAGCACATTTTACAAATCCCTGGGTTATTTAATCCTAGAAACAATCAAGCATTTGCGTAAAGACCACAGAGCAAACAATGACCTGGCCAGATCAAAATTAAGTTGAAAATCTTGGTGGAAAACATCAAGTGTTGGAAAATCTGATATTGGCTTAAAATCCAATCACTAAACATCAAACTGAACAAACAATCCCCATGGTAAAATGGAGTAGAGGCCGAATTATGCTTTTGGGATACATATTAAGAACTGAAAAAAGAAACACGTGCAGAGAAACAAACTAATTGTGAAGTACTGGTATTAGAATTAGAAAAAAAAAGAGCCTGTGTTCAAGCAGTTTATAAATTATTCTACTCCCTCTGGATTCTGGAAGAAAAGTCATTATTATTAAAATCCTTTACCTAGTCTCATGTATTTTCTGAAACAATTACAGAAGTTTCCAGGCAGTACATTACACTTTTGAAGCTCATGGGAAATTTCTTTCGTACTTGACTCTCCAAATTCTCTCAAGCCTCATTTTTGCATTCAGTTCCTCCTCATTTGGGGCTGACGCTACTGCACCTCAATGTTTCATAGTCAGAATGCTATAATCCAAGTAAGCACGCCACTGCTATCTGTCTTATTGAATACAAAATGGTTTCAATTCAGCAATGCAGCACTGATCAAGCCCATTCACACAAAACTGGAAGGGTGGAGTAGGTGTGTGTGTGCGAGGGGTGGAGGTTTGCGGTGTATAAGGTGTTGTGAGTTAAGAGAGAAAGAGCTATTTAAAAAAAGACAACAACGAGGAAGACAAATGACGGAGAGAGTGTGGTGTGAAAAAGTCAGTGATTGAGTGTGGGAGGTGCTGAGCCAATGAGAGGATGCAGGATGCAGAAAGAGAATGGCAAGACAGAGAGAGGGCTTCTCTCATGGTCAACAGTTGGCTGATTGATGATGATGAGAATGGCAATGAGGAAGAACATCCACCGCTGTAGGAAAAATAACGAAGAGCGGTAATGGAAAGAAAGGACCCGAGACAAAGTCGGCAGTAGGACATGCAAAAGCAGCGTATCTGTTTAATTATAGCTGCCACATAAAATGATGACATCTGTTCTTCACATTGATCTACCCCAAAAAATGAAGGGAGAAAAGAAAGACAAAATTAAACTGAAAACTTGTGTTAGATAGGGCCTGGAATAAAATAGGTCAGAAGAACAACAGTAAAAAAAAAAAAAAATCTGGTTTTCTGCATGTTTAATGCTGTACCCACAGAATGATGTTCTTATTTAGGTTGTTTTCTATTTGCCAACCTTTTTTGCTTTCCTCCACTTTCCCAGCTTACTTCTCACAACCTCTCTCTTAACCCCATATCTCTCACTCTTAGACTAGTTCATGTATCTGTCTCTTTGCTCTGTTTTTTTTTCTTCTTCTCAGTCCAAAGTGGGGTGGCCACCTGCTCCATTAATCAGAGTCGGCCCTGTGAGGACAGCAGTGCTCACAGTGTTGGCCCTGCACCCTGCCACCATTAGCAAGCTTTCTAAATACTTTGTGCAGAGAATAGAAAAGGAGAGAATGCATTAATTTGTGCCTTTATATTAGGTGGATAAAGTGAGTGCTGGACACAAAGACATCAAAGCAAACTAGGCCAGAAATTAAGTTATGTGTAAGGAAATTAAATGACACCAGGAATGAACAAACTTATCAAACATTTTTTGGGAAAAGCGTTTTTTAGTGATGACAATTTCCAGACGTTTCCTGTATGGAGAAGCCAGGTGTGATTTTAACTTCATTACAAATCGTCTCCACATCTAGTAGAGGTTCTTTCTATGTGCTTGGATCTTCTCTTCTTATTTACAGATTTAAATTTTTTAAAGATTATTTAGGCCCTAGTGGCCTTTATTTGATAGTGAAGTGATAGGAAAGTGGGTTGTTAGACAGGAGGAAAACATGTGGCAAAAGTCAACAGGTTGGGACTTGAACTCATGATGGCCGTGTAGAGGACTGATACCTCTTCATACAAGTGTCTCTCACTTAAACCCTGAGTCACGGCTGCGCTCACAGATTTACAATTTAAAACAAGTTCGAGTCACAGTCTCTGAAACCTATTAGGAGTTTCCTTGGTTGCATATTTGGGAAATTAACACTCACAACATTTAAAGGTTCACCTCAAAAATTTCTCAATTTATCAGTTCATCCTTTGATTATTTGACGTCTGATTTTTGGAAAGATTTTCAGCAATTTTTCAGAAACATTTTATTTGCAATGAGATTAAGAGAATTCAGCTTTGGCCTTATCTGACAAGACTATATTTTCTCAGTATTTTAGTGGTTTCAGTGGTAGATGCGAGACACCAGGCCCAATAGTATTAAAGAAACCTGACTCACAGACTCTTTACCTCCACATCATGTTGCATTAATAAAAGCAAAATAAATCGTATCCGAGTGTTGAGTGGAGATCTGGTACAGCAAATAGACAGAAGTACTTTTCAATAAATCATTTGTGCCTTAAAGATGATTTTTATTGAACCTTATCTTATGAGAGGCTGAATTTTGTGTTTCAATAGCTTCAAATTACCAAAATAAAACATTTGAAAACTAATACCCTGGGTGTAATGAATCAATTCGATAGAGGAGCTTCAATTATTGAATTGAATTAAAGAAATAAATTACATTTTATACCGAGATGCACCTCTACATGTAGTTAAATAACATTAAGGACTAAAACTATTTACTGATTTGCAGGGAGTTGATTGATTGATTGATTGATTGATTGATTGATTGATTGATTGATTGATTGAAAAACTACCAAACGATTATAAAAACAATATTCTATACATTTGTGAAACAGAAAATGTAGACAAAATAGGGAAAGTCTAACCAGCATGATTTTAGACAAGAAGTAAAATAAAAAGTAAAAGAAGAAAGAAGTCAATCATAATTTCATCAGTTGTTCCATAATGTTGTTTTCTGTACTGCAGTAGATATTATGATTGTTGTCCAACCAGTTGGTTTTATTTATAGTTGGAGCAAACGCTTTTCTCTTAGTTCCTTCTTTCAAAGTGACACTATTTGTCTTTAACAGTTCACATATGAGTAAGGGTGTTTATGTTTATTCTTTGGAAAACTTACATTCTTTCAAAGTCTTCTCTATTTTGACTGCCTTATTTATTAATTAATTAATTTAACTAACTACACATACACCCACACACACATTTTTTGCATACTTCTTTATACAATTACAATAGAGATTCTGACTTACCGTAACTAACTTTGGTCATCTGTGCTTTTTTTAAATAAACCACACGCTTGTTTATATATAAGATGTAAACTCAGATGTGTTATTGTCAAAGTGTGTGATTGTCACCACATGCTTTTCCAGACAGTTGTAAGGTGTTGTGTGTAGAGTTCTCAGGTGAAAATAATCTGGTCCACACTTACATTGCACATTCAGTTGGACCTGTGCCTCTCTGCGCTTGATGTTAAGGCCGTTGTATGAAGCTGTCTGACATCGATACACCCCCATCATGTCACGGCTGACGTTCTTTAGCCTCAAGCGGCCGTCGGGTGTCTCCACTGTGGGTTTCCCCGAAGGCATTAGCAAATCCTTCTCTGTCCGTGACCACAGAATTGGAGGACGGGGTTTGCCATCGACCAGGCAAACTAACTCGGTGTACCCTCCTTCACGCACACTTACAATCTGACCTCCTGTTGGAACTGACAGCATCGGAGGAGTGACTGGAGGAAAGGAAAAGGCAATTTTATAAAAAACATCTGAAGGAAAACAATATAGAAAGTTTATTTATGTATGTATTCTTTTGCTTTTAACTCAAGTAATAATGTTGTAGGCAAATTTTAAAAAAAGAAAAAGCTTGACGTAAGTTTATGCAGAGATTTATTCCCTTTCGCTTCCTTAATCATTGGATCATGATGAATTACTGCAAAAGGAAAACAATGGGAAGAAAAGCTACGTGACTGCATGAAATATTCAGGAGGCAGACATGACTTAAACATTAAATGCTGCATACTGAGGTAAACCTGGAATAACAGATAGATGACTATGTATTTGGTTAAAACTTACACTGAGCTGACAAAAAAAAACTAACTAATAATAAAACAGTTTTAGTCCCTATAACAAGGCTTAACATGAAAATACAGAAACAGATTTAACCACATTTTGTTTTTACCAAGTAGTGCTGTTATCCAGCAAAATGCATCAGAGGACTGGATATTCAAAGACAGAAAACTGAGAAAATAATTTGAAACATATAATACGTGTATATATTTATATTATATATATATATATATATATATATATATATATATATATATATATATATATATATATATATATATATATATATCATGGTAGTATATAGTGGGCAATACATCATACCAGGAGAGCAGATACACCAAGAACCATACTGTCAGATGTTGCCCAACCCAGTGTCACACAATCATGGCACTTTGATGAGAAATGAGCTGCTGGGACACGTCGGCAATGGACACGGGAAAAGAATAATACGCTATTGAAATGCTACTACTCCAGTAACCCTAGGCAACAGGGCTAAACAAAAAGACTGTGGTAAACCTTGATGCTTCAAAACTCACAGTCTAAACTAACTAATGAGAAATCTAGTAGCTCAGTGTTCCAACATACACAAATGGTTTCACAATTAGAGTTCCAGGAGATACAACACATTAAGGCTACAGCAAAAGGTAGCAAGAACACAAAGTCAGATTGGGTACCAAACCCAAATGATGCAAGATTTGATGCATGATTATGGGTTTTCTGAGAGCCTGTCAACCACGACACCAACACCGAGGTTCTCATAGACAAAGCACAGTGACTATAGAAACCAGCAAGCAGAGATACTGTAATAACAGCAACAATGAGAGATGCTTAGTAATGGTAAAGTTAAGAGAGACCAAAATGGACAATACCCACAAGGATTAGAAGTATAGAAGCCAAAATCGAGGTAACAAGGAAAGAAGAAAGCCAATTGTCAGAACTCCAGAAGGGGGCGTCTCAGAGATAGAAGCAGTTGCCCATGCATGAGGCCCTGGAAATTTACCAAAGACTCAGAGCTCTGGCTGTCCAACTAAAGAGATACACTAAGGATAGAAGCCAGATGAATAGACGGGCTGTTCTAAACCAGCTACAGTGAATTCCCAGTGGTAAGGTAATAACACACAAGCCACCAATGGTGAACAACACTGGAAAGGTACATAAAATAAATAATTATTGCTTAGCAATGATGCACAATGGCGGATAGGCAACAGCAGGCCACACTAATTTCCCTAAACATTACAATGGCAGATATCCTATAACAAATCTCAGGTATGAACAAATGCTAAACATAAAAAAATAATAATAAAAAAACAAAAAAAATAAATAAATAAAAACAAATGCTAAACATGGTGCTAGGAGTATCGTGCTGGGGAGATGCTTCAGGGGTTCTGTGACTTTTAATCTCGTCAAGGTTGAAGGAATGATGAATAAAGGGTGTAAGGATTTTGAAAGGAAACCTCATGCAATCAGCAGCAAAACTGAGATTCCTCAGATTTCCCAAAGATTTGTTGCAAACTACAATAAATGACTGCATGCTGTTGTCCAGCAAAAAGGATACACAACTGACTATTAGCACCAACCAGCTAATAATTTTAACCCTGGCAGTTTTTGGTTTTTCTGAAATAATTTGTTTTCTGTGTACAAAGCAAATTAATGCAAGCATTCAAAAGGATATCTGGAAAAGCTGTATTTAAAAAAAATCATTACTCTGTTTAACAGCACTTGGGAAATTTTTGAAAAAAAGCCATACATTTTTTTTAACCTCAACTGAATATATATATAAAATTTGGAAAAAAAACAAAAACTTTTTTTCCTCTATTTTTTGGCTGATTAATGCAGTGCTCTCTCTGTTCAGTTTATCAGTCTAAAGGTCAGTCTAAATAAATTTTGTTGAGAGCTCCTTGTTTGAATTTCCTTAGTGCTAATTAGTTATGTCCGAAAATAACAGCAGCAAAAGGTTTTTTCACAGTCTGACCCAGTCTCCCAGAAATGTGAAATAGAAACAGAGAAATTAAAATCTTACCACTGTTTTGGGAGATGTTGACATCCACACGCAGCTCTGGCACCCTGCTGCCTGGGAAGTTTGCCACACAGCTGTACATAGCCAGGTCTCTGAACTTCATGTCTACAATCTCCAAGCTACTTGTGCCGGGCGCCATGTCAGGGTCACTGCGCAGTAATATCAAGCTTTCCGAGTTGAAGACGGCGACACCGTTTTTGTACCAGGTGTAGTTGACTTTGTCCTGTGGAGTGGCGTCAACATGGCATGACAGTTTCAGGTCCCGACCCATTTGGATGGTCTCACTGTCCTTGTTAGAGTCCGGTGTGATTTGGAAAGTCAGGTTGCTCATTGCTGTGAGTTGCAGTAACAACATTAAGAAAAGGACAGAAGAATGATTAAGATGTATTACCGCACAGGGTGTTGCAAAGAGAATTATCCAACGATCATCTTTTTACGATACATGCTTAATAAAGTTTTCTAACCCTCTGCTTAAGAAAACTCACGATACTAACATTGTTTTCTTGTTGGAATTTTATCTCTTAATGTGAGGAATTAATGATTGTTTTGACCAATTACTGTTCCTAGTCATTTATTTTAAAAAACAGCTTAAGGAGCATGCATTTACTATCATAAATATAGGTAACTATCACTTATACGCAGTATTAAGTCTGAACTTTATAGATGTAGAGCACTTGTTTTAAATGTTATCAGCCCATAGCTTTTATTCCTCTTCCTATTATTCTACAAACTAGACAGACTGCAGCTGCTAAGAAGAAGGCATCTCTTCCTGTGGTTTGCACAGTGGTTCGTAAGCTTTGAACTCATTTAAAAGGATCATAATCAGAATTTACTGACACTGTGTGGCCAAGATTGTGTGCACAAACAAGGAATTTGACTTTGGCTTAAAGCACTGACAGTGTACAGACTAAAAGCATTAACATGAACACTTTAGAGACTGCTGTCCCATGTTCCATGTTTTAAATACTGTCTAATTTAGATATTATAAACATAGAGTGACATTAGACCTCTTACTAATACATATTGGTCCTAGAACACTGCACAGAAAAAAATGGCAATAAAGTAAATACAGACAACTTGCAGTGCTTGCAAAGTAGCTATACCGAATGACTTTTTAGTATTTTGATGATGCATGCCTTTAGCACAACATGAGATGTGCTTCCAATTCCTACTTTTAAAAATTTTTGCAAAGTCTGGTGTGTATTTATATCCAGACCCTGTAAGTCGAAAAACCTCCTACTGCAATTACTGCAGCAAGTCTTTTGAGATATGTCTCCACCAGCTTTTGGCATTTGGAGACTGAAATTTTGTCCCATTTTTTGCAAAATGTCATAACCACAGTTAGACTAAATGTGGACCATTTGTCAGTTTCACATTTTCAATTTAATTTATGTCTGGACTTTCACAGAACTATTTTTACACATTCACATGCTTTGATGTAAACAACTCAATTACAACACCCTGGTTTTCTATAAGTTTTACTCAGGATTCAGCTTCATCCATCTGCTCTCTATCTGTCACAGAAATCAGAAAGAGATACTTTAAAATGTGTGGTTGAAAATTGTAAAAATTTAAAAATTGTCAAGGGTATAAATACTTTTGCAGTCACTTGGTTAGAGGGTAAAATACTGGAAAATGTACTTACAAATAAAACTGCCTGCTAAAAGGCAATAGAGTTTTACAAGGACAAATTATAAAAATACACCAGAAAGACTGTGTGTCAATGAGGGAGATAGCCTGGTCATACATAAGGAGGGAGCATGGTGATAAAAAATAATAATAAATAAAAAAAACCCAGGGGAATAAAAGAAATGGGAGACAAAAGAATGGAAAAAAAGAGGAAGAGGCAAATTGTTAAAGATTGCAAGGAAAAAAAAAAGGAGCCGGGATTCAGAATAAAATAACAGGGATATAAAAAGAAGGTGGGGGGGAAACCAAATCAAGGACAAAGAGTAACTTTCACACTGTCACATTTAATTTTCAGTTTCAAAGGCTGCATTTTCCCCAACTGATTTCCATGTTGAATGCAAAACAGCTCTCTGTTTCCCTACTAAACGGCAAGACTGGAGAAGAGACTTCATGAAATACAGAGACTGCTGCAAGACAGTGACCGAATGGTTTACATGTAATTATCAGCTTCGTGTGAATGGTCTGTTTATCTGCTTGAGTGGTTTATGGATGTTGTGCATTTACATTTACACAGTAATATTGCATGGTCTCCTCTTTATCATATGGACAAAAATTGCTTCATTATAATGTTTGCTCAAAGCTAAGATGCAATTTGAGGTTTGAATGAGAGCTGAACTCATGGAAACACACGTATGTGCACATGTATGTGCAGGTGTCACCTACCGACTTCTTTTGCGCTTCCACAACTTTAAATGCATCTGCCTCTAATCGTCTTTCCACCTGCGCTGGTGTAAAGACGCGTTCAGGCCCATTAGACTAACAGGAGAAGCGTATTTGGCATACGTTCTCCACAGTGTTAACTAACAGAAGAGACTGTCACTAATTGCTTCCACTCCAGTCTAACTAATTGGAGTGAATAAAGATGATTAAAGGCGCCAAAAATAGCCAGAGGCTAGGAAGAATGGAAGGTTTCTGCTTTAATGACAGGGAAATTACAAAAAGAGCAATACTTAACCCGCCCACTCTGACAAGATCCACATCAGCTCAATGTAATGATGGATTAACTGCTTACAGCACACACAGACTTTCCCATTAATACAGTCCCAAATTACTGTCAGTGACTGGAAAGGTAGTTTTTTATCCTCAGTGAAAGAAACTTTTCCCGCTTTAGGTTATCATTGGTATTAGTAGGAGGGGAGCTAGTAGTATTGTGAAGCAAACCGAAAAGATTTATGTTAAATATTGTATAATAACTCATGCTGCAATAACATTTCCCAGAAATTTAAAAAAGTAATCAGTTTCAAAAAGTAAAAATTAATACCTAAATTAAAGTCTATTTAATTCCTTGAATTTTCACAAAGGGAACTATTATTATGCGCTACTTGAGAGCGACGACGCAACACCCTCAGCTCTAATGCAGCAAGTTTTAAGCTTCTTTGGTTTTGATATGTTCCAGTTTCTGTGCTGCACTGCCACATACAGGACTGAAATTGTTATTAGAAAGTTTTGGTTCGTTTTTTTATGGAGGAAGACATTTGTGGAAATGACGGCATGTTCGTGAGAAACATTTTAGAATGAAAGAATACCAAGTTGATTTTTAAAAATAAACTCCAGATTCTGGAAAAGAAGGCCGAAATGTCAAAAGGAAACCTGTATGGACAGGGTACCAAAACTTTGGGCCAAGTATGACACTTTACCAAATTTGGCTCTGTGCATAACAATGCCAGATTTGGCATAATGTTATTATGCCAACACAAAGCCGGTGTGTTATTTGAATCACACTGGCTTTGGTTAGAAAGGGGTAAAGACTTTTTTATAGATACATTTTATCTCATCTGTTTTGGTCACAGCAATAATTAGTGTTTTTTTTCTGACAAGTTTTTTTTTTTTTTTCAAAAATAATATTGTAAAAATTGCATAACCTACATTTGAATAAAATTCGGAATAATATTGGATAAAATTTTCTTTGAAAATTTTGGTTCTTTTTCTGTTTGGCCTTAGGATGGATGGAGAGCTGTCCTGTATGGTGAATCCGGCTTCATGCCTGTGAACTAGTTTAATTGGCTTTAGCTACTGCAGCCATGAACCGGACTAAGAGGATAATAAAAACATAGTGAACAACCCTTGAGTAAATATTAAAATCTGAGTAATTATTGTTAAATGACCTTGTTCTCTTTCGTCTAGAGATTTTTCCAAAAACTATCAGACAAAGCTGTATTTGAAGCCTTCTGCCAGGGTTTTCAATAGCAATACCTCAAGTTCAGTTTTTAATTAAATATTTTCTGCATGCTGTAAATGCATTAGTGAACATCTAATGTTATAAACTCTGATGCCCCAAAATACTGCAATAAATTCACTAAACATTGTCTCTATATATTACCAGGAGAACAAAATAAATTCACTCACTCCTGACAGTAAGATTGACGTTCTTGCGAGCGGGGTTCCCCACGTTGTTGGTCGCCGAGCAGTTGTAGAAACCTGCATCCGCTGGAGTGACTGCACGTAAGAACAGCGTCGGACCCCGAACCTGGGCACTGAGTGGGAGGGCTCCGGGATAGCGGGACCACGTCACCGTGGGTGAGGGTAAACCTGCAGTCACCTCACAGGTTATGACCACATCTTGCCCAGGATCTACCACCACCGTGTCGTCGACTGACAGCCGGATCATTGGGGGAGCTGCAAAGAAGAGAAACGGTGTTAAATGAGCATTGCACTGCATTATGTGGTTGCACAGAACAAAATCTTGCCCTCTGTTTTTCCAATTTGAAGTATTAATGGTTGAACCTGTAAGTGCATGTGTATAATGTGCTTTAGAAAGGACGGAGAGCACCAGTCATACTTAAAAACAAAGTATGACTAGGAATTGAACCTATTATCTTCCACCTGAAGATAGTTTAATTTACCAAACATGAGTATTCTAATGTTATAAACATGGGCTTTTTAAAGTATGTTTATAATTTTTTTTAATTGTGCAAACATTTTATCTCCCTTTTAGTTGTTGCATCTAGGATGGGAAAAACCGCCACAGGAGGCTGCTAGGATTTTTGCTATACCAAAAGTAGCTTAATAATTTTAAGTAAACATACATTTGAGAAACGTAAGTGGATTTAAATGGTCTATTTAACCTATATTGCACTCCTACGTACAACATTCTGTAATATGTCTTAGCATTCCACACCTCAATGGGATGACAGAAGCAGCACATTGAGAAAAATGAGCTTGCTATCAGTTTGTTGTCTGATGAAATCCTTTGAGCGGTTAAAGGTTTGCACACTAACCATCTAACTAGGCTCTACTACAACTAGAACTCCATGACACAGAGGAGTCAGGCACCTCTTGCTCTTTTGATTTTTGTGTAAGCCTTCATGTCATTGCACACCATCGAAGAAAAAAAAAGACCATTAGTTTTACTGCAGTAGAGCTAGTAGTAATTAGAACATTACAAAACTATTTGGACACAGACTGCTTGTTACATTATTTTCTGTTTTTTTTCCAAAAACTTTTTAGTATGTTTTTTGGTATGTATATTTTCACTGTCATGATTCTCTCACATCTAACCGCAGTCGTCTCATCTAGCTCTGTGCTTTCTTAGTTTCCGTATGACTTGTTACTCGGTCATACTTAGCAGCTTTGCTCTCAACTTTTCTTGTCAGTCTGGAAAGCTCAGTGTTGCTTTCCTCAAAAAAAGCTCAAACATCCCCGCAGCCCCTCCCTCCACCGACCAGCACCGGGATCATTCTCTCATTATGAACCAAACCCACCACCAGAATTTGCAAGAGCAAAAATGTCTCTCCTATTTTTTCTTTCCGTTAAAATCTTCCTATGTTCTCCACAGATGCTGCTCCGAAACGGATTCTGACCCTCCTGCTGTAATTCAGTCACATATTTTCAATTGTAATTAAACATCTTTCATTCATTCTGTGTCCCTGAGTAATCTACCAAAGATATGAAGTTAATTTAAACTCAATAAAGTAAATTAGGATATCACATAACTATTTGTAAATCAACCTCAACAGAGATTCCAATCTAATATGTAACTTAACTGTTGTAAAGACATTTAGATGTTTGGTATCAAGTAATGTTGTCATTGGGTAATTGCTCTAACACTGGAGTAGCACTTGCACTGATTCTGTTGCAGTTGTGAATATATGTTCGTATTTGTCAAGTGACTTTCTGATAGTCTGGATGGAGAAAAATGAAGGGGGTTTAAACCTTCAAACAGGCTGGACAATAACATAGTTTTAACCAGAATTGTTATTGGCAATTCAGAGGGTCGTCTGTATTTATCTATAAAACTGAGAAACATTTGACATTTAGTTCAACTTGTACAAAACTACAGTTAAAACCAAATACAGACCATATTTATAAAGTATTTTTCCCATTGTCTAAAATTAAATTAGACTTCTTGTATTAGGTTAGTTAGGATTAACAAAACTATTTCCATTACCTGAATTCTAGAATAAGGATTTCTTTCAAACTTTTTATTACTTCCTTTTCATTTAAAAATGTACATATTATGTCTGGGACAGATGAAAAATTAAGCAACTTGTATAAAAATTAAGCAATTTTCTTGCTGGCAGAAAATTATCTACAGTCATTATCCACAGATCATGTACCAACATTGAAAGGTCATTCAAAGAAAAGAAGCCATTTCTCCAAAAAACATAAAAAGAGAAATTACAGTAAGACCCTAATTTGAGGAGGAATACTTTACGGTTTGATGAAACTAACATTTTAAGTGGTATTATGTTGTGTGGGTGTTATTTTTCTGCAAAAGGGGCCATTTAACATAATAAATGGCAATATAATTAAATAACATTGTGTGGAAATATTAAAGCAATATCTCAAAACCTAAGTTAAAGAAAGTGTAAGGAAGTTAAAGGTTAGTTGATAGAAGATCTTCCAGATGAACATTAGCTGTGGATATACTTGTGTGGCACAAGAACAGCAACGTAAATTATTTAGAGTAGACACCAAAGTCCAAATCTCAATCTCATAGAGAAACATGATTCAGTTACATTACTTCTGTAAGGAGGAATGGGCCAACAATCCTGAAAAAGTCAAATGTTTAAGAGAAGATTGTTTTAGTATACATAAAATATTTAACCCCAAGCACAGAACAATTATAAGAAATGCTCAAGTGCATCACGGTAGTCTGCAAGGAAAAACACATAACCCTCTGAATATAAAAGAAATATATATGCTACTCCTGAAACAAGAAAGGTATAGTTGGATTTAGTGTCTTCTAAAAACAGAGAAGGCAAAATATATGGTTTCAGGCATACAAATTCTCAAAGATAATGTTTGGTACAAGATGGCCAATCTTTGCTAATTTGGTAAAAAGTGTTCAGCCCGGAAAGCTTCTTTGGAGGATCAAAAAGTCAGAAAAAAAGATCATCAGGTGTACAAATCAGAACAACTTACATGGACAAAACAACATTGATGCATGTCATCTTTAAACAGTATTTTTAACGTATATATTTCAGAGCCCACTGGACCTTGGAAGTGGAGTTTAGCTTGAGAAAATTAATCTGTCAGCGCAGTGCTGTGCCGTTTCACTGGCTGAGCTCACTGCTGTGTGCTAACAAGAGCACATAACATACTGTGTGGATTATTTCAAAATTTATTTATTGTTCTTGATTTCTCTGAGAAGTGTCTTTCGACTAAAAAGAATAGTGGTCAGATATAACATTTTGGGATTTTGTTTGTATAGAAGGACTGCTGGAATTTAGTTGAAAAATAGATTTTGTAAAACCACTACATTTTAATCCATTAAACAGTACTGCAAACAAAAATAACATGCTTCCTTAAAAAAAAAAAGTACTTCTGTCTATTTTTTGTCTGCACTGCAGAAGTAATAGATAAAATATTATGATATTTTGCATGTAAAATAAAGAAAAGTTAATCTCCAATGAGATGCAAACCACCCGAGTGCAGGAAACAATTCATTGCTCTAATAGATTTTGTACAGTACATCCTTTCATCTAATCTCCTTTTCAACAGCAATTATGAGAATGAATGGGGTGTGCAGATGCTCAACAAAGTACTTTACGTATTCATGTTTCAGCCAGTACAACAGTGTGCACAAATCTGTGGACTCACACAGACTTGCTGGCAGTGTCTATAGGGACTGTGCAAAAACACAGACGCACTAAACTGATCGCTTTAGCTCACTTCAGAAGTGATGGCTCTGAATCTGACAAGAAATTTCATTGGCATAACAGCTGCAATGAGAGAATAAATAGTTCTGTCTATTTCCATTGTATCAAAGCGCTAAGAGAGCAAACTCCTGAAGGCCTGCAGAGTTCAGAGCCGTCAAGAAAACTTTTTCTTGAGTATTATTTTACTTTGACGAACCATCAATGAATGCATTTGGTCAGAAATACTTCAAGTATTATTTCTGTAGTGCTACATGCTAAAGTTCATATAATAATGAAGATCAGATTGGCAATGAGTCATTTTTACTTTGAAAGATTTGAAATCAACACGAGGCAACAGGTTTGCCATGAGTAAATATTCACTTTTTAATGTTCTAGTCTTATTTCTCTCTAGTCATTGCTACGATTATCACCTTATTCCTCAATGTTCTTATAACTAGGCTATAATTCATTCATTATTTTATTTGTTACTTCAAATATTAATACAAACTGACAAACACAAATGTCAGTTTGTATTTGATTAATCCAAACAGAGGTTGAAATTGTAGAATTTAAGCAACAAATTTTGATGAATCATAGTTTTAGAAAACTTCAAGGTTACAGAGCAGGAAGTTAATTAGTTCTGTCAAAAATACTGACATTTCTGAACATGTAAAGGCCTCCGTATCTCTAATCGCCGTGTTACACCCAGAAATCTATGTATAAACATAGATGAGTTTGGAGGATGAACTGAAGTCTAACATAGCTGTATTTTGGCTCCTAAAGCAGTAAAACTTAGGTGTGTCTTAAGGGAATAACCGGTGCAGCAGCCTCACATACCAAGGTAACAATGTCACTAGTTTATCTGACTGCAAAAAATACTTCATTGCCAGCATCCTGGTTTACTTGGCATAAATCTGATCACATTTTTTGCAGTCTGCAACTAGATGAAGTAAAAAAAAAAAAAAGAAATCTGTAAAAAAAAAAAAATGAAGAAGCATAGAGAAATGCAGAGGTGGAAGTGAAGATTTGAGAATTTTATTTTTCTTATAAAGGGCATGTGTGGGAGTTATCAAAGTGGGATCATATACTTTTCCCACAGTAGCTTGCAAGACAGTAAAAAATGCCTTCCAACTCCTTGCACCTTACTTGCACTGTCAGGCCGTCACTTGTATAATTTAATCTACTTTTGTTCAGGTCAGGTAAGGTTCTGTTTTGTTCTCTGACCTTATTCATTCCATGTTTCCGCGTTTCCTGTTCACTCTAACTTCATGCTTTACTATCTCCATCAACCAGAGACAGGACCTCTCATGTTACCTTCCAAAAATAAATAAATAATTTTGTTGACAGAGGTGCGGATAACACCAGAGGACTACTAAAAAAAGACTGGAGAACATTTTCAGCAAACCCTCATTTAGAGAGATCATATTTATTCCAATGATGATGCAGGTGGATGAAACTGTCAGACACCAAAAACCTGAGTTTTGACTCGAATTTTAAATATGTCTCACCTAGTGAGTATGAACACAAATAAAGAAATGACTAAGTTTGAAAGCAATAGTTTGGCACACCTGAATGAAGACACAACAGGCCTATCTGAGTGTTAATGTGATAACTTTGTTGGGGTTCATTTTGTTGTCAGACAAAACTTCCTGTCACAAAAAGAAATGCAACTTTTAAAAACATGTTAGTTATAATTTGGTAAGAATATACATGAAATTGTAAAGAGAAACATGTTGCTACTGCAATATTTTCACAAAACAATTACAGGATTACATAATGTATTTAGTATTTAATTCTTTAACAGACCTTCAGACGTTGCATAAAAACTATTAGTTGTCATATCAAAGAACTAAAATCTCTTTATATGTAAAATTTAAGGATAAAAAGACAATTTACTATAATGTTAGTATCTCAGTAATAATTTTGAATCAGAGCTGCAAAGTGACCAATGAATTGTTTTGATTCAATGGTGAAGTTGCTTTAAACCGAGGAGGCCGAGAATTTAAAATAAGGAACTGGGGGTCTGTTCTTCTTAAAGGAGAGTTGCTTCACCACTGTCCACTCCATTCATGCTTGGATGCAGGTTCAACTCCACACAGCAATCAATATAACCTGTTCCTTTGACATAGCTGGTTATAAAATTATTTAATGAGTACCAATAAAGTGATTCAGACTATTTTGCATTGAACTACAGTACATTTATAATGGGATGGATTCAGTTTAGTTGGATTGAATTGGATTCTAATTGGAATAAATTCAATTAAAGTAGACAATAATTAATTCAAATTGCATTACAAGGTCTTGCATACTTTGCCAAGTAATTGAGATACGTTTTGTAGTACAATGGCAGTACATGAGTATACATAATTGGACATAATCATATTTAATCAAGGAACAGAGCCATTTCCATAACACTGATTGAGCAGACACTGGCCAACTAAAAAGAATGGTTTCAATAAGTTTTTGGCGAAATCATAAGAACTGAAAAATCCAATTATATAATCAGATATTAATTTATATATTAATTTGCACAGCATATAATATGTGATTGATTAAGTTAAAAATAAGTTTGTGATGCGCCAGTTAAAACCACTTATATATATATATATATATATATATATCATGTTGCAGAGCAATAGGACTACGCTAGCTAAACTGAATTCAGAACGCACACAAAGATTACGGGGAGTGATGTTATGATTATGTAGTAAATACTTTACCTCCTGTTGCCTCTTTATAAGCTTATCTTTAGTATCTGCTCTCTCTGCTGAAGTCTTTCATTCAAGGCTAATTGTGGACTGAATATTGAGAAACATGGGTTGTACTTGGATAAAACACTTGTGGCAGTAGTTTCAAGCATTAATGCTTCGAAAATCCAGAGCTATTAGCATAATTGCGGTGTGTGCAGCTGCAACATTGGATGAATGCCCTCGATTTTCAAAACTCTCATTATGAGATAATTTATGTAAAATAGTTGCATATGTGCTTTTATTACAGTCTTCCAAACAATTCTGAACATAAAAACATAGACTAGGCAAAACATCATCACCATCTATCCAATAGTTTGTCTATTTTACTGCCAATATAGCCATGATTAATCGAGGAAGTTATTCCACCAAGACGTTACCAACCAAAAGATGATTGGGTATCACATTGCCTGATTGTTCCATCAATAAATAAGCAAATTATGCTGAATTGTTGGGCATGTTATGCAGATGTTCCTGGCCATCCACCTGATCTGACAGACAACATGATTCATCACTCAAAGCCACCTTCTTCCATTGCCACAAATTTTGAACCACTGTTAATAGCTTCAGTATTTTGAGCTTCAGTAGCTTCTCTATTGAATCTCATCTGATGGGCCAGCTTTTGCTCCCTAAGTGCATCATAGACCCTGTCCCCAGTTCAGCAGCATTCCTTCCTTGAATTTCTTTTTTAAAGGTACAGACTTCTGCAAACTGGGAGCGCCCCAGAAAAGCTGGAATTTCACATATGGCCTCAGTTACATGAACTTCATCAAAATTGCTCAAATCCTTATAGCCTATTGTTCATGTTGCTTAAATCATTGAGGAGAAAACTTGCAGCTTTATGTATTTACCTAAAAACAGGTTATATGATAAAAATTAAATATCTTTTATTCACACAGCTGCCAGAGGTCATAATGTTATGCTACATCTCTGCATGTCAAAATATAAAGATGTAAGACTATGTAATAAAATAATTTTTAAAAATGTCTGAAACTCTGTCAATATAAATTTCAGAAATTATATTTGACATCTGCCTTTAATTTATATTTGCAAAATAATAAGAAGCTAAAAGTCACTGTATGAATTTTTCTTGCCTGCCTCTGATGTTACTCACAGAAATACATTTTTCAAATCCTTTCCTGTAAATTAACGTTCGCTCCATTTATGTCAACAGAGCAGGAGGGAGAAAATATTCTGCACTTCAGAGTTAATACCTATAATGACACAGAAAGCTGAAAACTTTTTCTGAGCTTATCAAAGGCAAAGCTGTTATAAAACATTTTGAAGTCTTTGATGTATATAAAGCATAAATTATTTAACAGCAACAGCGACTGAAAGTAAAAAATATAAATAAATAAAATAGTTCAGGATTTGAACATGTTAATCCAATGTTTTTATTCAGACAACTTGATTGAGAGTGATTACATGTAAACAGGGAGCATTTAATAACAAGATTTAATGACAGTAGAAACTGTGGGTCAGGAAAATAATTTAGTTCAAGACAAAGGTTTCCCGATAAACTGTGCAGGATCACAACAAAAAATGTCTTATTTTGATCCATTTCTTTCAATAAAAAAACTAAGAGAAGAGAAGAGAAACTTTTTTTTTAAATCTTCATAACTTTTTTTTTCAGAGAGAGGAATAAGTTTTAGGTAATTGTTTTGATTTTCTCCGTCTAATTGCTATTTAGCTCAAATTAATAATTTGCTCTGTCCTAGCACTTTTAAGAATCACAGCGATCACAAATTTCACATTATAAGTCTTAAAGAACTAATTGATGTTTTTGCTATGGCAAAGTAAACTCAACTTTTTTTTTATCAGAGTAAAAGAGATTTATGAACTCTACCATAAACCTTTACCCCTCCTGACTCTGGAACTGTGATGATAAGAACTACAGTTTCCCTCTTCACACCGTTTCATTTTATGAGTCAGGGGGAAAAAAAAAAAAGTCACTGATTGGAGATAAAAAGGTTCCAGTACTAAGATCCCCAAACCAGGATTATAAGCAAAACCAAAAAGAAAGTGAAGCCAATCCTATTGCCCAATAGGATTTGATTAATTCATTTGCTTCATTTGATTAATTTAATCTCAGCAGGGACTAATGTTGCAATGATGAACAGGAAAAACACAATGATACAATATGCCCAGAGGACAAAAGAAGAGAAGCGGTGTATTTTTCTCTTGCAAAAGCTTCACTTTTAATGAAAAACTGACTCTTCTTCCCTCACACCCGATACATTTCTATTACTTAGTTGTTATTTTAAGTTTCCATTTATTTGTGTTTTTGCTGTCAGTGTCATTTTAGAGCTCTGACTCTGATACTGTAATTTTATTATATTTGCAAATGTAATATGGATGTTTTTTCCCCTTTTCTTGTGACTCTTATTTATTATCAGCCTATTATAATTTTCTTCTGTATTTTTGCCTTAGGACTGTATGCTTCCTTTTCATGGAGCCAAAAAATAGCAGCATTTTCACGTATTTCTCATTTTGACTAAAATCAGGGCAGTGTGCTTTCTCAATCATTCAAATATGAGACCCAGTGTTGCGTCGACACAATACAGTCATGTCAGATTTGTACATATAGATATTTAATATTTACTTTTAACATTTACTAAACAGTACAAGTACTATCAAAAAAATATAACATGAAAAAGAGGGTTCTTCTGAGGAACATGATTAGACCACGCTAACCATTTTCAAGGAAATGCATGTTACACATGCAATGTGACTTATTTGTATGTAACTTTTTTGTAGAGCAGACTTTGCTGGGAGAGTGCATCATTAGAAGGAGCTCGCCTAGAATATCATTCATAGAAGAACCACAGTCAAATAAACAGTCATACTTTATCCCTTCCTATTCTACCTCATCCCCTTCATTGTAGATGCTCCTTCCCCAACAACTACTCACCCACACACACACACGCACGCACGCACGCACGCACACACACGCATTCAGAGCAGAGTTTTTCCATCACTCTTTGAGAACGTGAGGTCCTGACAGATTGCCTGTTTTGGCAAGTCTCTGAGGCCTGATGCCAGGCAGACAGTTATTGTTGTGGCTGTTGTGGATCCATGTGTGTCTTTGTGCTTGTGTCGACTGCACAGTCGGGATACAATTGATCTCGGCCACAGGAGCCCAAGACAAGACGAGAAGAGTAGAAGGCTGCATCAATGAAAGTAAGGAATACCCATCAGACACAGGCCACAGAATCTGTGAGGGCCACTTTCCTCATTTGTTGGTTTTAAAATTGAGTATTTTTATGAGTGGTAGGCAACAACAGTAATAGAAATTCATTAAATAGTGTCTAACATTAGTTCTTCTCATCACATTTTAGTTGCTCCTTCATCTGTGATCTATTGTGTGTGCTCTAATTAATAGACCGCAGTCTTTGGTGAAAGCATTTCTCAATCATTTTTTTGCAACCATGATCAATTTTTTTACCTTCAGTTTGAATGATTCTCTACCGGATAAAATGCTCATCTCGGCACTCAGCACTCCTGTTTTGTGTAATGTGTTTTTCTTGTAGTATAAAATGTAGACATTGTTGAACAGCTGGTGCACTTGTTTTATTAAAAACACATATGGTACGTGGTAAAATTTACTATAAATACATAAAAAAAATACTTGATGTGGAGATAGCTGAACAGATCATATGATTTCCAAAGAATGATGACCTAATGTATGGAAGAGTGTAAAGCTTACAGCTAGTTTTGCAAGAGGGGAGTAAATGGGAAAAAACCTTTAACCAAAAAGCATATATTTTTTTTGACAGTGGTCCAAAATTGGTGGGTTGCTGGAATGATCCCCTCCCTGTCCACCTCTGCCAGACTGCCCCAGGGCAGCTGTGGCTACAATCCAGTAGCTCCAATCATCAGTGTGTGTTTGACACTGAATGTAGTGTGAAGCAGTTTGGGGTCATCTGGACTTGATAAAGCACTGTAGGAGTACAGGCCATTTACCATTTATATATTATTTATATCTGGAAAAAATTAAGAGACTTCTTAAAGTGATCAGTTTCTCTGATTTTACTTGTTATAAATATATGTTTGAGTAAAATGAACATTGTTCTATTATTCTATGAACTACTGACAACATGTCTCTAAAGTTCCAAGCGAAAATGTTGTATTTACTTGCAGAAAATGAGAAACGGTCAAAATCACAAAAAAGATGCAGAGCTTTCAGGCCTCAATGCAAAAAACAAAAAACAAAAAACAAGTTAATATTTATTTAGAAACAACAATACTAATGTTTTTACTCAGGAAGAGTTCAGAAATCAGTCTTTGGTGGAATAACCAGGAGGTTTTCAATGGGGTTCAGTGCAGTGGGCTCTTCATTTTTTCCAGAGCTGTATGTATGTAAGTGTATATATATATATATATATATATATATATATATATATATATATATATATATATATATATATATGTTTTTTTTATAGTGTTGCTGCCACATTTGTGCCCACTTCTTCAGGAGTGTTAAGAAAAAGAAGATACACTGAAAGACAAGGACAATGTAAAACTTTACACACCCTCTAGAAAGGTGGAGTGTGTTTTTCAACTTCTACCAAATCCAAATCCAAATCCTCAACATTGATAAGTTTTTTAAAAAAAACTGTGTCCGTTTAAGTAAGAATGTTGGGAGAAAGTTGATTATTCACCTTTTCCAATGTATTTAAGCACTGAGATTTGGATTTAGATGCTCACACAAGGTTACAGTTCACTTCACAAAGCTCCGGGAGAAAAAACTCAACAATTACACAGTGTGAACATGTGTCTAAAACGGTTTATACATCTAAAGAATTTAGATATATTTAAAGTGAAGGTCTGATTTTATCAATAGATAATTTTGAAATTTTGAAGACGCCCAACCAAATTACTTGAATCTGACAGAATTAGTGGAAGACATTAAGATTGGGGTGATGGGAAGGAAGATTTCCAGCCTTATAGACTGGAACCTCATCAACAAAGACAATTGGTGAAATTAACAGTGGATTCATGCAAAAACCTGGTCTGTAATTATAAGAAGGGTTTGAGTGCTGGAATAAAAATAAAGATTTGTCCACTGTTTTTGAAGAAGGGTCTAAAAAATGTTAAACAAAATGATTAAATAAAGTGGTTTTAAATCATGCATCACAGATAGCTGTTTCCTGATCACAAAGAAAGATATTTATGTTGGATAAATGAGTTGGCTACAATACTAAATAAACCCAGCTGCTTTGATAATATGCAGTAATGTGTTAAGACATATTGACAGTCAATAAGTCACTGGAGTAACGTGCAACTTAAAACCATCACTTTTGCTATAGACGCAGTAAATAAGGTGTGTGTTTAAACTTTAAAGCCAAAGAGGTCCTAGTTGGCAGATTGTATTACCTTTGATCAAAGCCAAGACAGGTTAGTTGCTGCTACAGAAAAAAAAAGTAAAGAGAGAAAAGAAAAAAACATGTGATAGACCTTTTCATCTAAGGAAAAAAAAAAGCGCATTACCAAAAACGTCGAACTATTGCTTAGAGGGAGTATTAATGTTTAATTTTTTCCAGTTAGGGTGGAGATTTAAAGAAGGGAACCTTAGCATGCACGGTTGTGTATCTAGCCAGCAGCATCCACTCTAATAAAACAATCATTAGAATTTAGCCTGCTCCATGGTGCTTGCTTATTCTTACTCAGCCTATTTGACCATGAGAAAAACAGGATTACAAGCAGCCTTAAACAGTCTTCATAACATATAGCCAAAAACTTTGTTTTCATGTTTTATGGAGGATGGTTTTATTAAATTTGCCAGAGATCAGACTTAGAGTAATTAACTTCTTTAGAAAAAAGTTTTTAAAAAAAAGAAGCCCCAAATTGATTTGATGGGAGGAGAGTTTAGCCAAAGAGAGGAGAGAACAAGATAAACACACAGTGGAATAAAAAGATTGATAATATACACTAAGCTCAGGGTATTCCCTTGTGGTGCATCAGTCTGACCGTAACAAACCTGACAGGACTGTCAACGGCAACAGTGTTGTTGTAAGTAAGAGAGTTGCCGGGCGGTGGCGTGTAGATGGACAGACCGGTGCAGAGAGAATTGGAGATAACAGGGAGCGTGACAACTGAATTACAGCTGACGGCCCTGAGATGAGCTCTCAGCAACAGAAAAACTAGACAGGCAGACAACGCCGCGCACAGGGAGGCAGGCGAGAAGATAGAGACAGCGAGAGGAAAAAGCCAGTGGAGAATAAAAAAGATGCCCAGACAGAAAGGGAGGTGGAGAAATGGATACACACCAAGGAAAATGAGAAGATGAGGCAGTGAGGAATGAATAGAGTTTCCTGCTCAAGAAAAGAAAATCAGATTTCTAAGCAGAGAAAACTATGATAAAAAAAAGAAGTTTTATGAAATCAAAAAAGGAGCGAAAAGGATGAAAGCAACCTATTCGGTAGAAAAGAGTAAAATATGCATCTGTGGAAGCCTGTATGTGGCTGTGGATTGCAAGGATGCATTAGCTTTTTCCCTTTCTTTGCAAATACAAAGGCAAACAAAAAAACGTACCTGTAGCATTTGTTAGCCTGAAGGTGACTGACTTATCTTCAATGTTACACACATTGCGGACAGACACCTGGCAAGTGTAGTCGGCAAAATCCTTGGTCCTTAGGTTTTTCAGTTTTAGCACCTTGGTCTCGCCCTACAGGAGACACACAACACCAACACAGCTTGCAATGTAAAAATGTTTCCCTCAAATTAATCTTAGTGTGATTATTTAAAGACATATTAAACATTGAACTAAACAAATATAGTCTCACAACACCTTCACTGCATTAAATATCACTGAATTAACTTTTATCTTAGTGTCTTTTAAGCTGCATTTAGTCTTATAAAGCATAATCAAATGCAATATGTGTGTCTCATGTACCATGCAATCATCTAAATCAACATTGCTCCATTAGGATAAAAATATGGAGCCTTTAGAAAAGGCTTTTGCATGTGCCATTAGGAAAATTATTTTTTTCAGATTTTCAGATCAAAACATAAAAACAAAATCCACCAATCCTCTGCATTGTTAAATCTGTCCTTCTTATGATCATCTCACAACCTCTCTCTGTTTCTCATGATATAACAGATGTATAGACAGAGGCATTGAATAAGATAAGGCAGCACCAAGGTTTGACAAGTGCTATTGATTTATAAATATTATTTTAGCATTCAAGATAAAAGGCTTGAGTGAAGACTAACATGTTCTCCCAAATAACACGATGGGGCATTATGAGATGTTCTGGGGGTTTGCTGGAAGACAAGCTCTTCATAAATCCAATAAAGAGCAGGACAGGGCCACCAGGTCTGACACTGAATATAAACTGTGAAGAACTGATTTGAATAGCTGGAGTCTTATGACCCATAAATTATACTTTTGGAAGATAATATAAATTGAATGAAATGCCTCTCAGCCTATATGTACAAATGAAAATGTCAATGACTGCACAATTACAAAGTTTATCTCACCCTTAAAGCTATGTTTAAAATGAGTTTTGAATCGGCTATACATGCTGTTTCTGTTCACATGACTTTGCAACCTCCTTAATTCATGTAAAGTTGTACTTTGACTAAACTGCACCACAGTGCTGGTTGCACTAAAGCAGGAAGGCTCAAAATGATTTTTTCTTCAAGTGGTTATTTTGAATTGTCTTTTTTGAAAAAAAGTTGTATCATTGCATTGTCTGCAGTCTGCACACATTATCCATGAACAATGAACCATAGATATATTTTGAGAGAGTCTCAAGACTGGTACAGATTATAGCCCACAAACTACACTGTCTAACTGACAGTGTAGTTAGATTAGCTCTTTGCTGAAATTCAACCTTTTTTTCATTTGGCCATAACTCTATGAGCTTTCTGGTAGAGGCTGAAAATTTTTCCCTTTCTTGAACAATCAGACAGATAGCATTTGTGAATAATAACTTTCACTTTTTCAAATTTTTCTACTGTCCTGTATTTAGCTTCATTCATCTTTGTATCAGTTCTGACCAGTTTTCCTGAACCTACTGAAGAAACACCATGTTTCATTCTGGGAAAAGCACGCTCAAATTAGTTTTCTACCACACATATTTTACATGTAGGCCAAAAAGATTCACTCTGGTCTCACCTGGCCAGCAAAACGCGTTCCACATATTTTCTGTTTTCATCATGGCTTTAACAGACGTACTGCAATCTTTCAAGAATTCAAAGGGCTTACCCACAGGCTTTTGTAATGCGAGAGGGGCACTTGAAGTAGCAGCTAGCGAACAATTGCATGCGGTTTTTCTCTTTCTCCTGTGCCTCAGCCTCATACGGTTTCAGAAATGCAAGAAACCTTGTTCAAGTGTACCTGAGTATAAAGAGGTTCATAGATGTCCACGCCATTGTCTTTGCTCTGTTCGATGACCGTAGCACCACGTTTCCAGATGAATCTTGCAGGAGGGTTGGAGTTGACGGTGCAGCGGAGGAATACTGTCTTCTCCTGGTAGAAACCTGTACGAATATCGCCGACCGTCTGGTGCACAGTCAAAACTGGGACATCTAGGTCTGTGAGAAAAAGCAGTGGAAAAAAAATCTAATTATGGAGAGCTTAATGTTGGAAAGAGGGTTTTTATTATTATTTTTTCAAACATTATAAAAAAATATACAGGGGATCACAAAGATTAAGTTCAGTTAAAACTGATTTTCATCTTATTGATGCTGAACAGCTTCTCTGTGCAAAACGTTGGTAATACTGCGAATGGCAAGGATCGGATTTGGAAACTCAGGCACAACACTGGCTCATCACATGCAGTTTGTTGATTGAATTATCCACCCACACTTACAACAACTATCCAAACACCCAAATATTTCTAATGGGCACAAATGTCTAAACAGTCTGTGTGTTTTGCCTTTACCTCTCTTGCTGTGACTCTCCCACACACCAGATTTATCTATTTTTTCCTGTCATTTTTCTGTCATTTCTCTCCTGCCTTGCCTTTCCAATCTCCCTCGCAGCTCCCCCATATGTCTTTTTTTCTTGTGTATTTCCTTCAT
This sequence comes from Poecilia reticulata, assembly GCF_904066995.2. Taxonomy (NCBI): domain Eukaryota; kingdom Metazoa; phylum Chordata; class Actinopteri; order Cyprinodontiformes; family Poeciliidae; genus Poecilia; species Poecilia reticulata. The sequence continues at coordinate 25,061,355 of NC_088832.1, read as the reverse complement.
GGAAGTGCCGTTTTCCTTTCCCTCAAGTGGAATGGATTTCAGCTGCTGTCATGAGCACGGAGGCTGCTCTCCCTGGTTTCTACCATTCCTCCAAAACTCACTGCCACTTTTGCTCCACATCACCATCCTTCCCCCTTTTTCTATCCTCTTCTCCTTACGCTTTCCCTCTCCCCCCTGACAAGGTAGACTTCTGTGTGTTTGTGTCTGTGCAATTCAGAGTTTGTGAAGGCTAATTAGACTGCTTCAGAATTTAAGAAGGAAACCATTTTCATCATTGTCGTGTGCACTGTTTTCCTACTACTTTATCTCCTTTTTCCTATCTTTTGTCATTTATTTACAATGTCTTTAAACTGATGTCCCCTTAAATTTTCCTGTCTCTTTTTTCACCTTTTTTCCCATTTCAGTGCTTCAAATCGTCAAACTAAAATTGTATATCAGACAAAGATAACCTGAGGAAACACAAATACATCCCTACTGTGCATCTTATTAAACCTCTATATCAGATGGATAGAAAGATGTGCTCTGAATTTTATTGAAGTAAAAAATCTGACCAAACTGGCTGCTGTGCTTTAAAGCAGAATACAATCAAGGCTACCAATCCCATAGTAAAAATATTCCATGTCAGAGTAGTAACACAATTAAAACTGTACGTAAAGTCTACAAATAAAACTCCACTTTATTAAATAACAGATATTCACTTAGGCCAAAACTTGCACCTTTATTTTAAAAGGCAACTTATTTGAATACTTCTAAGGTACTGCAAAAAAGTGGCATAAGTTAAATTTCGAGCTTCTTTTATGTTTGACTTGGATGTGGTTCAAAAATATGTTTTGTGTCATTTACACACTTTTCTTCAGAGTGTATATATGCTACCTTAACTTAACTTCTGTGGAAGAAGTCACCAAGAAATCTACACGGTTAGGTGAATGCATTAAACAACAAGGGGCCTTTAACCACAAGGACACAAAATATATATAAAAAAATAAAAAGTAGACTCCAACTCGACTACATTGTCTCAGGGATAAATGATTATGGAATATTTTTAGAACTGTAGAAGAGAGCAAATTGTACATTGTTTTATGTCCCTGCTTAAAATGGGCTGCACACGCGGTCTGCAAAACATAAGGGATGTTGTAAACTATTATGTTAGTAATTAAGTAATCTATTGATTATTCTGACAACCGAATAATCAAAATAAAATATTTGATGAAATATTGGTAAAAACTGCCATAACAACAGTATTAATATCGGATATCAAAATCAGTCCACATTTTCATATTTGTGCATCCCTAACAATTACTTTTCTGTAGTTTAGTAAATTAACCTAACAATAATAGTTCACTTTTTAAGTTAATCTGGACAAAAGATTTACAAAGGTCTGAAATAATATTCAATTTAATAATAAAGTAGCAAGTAGTGTTGTAGTCAAGACCACCTAACCCGAGACCAAGTCAAGACCAAGACCAGAGCGTATCAAGACCGAGACAGAACCAAGACTTTTAGGGTCCGAGACCAAGACCGGCGCCCCACGATACATGACACGATAAAATGTGAAATATGATAAAAATTGCTTCTCAAATTGATTTTAAAGATCCACATTTCCATAAAAACACCCTAGATATGAAATTTTTAGAGCTAAGATAAATTTAACCAATATTATTATCAATTCAAACCATTCCGTTTTGCTTCCATCTCTGTGCCACAATCCGCGGAGGTCTCGTGCCATCCCTAAAAAGATAACTCCCTGGGCAGTTGCCCATATCGCCTATGTCAGAAACCACCACTGTCTGCACTTTTAAACATAGCAATTAAAGCAATGCCCTAACAGTAAACAACGCTCAACTATGAACACTGGCCAAGGAGCAACACTCAAGAAATAACCAGGCACAAGGCGTTCACCGTGACTGTTCTCACTCTTTCCCACTGCATGAAGCCAGGCAGCACAGTGCTGTAATATCTGCCACCATGACAGGTGACGAAAACAACCAAAGAGCAATGACCATGCTCTTCCGTTCTTGTGTTTTATTTATACGCTAATTAAATAAATATCGATGTATATAATTAAATGAAATAAGAAGGCACACTAGGCGTGCCTAGTGCATTACAAGAATAAAGAACGGCTCTCAGTGAGGCTCCAGTCCTATCTTCTTAGTAAAGAGCCGTTCAGAAGAATCGGATCGTTCCTGAATGTAACATCACCGTTTTGCAGACTTTGGTCACAGCGTTGTCCCAGATATGCGACACGTCAGCCAAGACATCCGCACAATAATTCAGCGCAGTGAGTGACGACGCTTTTTCATTGCAGCTATGTACAGCTAGCTTTGCTAAAATCACGTCAACAGAGCTTACCTTTCTTTAAGCTACTTTTCTAAGTGACGAAAAAAGTTAGACGTAGTCTCACCGTCTGTGAAAGCGAAGCGCTGCTGAATTAGCTGTCGCCTTCGGATTTTTTTAAATTATTTTTTTATGTAGTGCAATTGTATTACTGATGATTAGACATACATCTTCAGCCGCTCAGGGAGAACCACTGCGCATGTCCCGGAGCTCCGTGAAAGGCTGAGGCGACTTTCAAAGTCAGTCGAAATTATGACTTTGGAAGTCGAAATTATGACTTTGAATCTCATAATTATGACTTTGAAAGTCGTAATTATGACTTTTAAAGTCGAAATTATGACTTTAAATCTCACAATTATGACTTTGAAAGTCGAAATTATGACTTCCTGTTGGTCTTTTTTTTTCATGGCGGAAATGGGCTTCCATATTAATCGGTATGTTTTGCATCCAGTGAAAACAAATATGTTAACAAGTAAACTGGACAGTACGCTGGTAGTGATGTGGATGTGAAGCTCAGAAACTTACATTTCACATCATACCCCCTTATAAGACACTATATGAAGAATCAGGAAATTGAAAGACTTGACAGAAAAACACTTCACAAATAAATACAAACACCATGAGTATCTTAACACCATAATTGTCCCCTTATCTAGAGAGACATTTTAGTGTTAAAATACTCTTTAAAAATACTCAAACTCAAACTGTTATTATCAAAGCTATACCCCACAATGTCCCCATCTACATAGATGACCTCAGTAAGGTATAGAAAAAAGGAATAAAAATGAGTTTAAAAAAATAAATAAATTTTTGCTGCCCTAATCATTGTATTAATACTGGTCCTTCAGAATAATACAAAGCCTCACAGTGAGTCTCAGTCTGGGCCCATAAGTAAATGGAGACACAAGATGAAACTGCAAGGGTACAGAAATACAATATGAAACTTTAATGAAGGTTCTGATTTCCCCAAAGTCCTGCCTTTGCACACAGCTTAGATCAATTGCACTGCATTGCTTTTGTTAGCCATAGCTTTTAATGTGAATCTAAGCTTCCAAATTTCAAGCTGCTCTGGGGGCTTAATATTGTTTTCTGCTTTGACATCACATGCTAGTGCTGACTCAAAGGCATTTTAGTGCTCCCCTAGACCCCAGGTCCTTACATTGTTGGACACAGACATGTGGATAAATCTGCAAATTGGGTAGCTTTTATTGTGCATGCAAACACTTTTTGACCATTAGGGTTCTATATTTTGTGTTTCAAAGTCTCATGGAAATGGATTAAATTAATCCCTTTATCTGACTGATCTGAGTTTAACACCACACTGATTAATGGAGGTTAATCACTGTGGTGTGTTAATATCAACTCTTAAAAAAATAGATTAACAACTACAGAGAGAACCACTACTTTAAATAATGTGCAAGCACCTTTGCAATGACACTAGCAGTTTAGCTTGGGTGGATTCTGCTTCACTTTGTGGCATAAGGATTGATGCTCCGTCATCTTGTAGAAATAAATTGACCTTTTAAACAGCATAAAAAGGCACACATCCCATTTTTTACTCTCAATGTATGCCTTATAGTTGTTAATATCTTGGAATCATGTTTGACTTGGTAAATGAAAGAATACTAAGAGATAATTTTTAGAATGAAGTTTATTAGATGTGCTAATAAACTTAGTGACTACACATTTGACTTGTTATCATTCGGATATTTTGCAACATTTTAGTTAAATGAAGGTACCCTTGTGGATGTATTTTAAGATCAACCAAGCTGCTTCCTTTTGTGACATTTTGGAAAATCTAAAGTCTGGTGACAAATCAGGAAAGGGAATTGAGGACCTGCACAAGTGTGGTTCATCCTTGCATACAGTCTCAAGTTGCCTGAAGGTGCTTTGTTCATCTGTTGGAGCTACACTGTCACTTCGAAATGTGTAGTTTTATTTGGGGTTATAAAATCAGCCGATATCTGGTGTGACCACCATTGCCTCACTTAGTACAACACATCTCTTATGCATAGAGCTGATCAAGTTGTTGATTGTGGTAGGGTTTTCAGTAAAAAGACAAAAAGTTATAATTTGTAGACTTGGTTTCTTGCATGCATAAATATAGTTGCTAGAACATAACAGAAACATCTGGCTGGGAAAAGTAACACCTCAAATTAGACTTCCCCCAATCAGACCAAAATACAGGTAGTACATCTTTAAGAGTTTGCAACACTGCGATTTTGCAAGTGTGATCAGTGGCCCAGTTCCTCTGAAACTCTTTAGTCATTAGAAAGAAAAATATACTTTATCACATTTGCTCTTGGTATCAAGATTACATTAGGGTAATCTTTAGAAAAAATATGAATATCAAATTTTAAGCATATCAAAAATATTTATTTCAAATTTGCTCATGGCAGTTTAAATTACACATATTTCAAACTTGCCCAGTAAGTATATAAAAGCAACAACATTTCTGTAATATTCATACTGCAGCAGTGAACAAATATTTTACTGACTTAAAATTTGATTGCTGTTTTCCAATCTTAACGCCGATATGACGTACGATTACTTTTTCAAAGCCAATCCAGAGGGGCTGTGAGTGTGTTTTTGTAGCAAGTTGACCTCTGATGGTCAGTCTTCCCTGCAGGAGGACACCCAGGACTCCAAATCCTCTTTGATTTCCAATAACATGTCCCGTACTCTAATAGGTCTCCAGAAGTAGATGGCCATTAAGAGACCAAAGGGAAGATGACAGGTTCAGTTGAGTGAGCATTTAATGGAGGAGGTGTGGTGTGTGTGTGTGTGTGTGTGTGTGTGTGTGTGTGTGTGTGTGTGTGTGTGTGTGTGTGTGCGTGTGTGTGTTTGGATGGAGAGGAGAGGCAAAGGAGACATGATTGCTTCAGTACAAAAGTTCACTGCCTTGTGTTTTACAAAATACAGTGCTAGATGGCAACACAGATACAGAAAGGCAAAAATAAGCAGTAATAATAATTAAATAAAAGAGCAGCAGAGATACACTTCTAAAGTGGGCAAATCTGTTTACACAACGATTAGCATAATCGCTGAACTGACTTTTATAGAAGAGTGGCAAGATTTTCTAAAGAAATCTATAACAATTCACCTGTGGATTTTACAACAAGCAGTTTAATGGAGACAGAAAACATGTGGATCAAGGTGTAATGGTTAGGTGGGACCAGAATTAAACTTACAAAATTATGTGTGTTATAGAAAACTAACACCCAGAAAATACCATCCACATTATGACACAAGATGCTGGCAGGGACAGGGATGCTGGTCAAAGTTGGTAAGAAGATAGATGGAGATGAATACAGGTCAGTCCTGCAACAAAACTTGTTTGAATCAGAGCTTAATATTTTAGAAACTAATGTACATTAAAATGATTTACAGCAAAGCATTTCCATGTACTACAATGGTTTGGATTTAAATATAATTTATATTCTGTTGTAAAACTTGGAAACTGATATTCACAGATGGTCTACAGACTTGCTCATCGAGTCTGAACAGTTTAGAAATAGGAAAGGCCAAAACGAGTCTCTACACGAGCAAAGTTAGAAGAAGGACGATTACAGTTAACTTGCGACTGAAATCATTGCTAATGGTGGCTTTTCAAAGCTCTGCTTAGAGCTTTGACAGCTGCTTAGAGCACACCAGTTTTTAGAGTTTTGTTTGGAAACAATTTTGAAACGTGCTTTTTCTTCACTGTTATGTGCTATTCCATTTATGTATTACTTTATATTGGTCTACAATGGACATCTCAATAAAATACATTTATGTTTATGCTTATGCTTGTGGCAAAATGGAGCGGTTGGAGGGGCCATATTAAGTTACTAGGAAAACTGATTCAGGTAGTTGAATGTGATGAGACAAATTTGTCTGTAATAAAACTGTTACAGCTGAAAGACCAATATATATATATATATATATATATATATATATATATATATATATATATATATATATATATATATATATATATATATATATAGTTTTTTTTTTTTTTTTTGGTAAGTTGAAAAGAGCTTTCAAGTAAACAAGCTGTATAAATAATTATCAAAAGAACAAGAATTTGTATTGTTGGGGGGGGCTAGGGGTTTGCGTTTGTTTTCTGTTGTACCTGTGAAGTGACAGAAACAGAAATAAAATTCATGCACATTATCGACCACACACAGGCCCTCATGGCTACATGCAGACTCACAGCTAGAGAAAAGCTTATGCATACAGAGAAGCACAAGCAGATGCAAACTTCACTGTTTGATCCCGCTTCGCTTCTCATCAATTATTTAGCCTTTTGCTCATAGACATCAGCTTAAAGAGAGCATAAAACATGCACGAGTCCCACATTTGGAAAATAACGAGAACATAGCCTTGGTTTAAAATGCAGTGTTGAGATGTAAAGATTTATTTAGGCTCATTTTCTGTCCTCAGACTGTTTTCTTCAGCATTTATTTAGAAATTCCAGGTTTAGTTTTGCTGTTTGGAACCACAAACCTATGCTTTAGTTGCTAAAGTGATGACTTCAAAAAACAAAAATAGACAAACTGGGACTGGAGGTCTGATTGTAATATAAACTACAATCAACAAATTTAATTGATATCATGGCATATTGTAAAATAAGCATAATCAACTACAAGCAGACATCTTTTCTGCATTAATTGGACTTAAAATCAGCAAAGTTTCCTACCATCTCATAGGGGACCAGTCTAAAGATGAAAGGAAAAATACTTTGGTTACTTATTTATGACAAACATTTTCCATTCTACACTTTAGTGAGTAGCAAATGCATGTTATAAGACTCTGCTGGACCCGTCTGATGTACAAAGCTGCATCTGAATGTTAACAGTGGGTCTTTATCAACTTGGAAGAATTTCAGCAACTATTTGCCACTACTACTCAAAAACTGTTTGACTATGATGTTTACAAACAATAATTAAAGTGACAACTATTTAATCATCAGTCATAGAAATAGATCTAAAAATGGACTTCATAATTTGACATTTTCAGTTTCATATTAAAGGATTGTTCTAATTATTTTAAAAAATGTTTTATTGTTCATCATTGATTTTCTAAAAGCAGTAACAAAATAAACCATCCAAAGGTGAACACTTACAAAGTAATCGATCATCAAGCTTCCCAAAGGAGTGTACCATTTTCAAATGTTTTATTTAATATTTTGCAGATACATTGGGTTTACATCATGCGTGGTAATTTTTTTTTATTGCATTTAGAGTAACTTATTCATCACCTTTGAACTTTGTTTGGTAAAAAAGACAAATATAGTTGATCATGATTTAATTATAAAAGCAATAGAAGGGTAAAACAATCAAAGCATTTTTATGTAAATAATTTTCTAATCTATAAACTGTTGAATAAAATAGTTTTGTGTCATATTGTGATTTCTTTTTTTTGCCTTTGTTTTTTTTACAAAGCAAGAAGAAATGAAAGCATCTTGAAATATCAGTGATTAAATATTTTTACAGGGGAATTGTCCAATAAACAATATGAGCTAGCAGTGACCATCTTGTGAACACTGTCTACTGTTTACTAGACAAGCCAAACATATTTTTCAATTGGAAAAACACAGCGAGTTTTGGACCATAATACATCTCATAAGTCTACTAAGAATGGTACATTTTTGTAGAGCCTGTGTTTCATCTACAAGCCTTAATTACGCCTTTCTCAGCATAGAAGCTGAGAAAAGCAATTAAACATTCATGAGTCATGGTGTGGCTTTTACTCTGGGCCCAAAACAAACCAATTTGGGCCTGGTTATTCAGCATGAGCGTGACCATGTGTCTGTACAGTGATGATGATGGCGAAGGAGAAACAGAGGCACAGTGCACTGACTCAGCCTTTGGGCTAAAACCATATGCACATGTGCAAAAACACACAAGTTGCTCAATGGTGCGCGCAGTTATACAACAGCATTCACATACACATACAGATACACACGGGTAAACATACGCATAAACTCACTAACGGATACACACAATTCTCCTCAGGGTCATGATAACACATGCTTCTGAGCTCCCATGCTGCAACCCCTCAGGGCAAAAACAAGAAAGACCTTCTGTGTCCCTGTAAGTGGCTTCTGAAGATTTCTGTGGGGAGCAGAGTGGATAAAGGATGCCCTTCTTGCTCCTTTTCATGCTCCTGTGAATGTATTGTGTAGAAGCTGAAATCCATACACAGCTTTACTTCTTATGAAGTTTAACAAAAGCAGTTAATTGACATCAAAAGACGAAAAGGCTGCAATGGACATACATGCACACCTGCTGCACTTTGCACTATTTTTAGTCGTATAAAGTAAAGGGTAAAGTACAGCTTGGGTAGACAGACAATATGCCAAGTAATATAGGCCATTGTTGCTCTTAGAATTATTAAAGGCCCTGTGTTTTTATTGTGCTGAGTTAAAAGACGAATGTCTGACTCATGGGCAATCTTTATTAGTCCATCTTCGGTCCACCTCTGTGAATTCCTGCCCAGACACTAAGGTTGTACCCAGACACAACTTCCCTTTCATTGTTCAGCTCAGTAAACAAATAAATAAATGAGAATTCAGAGACTCCCACGACAGTAACACATAGTTTTGAAAGAGTCTCGCTGAAAAGTTAGGATGGTTTAGTGTCCTTTTTCCCAACCTATAAAAATGCAACATTAACACACCGGCAGTGCTGCGGATAAACAAGCCATTAGCTTGAAATTAGCTTTAGTTTGTTACGTGACGAGACTCTTTTCTTCACATGAATTAGTGTGAGATTACACAGAATTTGGTGTGTGACAGAAAATATTGGAAAATTTGTGAATCTACTCAAAACTATAGGTTTTACTCAGCAATCTAAAGGCCATTTCAGATCACATTTGGGTCTTTTATCCACTAATATTCTTTACACACCACAACCAGCTGCAGCTGATGTTTGTGTAAAGAACAAGCATCAGCTTTTGGCTAAGGTAAGTATTTGGCTTTAGATTTCATATAACAACTCTGTATTGCATGTCCAATTATGTTATTTTAGATACAGAATACATGACAGTAACTAAAGACCGTTTGTTTAACAATGAAAGAATCTAGAGTCGTGAAATAGTTTTGCGGATTGTAATGGCAGATATTATGATGACACAAAAGTTTGTAAAAATATATTTGAAAATTGACTTAAAACAAGCTAATAAAGTTGATACATTTCCGTGGAGTTAACAGGTGAGTAGGTAGAATTGTACAGTAAGTCTGAATAAGACACTTCTAAGTAAATCAATATTTGCATCTAACCACTGCTTTTTTTCATGGATCTACTTAATATCTTAGGAAATTCATAAACGCAGCTCAGGAGTTAATCTGTTCTCAGCAAGATCTAATGAGAATCTTCCCAAAAAGCCCCAAAGCAAGACACTGATATCCCGCCCAGTGTATAAATATTAAACAGCAACAGCTAAACACAGATGGTTTGAAGCAATGCAGTCACTTTTTAATCACAAGTCATTGTTATGAGACTGTGTACAATATCTAAAGTCCACAATTCAAAAAAATATTTGAGACCATCCAATTTAATACGTTTGACCTGAATAGTCCCACTGGATCCTGTCTAGAAATGTTTTATTTTTTTTCTAAATAGCCTAGAGAATAACATATATATCAAAACTCCCCATCCCAATTCATCACACAACTGTGATTATATAAGTAGTTGTCATTCCTAGGGCATCATATATTGCTTGTGTCAAAGCCTGTAATGTCTCAGGGACATGTTTTGGTAAAGCTTAATGTAAAACTGCCATTGTACAGCACAATGTGTCTGCCTCAGAGTACCATCCTTTTTAAACAATACTTTTTATTTTTATAATGTGTATATTTAGTTTGTGATCCATTCAGTATTTTTTTATATATATTTATTATTTTGTAATACAAAGTGTAAAACACTTTGAATTACCCTGTGCATGAATGCTGCTATACAAATAAGCTTCCCTTGTCTTCAGTATATCAAAAAATATAAAATTAATCACAAGGATACCAGGATCCAAACATAGGATAGGGGTTCCAAGGATAGTATTTTCAAATGATCAGTGTAATTTAAAAAAGATCTGTTATTTGAAATGCAACTCCTTGATGTCTGTTGTCACCGTGGCCTCAAGGTTTTACTTCAGTCATTGCATCAAATCTCTCACTTCCCATAAAAAACTGCAATGGAATGTGAGAAATAGAATGGTTAACATATCTATCTATTTGGTGTTTTGTTAAGACATAAAAGGCAAAGTGTTTGGTCACTACCAAACTGTGCAGTTTCACCGAACAATCAAGAATATATTATTGAAATACACACATATTGCCAAATTCATCCTCAAAATTAAACATCACTATATTACTTCTACTTTATATGTATCATTGGCATTTTAAAAAGAGAAGTTCTCAAATCAAAATAACTTTATATCTATAATTTCACACATCCTCTGTTTTATATTCTTGTAATCCCCCTGTATCTGCCCTGCCGTCTTCATCTTCTTCTGCTTTTCATTTTTTTCTATCCACGGTACATAGGCAGTCAGCCGGCCCTAGGGTATGTCCCATACTTTATGACACTGTCTTTGTTGCTCAGCCTTGTGTCATAAAAGAAAATAAACTAAAGAGGAAATGTTAGAGAGAAGCAAAGGTAGAAATATAGGACAGAAGAAATAAGAGTAAAAAAAACCCAAACTGGCTAATTCTGAAAATGCATAAAGGACAACGGCGAGCAACAGTGAGCAGAAGGTATGCAAGAACCAGGCAAAATGGATAAAAAGGAAGAGCAAAGCCATAAAATAAAGTTAGAAGTTATTGGAAGCTGGCTGAAGGAAAAAAATCCCATCATCATAAAATAATATTGGAACTGGTCTGGCCTAAAGCCATTGATGAATACAGATACAGCTCTTTGGGGTCTTTGGCCTGAGGAGCAGGCTAATTTGAACAGCACATCCCACCCGTGAGGTGTTAAAAATATTAAAAAGTTTCACTGCCAGTTATCTAGTTTATCATTCCACATTTCCTCCCAATAGTGGCTTAAGGTGTCACCCGAAAGATCCACTCACAAAAAGTAACTTCCAAAAGAAGAGCTAGTCAAACGTGGAGTGTGTTACGATTTAAAAAATAAATAAATAAAGGAAATAAAATAATATTTGGAGTGACAAGGGCAAAGCCTTGAGTGAATGTTGCACAATGAAAGCAGGGGTAGTCTTTCCCTACTCCCCCCTTCGCCACATTTTCAATAACGGGCCTTAAGGGGCCATTAAAAGAGGCCAACTAATGACAGCTGAGTGAAAAGGGACCTGCTGAAATCAGATCACGTACAGTGACTGGAAGATACTGAAATGACAGCTAGATATCTTAATTACAGCCTTGGTTTGTTTGAGACAGAGACACAAAAAAGAATGAAGATTAATGAAGATCAATTTTATGCTGTTTATGATATGAAATGTGTTGATGCTGAAACTGTTGGTGTGAAACCACCTGGAAAAGACTTTCATGTGGACTCAATACCGCCATATTACTTGCAGGCTTAACATTATGACCAGTCAACATCCTCATTAGCTTGTGGCACTGCAGTGTGTACCACTGCTGACTGGAAAGACCCCACCACAGTTTGGGGGATGCTCTGACGCAGTCATCTCAAATTCGTCAAACTACATAGAATTCTTACGTCTGAATATTTTTATCACACCAACTTTGAGGACACTGTGTTCCCTTACTGCCTAATATTTCACAGTCACTAATAGTTGATATGGTGAGGAGACAATCAGTATTTCTCATTTCACCTGTCACTGGCCCTTACATTATGTCTGAATGTCCTAATCTGATCCCAAGTTCTGATTTCAAGTCAGAGCAGTCCAGAGTACCGGTAATTGCATCAGAGCAACTCCTGACACCTTCAATCATTATGATGGGATCAGTCTTAATTGATATTCACATAATTTGTTATGGCTGATCCATAAAGATATCATTTATTTTAAGTACTCGCAGCTCAAATTTAGGTCAGTGTGAACTCTCCAAAACTTTAAATTTCAATCTCGTTGGATTTAAATTTATACTGACAATTTTACCACCTTCCTCAGCCTACGATACACTTTGAATAAGAAGTTTGAACGGGAAGAAGTCTGTCAATTTTAGAGAAAAACTGTCTCCAATATGATGTTTTAGTATTCCTTGACCTCTCAGCGAGCTGGCCTCTCTGCAGAGACTGCCAGCCAGTGAACTTCTGCTGTCAATCACAGCAAGTTTTTGTGGGATACACTGAGTTTTACAAAAACTATAAAAGTTCTGCTGCTTAAAATCCATTCATGTGACTGTTATAAAACATGGATGCTAAAAAATATTCAAGAGCAAAAAAATATCCAATCTGTAAAGCAACAAGACTTCATTTGATTCCAGATCCTGACTTCAGTCTGCCAACCTTCAGTTTAAGAGGATACAGGGAGTTAACCCTCTTTTTCATCTCAGTTGTGAGTCCTCTCAGACATTTTCCACTCTGTTTTCATCCCTGATTCCTCAGACAAGCTTAGAAAAATGTTTATTGCGTTTTAACACAATTACTGAACCTGTAGACATGTTGGCATCTCCTGTCTATATTTGTAAGCATGAATCAATTGACATATCTGAGAGCCGATTTAAAGGTTTTGTTGGATTGAGTCCTACTGTAAAGTCATTTAGATTAAATTTGTACTGGATTTACACAAAGACTGAAGCCCATCTCCTAGTCCCTGATCACGTCAAACAATTATCAGTGCAGCAACATACAGAATGTATTGTATTGGATTAATACTACCAGGTGGTAGTGTCTGTGTATTTTATGCACATTTCACTCGTATAGTGAAACCTCGCTTCCTTAACCGTGAACTCACTATCATGCTTTATGTCTTAAAAAGACAAAAAGCATATTTAGATAACTCATAACTGGTCCTTACTTAAAATATTAATTACTGATTCTGTCAAACTCTAAATATGACTGTTAATGATGTGATTTTGGCATCAGTCATCGAAAGTTTATTTGTAACAAAGACGTAATTTGTTTCATTTATGATGCCTTGAGAAAGCATGATTAAATTTAATAACCAATGTCAGGCACATTTAACAAGAAGGTACAATTATGTGTTAGATCCACCAGGCTGCATCTGATTGATTGCTCCCTTATAACTCTGCTAACCTGGAAGAAAGGCTCTTTGAGGGTAGACTGATTGGCCTGCGCATGTTTGACAGATGTTGGAAAATTCAGTTGGTCAGCACTGTGCGTTTAGCTATGTCACGTAAAGTACCTGCTAAACAGTTTCTTTCTTCTTTTCTTTTTTCGCAACTCCACTTTCTCAACTTTGTAACATCAGCAATACAGTCCTATCGTGACCCAAAGACCAGAAAGAGTTATCCATCTAGCAACATGCTCAAGAACTGAACGCAAGCCGGCTTCAAAGCAGCCTCCAGCTGATTCAGACAGCTGCTGGTGTGCAGACAGCAGATTTTAAAGCACACACCTGCTGAGAGCCAGTCAGATACCTGAATTGTGAAACAGTCCAATTTCAGAACAAGTAAGTATTTCCACTTTGCTTTGCTGAATCTGATGTGTGCTGCTGAAGGCTGACTGATTCGAAACACTGGAAACATCAGCGAAAGGTTAGGTTTAAAACTGGACCACAACATTAATCCTCAAGTTCAGAGAACCCTACAGGCCCCTGCTAATTATTAGATTTCCATCAATTTGAATATAAAGATTTTAACAGTTATTGAAAAAAAAAGATTGTTCAATTATTCAGCAATAAATAAGTCTCAGCTGAATAATATGAAATTTTGATTTCAGTTATTAGTATCTAACTGCATCTTATAATTTTCAGTTGAGTCTAACCCTGAGAAATAGACTTCTTATTTCAATCTATAAAGATCAGTACCTGGAAAGAAAACACTCAATTCTTCACACAGATGATTTGAAACTAAATGTTGTATAAACATTGAAAAAGTCAAATGTTTTTTTTTTTTTTACTCTTGTTTCACTTCTATAATCCAATCCAGTTAACAATTGATGTCCCAAAAAGTAAATATACACAATAAAATTCTCTTGGCTACCAACATAATTATATAGTTGCAATAATTGATAGTACTCTTGGTTCTAATGACCCTTTTATTACTCATTTTTATGTCTCAAGTAAAAAAAGAAATACCTTGTACATATCTTCCTTTGCATGCTTATTACTCCTTCCCCCGTGCGAACTGCCCCGCAGAAAACCCACCATGAAACCCTCAATTTATTGTTTATTCCAGTGTAATAGTTATTTTCTTGGAGGGGAAAAAATATCAGCATGTGCTAGTAGACCCAGTATTAAGGTCAGGATAATTTCAAACCTGCACTGCGTTGTATAACCTTCATCGAGTAGAATGAGTCAATAAATAAACGATGGAAAAACAAAGACAACAGAGAAAAGCACATTTTAGATAACGCCAGCCGAACGATGGGGAGACATGAAGTAGTCTTATCTCTTCCTGGTCTGGAGGACAGCTTATAACTAAGCCATACTTCACCTTTAGTGAAGGATGAACTTGTGAATTTAGTGGGACTTTGTGTTTACTCTCATATAAACTCATTGTGTGTATGTGGTCTGCTAAATGCTCTAATCTTTTATCAGACTCTGTTCAGAGCTCAAGTTTTGTTTTCAACAAACTCATTTCTTGTTTGACCAGGTCAAACAAGAAAATTTGACTTGATCATGACAAATGTGCAATGTTCTTAATGTTTCTGAATTTTAATCTTGGCCTTAAACTTGATTTATGACATTTAGACATTTTAATATTGTTTGTTAGTTTATCTACCCACTCATATATTCCACTGTGTCTCTGTACTGTACGATCTCTCCATTGTCTGACAGTCAGTCTTCTAATCTGTGGAACAGTTTTATCGTCATGTCTCCACCAGCAAAATGATATAAGAGATTCCCCACATTGACTATGTATGAGACATTGGCAACCTGACATATAAAAAATATATATATATATTCTAGCTGAACATTTATAGTGACTGCATATACGGTAAGATTCAGCTTCACATTGACTTCTAACAATAAGACCATATTGCTTTTTTTTTGTTCTTTTTCTGTCAGCAGCAGTGTTCCACATTTCGCTAATGCTGTGTATCCAACTTTATTCTTCTTTATATATATATATATATATATATATATATATATATATAAAACTCCACACCAAACCACAGTAGCCCCTTTTCTATGAAATCTCTCGTTGTGATGTCCTTTCGCTTTATGGATCTCCTCTTAGGACTCTAATATTGAACATTTTCAAATAAAAAAAAAAATTCTTAAACCACTCCCAATTTTTTTATATTTTCATCTAAGGAAGTGGATGCTCTTGTAAATATATAAACTGGTTGTATCAGTAACTCTCCCAGCCTTGTGAAGGTCATTATTTGGACTTTGGCTAAAATTTGCACATAAAAGATTTGGAATTTGGCAAGCATAAAATCTAATGTTAAAGTGAAGTATTAAATATATATTATATTTAAGGATTCCCCTAAAACAGTGAGAACAAGCAGTGTCTTTGTGACAGGTCATAAATAACAGAGATGCAGTTCAAAATTTGGTTTTAAAAAAGTTTCCTTATAAGCTTTTAAACAGTTACCAGCAACTTTAGTAGTCACAGCTGTTCAACTGCTTCTTAAGACAACAATCAGATAACAACCTTTGCTACTAGTTGCTACTTCTTCAACCAGTCACAGAGTTCGAATCATCTCAACTCCAGTGGTCTTCGCAGTGAGATCTGTGTCTCACAGTGTTAACATAAATAAAACCAGCAGACCATGTCATGTAATTGTATTTTTTGTGCTAACTGCAATCATTGACACCTCACACACTACTTGAAGCATAAAAAGGACAAAAGTGGGAATGTCAGTGTGTTCCTGTAGATTTATGTGTACCTGCCATTCTATTCCATAAGCTTGCTTTATTTTTCGCTAGAAATTTTGTCATGTATTAACTGATAATTGCAGAGGCAGACACATTGATTAGCCTTTGAATAAAATCTCAAATGAAATATATTGTTGGCTTTGTTGTTGGTACAGTGGAAGTTGTGCAACTCAACATTTAATGTGTTCTGAAATGAAAAGGGGAAAAAAAACTTATTTAAGACATCTGAATTACTGTTATTACAATTACTATAAAAAGCACCATCAAGAAAAGCTGTTGGAGCACGCTGTGAAATTTGATAGAGCCTGAAATTTGAATGAATGAAACTCCATTATGCTTGTGCAATTGTGTTTTGTCATATTAGGCATATGCTTTGGAAGAAATTGCAGGCTGATTGTTGTTTGGGTTCATCCCCCCATCTGCTCATCCATATGGCTTGACAACAGCTTATTTGCAAGCAAAACATCTCATATCACACTAATTGGGGACCTCTAATCAGGCTGTGGTAAAATGACCTGAATAATACTGGCTGCATTCAGTATTAATTACCTGTCAAAGACTAAAAATGGCAATAGGAAATTTTACTCTTAAGTCTGGAGTTATTGCCACAGTGACACTTGTGAATAATATAATGAGACTCAGACTTCAATCAGCAAACCCAGTTAATGTTAAATATTGAGTCTAATAATTTCACATTTCAAACAAAGGAATCTTTAATTATACTACCAAGAGTTCACAAAAGCAATACTAACATTATGGAGCCAGACTGTCAACTTGAATCTGATTGAAAATCTGCAGAGGGAACTAAAGATTATGTACAGGAAGACGTTCCAACCTCAAATGTGTAAAACAAACATTTTGAAATATGATTAATGCTGTAAGTATTTTTGTACATATTTTAATAAAATAACCAAACAAAAGAAACAAACCTCAAAGGATTTAGAGCCATAATCAAAGAGAAATTGTCAAACCAACATGCAGTTATAAAAGGGTTTTGACTGCTGTAAAAACAGATTCTTTAATTGTGATTGAAAAAGGAAACAATGTTCTTTTAATATAATTTTTGACAGCATTTAAATAGAAACATTAATTGAATAAAATAATTTAGAATCTACACCTGCCATATTGAAAGGAAAAATATCTCAATAAATAAATACTTGACTGATTGAGACAATTTACATTAAAGCATATTTGTACTGTCATTTTGAACTAGCAGCGGCCAAGGTTAACAATTCAGTGTTAGGAATTAATTGTTCTTGTTTTAGACTTTTACTGGATACAAACTCTATTCCTTAATAAACACACTAAACATTAAAGTTACACTTTAAGCTTCGCTATTGAACATAGAATTAATACAATGTTAATTACAGCAGGGTCTGCCTTTGTGTCAAGAGCTGTTTTTCAAACAGTGCACACCCGCAAGTTAAGAGTAAATCAATAAAATTCAATGAAGACAAAGGGAATACAAAATCAGCTGTGGCCTAATATTTCAGTACTTTTATATGCATTTATTTCTATTTAGCTTCATTTTCCAGTTTATCTATTATGTCTTTTGTTTCTGTCTGGATTCCTACTGTCCTTTTCACAGATGTGAAAGGACATCCACAGCTCTGTAAAACTAGCTTTGTTGGCTTGCTGTTTTGTCTGAGTTCCAGTATTTCCTGTCATTTCATCAAGCATTATGTGACTGACTTGTAAATGACAATCTCAGCTGGGGGATTCTCCAGCTGAGAACTGGAGCTTCCTAAAAATGGAGAATAAATCATAGATAATCATAATGAGTAATGCCTTGTTTGCATTGATGAGGACGTTTCCTTGATTCATTGTTATACAGGAGCAGAACCGGATGATAAAGCTCTCACTTCTTTGGTCTAGCTTTGGTCCAGCTATCACTGATGAACATAAAGTAAGGATTGTGTAAAAGGAACAAGATCTTGGATCCAAGAGGTTAAAATGAGTTTTCTCATTAGGAAGAATGGGCACTGCGTCAGAGATGGAGTGAAGTAGGTTCGGAAAAACTGATGCTCATCTGCTGTAAGACAGAGTCAGTTGACACGTTTGGTTGTTTTACAGCACTTCCTGGAAAATTTACAGGGTAAAAACCACCAAGAGTATGTCTTCATACTCAGTACTTGCTGGAGGAGACTTTATCCCTTCTTGAGTGAGCAGGACTGTTGCTTAGAAGAAAGATGTCAAGCTTTCCTTACTGCATCTTATCTTCATGACCATACATCTTCAATAAGCAGAAGACGATAGATGGAGCTCCTGCTCTTTCCAACTATGTGCCTTCAGCACGTCATCACAAAGTTTCCCAATTATAGCGTTTACAACTATTCTCAAGAGCATTGGACTGATAAGCTCAGCAGAAGCACTGTTCTACCAGGTGTTTGCTAATTGCCACTAGTCTGAAGGAGCTCTGTGAGGTGGAAGCTTGGCTGAGGACTGCAGCTCAGAGGAGGAGTTTTGTGTAACTAGGTGGTGATTTGTGTGAGCAAGTGTTTAGGAACTGCCAAATGGCTGCCACTGGAGATTCAATGATTTTTCATATATGTTTAACAAAAAAATCTAAGCAACACACCAGGTATGGTTTTGATAAGGCAAAACCATGATGGCATGATGTAAAGGTGAAAATAGTCTATTTACAATGCTCCCCCACTAATGACATAAAGGTGCATCTACTTGATCTTGCCGGGTCATATTTTATGTTTTCTTTAAAATGCAAGGTTATACATCATTGCACATTTTTGACAATGTACCACATAATTAAAGTTTAGTCAACATTTTCTTCTATTGTGGTGAATAAATGGTGGATTGATGAATAATGCAGTCATTAGAATCTGCACTACTATTATCAAGTGGCGCAGTTGGTAGAGCTATTACCTTGCAGCAAGAAGGTTCTGGGTTCGATTCCCGGCCCCGGTCTTTCTGCATGGAGTTTGCATGTTCTCCCTGTGCATGCGTGGGTTTTCTCCAGGTACTCCGGTTTCCTCCCACAGTCCAAAAACATGACTGTCAGGTTAATTGGCCTCTCTAAATTGTCCCTAGGTGTGAGTGTGTGTACATGGTTGTTTGTCCTGTGTGTCTCTAACCTCTGTGTTGCCCTGCAACAGACTGGAGACCTGTCCGGGGTGACTCCGTCTCTCGCCTGGAACCTTAGCTGGAGATGGGCACCAGCAACCCTCCCGACCCCATTAAGGGACAAGGGTGTAAAGAAAATGGATGGATGGATGGATTATTACCATGTGAACATGTTTTCCCCAAAATGTATCCATAACTAAAGTACATCTGGGCAAACTGCATCAGCTCATAGAGATGTTATTTGCTTAGTAAAGCTATTTTAGAAGCAGATCTACCTTTAAATCTAGATTCACTGTTACACTGGGTTATGAACAAGCAGCATCCACAAATTGCTTCAAGAATTTGCCTTTGATGGTTAATTGGTTTTTCAACATTTCTAAACTATTTTGCAGAGTACAATAGTTGTACTTATCTGCTACAAAACTGTGGTGCCACATTACTTCACTTTAGGAACAACTTACTAGATGAAGCACTGCAACAAGGTGAATCCTTGTGGCCAATATATTATTGAGCAGTACAGGCTTCTTTTGTCTTGATCTTTTTGAGATGTTTTACACAAGAATGTAAGTTAAATGCTGCTTTATGGGAAATGGAGAGTCTTTACTTTTAAATGTGGATATTCATCTATGTAACCTGACAAAACAGCAAGTACTTATGCTGTGCAGGAAAAAAAAAAAAGATCCTAATACAACCTGAGGTGTGTAAGATTTTTGAACTGGGAAGAACACTTTTAAAAACGCTGCTTTCCTTGTTGATCAGATGAATTGTGAGAGACGTTTAAGTGCTTTTCCCTGTTTGGTTGATCCGCGCTCTCCTGAACACAGAGAAGCCATTATCTGTAGTGGGGACTTCTTTGATATTCCTCTATGTTCCTCCATCAAGGTGACACTAATACACTTGTCTAGGAATTCATGTGTCAGAGAGTAAAATATGCTTTTCACTGTAAGGCAAAACTAAAGAATCAGATCATCTTCCTCTCCAGCTGAATGCTTATAAGTTAGGAAGTAAAAAATAATAATTATACCACGGTAGCTCTGTGAGGCATAGAGATCCATTAGTAACAGGTCTAAAACATAAGAGTCTCTTTAGAAAACTAACAGGGAACTGAAGAGCAACACAAATAGCATTTTTAATAATCTGAAAGGAGACATTTGTCTTTGTCTTTCAGCTCTATTTATTAAAAGACAGATTAGTTAAAACTACAATTAGTGCCCACATAAATGTTGCTTGAGTTTATTTGAGACGAAAACATGTAACATAACATTATCTAATATATTTTTAAGCAAATACATGAATGTTTGTTTTGGGCTGACTACTTCAAGGATGTCACAAAAATTATTCTGGAACAAAACAACGGCTATCAAATATTTATTGTGATGTAGTCCTGTTATATTTCACGTTTTATACAGGCTCTACAAAATATTTTTTCTCAAGGTATTTGTTGTAATAATAAAATAAATATGACGTGAAATTCAGACTACCCGACATGTTACCAGTTTTACAATATCTCAGTGCTGCTGTTACCATGTCAATGACAATATTCTTGGTTATTTACACAAGCTCGAAATAGTCTAAAACAAAGTAAGGAAAGAAAGAAACATGGAGAAAGGAAGAAGGGGAGAAAGAATGAAAGAAGCAGAGAGAAAGAACAAAGAAGCTTATGAGCAAACAAAGGAGGAAGAAATAAATAGAGAGGAGAGTCAAACAAGCATTAAATATTATTTGCACAATGAGCCATTTGAGGCCATTAAACAACGTGATATTATCTTTGCCAGTGCATTGCATGGTGTCAGGGTTAAAATATCTCTACCCACTCCATATGTGCAAATTTAGAGATAATTTTCATAACAATGATCATTTTAAGCTTTTATGCAGGATAGAGATGTCTTGGCCTTTACAGAACTATAAATAATTCCAAGGTTAATGACTTTCAGATGGTGACCATATCAAAGTGCCTATTAAATTGGCCTAATGTGAAATAATTAATGACTTGACACACTCTTGCAGAATGCATGAAGTACTTTGTATTGCATTTAGAGGCTATTTCAGGTTATTCAGCAACCTTTATTCACTTCATATCTGTTTTCTTGCTTTCCTATTGTTTGCTTATTGTTTATTAATCAGAAATCTGGATGGTCATAGCAGAGTTTTCCTTTCACCTTTACTAAAGATATTGTGGGAAAGTAACAAACATCATGACTGACAAATTTTGAGCAGGTTGTACATTTTTTGTGGTGCCTCCGACGCTCTGGAATGAGGCACATTCCTCCAGTTGATGCTTTTAAATCTAATCTGAAATAAATTAGATTTAAATTGGCTTTTAAAAAATTGTAAGAGTCTGAAACTGTCTGTTACCCTTAATCTAAAAATTGTCTTGCATTTTGTTTGTATAATTTAAAATTCTATTTTTAATTTTTTATCTCTGCCTGTTTTTTCACTTGTTGTGAAGCAATTTGGTCAATCTGGTGTTGTTGATTTTTTCTTTAAAGAGCTTTATACATAAACATGGTATGATATGGTGAGCATAGTTTAAAAAAAAATTAGAAAGTCAATAAGGAAAAACTGGTGTAAAACTTTTCCATACATTGTTTTAATCTGACAAATTCCTCACATAAATTGTGCAAATAATCATAATAATCAATAATAATCAATGGCTTTGCACTTACTCAGCATTTCATGAGAACAGAAAGGAACTGGTTATCGAGCAAATGACATTTTTCTGGGCTGATCAAGACAGGAATTTGTGAAATTACACAAACACCATTTGGCCATCATATACAAAAAGAGCCTCGTTTATGTTTTTTAGTTTGTTACATATGAACATCAGCATTAAAATGCATTTGTGGGAGCTAAATATACAGAATTAGAATGTTTTTTGTTTTTTTATATGAATCAAATCCCAGCCATTATCAATGAGAGCAATCAAATGATATATTTTTCTGTGGTATTTATTTGCCCAGAACACGACATAAGATTAAAAAACATCGTCCTTAACCCAGACATAACTTTGTCTGTGTTTCATTGGATAATGATAACACGAGGGGCGATCACTTCAACAATGAGCTAAGATTAGTATTTTCATTAAGATGATATGAATGGTACCTTGGAGCCAAGGGTTGGAAGGAAGTAATATTCTTCTCCTTTAACTCTACCTAAAAGAATTCAAATATCAGAAAGACGAACTCGATCACAATAAAGTGTCCATGAGCTGCATAACATTAGCTCCTTCACCTTTTTATACATTCCTGTTCTTGTAGCTATAAATGTACCTCTGGACTAAAAGTAGCTTTGATTAAAAAAATATAAGACAAATGCCTTTGACACAACAATAGCTGCCAGAGCTTAAAGCTGCCTTTTAGAAGCACATACACTAACTCTGAGTGATACTCAAAATGTATAATTCAGCATTTTCAGAAACATAGAGAGAGCAACTCTTTTGGTTCCAAAAAACACATAGATGAACAATTCAAGATCAAAGTAGAACCCACTCTTTTGATATTGCATATATACATTCGATTGGTTGAAAGATGTATTTTTGATGTTAAAGCAGTAACATATGAGGTGATAAAAGTCACATTCAGTTACAAAACTCACAAGACCTTAAAAGGAATGGGTCAGTTTCATAATGTGCAGGTATTTTATTACTTCATCCTATGAATCCATTTCATTTGCAGATTTCACTGCAGGGAATGTGGAGGATTGAGATTTACCTTAAAGATACTAAAAGTTGATATTGGACTAAGATGTCTGATATTCAACCACATTCCCTTCCATCAATTAGCTATTTGCTAATGAGTGAAAAACAATATTTGTTGAGATCATATTTGAAACATTATAGAAGTTTTATCACAGAGATCTTGGATATTTATGATCTGTTTTAAAGTTGGCCATTGTTTGTCCTCAGCTACCATCCATAGAAGTGACCATCATCTTATGTTGTTAAGGTTTGACGTGCGGCCTGATCAGAAAGGCTCTTATGTACGTTTGTAACAACTAGCAATTTGAGTTAATGCTTCTCTTCCATCTGCTTGGACCCATCTAGCCTTTTCTTTTTGCCACCAACTATGAATTTTTGCCATAAGATCTGCCACTCAGGAATTTATTTGTTCCTTTTTATAGCTTCTATTTGTAAAGCATACATTTGGTGTGGTGTGAGTATTTCAACCAACCTGTCAAATCAGCCTTCATATTATTTAACATCTAATTTTTTAACTATTCATACTGTTGGTTTTTATTTTGTCTTGACTAGATAGGACAATATTTACATATAAATCAAAGTTAAATAAATGTATTTATTTTGCTGAAATAGTTTTGGATTTGTCTTTGTGGTTGTGACTGTTCATTGTAGTTTGGCTGCTGATCTCAGCACTTTTTATCTCTCGTAATGTTTTGAGTTTTCATTGCCACAGATTTTAATTCTGCTACTTGTTCAACAGTCTGTTTTGAAAAAACAGAAAAAAAAAACCCAAAGAAAAAAATCATGTATATAACAATTTGAAATAGATAACCATGGCTTGAAGTCATTGAAAGGGGAAAGGGGGCAGTCTGTGTTTACCTCTGGACACAAATATGGAAGCAAACACATCAACGTTCCTGCGGTCACCGTGACAATTGCGAGCATTGCAGAAGCACTCAGAATAGCACGAAAATGTATGCAGACTTAAAAGAGGGCACAGAATGGATGTAGAAGTATATGTACAGGCCCCAACAAATGAAAGATGACCCGATTAGGCAGTGGAGGGACTTTCTAATTAAGGTTGATATGTTGTGTAATTTGCCAAAGAACTGATCGTTCACATTTACCAATGAATTGATATGTAAACAAACAGCATGGGGGTCATCTGAAGGAGTTGTCCCAGTGTTGGAATTTACAGCAGGCTATTAACATTGTCCTTTATGACTGCAAATCTAATAGGAATGGTCAGCTGCAGAAAAAAATCACAACACCTCCATACACCTTTCGCTAGCAATGTAGTATTCTTCATTTCATATATTCATGTTTGCGAAAACCATGTAAAAACGTTAGAATACGTGTGAGGTTTGTTAGACTAAACGTACCTTTTGAAAATAACAAGCAGAAATTCAACATACTTTGAAAAACACATTTTAAACATAAACTCACTGAGCTACAATACAAAAGCACCAATTATTAGGTAGGACATTTTTACAATTTGGTTTGTAGCCTTTGGTTGAGACGGTTCCAAATACTGGACAGTCGAACAGAAAATGTAAGTTAATAAAAATTAAGTAAGTTTTCAGCGTTTCCACTTTCCAAATGATCACATATATTTATTTGTTTTCATCTCGGGCTGCATAGAGGCAAAGTTGGTAGCACTGTAGCCTTGCAGCCAGAAAGTTCTGGGTTTGAATCCCAGCCTTTTCTCATAAAGTTCACATCTTCTCTGTACACATGCATGGCTTCCCTCTGGTTACTCAGGCTTCCTTCCACAATTCAAGAACCTGACAGTTCCCCTAAGAACATGACCATCTCTCTAAATTGCCCTTAAGCATTAGCATATGTGTGTGTGTGGATGGTTGTCCTGTGTGACTCTGTGTCGGTCTGCAATGGACTGGTTACTATCTTAGATGAACCCTGCCACTCGCCCAATGACTGCAGGAGATAGGCACCAGCCCCCCACATGTATGGATAACACTGTATCCAGCTGACTTCCCTAGTGGACAAAGAAAGACAAAGAAAATGACAAATAGTTGGGGTTTTTACATGCCATCACTGTACTGACATAAGCAAGCAACTGGTTATTGTATTTATCACATATTAACATGAAAACATCTTTTTGATATATCACTGGCATAACGAGAGCCAAAACATTTTTCATGATGTTGCGTTTTTCCAACAACCCATTCAGGATTTTTTTTTTTTTTTTAGGTTTTAAGCTGTTTCCAGTGTGTTAGACCAAACCAATCAAACCAGAGTGTGGAGCAGTGAAGTGAGAATAACAAACAATGAACAGCCATATAAAAGATGTATCATGTGTTTGCTCCTTCAATAACAGTCCAACATGGGGAAACGTCCCTTCTTTTCAGTGACATAAAGAATAAGAAAAGCAGACAGGAGATGAAACTGTCAAAAGCAAGGAAGAGACATAAATCCTACAGAAGCTGTGAGCAACAGCGAGAACACAAACAGAACCACAGAAATTATATAGAAGCATGCACAAGGTGGCATCAATAACACAGACAGAGGAGTAAGCTACAGTGTGCTGTGGACAAGAAGAGAAAGTGAGAGAAATGTGAGGAAGAAGATCAGAAGGGCAGAAAGTTTGTGTGAGTTTTTGCAACACTGTGTGACTCAGACAGCAGACTGGTGACCCAACGACTCACCCTGTGGCTTCAACCTCAATCCCACTAAAAGGTCAAAGCTTCTTTTAAACTACCTGCTTCTGCCTCTCTGTTTCTCTCACTATCTAAGATGCTGTTCTCTTTCCTCCTCTGTAAACATGTAAACATTTTTTCCCCCATCTACCATCAGAAGTCACTAACAATTTCTCTTGCTTCAACTGGAACCCACATGTCGCTGAAGCACAAAGATTGCACTGTGACCAAAGACGTGTTTGTCTTTGGTCACAGTGAAGAGTGACCTAAATGCCACCTAGCCTGGTATTTAAGGGTGTAAAAATGTGAGCGCAGTCAGCTAGCAATAACACAGTTTTGTGGTACTTGAATGACTGCTGAGACTGTTTATAAAGCAACAGTTGTGCAATGGGAACAAAGATCCATTTTGCCTTTTATTAACAGCTCAGGCTGATGGTGATCGTCAAGAGTTTGGGGAGTGTTTTCTTGGCACACATTAGGCCCCTCAGTAGCAATTTAGCATTCTTTAAATGCCACAGTCTGAGTATTATCCTACTTTCACTAGGATAATGCAACAACAATCACTTAATCCCAAATTGGTTTGTTAAACACAATGAGTTCAGTGTAATTTAATCACCGTCCTGATAGCAACCAAATAGAGCATCACTGGATTACCTTTCTACCACCATTTGGTGGAAAGGTAAATTTGTCATTTTACAGATAACAACAGCACCATGTGCAGCCTCAGCACATGGTGGAAGGGCTTTACCAAATGAGCCACACAGCACCCCGTAGCAATAGTTTAGTGGAAGAATCCAGCAATAAGTGAATGAAAATCCATCCATCCATCCATCCATCCATCCATCCATCCATCCATCCATCCATCCATCCATCCATCCATCCATCCATCCATCCATCCATCCATCCATCCATCCATCCATCCATCCATCCATCATCTTACACGCTTATCCCTAATGGGGTGGCAAGGGGTGCTGGTGCCTATCTTCAGCGGTCAATCGGTGAAAGAGGGGGTGTACACCCTTTACATGTCACCAATCCATCGCAGGTGAATGAAGCTAAGGAGCTTACATATCTTAGAAATATGATTGAGTACACATGAGTACAATCAATGAATGTACAGCAGCTGGTAAAGAATCTGAGTAAGGTACTTAAGGAAGAAAGAATAATGGGCACTGAATAAACTGTAATGGAAACAGAAAGGCTCAAAATACATACACAAATAAACCCAAACAGATGTGACCGGAAGAACACATGGGAACCAAGGGAGGGAGGCAAATTAACACAAGAGGGCCTGGACTAAAACTCAAAAAGAACAATAAACCATTGGGAAAAGACTGACATGGATCTAAGAGAAATACATCCAAATGGCCACACAAACATGGATTACGAAACTTGATAGAAACCAAAGCCATCTAAAGAGATGCACACTGTATATGTACAATGAGCTGATCTGGATTAAATAATTTTGGCTGGTTATCCTTAGCATAAACAGTAAATATCTAGACTAAAAAAAGGTCTTTTGGGGTTAAAGTGTTATAGAAGCAAAAAAGTTAGATCAAAACTAAAACATCAATTCTAAATACAGCTGTTTAAAATAAAGCTTAAAATAACCAAGAAAATCTCTCATTTAACAAATTCACCAAGACCCTTACCCTCATCCCAGAAGGTCACAGGAGGTTAATCATCATCAGTATTTCCCCACTTACCTTGTTCTGACGTTAAATCCACAGGGACAAACTAACATGTTTATGGTTTGATCCTTGGTTTTCATGATCTCCACCATGGATCATTGGTTGGGTTTCTGAACCAAGTCCATCCCATCAGTAGAGGCTACTCAAAGTTAAACCCCGCCTGCTCACTGTCCCACTGTCCCAGTGGTTAGAGTGCCAGGTCATTGGTCAGCGTTGTCACACAGAGGCAATGGTTGACGTGTGGGTGGAGTGTTGAGAGGAAAATCATCGGTGAAGACATTTTCATAGTGAGTATTTTCTGGTAGAGTGTGGGCAAAAATTTTACTCTCTCACAAACAGAAAAAAACAAAAATATCAATTCAAACAATGTGCTCAAAGTATAAAACTTAAAGACAGCGTGGGAAAGAAAGTAATTCTAAACGTGTTATGTAAAAATACTGATAATATTATTGGCGGTGTGAAGGACAAGAAGCAAAAGTGAACAGAATGATGAGTTCTATTCAAAGAAGGATAGTGAATACTTTGCTTCAGTCCAGAAAGCCTTGACTCATTTCCCTGCTGTCTTTTCAGTTTCCACCTATCATTCACTTTCTCACTTCCTTTTTCTTCCCTATAGTACATCTCACTATCACACTTCAAAGTGTGAGAGTGTGTGCTTTTGGCCTTGTGTATTTGAGTACAATTGTAAATGGATTCAAGTTATGAGTGTGTCTGGTCAAAAAATAGATTTTGTCAAGCTAACAAAATAACAAATCAATTTTTAAAAAAACTTGTTCTGTTTTTAGAGGTAAACAAAAAAAATGTACTGCTTTGTACTCAATTTCAGCTGGCTTTCATATTGTGTGTTGCTGCTTGCAGTGAAGCTAAGGAAGAGCTCAGTCATTCTTCAATGAGCTTACTTTTCATCACAGGACAATCAGTGTGCATAATATACACAAGTTACACACACCTAATATTGATAGTTTTAACTCATACAAGCTTAACATGGAATAAATTACTGACAGTATATTTATGGTTTCTAACATCACCGTGTTGGTAGTTCAAAAGTGCTGGTTGACTCTAAAACTGCTGCCACATTGTTTTCTGTTTTACATTTTGCAATAGAAATTTCTAAAGATATTTTGAAGAACATGCTGTCTGAAAGCTGCAATTTTTTCAACTAAATATTTAATGTGAGTTTTATCCTATGGCTTTGGCGCCCTATTGGTTTTATTGTTTAATGACCTCAACACTTGTTTACTGTGAAAATGTGCTGCTTCACCTGCCTATGTGGTCTTCCCTGCCACCAGGTCATTATTGTAAATACAAATGTGGTTCTAAAAAACTGTGATTATTTAGAACTGTAATTATTAAATTAAGACTCAAAACATGTGTGTTTGCATCTGGTACAAAATATAACGCAGGTGTAAACGTAAGTAAATGAAGTGGATAATGTGCAGTAACTCTCTATGTACTCCCGGTTTGAGCACTGTGTAATGAATCAAAGTAGTGGTATTCAGTGTTCAATTGCATTAGAGTAGTATGATGATGTCACCATCTTGTATTTTTTTTAAATATATTTAAGGATTTTGTTTCCTTCTGAAAATAAAATGTTAGTTCTGTGTTAGAGTCCCTAAATAATCCGATAATTTTTTAGAAATTTTTAGAGAAAATGGGTCATGCTGCCAGTTTTATTGACACCAGAGAGCAGACAACATTGCTGCTGGTGATCAAATTATGTATGATATAATGCTAAATGCTGAGAAATGCTATGTATTTATCTACTGTTTACCTTCCTACTCTATTAAAACCCAAAGCTGATGCCCAGGACTGTTGAGGTGTATAACTTGAATCACTTCATGCCTTTTTACTGCTCCATTAATAACATTCACCTGCATGTACTTGTACAGTTTTTTTTTTTTATTGGAACCACTCTAGTTGGTCAGTCTGTGCACGCAATTATGTAAAACCTTAAAATGATTCAGTTGATTCTCTTTCCAACCACTGTTATGTTTCATAAAGGAAAAGAGGGAGGAAGTAGATTAGCATGTGATAGGAATTAAGAATGAAATGATGAAATGGATAAACTTTGATTGAAATAGGACATTTAAATGTCTTGCTGTGCCCTGTAAGAGTAACAGCATGTCCTGCCCTTTAGATCTATTTCATTTAGGAAACACAATGCATCTACTATCCCACCTGAAACTCTATTACTTAGATTTTTTTTTGTCCTTAAGTATTTTTATTTGTTAATTTGACTCCATTTGTGACTTTTTATACGTCATCATATTTTTTTTTCTTGCTTTGTTGTAGCAAACTCCAGAGTAAAATCTTCAATTCATTTTTTCCTTCGGCTGGTTATGGTTTGTGCTTTACGGAAATGTCACTGCTCTCAAGGTGACAAGAGTTTGATCTGCACATCACTACCTACTGCATATCGCCGTTAACCCAACCTTTTGTATTTCACCTCAAAGTATAGATCTATTTATCTCTTTGAACATTACATTATTTTTCTCATTTTCGTGGCAGTTTGGTGGAAAAACTAAGATTTCATCTGTGATGTCTCAGATTTTTTTTTTCCAAGTTGCTTTGGGGATTTGGAGTTTAACACAAACTGCTTTGTTGTTATTGGCTCCGTCCAAAAATGACTTTTCTGGCAACAACAATGTGGAGGAGTTTTCATAAGCAAGCAGTCACTGAAGTGACTTCAAAAATGGTTGAGGAAAGCGATTTTCTCAAGTGACATTGTTTAATTACATCCAAAATTAGAACTGGTGTGGAATGATTGACATTTATTAATTGATAAGCACAATGCATAAAATCTAAATACTAGTAAATTAACAATTTTTTTTTCCTTACCATCAAACATACTTCAATCACTTTTTTGTCAAAAATCAAGGTATTGGAGAAGTATCGACATTAAATAGTTGTCTTTGTCGATGTTTCTGGCCAGCTAACCTTGCTGTTACACCCTCACTTCTTAATCTTTCTTGCCCTCCACGTTCGTCTCTCTCATTCCCCGTGTTTCTCTGGAAGCCTTGGCTAATTGTTACATCGTCCTAGCACTAAAGATGCTCGGTGAAGCGAGCACAGATGATCGCCACTGGGTCTAACATAGCATGGGGGACAGGGAATTGAACAAGCATTGACCGTCAGAGCTGGTTAGCTTCACAGAGTCCTTGTCACAACTACGCTCACAACGCAACCTGTTTACTTGCTAGGCCCCCCTGCAATTACCAGCTCCCCAGCAAGGACAGAGCTAACTCCTGGGGAGGACTAACACTATCAGCAGAAAGAAGAAGTGGGTGAAGAAGGGAGGGAAAGCCTTGTTAAAAGGCAAAAGGGAGGGCCGGGGCTAAATGATGAATCTCAAAGGGACAAGCATGGCACAAACATGTGTGTGTGTGTGTGTGTGTGTTTGTGTGGTGCGTGTGAAATGGTTCACTCCTTTGCACTGCACCTTACCCAAAGCCAACAAAAATGAGTTCAGTGACAAGAAAGTAATTGGTGTTAAATTTTGCAGCGCCCTCGGTAAAAGGGATGTTTTTCTATGAGTCTATAAATCCGCCATTAAGGTGATTGAATCAGCAAAGGAAAAGAACAGCAATAGATTTAACATATGAGTGAGGATCTTAGGGCATCAGAAGCATGTTGCATGGATGTACAGAGTGTTGTGTTAAACAACCTTCAACCGTGACCTGGCCCCTGACTCACTGGGACAGTGGGGCAGTGAAACAAGCAGCAGCACGGGACCCCTACAACACAATGTTGCTTCCCAGCTGTCGCATGTTGAACAATGTGAAAGCTGTTTGATTTGCTGGCCAAATAGCAGAACAGAAGAGGTGATCCATAATGGAGTTTTCTTTCTTTTTTTTTTTTGATAAATGACAGGATGATGATTCTGTCCTCCTTTAAGCATTAAAAAAAAAAAGATACTTGACTACCGGATAATTAAAAGAGACCTGTAAATCATGTTGCAGCTTCCTTTATTTCAGCAGTTTACTTAGTTTTAATTAGAAATTCTGAAAATGCTGCAGGTCTCAGAGTAGTGTGCTAGCAGGGTAAAACTCTTCAACGTAGAGCTGCACCCTAAAAATTTACTGTTGTCAGTATAACAGAGCTTTGCAATTAAATCTGGTATTCTGTGTTGCATAAACAACAGGGCCGATGCAGACCTCCAGAACAAAAAAGCAAGTCAGAGAGGGACTGAAAATGGGAAACTATTTGTAAATTGTTATCCGATTGTTGATTTACATTCTAAATTTAAATTTGACTGTGAAAATATTTGACACAGAGTGTTTCAGTTCAAGCCACTGACAAATCAAGTGGTTCATTGTTGTCTCGCCCCCACTCATTTAGGACAGAAGTTGGCTAAGAAACATTGAGTTAGGGAGCCCGTGCCACCTGGACTAACTGTTATAAAGCTCACTTTAGGTCCCACAGGCTTCACTTTATTCCCAAAAGTATCTGATGAAAGGTGTCTTTGTTTCTTTTGACTTGTATTGGTGAAGTAGAGCATTTGTAAAAAAAAATATGAATATGTTCAAAATTTTAGACCTTCAAACATCATTAATTAGATCAGTCACGATTTCTGGTTGAAATTCTATTTCTATTTCTCAAATAATGTACTGGTAGGTGTAGTAGAGATCCAACAGCAATGGCTTGGTGCTGCTGATTCTATTATTTGAACTATTTTTTTCAATTTACTTTAAAAATATTTTCTAAAGCAAAAAGGAAGGAACTGCTTTTTATGCAGCCAAATATTTCTTTCTGCTTTAATTTCTCTAAATAATTACTTTCATGTTTAATTTTGGAACAGTATGTGCTACTGACTGTAAGGTCAAGCTTTTATAGGAATGTAAGCCTTGCTTTTTGTTTTTGCTTATTATTACACAGAGAAACAGATGCATATTAAATATTTAGGAACATAAAACTGTTTTATTGCATAGAACCTTTTTGTTTTACAGAATTTTCTGATTCAGCTTAATTTGATCTACCCACCCTTCTCGCTTAATCCTCCTAGCATGTTTTTCATCCTCTCAACCGTAATTCATCAGATACTCTTGGAAACCATTCCCACCTGAAATCTCATCATCCATCCAATCAGTCTTTCATCTTTCCTCCTGCTATCTTTCCATCTCTGCCCATCTCGACCTTCTCTAATGTGGGAATGGCTGCAGTGAAAGTCTGCTGTGGTCTAAAAGTGGAAGGAGTGTTCTCTCTTTTCCTCTTTTCTCCCTGCCCACTTACACTGCACATCTACGCGGATGGACTTGATGGCAGCCACCCCCACCCCGTTGTCGGCCTTGCAGTAGTAGCGGCCCCCCTGCACCCGCTGGATGTTCTCGATGCGCAGCGTCTCGTTGTAGATGGATGTTTCCTGAAACTTGTCTGAAGCGCTGCCTGCCGTCTTTGTCCACCGCACCTGAACAGAGAGGGGGAGGGAAGACGACATTGAGAGAACAGACAGGTTGCTAGAGAGAGAGCGAGAGAGACATATTTTGAAGGATAAAATCATTTAAGTCTGATTCAAATTATGTCATGAATAACATTTCACCATTACCAACAAGTAGAGTAACATCGTTACAGTGTAATGACGAGCTAAAAAAAGAAGCTGGTTGAAAAAAGCCTACTGATAATTATAAACGCAACATCAAATACATCTGATCATACGTTGGTGGTTTCACCATCGTCTTCTTTCAAACCGCAGTGTCCGTCCTCCCTTGTGTGGACTGCCTGCCAAGCGAGGCTGTATGTAAGCCCTTTAGCTTTTGTCAAGCCAACCTCTCATTCTAAGAGCATCAAATTGAGCCATTTTGTCACAGCTGGCAGAATCTCGGAGATACCATACAAGGTGTCCTCTGTGATGCTGTGATTTAACACCTGCTATGGTTGACCCTGGGAGCAAATGCTGCTTTGTAAGAAGTCGTAAAGTCTGCAGAAGGAAGTAGGAAGCAGTGGGGTAAGGACAAAAGATGTTTGTCTGCGAGAGTTGGGGTTTAAAGTCCCATCGGGCCCATTCCGTTTCACATTTGAGACCACTATATGTGCAGAGCAGATGTGTCTTGAAAATGCTGGAAGGAAGCTAGACCTGGCCAAGCTCATTTGATTATTTGTAAGGTGAAAATCTGTCCAATGTTTGCAAAATATTCTTCTCTGTAATTGCAAGGTAATAATGATCAGTTTGTCCAAAACCTTCCAGTTTTTTATTCTGTTTTGCTTTCAAAATCTGGCTCCTAGCTGGTGTCAAAAAAACAACAACAAATGGTGCTTGAGGGGCTACCTAAATACAGAAACAAAGAGAGAGGCCAAAATCGAGTTTATTGCACAAATATAAAAAGTGCAACATAAGCAGGATGCTCACAACATAAAACTACAGCATTCCAGAAGAAATGACTGCCAAGTACAAAATGGAAAAAGACACAGAAAGGTTGCTTTGGTGATGAACAGGGTAAAGACTTCAAAGAAGGGTCGACAGAGGGACATGGGGGACATGGATCTAAATATAGGGGTGGTTGAAGTTAGAAGAGGTGACTTGATTGAGTCAAGGAGGAAATGGATGTAGCCAATATTACACAAAACTAAGTTGAAGTTGGACAGGAAAGCATCGGACTTAGCACCTGCAGGACAAATCCTAAGAAATTATGATGAGTAAACATAGAAGGTACCAAAACAAGAAATGTAGGAAAGAGTTAGCCATACTGGAATTAGTAGGAAAAAGAAAGAAATAGGTGTACTCAAACTTTGTGTTGTCTGAATTTCCCACACTGTGTCCAAAGTACAGGTAAAAATTAAGGACTTAAAGAGAGATTGGAGTAAAGGAATGACCAAAATGCAAGAACCAAGATAAAAATAAATTAACTACAAACCCAAAATCCTATCTGCAGCTTGACAATCTTCTCTTTGGGTCAATGAAAAGTGATGATTAAAAATATGTCATATTTAAAAGTAGGTTTGCAGCTAATGCCTAAGCTCTCTCTCTTTTTTTTTTCTTTTTTTTTTGTTTGTGGCGGAAACCAGCGCAGGGTTCTACGATAACATGGCACATGCTTGATAATTCAAATTAAAGATAATTGCCACCCTGGATTTTCCGTAATAAATCTTGCATAAATGTACTTATGAGCTGTTGAAAAGCTTGTTCACGAAGGAATAATTAGATGGCAAAATGTTAAAAGAGTAAATACACTGAGACAGACAGTTAGATAGCCTAGCGATCCCTAAACAGGTCATTAAATTGGCAAATGGATAAAAGTTTATAAATGGGGCTATCCGCCTTCTAGTGATAAAATCTGTCTGATCTGTATGACACTAAGCGCTGTGCTCAGGGTGTCCATGCTTTTCGGCCCATTAGGAGTTTTGACATCCTCTATACGGATTTTTCACGCTTCAATTATCTCATCAAGCAGGGGGAACAGCGTGCAGCAGACAGCTACATGATAAGTTCCTTCGAATAATCAACTGCACAAACTCATCCTCGCACACACTTACACACACGCTTCAAAGATGTACAAAAGCCTGTAAACTCATCAGTGCAGGAATTCTCTCGTGTGTGTGTGTCTACACAACTGTGTGTGTGCAGTCCATTAATCCCTATTAACCCTTCTGTCTGTTATCAACCTCCATGGGACTATCAACCATACCCCTCAGAGGAGGTCAGAGAGGATAATAGGGAAAAGTCAGTTGTGTGTGCCTCTGTGCATGCAAACATTAGTGTGTAGAAGTGTGAGTTTCCTGCTTATATGCACTCGTCTGCTATATGTACACAGTATCAGTGTACATATTCACTGCGGAGTGCAGGTTTGTGTGTGTTAGGGGATGGGCATGGGGAGAGGAGGTGTGTGTTGATTAGAAAGCAGGTTATATGGATTAGCGGATTATCAGTGCCTGTGTAAATGCTCTGTGTCTGTTTGTTCAGGTCTGTTTGTGGGAGGGATTTGGAGGAGGCACACCGCCATTGATCCAGCCAGCCAAGGTGAGCAATGAACTGCACCCCGTCTCTTCATGGTTTAGTGACTTCAGCTAGAATGCATGCATGTGTATGGAGTACAGACTTTTGTGAGAATCACAGAAAGGAAGCATGCTAAAGTGCGTAATGAGCGTTTATTGAAGAAGTAAAAGATTAATGACAATTTTGCAAATGGTTGACAGTTTTTGAAGTTAACCATGACGGGAGATTAGAAACAGAGCTGAAAATTTTGACTGAATTCTAATGAAACGATTATATGATAAGGACTTTGGAAGGGAGAAATGAAACAACACCTCGTCTGAATAAAGAATTTCAATGGTTTTTCTGGTCAAGTACATTTATTTTTACAACAATCATGATTGCAATGGTCCCGCATGTTTTTCATGTGACACATTGTCTCACTCTTTTACTCACTGAGGAAGAACCACTGTAAGAATTGAATTAGAAAGTGTAAAGAAAAAACAATCAACTAAGGTTTAATCAGATACTTGACTAAAATGTGGCTTAATGATACTGGAAAATCAGATGGGGTTCTTTTTGTATTAACATAAAACTACTTGGTATATGTGCCATTCAAACATAGGAAATCTAATATTTTATGGGCACATATTAAATATATATCTTATTTTTGAACCCAGATAATTAACAAAAGAAACCTGAAAGCAGAATCCTGGTGTGGGATTCTCAGGACAGTTCTGGTTCATTGTGGACATTACTGTCCCAGATTGTCTGTAGCACAGTTGGGAGAAATTTAATCATGTTTAAGGGCAAATTTTACTTTTTTGGAGCAAACTTCCAAAAAAAGAAATAAATAGCATCTAAATGCCAGTACTGTTTTGTGGCTGATTTTTCATAAATCAGTTTTTCTCATTTGTCTTACATCTTGTGTGTGTTTTCAAGATGTTCATATCACCAGTGCTCAATAAAATAAGCATTTTTACATTATTGCTTTCTTAGTAACACACAACCACAAAGCTCTATTCTTCTTTTATTTCTCAGAATAGACAGACACTAAGAGATCACTGTGTGCTGCTCTTGCATGAGCAGATACTGCTGCGTCTGTCTTCGCTTTGTAGCCGTGTCAGCCTTACATCACATCGCGGTTTCGGTCAAGATGCAAAGCAGGGATAGGTCAACTTCAACCCCCGTCACTACTCAAAACCATTTTGATGATCACAAGAATATATATGAGTGTAGGTGATTTTCATGGATTGAAAGTATGGTCTGATAGGGGATTTAGGTCAAAGGGTGTTTTTTTTTCCTATCTTGCAGGCATAACCTCAGCATTTCCTCAATAGTGTCCACCAGGTCAGAATAAAATATCCTCAGTTCTCTGGGAACAGTAATTTTCTTTAGGGATGTTAAGCAAATCATATTTAAAAGCACAAGTTGCAAGTTGTACACACTGTTCAAAATACTATTTGTGTTCAAATTTGTGGAAAACAGACCTAAAAAGGTGACCACCCTACTAAAAACAGGGCATGTTGAGCATATAATCACAGTGACCTGCTGCATTTGCCATATTACAGTAGAAAATAAAAGCAACACGTGTGGCAGAAATACTAGTATTCTACTAAGAACTATGTTTGATAAGGAGATGGCACGTGAGCAGAAAGAATAAGGTGGAAAAAAGCAGGAATACTCTTGATATTTGGGTGAGGAAAAAAGGGCAGCACCGTACAGTTTTCTTTGGAGCATAAGAGAGAGTAGAACAGAGGATGATAGGGAATGATGTATGCAGTATTGCTGGCAGCGGTGTGATGGGAAGAGAAAAAGTGAAGCACATTGGGAGTTGCTCCACCAGGGTGGCAGATGAAGCAAAATAGAAAAGGGTGATATTGTGAATAAAGGGGATATTGTGTGCAATGCAGATGACAGCCAGGCGGCAGAGGAGCCTTTATCTGGCTGTGACACAAGCAGCATAATACCATCACCTGCGCTCTCTTCCTCTGACCTCCTTCACTCTCCCTTTACACCTTTTCCTTCCTTCAATGGATGAGTGAGGCTGCAGTCTTTTTTTTTTTCTGCTAAGGTCCTGACGGATTGTTCTGGTTATCTCTTTCAGCCCTTTTTTCTCCCTCATCCTCTGCCTGTCTGGGCGCTTTCCTTTCCCATTTTCCTTTTATTTCTTTACAAAGTAGGAGAAAGCCAAACACTCGCTTTTCACCAAATCTCGTGTCCACCGATTTACACATGAAAAACAAACTCATCCCCCTCCAGACTGTCCTAAAACCACGCCGCAAGATTAAGGGACTTTGTTGAGTCGGAGACTTTTGTGATGATATTTTATTTACGTCTAGTTTGAGGTGTAAAGTGAAGCGAAGCAAAGGTGTCCCCTGAGATGCAGCTTGACATAAAATGCAGAAGGTTTTCTGTACTGTTTCTGTATTCAGCTGTGGGGAGACATGCTTTCTATGACGTGGATGTTCCTACATGGGAAAAGAAAATGCAGATGGAAGAGAAGTAGCCATGTGGAAGCATTGCAGGAGAAGAGAGGAGAGCAGATCGCAGTCTTTACATGGGAAGTGGATGGGCTATTAGGGTGTGTTTAATACGTGGTTATTAAGGAACACACAATAAAGCTGGCCACAGACAAATGGGCTTGTAAATTTTCCATTAGTGGTAATGTGCTTTGCTGTAGTCATAAGTAATAATTCCATCTCACACTGAATGTGTTTATAAACTGAGTATTGCACTTTCTGAACCATTAGAAGCATAAATATTGGCATTTTAACCACTGAATTGTGTCCAGGGATGCAGACTGAGGCAGAGCCTAATAACCTTCTATCATCTGGCAAAGCAATAATTTTAAAATACAATGTCAGATTTCACAAGGTGTTGGTGAGTCAGCTGAGTCTTTGAAGTTTCCATGTTCAAGTCCAGAATGCCAAGTCAATATTTATCAAAGAAATGCATGTCTTCATATCTCAGGCTAAGATCAGCCTCTTTTGGCAGTTTAAGCAAGGCAGAAGAGTTCTTTTGAGAAGTGGTTAACCAACGTATGGTGAATTTCTGCTATTTAATTTGACTTATTAACAAGTTAAAATTCCTGAGTGGCTCAGTGCATCTCCAACTCTGGGAAATTTTGATTTATTTCACAATGTAGCAATAAAACATCAATTCCCACTGTTAAAAATGTGCCAAAAAAAAAACAAAAAACACCTGAACTACTTTTGCTGGAAATGTGGAGACAAAGACAAGTTGTCCTCATGTTCCTCCAACTCATTTGTAATGGGTCGGTGCTTCACTCAAGCACCAACACTTACAATGTCACATATATTTCACCTTGCAGCAGTCTCTGTATTGCCAAAAAAGACTATTTTGAAGTTTTGATCAATTCTTAGTAAATTTTTATCAACACATATTGAGATAAAACATTAAGACCATATTGTTCATTCTTAATCCTACAAAAGACAATAAAAACAACAAAAACCAAATGCAGTTCTCTGGTAGGACATAATGATTTTGAATACAAGTCTGTCCCATAGTCTCAGCCTTATTTCCT
Organism: Poecilia reticulata; assembly: GCF_904066995.2. Taxonomy (NCBI): domain Eukaryota; kingdom Metazoa; phylum Chordata; class Actinopteri; order Cyprinodontiformes; family Poeciliidae; genus Poecilia; species Poecilia reticulata. Next base: position 25,022,555 of record NC_088832.1, on the reverse strand, counting down.
GGCACAACTCTTACACAGTTGATGTCAAATGCCCCAGTTTTATACAGTCTGCTTCACTCAAGCAGTAAGGCTCATGACACGATAACATCATGAATCTAACTATTGTTGAAAATAAACCATTTAAGGCTTTTTCTGCTCATTAGCAAATTTGTGACATTTTAGGCTTTCATCAATGATTTAACATTTTTTTTTATTTATTTCACCAAGATAAAATTCCATTGAGACTATAAACCTCTTTAAAAGGGAGGACCTGGCCAAAAGGCAGCAACACAAAAAGTTACACAGATAAAACAAAATGACAAGCTAGACTGAAGAATAAAACATTGAAAGAGTAGCTAAAATCACCTTATTTTGCTTCCAAAGAGTCTGTGGTGCCGCTTTCCACGCCTTTAAAATAAAACTGCTGTGTCCAACCATCAGAGATAAAAACATCTCTTAGCCTTCTGTGGTCTTTAGGCCACCGTCTCAAACGTAATGTCAAAAAGCCCTTGACCTCTCACTGCTAGTGTAAAACCAGGGGAACTGCAGCGTAGTGCTTCTAGAATAAAATGCAAGATGATACAATCTGACTGTTGGTCTTTGGAGAAGCCAAGTTCTGCCTGGAGGCTCCCAATTATTTCTGATGTGGACTGGTCCTCTGCTCGTCTGCTTGAGCAGCAGCCATCTCCTTACAATTTAGTACAAACTTTGTCAATAAAGCAATCTCGATATTTCAGCTGAAAATCTACAAATGTTACAGGTTAAACTCTATCTGGCAGTGTGGGAAATGTTCTCACTGCTTATGTTCAAGTCTTACTTTTATCCAGTAAACTTTTGTTGACACATTCACCCAAATGTTTTCTTCTCCTTCAGGGATTCAGAACTATTCATCACTCACCTTACGCTAGTTTGCTGCTGATTTATTACTCAGTGACAGAAATGTAGCTATGACTTCTTGTAGTAGTTAAAATACAACCTGCTGCGTACAACCTAACAGATTAAAACATGATTTGAACTGAAATAATGAATGTAAAACAAACGCTGGGACTCGGCACCACACACTCCAGCTCCTGGGTTTGTGAGGCCTGGCTTGGGGAGAATTAGGCTGTTTTGCACAGATGGAAACTACAGAGAATGAGGTCAGTGATTGGTGTCAGTTTAAAAAGAGGGACAAAACTAGACCTTAAAAATTGATCGAGAAGAATCCCGCTGAAAATGTCACCACAGAATAATTGTTTTCATCTCTCAGTACTTGATGCTGCCATAGTTAATTTATGAGTCCTAGACGCTTGCATTGTTCATCATAATTTTATCCATGAGCTCTGTAGGTAATTTTACTCCGACTATAATATTGCTCATTGCAAAAGGTACCAAAATTCCAGCAACGCTAAGGAAATAAAAGAAAAGACTGCAAAATAAAATGGCAAATCCAGTAAATATAAAAGTGTGGGGAGAGCACGATGCTGCAGAACAACCCTCGACTGTTTTGTATTTCTGCATTATAAAAATGAATGTATAGTTATACCAACTCTCTCAAGTCATCTGGGTTCACCGGTTATCACTAATAAAGTAGTTAATTTTATTAGTTTTGAGAAAGAGTGCTCACGATGAAGATATTAGCTACAGTTTTTTAACTTTCAGTAAAGTCCAGAATCAAATTTAAAGATCTTTAAATTAAATGTAAATGCTCCATTTTATATTAAATATATCAAATGTTTTTCTATGCAACAGTTTTTTCTGTAAAGTATCCAGTGCTGGTATTAGTTAATTGTCTGTAAGTAAATAACCAGAGATGAACTGACTTGAACTCAAAATATATCTTCTTCTTTGTTTTCTTCTTCATGACATTGGTGTGTTTGCTTTGAATAAAATAATCTTTTTTTTTCTTTGCTGAGCTTTACAGAAAGGTTAATCAGCAGGTTATTGTAAGTTTGAACACTTAAATTTGAAAAGCTCTTTCAAATCCTCTGCATTAGGAAGGAAATGACAAAAAGAAAGAATGAAAGAACCAATGTCAGGAAGAGTTGTTTCTGTTAAACACATTGTTTATTTGATTGATTTCCATTTCTTTGCTGCTTCTTTAACCTCAGTTTCCTTAATTGTGGAAGGTTCTTTTTTTCCAGATTAGATTAGAAAAAACACATCAGACCAATAAAAACAAATTTCTATAGAAACGAAGGCTCAATAGAAAGTATGTTTTGAACCTGCTGGACAGCTTGATGTTTGGAAAAGATAAGATTAATATTACAAACAAGCTTAACTGGAAGGAGTATTTTTAATTTACTGAGCTGTATGTGTACATTGGTTGAATTCCCACAGTCTTTCAGTCTGCATGAGAAGAAATAGAAGCAGACAACTTCCCTCCACACCCATCGGCGCTGACTCTGGTATGCTGGTTCAAAACCTTGTTGAAAATCAACCCAGCGATGTTTCAGTCCATAATTCACCCCAGGCTATGTTTTTATTTGTGCACTGAGAAGCTTTCCCCATTCTCTTAAAGCTCATACACCGGAAAATCCCCGGGAACAACAAGTCTTAACTATTTGTAAAATAAATGAAACAAGGGGTTTCTGATCTTTTACATTAGTATAATGCAGACTAAAACACCACCTTTCCTTTTTAACCCCTTCAAGCCATTGACAAGAAATCAAAGAGGAATGAAGATTAAGATGGAATTAAATTAAAACCAGGAGGTGGGCGTATCCTGGTAATTTCTTCCATGTTATTTAGTCTATCTATGCTTTATCATTCTCTCTCTCCAACTCTCCAACCCTGCTTCCTAATATTCTTCTACAAGTCTGATTTTGTTTTTACATCATGTACTTTGCTATATTCCTCCCCCTTTTAACTCTCCCTTTCTATCTTTCTCACACACACACACACACACACACACGCACACACACACACACACACACACACACACACACACGCACACACACACACACACACACACACACACACACACACACACACACACACATACTTTCAACGGCCAGTTAAATCTTTCTCTGAGACTTTGAGACTAAAGAGTGACAATAGGATCAATAGGATTCAACAGTCCAGTGGCTGTCAGGTCCTTTTGACCTGCAGTTAAGACTGAAAACTGTCGACACACCAACTCTAAAAATGGAAGTACGATGTCACCTGAAGATGATTTAGTGGTTTTGTTTTTTTTCAATGCCAACAGGGAGAATTTAATTTGATTCAAAGACTACATAGAAATAAAGAAAAGGTTTTATTTTTGGCACTTTGTTACAAAAAAGCGTGTTTTAAATTGATTGAAAGGTTACTTGTGGGACACATAAAGCAGCAGTGACATCTGTTCAACAAGCAGAATGCATATCAGTAATACATCCTGTGAATAATCAACGTAATCAAATTATTTTTTAGAAATAAAAGAGGTATATACTCTTTTGCATTGGGTTGTTGTTGACTTGAGCAATTGAGGCTTGTTTTGCTAGTTATGCTTACTTCAAGTGAGCTGGATCAAGACAACAAAACGCTCATTTTAGCATAATGGCCGTCTATGTCTCTCCAGTGGTTGGAATTGCATGCGACTTTGAGGGCCGTTTATATGTTTGTAGTGGTTATAAAAAGATCCACATCTGTCTTAAAGTACACGGACTTCAATTCAAGTTTTGCAGCTCATTAATGTATGTCAGCGAAAGGCCTATTAATGTCTATATAAACTTTTATCCAAGTTTAGGAACTGTAGCAGAGACACAATTGCCTCACAACCACTAGGATGATTTTGACAGTTTTATTATATTCCAGAATAATTTGCATCTTTCCTGTGCATAATCGTTACAATTTAGCTGCTGGTTGTAAACGTTCTTTTATCTTAGCCGTCTACTTGGGGAAGCCACATCGTTCAGTTTTACAATTAAATAAAGTCTAAAGCATAACTGTAGAAGAAAATAATTTCACAAGAGTTAAATCCTTACTGCGTTGACAGAACTGTAAGCAATTCCTCGCTTTCAAGGGTTCCCCTTCTCTAGACCACAGCTGCTTTCAGCGATGTTAAGCATCTCTGAATCCTTTATACTCCCTCCCAGAAACTCACACAGAGCTGGCTGGAGCTGCCTTATATAATTTTACTAACTCTTTTCTTGATGTAACGCCAGTGGAGTTTACACTACAGCGCTATATCCATCCAGCTGGCTCACTTGCCATGAAAAGTCTTAAGATGGTAATCCTGTTATTGGGGAATACTACTTGGCATGGATGCAGACCCACAAACACACATGGCTGCCCTAGGATAAACACAAATGCGTGCACAACACAAGAAGCACAAGATCTAAGCAGAAATGTGCAAGAGCAAAGGAAGAAATAAGCAGAAATCACAACAAAAGTGACAAAACAGCTGAATCCTGCAGGCTGATGATGGCAGCTCAAAGTGATAAATACTCTGATGTAATCAGTGCTGTCTTACTTTTCAAACAAAGAATACAATAAAATACTTAATGTGACAATGTGAAGATGACATGCAGTATACTGTGAGACAAAAAGCACTGCAGCACAGAAATATCGGTTTTAATTATCTGTCACTTGAAAGCAGCGAGGGAGTGAGAAAACTGGGTATCGGAGTGAAACGCAAAACTCGATGCTTTAAAAATAAGTGAGGGGAGTAGTTAACAAAAACTATTTCAAGCATCACAGCTTATATGGTTATTTTTCAATGCATTGCACATAAATATGTGAGCTTTTTTTTCTCTTCTTGACGGGGAATGGAAATTGTAGTAGAGAAGAAAAATCAGGACCAACTTCAGAGAAAAGGAAGAAGGTGGTAGGAAGAACAAAAGACAGAAAAGGGGAATAAAGAAAACCGCAGGAAAGACATAAATGTTGAAAACAGAATACTATAAGAGAGGTAAGGAGCCAAACAATATAGAATCGAAAGAGTGATGAAGAGTGGGAAAAGAACTGACAGGAAAGAAAAATGTGCTTAGATGAATTTTTAGCCATAATGTCACTAAGACATCATTTTCAATATATGATCTGCAGGTATTAATGCATTTTCTGCATAAATCTCCCTATGAAATACACTCTATCAATCCACGGCGTAGAGAGATTTCACAGTGAAAAAAAAAGAGAGACTCATTGATATTGAACACACCATCCCTATGTCTCGGGCAAAACAAATGCTTTTATCAGACGTTTTGACTGAGGCAGTCATAAAATTACAGGAACTGAAGCTGATTACACATTACCAATAAGTGTAATTTTATAGCTAAAACAAAAAGACAAAATATTAACCATCAAAAACCACAAAGCATAAAGAAAAAATATCTTTTTTAAATACATGCATTTCACTAAGAGAGAGAGAGAGAAAATTTCAAACAGATCTAAGATGAGGATTTTCTTCATTTGTGGCTGACCAAGGTTTGAGTCGGAGCAGAGAACATGGCGACAGACAGCATCAGCAAATCCACACGGCTCTCTTTACCATGCAGACAGTCACGAGGTGCGGTGTCAGCTGCTACCGTACACAATCCGCCCATGTTGGATGACTGCAAGTTAGTTGTAATGAGCACTGGATAATTAGCACAAGCAAGGCTTAGCATGGCGAAATTGGACCTCTTGCCACTCGCCTTTAATTATGTGCAAGCAGATGATGTCATTGCTTGGCAGTAGGACATTGCACGGTTGCTGAAAAAGGAGAAATTACAACTAGGTTGATCCATGAGAGAAAAGTGCTACCTAGAAATGTAAATGAAGGTTAAAAATACATGGAAAAAAAGGAAACATATTTCTACAGTTACCCAATTTCTGGGCTTCCTCTTGAGTGTTTTTATGACGTGTGTGCCAAAAATAATCTTGGGCTTTTAATTTCTCTATGAAGTTCAGTTGTATAAAAGTATGTACATCCTGTTTATCTGTTGCCATGCTTGTTCTGTTGTATATTTTTTTTTTCCATATTCTTAGTTTAAAACGAGAATTGAAATAAATGTGACACCGGTTCAAACAGTCACTTATCTGACGTCAAGGAGGATTTCATAAATATGAAATCTATGGCAAATTGCTAGTCTCTGGTACATGTATGTGCACAACCCTGACATGTCTATAGCGACCGCATCCAATTATGAGTTCCTAATAAAAACCACAACATGAGAAGATAGAGGAATCATTTCATGTGTGTAAGATAGAGTTCACTGTGAAACTGATTCTGAAAGTTCTGAAACATATATGTTTTCTATAGTTGTTTGTTTAAAATACATTGCAAAATAAGGAGTCAAGAAAAAAAAACTGTCTTTTAATAATATGAGATGTTAAAATACATGCAATATATGCCTTAAAGTCGTGTCTGGACAATTCAACAAGGCTGCTCCTGTTTCTCTCTGTCACTTATATTGCAAGCACATAGATGCAGACACCAACACAGAACTTATTTTTATTAGTTTTAGCATTAGTAAGGGGTTACTCAATCAAGCACAGTGCGTTGCTACGGCAGCAGACACTGCAGAGACATTCAGATATACAGACGAAATGTACAGGACCAAACAACCAGGGACATCTCTCACACAGAAGTGTTTTATGATGAAAATGAATTTGATTTGGTCATTGTTTGGTCTCATGCTGTCAAGGGTGCTGATCTTCACTTTTATATATATATATATATATATATATATATATATATATATATATATATATATATATATATATATATATATATATATATATATATCTTTTGTTTAATAGGCATAGAATAATGAGCCATGCAGAAGCTTTATTGCCATTGGAAGCATTTCAGTGACTGAGGAAAGAAGTCAGTTTAACAGGACCAACTTTAAAAAAGATTCAAAGATGAAGATATTATGTTTCTTTAGTTTTCTAAACAAGTTATTTATGATCATGTTTTTAATTTTTTTTAACCGTTTGGGAAGATTTTGATTAGCTAAATACCGGAGCAGGATGAGAGCGGAAAGAAAGCTGGATTAAAGTTGTGTTATTATCTAAAATATTTAGAGTTTTTTTGTGTTTTTCAGATTCTTTCCTGAACTTAACCAAGTATTTCTGTGTACAGACCCAATCCAAATATAGAATTTTGTAGACTTAACTTGTGATTCTGAAAGTTAATCAAGCAGTGATTCCTCAAGCAAGCAAAACTGCAAACATTTATTTAATTGCTAGTTTTGAGGTCTTAAAAGAACGTCTCACTTCTGCAAATGATGAAAATGCTCATAAGCTAACTTTCAGTCATGATATTTACTGAGCTTGGCGTTAGTTATGCACTGTCACCAGAGATCAGAGTACCCTGTAAAATCAATTTTAAAGCTATTCCAGTAATTTTCTACATTAGGCTGAGATATTTGCATTGGAATTGAACTTTTTTCAGCACAAATGTACTGTCAAAAAGACATTTAAATCAAGCTCTCTTGGATCATTTGATCAATCCTGACCAGTTTTTAGCCAAGTATAGTTGATTCACATTGCAGGAGAATGCAACTTTGTTGAGATCTTGAGACAAATATTCAAATATATGGCGTTAATTGAATCACCTTTATCTCTTTTTCTGGAGAAATCTACCTTATTTGGTGTGAAATTGTGTAGTTCTCTTGTTACGCCTACTTTCTCCGTTCAGTGTCACTGTCACTCGGGGATTATCTGTAGCAGTAAGTCATCCGTGTGTAACTCTGCTGGATTTTCCTCAATTTGTCATTTTGAGCTGGAACAAGTTGCTCGCATGTCTACCATGAATTTACTATTTTTGTACTGACTTTAAAGTAATTCTTAGTTATTAAGGCAAACCTAAAGCTGAAAAGACTGAAAGTCATCTGTTATTTTAGGAACATTAGATCATTCTTAGTGTATAAACAATGAAAACACTGCAGTTTGCAAGCTATTCAAATGAATTAAAGCATTCATTGAGGCATCACTGTGGTGCAGTTGGCAGCACTGTTGCCTTGCAGTAAGATGGTCCTAAGTTTGAATCCCAGCTTGGGGTCTTTCTGCATGGAGTTTGAAGTTATTTTCCCATTTATGTGTCAATTCTCTCCTGATACTCTTGCTGTCCTCCATAATCCAAAAACATGACTGAAGTTAACTGGTGTCTATGTTGGGTGACCTATATTGAACCCCAGCTCTCGCCAAATTATAGACAGTTCTTTGAAAACTCTGTAAATGCAACAGCTCAAATATTAAATATAGTCATCAAACTAAACACACAGCAGTGATCATCAATGCTTATCAGTTTCTACTCCGTTTTTGTTGTCCATATCATGCCTTACAAATACACAAAGAACCACACCGATGTGCTCTTTCCTTCTCTCAAACACATCCACAAAAAGCCTGATGTTCCGAGGTTGTTGACAAAACATCTTTTCTTCTCCTGTTTTTCCTCCTTTGTTTGGTCTCAAAGACATCCTTCCTTTATGGCCAGTGCACAATAAAAACAAGCTAATGAATTTTCTTCCTTCATTTGAAAGTTTTAAAGAAATTCACAAACACCTTCGAAGAACCATCTCTTGAACTTCGATGCATCTTGATTTTACCCTAAGCCTCTTCTTAGTTCTGTCTTTCTTTCTGCTCGGGGGGATGGGGGGGGGTTGTCCAGCAGTGACCTTGTTTGTGTCTAAGCTGTGTTCCTGCTGAGTGCCTGTGCAGCCTCGTGGTGCCACCCGATCAGCCTCACTTTCAGCTTCACTATTGATCGCCCTTCACTCTTTCCTCAAGGACGGAAATCCAAACCCATATTCCAGACCGCAGCACTCGCCTCCCTCTCTTCAGTCCTCTCCCTTCCCCGCGTCTTCCCCTGGCCTCTCTACTTTTCCCAGCTGCAGCTTTCTCCACCGTTCGTTCCCCTGTATAGAATTTATCACACGAGTCTCAAGGTTGCAATGACCAGCAGACCCATGAATAAATAATAGGGAGGTAGGAATCACTTTCAGAAAAACCATTTACTCTCCTCTCTTGTGTTCTTGAAGAAGCCATGAGAGCGTGTGCATGGCCTACGTGTGGGAAGCAAAATTGGCTTTGTGGATGAGGGTATGGGCGCTTTGTTAGCTAAAGCCCAACTGTCCAGAAAGCTACTATGAGCAATACTTCAAGCACTTTATGACCCATCTCTAGCCATAGGATTTGTTGCATTGGCGAGTTGCAGTTTTTCTGCATTTTTTTCCTCATATCTCTAGCTCACTTCAAGAGGTTTCCAAATGCTTTAATCATAATTTGTAATACAAAGAATAAAAAGAGGACAATTGGTAAAAATGCAGATTCTGAATACGTTTACATTTGGCATGAAACAAATAAAAATCTAATGAGCATTTTGACTTCTTACCCAAACAAAGCAGTTTCTCACTAAAGTATCTTAGCCTTGAGAATGTTGTCACATTTTGTCTTGTAACAAATAAAATCTTCAATATATTATATAACAGGTTAGTGTGGGTCTATCCATTTCATGTTATGGATGGACCAACACTAAAGTCTTGCATAAGAATGAAGTGAAATAAAAACATAATACAATCTAAAAAATGTGGTTTATTAATTATTTTACTCAATACTTTGCAGAACCACATTTCAGCAATCTAAAATATATGCATGTATTGATCCGAGTCATTCTACTGTAGCTTCCACTTTATGTTTAGGCGGACCTGTTATGCAGCCATTAACTGGTTTTCTTTCAGAATTACAAAGTTTTAGCTCTATTCATAATCTCAATAGTCCTGTCCCACTTCTCTGTCCCCGCATGCCCACAGCATGACACTGCCAACACCATGTTTCTCAGTGGAAATTGATTATTTGAATTTAAATTGACTATTGTCTCATTTGATTAGAGCACTTTCTTCCATGTTTGCAGTTTCTCCCACGTGGCTTGTGCTGAACTTTAAATGGGATGACGCATGGCTACCTTCCAGCAATGGTTTTGTTCTTGAGACGTGTCCATAATATATTCGTTTACATGATTTATACTGTTAACTCCAAATTCATAATTATGGATGGTCTATATTTAAAATGTGTTCATTTCAGCCAGGAAGCTTAAATTTTCCGATTGGAGAGGATTGCGGGTGGCTCTCAAAAGATAATAAAACTATGTGGAAGGGTGAAATAATATTTTTAAAATTCTGTTTTTATTTACGTTTTATGTAATGCCGCATTGAAAAATATCTACATCTTTCTAAAATTCCTCCATAGTTACCAAGGCCCTCTGGGCAGCCTCCTCGATTCATAGCTGGTCCATGACTTTAGTTTAGATGAACAGATAGGTTTTTCACCTTTGACACTGTTTATATTTTTAAACAGTGTCAGTATGGTGGATGGAACTGTGTTCTGTCTGTGGTTTAAAGGTTTGGATATTGTAGCATGACCTATCCCTGTATTGAACTGTTCCATAATTGTATACCTGCCCTGTCTGATGTATTATTTGGTGGCCATGAAGCTGTTTGTTCACTTACAAACATCTTCTGACTTGATGTATGATTTGCTGTTAGTCAGCAAAGACAGAGCATTAAGGAAGCATGAAACACACAGAAAAACAAAACAAAACAGAAATAAACTCAACATGGACATAATCAGAACAAATGTGAGGATTGCCTAGAGAAACATATAGGAGAAACAGAGAAGATAGACATGAAGACTTTTGATTTAGGAGCAGTAAAGATGAAAAAGAGACAATATGAAGGTAAATTGAGCAACAAAGGCAGGAAGGAAGGAAGACAGAGAGAAATGATTGGATTTTTCTCCTCTCTGTATGGATAAAGGCGAGAGCTCTCTTTTCATTGCAGTCTGGCTCAGGCAAAGGTAAACAATCAGTCCTGATAAAGGATTGGATAAATCCTCAATCAGACTCATTTTCTGTAAAGCAGCTATTTATTGGTCTGGCCTGACCATGGCTAAATTGGATCCTCTTTTTGAGAGAATGAAAGAGAAGAGGAGAAAGACTGAATGAGATAAATCTTCATCATCGTGATATCGGAGGGTACAGATTTTGTTTTTTTGTTTTTTTATCCACCAAAAATGCAGCTTGAATGAAAGAAAAGAAAAGTGTGACATTTGTGTATTTAGTGGTATAGTCTAGAAAAATCAAGTGTCAATCAGAACCCATGAATCATATTCTTGTAATATCAAATAGACTCATTAAAATGGGGGACATGAGCAGCTCCTTTTCCAGAGAAAGAAAAAAGAAACTGAATTGCTAAGAAACTGCTTATCTGATTAATAAAATAAAAAACCCTACAGTCTTTACAGCAATGTTGTTCTTAAGCCAGGTGTGTTTACTAGGAAACTAAAATAATAACAATAAACCAAGTTGCAGAAGAAAGAGGTCAATGAGGGCAGTGAAATTTTGTGACAATAACTTCTTCTTCCCTTGTCATATCATTCGCACCGCAGTGAAACAGTCTTTGCCTTTTCCATTTAAAATCTTAAGATAAATGCTTCAGAAAACAGGTATGGCTTATAAGTCCTCTCACCAAACTATGTCTAAAAAAGTGAACTAGCACATCTTTTTTGGTAATGTTTAATCTACTTCTCATTTAGCAAAACTCTTATCCGTCGTGTTTAGAATAGTTTAAGCCAGCAGCATATTAGGGTAAGTGTTTGTAGACTGCAAATTCTCTCTCTTTCTACAGCAGCTATTCCAGCCACGTCTATTGAGCTAAATTTCAACACATTCTTAATTCAGCTGCAAATAATGGCACAATGGCCAAATACAGTTTTCCACGTTGCAATATTAATGCTTAAAATCTTAGCAGCACTTGAGCTTTAGCAGACTACTATTTTGCCAAAGACAGCAAGCAAACTTTACTCCATGCACTCAGAAAAACAACATGGACGTCTGAAACCACATTTCACATGGGGTTTGTTTATGTTTTTTTTCTTCTTCTTTTAGCTGTTGAGAAGCTTCTGGCAACTTTCAGATAATGTCACAGAATATATTCATCGAGAGGCCCCCTAAGGTTCCTTATTGGGATGTGTGCTATGTGTCAAATGAGAAGCGATGGGAGGGGTAAAAAGCATTAACAATAATTCAACATTTTTCTACAAAAACAAGCAAACAAAACAGATAAAACAGTGAAGAGCCTCAGCAGAGCGGTGCAATATAAGACGAGGTATGGAAAGCTGTAAACATGTTCAAGGAGACAGGAGGGTGACAAGGATCAGGTTATCGATGCAGCAAGTGGAATGCGGTGGAACCTCTGTGAGCCCAAAGGGACTCGCAGCAGAATGCTGCAGTGTGCTACTCAAGCAGAATGCGCTGGACAGAGGTCAGCACACTGTTTGCTTCTGCTGTCACCACGACGATATCCTGAATATAAAGACCACCGAGAAACACTACTCTCTTTGTAGACTTTATAAAAGATTGTTGTGACACCGACAGACACCAGAACTTGTGTAATTTTTGTTTGGGTTGAATAATAAAGATATGGACTAAACACTTTTTTTTTATTTTGTATGAGAACACTGTTCTGATATTGCTGTTTACACACACAATTTCGCTTGTCACATACATGAATGATTTAATTAAAGTATACCGCTTCAACGTCCCCCCTAGCGTCCCAAAGCAATAAGTTGCAGGAAAGTTTTCACTCCTGCAAACTCTTTGCAAGACCTCGTCTCTGCCTGCCTTTGTTTGTTATTGTCAGCCTTCATGCACATTTTCTCGCTGACAGACTTACACATGCACATGTCCGTTGCGAGCACCTGCCGGCACAAACTTTCACTCAGCCAGCGTCTCTTTGCCAGAGGCAGGGTAAGTCTCATATATATATATATATATATTTTACATTCTGACAATGTGACCACAGCAATCATTATTCAAAATATACACCCACCTCCGACCTAGAGAATAAGCAATCACTGACGCAATTTCCTACGTCTCTGAACTGCTCCAGGGAAATGGACTTGCATAGTATGTGTTATTTGCAGTGCGTCGTTGTATTGATTAATATTCCGGCACTCTGGGAAAATAAAAGTTTCAGAAAGTTCATTGTGTTTTTATAGGCAGATGCCTATAAATGTGATGATTAAATTGGGTTGTCAAGTGCAGGTCTGTATTTATCTTTTTTCTAAGTGTGCTAACAAAGATAACTCAAACAATAAAACTACCACCATTTTTAAAGGCGTATATATAAACATTAACTCAAGAAAATTAAGCAATTGTTTTGCATTACACATATTCATCTCCACACAAACATGCATATAAAATCTGAATTGTAGCCCCAAATCCATCTGCTTTCCTATGGCTTTACCATGCAGACCAAGGTGTGTGTGTGTGCGTGTGTGTGTGAGGATGTGTGCATGATCTTCCAGAGACAGATATGAAGTGAAATGATGTATCTGCGGAGGGCTTGTGTGTATCTGTGGGATTGTGTGAGGTGAGAAAAGCAGTCTTTCTCCCGGCTGCATGTCCACTAGCATCATATCAGCATGAATAAAACAGTCCCCGGGTCTAGGCCGTGTTTTTTTGGCATTTTGTGTTTACATGTAGTATGTAGACTGAATATTTTTTATGTCTGTTTGCACTGTGTCCATTTTAAACAGCTTTTCAACTGCTGAAGATGCAGCAGTTGAAGAAGATGAAGCTGGTGTGTTCATGTTTGTATGTTTCTATAGGTATGTTTACATTTGACATTACCTAATTGGTATTTATTTAGTATGTTTAAATGCTTATTAAAAATACACTGAACTAGCTAACCTCAGGGGAACATCTCAATGCATTTAAGTATTGAGATGTTTTCAAGATGAACCACTGAAGATCAGAATGTGAAACAAAGTGGATTTAAGTGATTTTGAATGTGTTGGTTCTTGACGGACTGATCTGAGCATTTCAGAAACTTGAGATGTCTTGTTTTTGTCAGATGCAGGAGGAGAATGAGCAGACTAGTTTGAGATCATAGGAAATCATCAGTATCTCTAATAACTACAACCAGGGTATGTCAAACATTGAACCAGATGGGCTGCAGGATCAGAGAGCTTCATCAGGTGGCACTCGTGTTAGCTTATTCAGGAAACTATGGCTTTAGTTGTCACAGAGTTGCTGAAACTAAACAAAAAGAGGCTGAAGAAATGTTCCAGGGTCTGATGAATCTTGGTTTTAGTTGTGATTGTCTGAATGTGGCATAAACAACATGAAAGCATGGATGGATCATGTCTTGTAGTGATAGACCAAGAGTGTTTGGGATACATTTTTTCACACTTTCGGACCTACTATGCATTGTTCAAAATGCCTAAGCCTATTGCTGCTGTGCCTGTCTGCCCCTGCATGACCCCAGTGTGCCCATCTTCTACTGCCGGCAGGATAATGCACCAGTTGAATTAATCTGAAACCGGTTTCTTGATCATGACAATGAGGTCAATGTACTCCAGTGGCCTCCACAGTCACTAGATCTCAATCCAATAAAACACCTCTGAGGTGTGGCGTAAGAGGAGATTCATATTATAAATGTGTTACCGACAAATTTTGCAGCAAGTGAATGATATAATCATGTCAGTACGAACCAAGATCTCTGAAGAATTTTTCAGTCACCTAGTTGAATCTACACTGCAAAAGACGGAGGCAGATTCAAAGGTAAAAGGCTGTCCAACCCAATACTGGAAGAGTGCACTTATTCACCCATGAGTGTGGAGTATAGCGATGTATAAAAACATGTTTTTTTCTGGGGTTTTTTAACTGACTGGATGTTCTCCAACACGTCCATATGGCCAAAGCTAAAAATGGACAGAGGACTGTTCACTGATGCAGAAATAGAATTCAAACCCTCGTTCTGATTTTCGACTCACGTTCATTCATTTGCTCTCATTATGTTCTTTTTCAGAAACCTTACTTCTGTGTGTTACATCAAGTTACAAGTAACAGCAGTGGTAGAGTTAACCTTGCTCAAGGCAAACGCTGTAATTCAATTCTTAACAGCACAGAGCGCATTTATCCAATGAGTTGTTTTGTGGAATTAAACCTGTGACCTTTAAGTCCGAAAGCACATTCTCTGCTCTGTTGCTCTTTCAACTCATGAAAGCCATTTGTTCGGCGCTAACCAAATACGGTGACAGTCCTGCTAACATGACAACAGACTGAGCGCAGAGCCAGGATTCATAATGGTTCAGCTGAAACTCCTAGGGCCGGGTTTGCACGGAGGTAATCTCTCTATATGGTGAGTGAAAGATGAGGCAGTGTGACTCAGCACAAACTGAACCTCTTTGACACCGTAAACACAAGTAATTACTCACAGGTACATCATGGCATGCTGGTAGCCAGTGGTTGGGCATTTCTAATCATAGAATGCCTTCGGCTTTCTCAAACACCAGCTTGTTTCGCCCCCTAAGTGCCTGGATGTAGCAGCCAAACCATCCAAACAAAGTTAAGTACTGCCAGATTTGCAAAGGTGCTCATGCATTCTAACAACATCAGCAACTTGATAAGACCTCCGGCTTTGCTATTTTTGAGTCTGAAAAATGGAACTACATGAAGAGTTGCAGGCTTGAATGCGAAACTCTGACAAGCCAGCAAACCTAGGAGATAGAAATTCCTAAATATTGAATTTCAAGAGGAAAGTGGGGATATGGGGGCTGATCAAAGCGGACTGAATATTCTGACTAGATGGAAGATGAATGGAAAAGAGATGTATGACTCTATCAACCACATTACCATCCATTTGGAAATAAAAGTCACCAGCTATCTTGAAAGTGATTACTTCACTCCAGTTCCCTGCAACGTTTTATGTAATTTCATACATAAAACAACACAGAGTTTTTATACATCAGCTGTCTAAACCATGGCATGAAATATTTTAACGTGTGTTATTTAAGCAAACACACTGAAAGCTTGCATCTTCTAAGCAGAACACTACAAAAATTATTTCATCTGTCCATCATTTTAGAGGGACTGGAGCACGTTAGATTGCTGACAGGCTATTTTTCAAAGACATCGTGATTTTGTCAGAATGCCTTTAAAGAAAGAGACTCCAAACTCCACTGCACACTCAGGGTAGAAAGGCATGAGCATAAACCTAAAGCTGCTCACACACACACAAAAAAAGTCAGCCTACCTGTGGTCGTGGGTGTCCTTTTACAATACACTGCAGCACCAACGTGTCTCCTTCTTTAATGGTGTAAATTCTCTCGCTTATGTTATCATCCTTGACGTTACATGCAGCACCGGAGTGCACAATCTGTGCATTAGCTGGAGCTGTGAACACACACACACACACACACGCAGACAGACACACAGACAGACACAGGCATGTAACCATGCAGACAAACAGAGAGAGAGAGAAAACACATTTAGTAAGAACAATCCCAGCAGCAAAAAGGTCATTCTTTGGAAGATGAGTGATACTAGAGCAAGTATTGATGACTCAGATAAATAAATATATCACATTACTCCTGTATCTGCATGAACAGAAGCCTTTCCAGAAATGCTAGAGTTATATCTGTATCAGTTTCTGATCTGGGATACTGATATTATTTGGAAAACTGAAACCTGGGACATCGTTAAAAGGTCAAAATGTAATTTTTTTTTTGACTTTGTAACTAGCTATATGTCACACGACAAAAATACCTAACAGGGACAAACATGCATATATTTGAATCATTTGGATATCTCATATATAAGATTGTATTAATCAGAATTTAACACACCAATAATCATTACTTCATTTAAGATTTTAAATAAAAACTAGTTTAGAATCATTGCTGCAATATCGTCTGACAAAAATGGATTCCCTCCTCTTTCAGCGTCTGATGGCAAAACATCGGCATCAAAACACAAAACAATTAGCATGAGACTCAAGTTCACAGGCGTGCCTTCCGGTGGGTCTCCCTCAATTTCCTGTCGCGTCCACCGACTCTCAGGCATGTTAATTATATCAGGGTTACAAACAATGAACGTCAAGGCCAAATATTGAGTCACCTTTAGAAAGACTGGCAGCATGAGTCACAAACAGGATTGGTAGCAAAAGATACTTCAAAAAAGTCTAAACATTCTCAGTCAGATTAGGTTAGAATGCTATGTTTAGTTTTTTATTTGCACAAATATTGCCTTACACTTTTATGTGGAACATATAAAAATAATGGTGACATGGACTGCTGTGAGTTTTAAGGTAGATTAGGGTTTGGAAAAAATAACATGCTTTCATGATATCAGGATATGGAAAAAAAATGGATAGTAAGAGCATATCTGTTGGCAAAATAACTTCAAATTATATGTTTTACAGTATTAAGACCACATATAGAGTTCACTTAATTTTTCTTTTACTTCAATAAGCATAACAAACCCAATATTGTAGCAAGATATTAGTAGAGAAGGCTCAAATCTGCAACTCTGATGGCCTGAAACATTTAGATGTCTAACTTCTTCTACAAACTGAATCAAATATTTATAAAAACCACTCTGTTTGCATACCGAGGCCGTAAATTAGTCATTTGATCGTGATGCGTCGAACCCGTGATGCATCTGAAAGTTGCAGGATACCAGCAGCTGAACTCTGGAGTTTAGAGACCATGTTTTATTCAGGCTACCTGCTCAGGTGGTCAATCTGTCAGCTGATTGACAGGTACACTGCTCACTGCCTGCTACTGTAACTTTAAAACAGATTTGGATTGATAAGAGTGAAAGGTGGAGCGCCTTCAGTTTCCACTGCATGATGAGAGTTTTTCACAGTAAAGATTATTTCCATGATGACATTTTCCTGACTTGTTAGTGAGAAAGAAAATGTAGTAGCCTTCTTCTGGTAATATAATTGTTTAGGAGTTTAAAGATTTAAACCGTATAATTTAAAGTATGTGATTTAAAATCTGGAACTTTTATAAACTTGGTAGCTTCATACAGAGGGGATGTTGCTGTAAGGATGTCAGGCTGTTTGAGTTTGGTTTTGGGGTTTGACATTTTTTGTCTTCCTTAGCTTTTTCTGTTAGTTCTGCCTCGTTTCCATTTCCTCTTCTGTTCTTCTTTAGTGATTCTAGTTATGTTTATTTATTGTTTCTAGTTGCTCTCAGTTCCTGTAGTTTATGTTTCTCTTGCTGGTTTCCTTCTTGTGTATTTTTGTTTTTTGTTCTCACTCCCTGTTTCTCCATGCATCTTTGTAAGTTTTTGTTCTTATATTTTTATTAAAGTCATCACCAACTTTTCAAAGCCTCTGTCATCTGCATTTGGGTCCACCTAAAAACTACACATCATGACAGCTGTGAAGATTATAGCTCCACTAGGTCGACCGGCTTTCTTCAAATCTTTTTACCAAATTGAATAATAAACTGAGCTTCACTACACTGTTTAAAAGCTTTGATTGAAATGACTCTGAATCTGTTGACATGACTAGATTTAAATGATGACAATCATTGCGAATAGGTACTAAATAAGCAGAACTGAACTGAACAGAACTGATACCAATAACCCGCACAGGACAGATGAAAACAAGCCCTAAACATTTCAGTGAATGAAAAAGTTAATTATGTTCAGCTTTCGAACAACAGACGCTAACTGTTCAGAATAAGACACACTTCCTGGTCTTTCATTTAAAGCAGACATGTCTTGCAAAGTCCACTTTTTTAGCCTGTGAATAATTTTTTTTGTGTAATTTGAGTACCTAGGAGTGAAAAAATGTAAATTAATTTTCTCCTGGTGGTGCATACATATCTTTATATTCACTTTGGGTCATATTTTTCAGTTTGTTAAGTTTTTCTCTACTCATTCTTACATTTTCTTGTCGATTACGTCTTTGGAACTGATAAACTAGCTCAAGGACCTCCACTTAATCAGTTTTGTGAATCCCTCATGTTTTTTTTATCACAGCTATTTTGCAGCCCAAGTTCAGTTATGCCAATCTAGCAATAGACAAGTCAAAGTTTTTGGTTCTAGCTTGTATTAACCCCCAAGATTCCTAACCTTACCCCTTGGCATCAGAGCCTCTTCAAAGCGTCTGGTTAAATTTTAGTTTTCTCTGAAATGTACCCAAGTATGTGGGGAAAGTAGCCCTAGCTTGAGTGAAGCACTGAAGGACGACTCCTTCAGCGACCTCCGCCATGTGTCAGCGGGATTTTACAAAATATTTCATCTGATTGAGGGGTCAATTCCATCTCTCTATGGAAACGATGTACACAGCAAAGCAGTAAGCTCCAAAGAACGCTAAAATGACAAAAAAGTATTTCAGACACAAATTTGCTCGTTGATAATGACGTTCTGGCCATTGGTTTGATAGCGGTATCATTCAGCCTTCCCCTTCTGTTAGCACTGTGTGCTAACTTTCAGCTGCCCTCCTTGAGGATATAAATGTACTACATATTTTGGACATAATTATTTGGGTTTGTTTTTGCCATTTACGTCTTGGCGAACACATGATCCAAATGCATTCAGTGACGTTCTTGATGCTCACATTATCTAACTCCTCATATTGTGGTAGCATTAATATTTTAATATGTAGCTAACACGGATGGAGAGGGTATAAATACAGTAACATTGCACTGCATTCATTTGAATGTGTGGTTCTGCAGGTTCGTCATCTTCATTGTCCTGTTCTGGGTCAGACTCTGGCTGGACTGACAAGTCTTCCGTTGTTGGCATCTTTTATAAACTCTGGGATGAAAGTTTCTCTTCCAGTAGATAACTGTATGGCTGCCGTCAAACTACAAAAATGGCCAAACGGGGAAACGTAAGAGAGAGATCTGTGGAGCTACAATAACGATAAATTCAGACCAGCGCATTGCAGTTCTGCTTTATATAGACCATGAGTGAATGACTTGCATGTAAAAAGGAAGGATTTAAAAGCATGATATTTCCACTTTAAATGCTATTTTTATAAGAATACTTT
The DNA here is from genome assembly GCF_904066995.2 of Poecilia reticulata. Lineage (NCBI taxonomy): Eukaryota > Metazoa > Chordata > Actinopteri > Cyprinodontiformes > Poeciliidae > Poecilia > Poecilia reticulata. The sequence continues at coordinate 25,002,840 of NC_088832.1, read as the reverse complement.
TAGAATACCGAGATTTGCACCTGAAAAAAATAAATGAAAAAGTTCCTTTCGAAACATTCCCATTAATTAAGGCCACTTTCACATCTAACCGACTTATGCAAGAATCAGAGCCAAACACAAAAGAAACATGTTATCTCACTCGTCTTATTGATCCCCCAAGTAAATTGCTTTTCCACACAAAGTCTGCTTTACATGTGGGAAAACAATCATCAGTCACAACTGGTGCAGAAACAACGGATGAAAGATGCATTATGGGAGCTCCCTGCTTTGCAACAACTCCAGTGTCAGCGTCTTCTTGGTGCTGACCCTTCTGGAGGGCTGGCTTGCGTGCAAGTAGCCTCAGATGGCTTATGATGAAGGGAGACAGGAGGGAGGAGGGGAGGGACAGAGATGGAGCAGGAGAAGCAGCGGGCGAGGACAAAGAGGCTAGAGAGGAGTGTGAAGCCCCAGAGAGAAGCATGAGGGACGGGGCAGCATGATGATGTGATTAGCATCGATTCGCAGCGAGAACAAATCTTCACCACACTCTACAACTGTTATCATTGAGCGGACAGAAAGTGGGTGGCTTGTTTACATTAAACTTTAGCTGGTCTGCACACATAACAATGGCTGGAAGCGCAAACAAGGTTCAGGATTAAAGGGGGGAATCCTTGGCTCTCTAAAGGTTATCCATCTCTTGTGTAATAAACTGGAGGGCTGGAGTAAACCATGTACGTCCACCTGCTTTTGCACATTCTCAAAAATATCTTGCCTTCACAACAATGGGAAAACTGAAGTCTTAGAAATGTTACAGCAGGCTGTGCATTTAGGTGATAAATGAAAGATACGTTTAGTTCAATGTCATGAATAATTTTCACAGAAAAAGCAAAGTTACATTTATATTTTACTTTAGATGGTGGAGTTGTTTTATGCACGCTCAAGTAAACAAGATTGGGCCAACTGATTAAAAATTTTAGACATCAAATGTGACAATAAATTCAGAAACGTAACTGAGGGTAGTAATAAGATGATCAAACTGTTTTTTTTTTTTAATTAAAAGTTCAGTGGCTATTTTCCAAACACTGTGTATTCAGGGACTTGAGACATGTGAGGCTCACATTAAAAGATCCATTAAAATTGAAAAAGCTTGATATCATCATTGCATTGATCTCTATATTAAATCTACTATAAATTAAGTCAAGTTTACTTGCATATCATGTTTCAACACTTCAGTTCAAAATGCTTCATGCCCTGAATGAAATTACTCTTTAATTTCAGGTTAAATAAGCATCTCCAAACCAGATACTAATTTTAGTATCATCAGCCCATCTGCAGTGTAATGTACTACGTCTTTATATTGCGTACATTATGACATCCACTTTTCATTTACTGGAAATCCACATAAACAATGGAAAAGTGATTCTGGTCTAACTTTTTTCTTCTATAGTGTTGGTTCCACCCAAGGTGATAAGCCGAACTAATTATAAAAATAAATGCTACATCTAACAATAAAGCTTCTCTTTATGGTCTAATAACTACAGTGTTTATAGTCTGGCTGAAAACAGAAACATTTTCTCTGATGCTCAATATTTATGATCTGCGCTTCATTCTGTAACACTATAGTTAAGGAGAAGAAATATGCTGAACAGCACACTTCCAGATTCAACAGGAAATTCAGAACCAGCAAACCAAGCTTTTGCACTGTGCTCACACCTGCTCCACATATTGTGGTTTGATATGCGCTATGTTTGTGGTCTATGTCTCACATTCAAGAAAAAAATCCCTGCATCATGCCACAAGCTACAACGGTACAACCCTTGGCACTCAAAGTGTTTTGTGAACCCAAGATTCCAGCAGGGAGAACATGTTACATGAATTATGCACAATGTGATGTTTGCAACACGTCTGTAAAAAGATGGATCTAGAGATGCATCTTTTCTATTAGAGTACAAATTTTACTCTGAAACATCATGGAGAAATTAGAGCAGCAGCTGTTGAAAACCAGAGCGAAGAGAGGGAGAGCTGGGAGAGAAAAAAAATTCAGAGTAAATCTGGAACAAATCCACCAAAACCAGTCCAAGACGAGTAGAGTGAAAGAAGAAATAATAATTTAGAAATGTGTATCAAACTAGATTATAGTTGCTCTGATGTCATTTTGACATCCCTAATGCAGCTACAAAGAAAAGCAACAAGAAAAAAAAGAATAAAAGTCGTTCTAAATTCTGAATTATTTTGAGGGGATGGAGTTTCTTCAATAACCAGTCTTACGTTTTTGAAGTAAAGTTAGTGCAATTATCAGCAATTTGTATCTGGTCTGGGGAAGACTGAGCTGAACATTCTCAGTTTGATAAAACAGACATTTCTTCTGACAGGACAGTTAAGCTAACAGATAGAGCGAGGCCAGTAACCCAGCAGATTTCTGCCATCTTAAAATAGCTTTCAGAGGCAGGAAAAGTGAGCGATAAACAACAGTTAAACCAAAAATAATGCTTTCCTGCACAGACATCTCTATGCTGTAGTCATTCAATTGTCTATTTCTGTCAGAAAAACAATTGAGAGAAGCTCACGAGCAATAACGCAGCTCAGCACTACATCACACAACTGAAGCCAGCTCTCCAGAATGACTCCGTCTCAGCATCATTATGTATTTACATTTTAAAGACAATCCATGAAAGCTTAAGTTTAAAGTCGGAGGCTTACCATTGTGAGTTTCTGCTTGTGAACTTCACAGAATTGCACAAGAAAATATCTTAATGTAATGGAAAAGTCCATTAAAAGAAAAGTCAGTCAGTTACTCCTTCAGTGTTTCCATGATCCATTCAAAGACATTTTTATTCTTCCCACCATGGCAACAACTCACATCATGCAAAAACACTCATCGGCTCTCTGGTATCTTTTCCACTGTGCAGGTCTTTCATAAGGTCACTTAGTGTTGCCTTTTAGATTTCCAAAGTAAATTTGAAAAAATAAATTTCAGCGATTGTCAACGCTCCTGTGCAAAATATATGAGATTAATAACCTAAAGTGATTAGATTTGTGCTGTTGAATACAAAACATCCAGTCAAATGGCAGTCTGATTTTTTTTTAGTAAATGCTCTGCTTATAATCAAACACTTATTCACCACATGCAAAAAAGCTGTTGCTATAATTGGAGGCTTTATATCGGACACTCAGTGAAGCAGTCGGGGGTTAAGAGGCTTGCTGCAGGGCACACTGACGGCAGTTGCCGTAGGAAGGAAACTCATGCCTAATTCATCCTCCTCCTTAACCCTCTAGATTGGTTTTCTACTTAGCTTTCTCATCAGTTAACTGGTTGGCCCAGTAACGAAATTCGCTAGCCTGGAGCTTAGCTAGTGCAAATGTTCATCCATCAGCTACAAAATAAAGGATCTGTGGAAATAAAATGCTCTTAAACACAAAGGTTTCATAAATGTGCTACACCTGCCTAGAAAGACTGAAAGCTAATGTTAATGGTGAATAATTGTATCGATAGAACTTGTTGGCGTTTCTGCATTAGTTTTTCTCTCTGAAGAGGGAGGGAGGTCGGGCAGAGCGGCTTCTCTGCCAGATCTCGCCTCCGGCTGCATGGCTGCTTCGACTGTCTGATCGACTGAGAAGAGATAGACTGCCAGAGAGGTAAGAAAGAAAGGAGAGAGGAAAGGGGAAAAAATGAGATAGGGAATGCATATGTTGAAAGAGATGGAGAGAAAAGAAAAGTGAAGGAAGATAAGATTAGGAAGTAATACAACTGTAAAGGCAAGGCAGAGTAAGAAAACAAGCAAACCAGGAAGAGGACAAAGTGAAGTAAGGTGGAAGTTTTCTGAGAATGAGCAAAATGTCAGGAAAAAGACAGTGTGAAAAATAATTGGGAGTAAATAACACCCAAAATGGGAAACAGACAAAGAAAAGCTCTCAATTCGATTAAAGAACACTTAGCGATGAAAGATGAAACAAGGGCAAAGAAAGTAGAGACAAAGTAGAGATATGTGGCAACTGAGTAATTGCAGGATTGATAATCACTGACTGAGATGAGTAGCAAAGGACTGAGAAAGGGTGAGAAATCTGAAACCCTGTCAGCCATTATTCTCTGACTTATCCCTGTACGCCACTGGATGTGTGTGCTCTGAGGTTTTCTTCTATTTCAGCAGCTTTGTGTCACAACAGAGCGATTCAGAAGGAGACCGTGTCGACTGCATAAATCTATAGGGAGCATGGGTGGGATCGCATATTTTCTGTCGTACCTAATAACACTTTGAACTCTTTTATTTGTAAAAATATAGTGCTTATTGTTTTCACCTCTTTAATATCTTGACATTTTATTGTAAAGAGTTAAATTCTTCCTACATGTTAACTTTTGACCACAGGTGCTTTTATCCGATATATGCAGGGTTTTTGTTTCTGGGTGTTGATTTGATTTTCTGTGAAGTTTCTTTATTTCTCTGTCACAAGTTGATCTTTCTGCAAGCATATGCCCTTTTTTTCCCACCAGTTCAAAAAAACTTCAAAAAGCTTTTCACATGCTGTGCAGCATGTAAGTTGTAATCATTAAGCATTGTGAAGATTTAAGTGCATCACGTCCATCATATAGAGCCGGCTTCTTCAAATCCAGGCTTGCTACTTTTTAGACGTGTCTCTGCTTTAACACACCTGAGTCAAATAATGATGTAATTAGCTGGACTAGATAACTTGGCTGCACCAAGCAGGTAATTCAGCCAGTTCATACGAGCGCGTTGGACCAAGGATACATCTAAAGGTTGTAGGAGAGCGAACCTTGAGGCCGGGATCTGAAGACCCCAGATCTACTTGGTCTACTTAAAAATGTAGCAAATATGCAGACCAAGACTCCCTTTTAAAAAATGCTGAGGATTGTTTGAGTGAATGTACATTAGCACAAAAAGAATTCTAAATGAATATGGATCAGAAAGTGTTTACCTGTAAGTAACTACAGGTCACTCAGGCATTAAACAAAGACAAGAAACACATCATAAACATATAATCTTCATTATTTATTCAATGTTACTGAAATTGTTGCTGAAATTGTGCTATATAAATAAAATTACCGTATTTTCCGCACTATAAGGCGCACCTAAAACCTTCAATTTCCTCAAAAACCGACAGTGCGCCTTATAATCCGGTGCGCCTTATATATGGACCAATATTGAGAGACAACAGGTCTAGCAACTACGGTAAGCAGCCGCCGACTTCATTTTCGCCCGTAGAAGAAGAAGAGCGCGGTGCATGCTGGGATAGTTGTCAGAATGCTGGTTTGTATTCTATTAATAAAGTTTGACTGACCTATCTACCTACCAACCTGATAATCAGGTCGTCTGCAGGTCATGTAGCACCAAGTTCTCCACAAACATGCTGTGCGCGAACGGAGAAGGGTGACCATCGTCCGGCCACGCCCCGGCCCAGTCGCAGAAGGCTCTCCTCGCAGACCGAGTCGGACTGTTTTGTTGACATTCCCTTTAGTGCAGCTCCATCTAGTGGATGCATAACGTAACTCCAGCCTCTACTGTAGCGTCTATTCTATGCGCCTTATAATGCGGTGCGCCTTATATATGAAAAAAGTTTTAAAATAGGCCATTCATTTTGAAGGTGTGTCTTATAATCTGTTGCGCCTTATAGGGCGGAAAATACGGTACCTTATATTTAATATGAAATAGTCATCTTAAATAATATATTACGATACAAAAAAAAAAAGAAAAGTCTGTGAGGCTCCTACTGAACAAGCAAAACAAGTTCTAACACAATCACAACATTCAAACTCAAAAGTACATTAATTCAGTTAGTTAGGAAAGAGATCATCCGTCAAAAAGAGGCTCTGCTTTGACATTAATCTATCCGCCTTCGATGTTTCATTGATCAAAACCGTTGAGGGGTTTGCTGATTGCAAGAGTTGCCTGAACATTAATGGAAACTTTTCGGAAGACATTCAACACACATTAGTTTGTAAGTGAAACATAACTATTGGCAAATGTCCCGTCTGATTAATTGATTTGTCACAGCCTGCCATGTTTGTTTTTGTTCAAGGGACAGGACATCTCTCACTAAAACTAATGATGAGAAGGGAGAGTCGGTGTCAAACCGCACTGACAGCTGTGACAGAGTGGTGAGCAGCGGGTGTGAGATTGTCACTGAAGGAGTGCGTGCGTGCGTGTGTGTGTGTGAGTGTGTGAGCACTTCTCAGATGTAAGTGTGCATACATATATGTCAGTTTGTGAGTGAGCGAAAGTGTGTGTGTGTGTTGTCTTGTACATTCCACCATATCTTGCCAGAAGAATTCCTTAGAAGGTCACGGATCCTGTTGAACATGAGGAGCGTGATTGATATGCGTAGTTACTTTGTGGGAGCTGCTCATGCATGCAGATGAGCTCTGTCTCAATTCACTTCATTCACAAGAGACTGTTTATTTGCTTTGCCTCATCCTCTGCCATCGTACGCAGAGGGGAGAGGGAAAAAGAGAAGAAAGTTAGCGGAGATGTAGAAGAGCTGATAATGGCTATCTGAGATAACAATGTTTATGATTATTAACAGCAATAAAAGAGGGCTTTTATTTCAGCCAGAGATACAACACACACACACACACGCACACACACACACACACACACAGACACCGGCAGACTCGCATCGCCTCACCATTTTATCAGGACGTTTCTACCGCAGACAGGATAGAGAGAGATCAAATGGCTGATGTCATGACCTCATCCTTTTCATTTTGGCTCTGAGCTCTGGATATCAAAACGCATCAGCACCATTGATTTAACTTTTGACCTGACCGTTTAATGGATGCTATAAATGAAAGAACAACCCCTTGCTAACCCCTGTGAAGCTTCCTGTCAATTGCCATCCCCTGCTTGTACACTCAGACAAACATCTGCAGAAAATAATAATAATATATATAAAATAATAATAAATTACTGATTCATTAAAGAGGTTTGTGGTATTTTATATTTATATGCAGTCACATGCTGTCATTTTATTGCTTGATTTTGTTGTAAAAATGCCGTATATGTCAAACTTAACTTAAAAGAAACTTGACTTTGCAATCTGATGCCTTCAAATTGGCCTGTGTCTGTTTTAAGAAGCTCCTACATTTTCTGACACCACCTTCAATATGTCGTCAGTTAGTGAACTGGACTTATTTTAAGCTGATTGTTTCATTATTATGTGTTTATGTTAGGGCTATCTGGTATGTTTTTTTAATTTTAGATAAATATATACAGATATGTTGTATTCTTAAGAAATTCATCTCTGGAGACTGGATGTAAATATGCAACTGACAGCGTCGTAACTTTTTCTGTTCTGTGATGCAGATAACACCTTGTAAATGTTCCCAAAAGTCTTTTCTTTTCCGCTAAGCCTTTTTCTTTCACTCAACTTTTCATCAGGATAATTGGTTACAGTATTATGTGAAAATCCAACTTATTAAACAATGATCATTACGAAAAGTATCAATGGTTATCAGTGGGTCAATTGCCACCGTTATTTCTGTAATTAAAAAAAACAAGATCATGTTTGGGAGTTCTCATTAGCTAAAATTAATATATATAAGTGGTAGAAATATGCCACCTTGTGTGCAAAATTCAAATACTGAAATCAATTACTTTATGATTATATTCCAATTTATTGAGATCGACTTCTTTATGTACAACCATGGTTACATTGCTTAACAATCCTTTGCCACTTCTAGTGAAAGCATACAACTCCACAAACGCAGATGGATCTGTTGTTTACTAAAAAACTAAGTGAGGTTTGATATGAAAACAAAAGTTGTCAACCTGAATGATTTTAAAGAAAAGGCTTAAAAACAAGAAAAAGAAAAATAATCATTCTTTCAGTGCCATTTTTCTTGCTTTGATATTGATGGTCGCTGCAACTGATTTGGGAAGAACAGTTTGACAACTGGGACATTAAAGGCTCAATTGCACCTTCTTTCTTCCCACATGTCAAGTGTCCAAAGGGAAGACACATCTAGCTGCTTACCAAGTCAATGTATTGATGTGCGTGGCACTTGTGTGTGTAAATAGAGGAATATGTCACTTTGTTTTTTTTTATAAAAAGACCAGAACAGCACTGTATGAGTGCAGTCCAATAATAATGGGCAGCACATTCCCTCTTCCTGAGGCCAACCATATTCAATTGTTCTGCGTTACATTTAGTTTAATAGTTCTGAGTATTAGACACCGGTCATGTCCAAACACATAGGTCAAAACCCATAAAAGGGCTCACTCATAAAACACAATTTAGAGTACAGCTGCTGCTTGTTCACTACTGTTTTGAAATGAACATAAAAAGGGTAGAGGGCAAATTTGGATTGTACTAATTCCAGCCTGTGGTTTCATTTTAGTTAGAATCTGCTGCTTTGTCAAGACTTATGGTGGTAAGGACTAGATGAAATGTTTAAGAATGTTTTTTTTATTTTTTATCATCAGCGTACCTTTGCTAACTCTGAAAAAGATCTATAAATGATTGTTTTGTTTTACATTTGCTTGTGGATCCCTGATGAACAAATGTTTATTACTGAATATGCATTTCTCAGATAATTTTGTGTGTTCTTGTCCCCATTTGTTCACCTATTTTGTTTATCCAGTGGCAAAACCTCTTCCATTTTGTCATTTTTTGACCCTTTTGGTTCCATTGTAGGTCTTTGTAGCTTCTAAAGGTTTTAAACGTCTGATCAGCTGATGAACAGTTTGAGTTTAGATTATGCTTTCAACAAACTACATGTTCCCTCTATATCACATCTTGCTATTGTCTCTTCCTTTTTCTATAAGCTTAACCCACTACATGCAGCATGAAGTATGAACACTTGTTTTTTTAAGTTTTAGGATTTTGATTTGGAAAGTTTGTGTTGATATTTGTTTGAGTTTCTTATTCATAATGATTGTTTTCTCTGTCTAGGTGTACCAAGCAGACAACACAGGAGACTAAGACAACAAATAGATTGGTAAATATTTCTTTATCCTATCCACTCCACAGGATGGCTTGTCCTGTAAAACACTTGCATATTTTTCACTGACATTCACTAACTGATGCACAGCTTCTGGAAATATATGAATATGGTTACATTACAGCACAAACCAGGATAATATAACATCTAAAAACGCAGTAGTAGAAGTGTGTAGGAGACATAATGTAAATAAATAAACTGAAGCGATGACAGAGTTTCCCATCGTTGGATTAAACTTAAAACCAACAAAGGCCTTGAAGAGAACAAGCGGCTTTTAAAATCACTGCCACATAAACAGATAAAGAAAAAAAAAATAGAGTGTAAAATGACAGCTTTGTGAGATTGGGACAGAAGGAAGCAGTCAGTAAAAACAACAATTCAGAGGTGGAAGAGTGGGGGACCGCGACTGCTGCGGAGGACTGGAGAGATGTGAAGTGATTGGGGGTTTGTAGAGCTCGGTCAAACATGACTCGCAGCCCTCAACAGGAGTAGGTTAGCTGCACTTGAGCCTTCCCAGGATGAGAAGATAAAGAGAGGAAAGAGAGACAGAGAGAGGTCTCCCCGTCAAAGAGATGAAAACCGCTTAGATCTCCAGGCTGGATGGACAGAGGGGGGAATGGAGAAGTGGAGGAAGGGAAGGAGGGCAGAAAAGAAGAGAAAACAAAGCCAAATATATGACTGGCATTCTCTTTGTGAAAGTTCAATTCAAAGCGCCTGTCGTGTTCACGGGTTCTATTTACTGAAACTGACAGCCTATGGAAGAGAATGAGGGAAAAAAAGAGAACAGAACATAATTTAGACTGTTGATTTTCAACCATGATGGACAGAAACAGAATGTTTTCTTAGTTAATAAAGTCCTATTTAAACTTATTTGATTGAAGCTGCTGTTTCCATGACACTTTTGATAGCTCAATTGTGAACCTTGAGGAAACAAAATTATATTTGGCATTAATATAAATTATTTTACTATATAGTTATATTTCTCCATTCCTGCTTAGACCAACTTGTTTCATTACTCTGTAGTTGGATATTGGTGCTCCAACCCAACATACCACAAACTGTGCTGCTCTGGTTATTCTTTCACCTTTTCCCAATAATCAGCATCAATATTTTCAGCAATTTGAACAATTTGCTGGACCACACCATATGGGTCAGCTGTGACTCTCAGTCTGCATTACATTAAGGAACAAAGACATGCATACTTGTGTTATTTTAGCCGATGGGTTTCAAACTTGAAAATTAAAACTATAGCTGATGCAGTTGACACCAAACTGAAACAAATAAGATTTCCAATCACCTTAAAGCTGAAGTCAAGCAGACATTAAGCAATTTGAGCTACAAGAACACTTATTGATATCCTCATTAGAGTTTAATCTATTTTTTTAGGCATCTATAAAATGCCCACCAGTACATTCCCCCAACCTTACACACAGAAATGCATTAACTTTTTTTTATGGAAGTAAGCACATCTGTGAGCAACAGGAGCCCCTGAGGAGAGAATTATGCCTCTGCAAAACATTTAGAAAGTACAAAGTCACTGTGATCATGCATCATCCCCTGAGTTTATGTTAGTAACAAAATACAATTTGGTCCTTGACAGAATCCGTATGTTAAACCTACATCGTAGCTTAAATGTCTAAGATCACAGCGGATCTGTCTTACAAACATCAATTTCTCCTTTCACATTATAACTCCCCTCTGGGGAATCTAGAAAATAGCCTCTCTGAAATGTAGGATTTTAGGATTTTCAGCTTAATTGGGCACCCTGATGGGAAAACTATGAACCCCTGCAATCTAATGTTTAGCCTCATCTCTTTATAGCCCTCCAATCCCTCACTACCACCCCCCATGATGCTCACAGTCCTGTGTATTACTCACTGAAGTATTACTTCATTTTATGTAAAGCACAACATGAAGAAATTACAGTGATGTCTCCATGAAGTGTCAGTGATGATCAACATTCGTGCTTCTCACTTCCTACGTAATAATTTCTCCTTCCTATGAGTCTCTCAAAGTGACTAAAACATCTGCTAAGGCAGGAAAACACAATGGGAAAACTGAAAAGCAAAACAAAAGCAGAGACAACAGCTGGTGAGTCCTCAGTAGAGTTTTGATTGTTTCAGAATATGTTTGTAGAAATGCTTTTTTTCTTTCTTTTCTCTCCGTTAAGCACCTTGGCTATAACTTTAAGCAATTCATTCTGCAGCAGGATAAAAAAGAAAAGCAGGAAAAACATTCTCAGGTTTTTACATGAACAAACAAAAGAAAGGAAAACTATGTGCAAAAGAGAACGCTACTTAGAAGCACAGGGAAACGTGGCGAAGACAAGAAGGGCCAGCATGGCAGTCATGTGCCTCGCATCATCTGTCTGCCAGACTGTCAGCTTGCCCTTATGCTATTCAACCATGATGCTCCTGCTTGCTCTGACGCCAAGTAAAACGGAAACACACACTCAATTGGACACACTTGCACACTTACAAATAAAGAGCTCACTTGATGTGAACAGAAAAAAACAAATGTGTGTGTGTCTGCGTGTGCACATGTGTGTGCATTTCCAAGAAAACTACACTGGAGCAGCGTACAATGCACAGGGGTCAGTCTGGGTGAAGTGTTTGGAGGAAAGGCAGGTATTGAGAGAAGATGTCGCTCAAGAGGCAAAGCAGCATTTAAATAAAAGGTCAAGAGAAAAAGCTGCAGGTAAGGAAGGGGGCTCACAAGAGAGAAGACAGGATGTGAAGGCGAGGCTGAGATATTACACGTTCCATCTGTCTCGAGCGTTACGCCAATAAAAGGGACTGAAATGGGAAAATTGAAATAAAAAAAGAAAACAAAAAGGCCTGACAGACATGGAGTTGATGGCAAAGAAATGCTGAGGACATTATCAGCGCAGACACAGAGAATGGCAGAGATGGAAAGGTCCTAACAAGTGAGATGTGTAAACCAAGTACGGAGAGAGGACAGCGCCGAAAGTAGGAAGAGACACATTCTAACAAAAGAGCCGAGAGACGGAGAGGAAAAAATAACAAAGGCAGCAGTTAATGCACATCTAAAATGGAGCCCTGGCAAGCCTGTCAAAATAGACTTTTGATATTAATTTCAGTTTCATTAGAGCTTTCCAGCTCATTGATAAATAATACTTCATTAATGTGTCACACTACATTTATTGCGGGGCTTTTTCAGCTTCTGTTAGGATTTAATGAAGTAGCCTACTGGCTTACAAAGACGCTGGTGCTCAACAAGAGTGCAGAGATATTATTGTTTCATGTTCAACAAGAAGGATAAAAGATCTATAAATGGACTGAACACTCACAGAGAGAATTGATTTTAGTCCACACCATCTTCCTTTTCCTATTTTAAAGTAAGGTTTACATTTTAAACCCATGGGAATAAGGATATTTGGGATAAGCGTGAAGGGGACGATCTAGGCTTCATTTTTTGCACATACCTATTTTGCCTCCAAACATGCGACATAAAACACACTACCAGGATTATTTCAAATCTTTTTCAATTAAAACTCAACAACGCTGAGCCTTCTGAACGACTAAAAAGTTGTTTTTAATTTTGAAGCACACTCCACACTGACAGAGAAGTTTGTTCAATTCACCTGATTTTATTGTGTACAATAATCTGCTGGTGAAAGAGTCTTCAAAGATTTGTTTTTTAGAGTGAAATTGTTGTTGGGCATTAACTCTCTTAATCTCTGTGGAACATTGACACCATTATATAAAAGTTATTTGACTATAAAGGTGATACACGTACTGAGAGATGGTTTTCTGCATATCTTACTAAGTTAGCTGAGCTCTTGTTTCCTTTCCACAATGTCATCCCAGTTTGCCCATTCCTCTCAGACCTGTAGCATCATTAGACTTTCCATCTGCACAAACTGTCATTTACTGAATATTTTCTCTTTTTTTGGGTTGTTTCTGGTCTGAGAAATGCTACGAATAAGTTTCTATAATTTGACAAATTAGTCTGACAACAATAAGCATTGAAAGCCACCTAAATGTGCCTTTATTTCCCATTTGCATCCTTAGTTTGAACTTCAACAAGTCTTCTTCACCTATCTAGACGCCTGAATGCTTTGACATGTTTTTTTAAAACACTCTTTTTGGTGACAGGCAGTTGCACAGTTGTACTTAATATAGTGGCCAGTGAGAATAATTCTCTCCACAAATTAGCAATATCAATTGATTTTTTAGCAGTTGTCCTTGATTTACTTAATTCATAGGTAAAAATCAAAAAGTACACCGTTATGGGAAGAGCGCATTTAGACATGATTTAGTGTTGATGCGTTGCTGAAAATTGTGGGAGGCTGTTAAGGTATCCAGGAGGAAAACATCTGGTGTCTCTGGTGAAGACAAGCAACGGTAATTACAGCTACTAAAAGTGTGTGTGTGAGAAGCAGAGGAGGGGGAGAGGAAAAAAAATAAGACAATGCATGTTAACAACTGTTTTGTGAAATTGTAAATCTGTCTCATCTGAACGCAACCCAGCCTGGAACTACGCTTAATAAATCCGTTCATACAAGCATAACTAATACACCACATGGTGGAGAGGCTTATAATTCACAACAAACGTAACCCTTCTAAAAATAGTTGTCCCACTTCTTTTGCATGCTGTCCGGTGTGAAGAATATCGGAGTAGATTAAGGAAAGGAGGTGAAGGAGGAAAAAGATTTTGAAGGACAACTGCGAGTCAGAGAATCGGAAATGAGTCACAGGAGTGAGTTTTACTACAAAGTATTTTCTTCTTAACGAGTGAGGTGAAAAACAGACTAACCAAGCGCACCTAAGCATAATGGGCATGTTCATTAGATTAAAAAGTGTGAAAATGTCATAAAGATGTGTTGATGTAATTCTTCAAACAAGAAAACTATATATATGTGTGTGTGTGTGTGTGTGTGTGTGTGTGTGTGTGTGTGTGCGTGTTTTTACGTGTGATCTTGTTCTTGATACAGTGTAAGGACCATTTTCCGTGATAATGGTTAGATTTGAGTTAGGGTCAGGGTTAGGTTATGGAAACGAATGGAAAATGAATGGAAGTCAATGCAATGACCCTGTGAAGATAGAAAGACATACTGTGTGTGTGTGTGTGCGTGTGCGTGTGTGTGTGCGTGTGTGTGTGTGTGTGTGTGCGTGTGTGCGTGCGTGCGTGCGTGCGTGTGTATGTGTGTGCCAACCAATACCATCAGCCATAATGATTCATCAGATAAAGACCTTCCCCGGATGAGCTCTTCATTGGAAGTGGAGCAGAAAGCAGCTAAAGCCTAACAGCTGGCTGAGGATCATCAAAACGTGGCTGTTCGGTTTAGAAAGTTCCAGGACAAACGGAAGGTTTGTGGTTTAATTTTTTTTAAACTATTTATTAAAAATAATCAAGAAAAAAATGTATATTACAGCAATTTTCAATTGACACAACAACCAGTATTCTATCTATTGTGTCTTCCATTAATTGTATTGGTTCTGGTGAAGAAAGCCTTCAAACAGGGACTGTTTAAAATCAAGCAATGTCTTTGTGTAAAATACCACTTATAAAATGCATATTTCATACTGTTTATAAAATATGGGAATAATATGATCATATTATTACATAGTCATACTGCCATGTAAAATAAAGGACTCGTCATAAAATGGTGACGTTAAAGTATGAAAATCAGAGGGTTTACCGACCAATGGTAAATCATCTATTTTGGCAAAGCAATTACTAATATTACATGATAATATAAACTATAAGCTGAATCACTGCAAACTGCAACATTACGGCAAGCTAGAATAACTCATAGAATTATTTGAAACAAACTGAGGAGGTCTGGGAGATTTTATAGGATCAAGAAAATCATCAACTGGGCCAACAACAGTAATTTATGACACACTCTTGGTTAAATTAAGAAAGCCTAGAGCCCAAAAATGCCTGGTATGGCAGACGGCCTGTCCATGCCTGACTAGTATAACAGTTCATGTTAGCTTAAACTTGCCTTCAACACCATTTAGGATCACATTGTTTTGTCACTTTTTTAGGGGCCTTCAGTGAACAGCAGTTTTTCAGGAAAGAGGGTGAATAGAAAAAGGAACACATGCAGCTCCAGAAACTGAGCCACCCAGTGACCACATTTTGTCTCATTTTTACCTTAAAAAGCCTGAAATATGGCAAAAATATCCAAGAAACCAAAGCAAACCAGAATAATAAAAAATAAAAAAAATCCAAGAAAGGAAACGATCATGCAGCCTCACTCTGCAGGATGTTCCTCCTGTCTGCTGCTGCTGCTGCTACATGGATCTCTTTAGCTGTGTTAATGTCATTGACTGGCATGATTTATGTGATGTGATTTATTTAAAGCCCATCTCAGAGGGCTGCGAGTTCCCGGGCGAACATAAGATGCTGGAGCTCATATATGTTTATAAGCATGCATCACATAACACTGACTAAGCTACACTATAAATCCTACTGCACATGTAATCTAAGTGGAATATGTCAACAAGTGCAAAAAAAATATGACCATTATTGACACAGTCTATCATTTTCTCATCTATTGCAGCTTAAAAAATATTTTCTTTGCAAACACGAGCAAGTTTCATATGTTGTATGGAAATGCATACTTATTTACTTACAGTTGGAGCCAAGATCACATATTTAAGACCCACAGCATGACTGACTGCACCAGGCTGCATATGGAAAATGTTTACTTTAATTATCAAATTAAATATTTTGGAGTTGTCATATTTTGGCACCTTGTAATGACATATAAGACATATAATGACATATATATATATAACCTGACATATAAGACAAAGGTTGTTTTATTAAGGAACAATGCTAAAGAAAATTACATGAAAAATAAGAAATACATTAAATAAAGATTTGTTAGTACAGTTTCAACAAAGAAACAGGTCAGAGATTGTAAAGTATAATCTCTGACCTTTGTTAAAAAAAAAAAAAAAAAAAGCTATAGTTAACTGTGCTAATGTGTACAGTTTTCAGTCCCAATTTAAAAAGGCCAATAGTTTCTGTTTATTACAGCTTTTTATGATGTTGGCGCCAGATATTTAGAGAACAGAATTTAAATGTTGCTTTCATGCAGCCTCTATAATTTGATGTGGTTGAAAACTTGAGCGACTGAGGAGACTGCAATTGTAACACCTGTCACAAATTTTGCACTTGTTACATGATCTCTGAGTACATGTACGCAAACTTGGGATGACCATTTAATCTGGAAGGTAAATGAGAAGGCCATCGACAAAGTTTTAGACATGAACCTGCATCGGATTACAGGTCCGGAAAAGGATTCTGCTCATCCGATTTTTAATCAGCATACGCCTCTAAAGTGTATTGAGATTAAAATTACAGTTTGTGATTGGTCATATTTCCAATGTCACTGTGCAAATTTCTTGCAACCAAGCGTTGTCTTTCAGTTAAGGGCGGCTCTGATTTTTGATAAAGGTTCCAGTGGATAGCTTGTCAAGTGAGAACCCATCCAATACTGACTTAGCTAACAAGAATTTAAGCCCCAAAATGCATTGCCAGAATAGAGGATAACACTCAAACCCTCAAACCGGGCTTGAATACAAAACAAAATGAGAAGCCAACTGAAACACAAAGAGGAAATAGACATCTGTGCCTCCTAATTGATTGCAGTGTTGTGCACAGGGTCGTTCTCTGTCGGTGACATGTTCAATTTTTTGTCCAAATTAACTTCTGAATGACTTCAATCATATTTCAAATTCTGTTCACATTCTTTTTTTTCTTCCCCCTCTTTCTCTTTGTCTTTGCACAAATGCCTCATAAAAAGGAGGCTCTGTACTTTCAATCTGGGCTTCAAAAACAGGGAGGAGGGGTAAAAACAAGACAACCAAGTCTTTTGAAGTCTTCTCATCTGTGTTTTGTCTAAGAACTTTGACAAGAGTGGGGGAGCAGCGTCAAGGAGAGCGAGCAGAGATGGCTCCTAATTGGCCGAATGATGAAGAAGAGAAAAAATCAAAAATATTTCTGTTTCTCACTGACAGCATCTGTGAGCATCGTGCTCCCAGCTGCCTGTGTACAACCTGTGGCTGTGTTTTTAGAAGGTGCAGTCCCACCAACAGGATCATCAGCATTAAAACAAGCACAACCATGCATGCAGCTCACTGGTTACCGCATAGGGACTAGGCTGCGTGGGATGGGAAATGTCCAAAATCAAAATTATAACTAGAATTCATCACCAAATCAGATGCAAACATCAGGTGCATTTAAATTACATTTCTGTGTTTCAGCTCTATGTTATGTGTGAAATATCTAAGAATAGAAGAGTCACTCTTCACCTGGGAAATTGAAGTAATTCAAATATTTTAGTTTGCCCACAAAAAACACACATCTGATGTATACAGATGAGTTTATCTGTATACATCAGAAATATGCATAGAGATATGCATATTTATTTTGCAAAAGAAAGATTTCAGTTTCTTTTGTACATATTTGATATTATTTTTGCTTGGCTAAGCTATTTAACATACTGTTTGTCAGTGTTCAGATTCATAACAGGACCACTATATGATAGGACACAATAATTTCCTTAATCGTCATTTTTCTTCAAATATCTTAAAAGTCAAACACTGATGCAAGGTTTGTGATGGTTTGTGCATCATTATGTACAACCATCTTAAAGATAACAATAATAATGGGGAAGTGTTCAAGGTGTTTAGGACAATGAATATGTATTTATTTGCGAATCAGTCGATTCAGAAGTAAATAAATGGACCATCTCACTATTTCTAATAAGGAATCTCTAGTTAAGCATCTAAAACACTAAAAGAGGTAAAACTTTTAAGTGGATTGTTCAAAGACTTGTAAAACATAACTGCTATTCATGAAACCATTTGCTGACTGCTATTTTAAAAAGGTTTTAAATTACTCAAAATTTAACAATAAAGGAACCCAAGGCTTTCAAATTCTAAAACCTATTCAGAAATTGTTAGTGTGTTGCACTTGTGTTCTGTTGGTGAAAAAATATCAAAAAAGAAGAAGCAAACCTTAGCGACAATAAGACTTGCTAAAGCAACAAAATTGTTTGGCTTCTTTGAGGCAACCATTTTGAAGGCAGGAAGCCAAATGACTTCTTTTCGCTGCTGAGTTTAAAAGGGAAACATTTTAAGAAATATAAATAAGTCAAAATGAAGGAATAAAGTCAAAGAAATCTATGTTCGACTAATCCTAGGAATTAAATGAGAAGAGAAAGGCAGAAGAGAAATGCTACCATAAAAACAACAAATATTAATAAATTGTTAGTTACAGAATTAAGAATCAAAGCACAAACTCTAAACAAGTGAATTAATACAAACTTAACTGTTACTAAAAACTATGGTGGAAAAATATACACAAGTTTTTGTGTGTGTGTGTGTGTGTGTGTGTGTGTGTGCGTGTGCGTGTGTTCATGTGTAACTATCCAACAGGGGACATGCGTGTCATTTTACACTGACCAACAGGGGACTCACCGTTGAAGAGGGGACATTTTGTAGGTCCCCTCTTGGAAATGACCCTGTTTTAGGGTCAGGGGTTGCAGTTAGGACTAAGGTGTGAATTGACTTTTGGTTAGGGTTAGGAAAAGGGTTAGGTATGTGATGGTTAGGGTTAGGAAAAGGGTTAGGGTTAGGCTGTAGAAATGAATGGAAGTCAATGGAATGTCCCCTGTTGGATAGTAGCGTACGACTGTGTGCGTGTGTGTGTGTGTGTGTGTGTGTGTGTGTGTTTAACAGCTAATGATGACACAGTGCTAATCCCTACTGCTGATTGTGCAAAAAAAATGTTTAGATATTTGGTAGCCACATTTAAATCTTCTACTTGCATGAAGCGCCTACATCTAACTCTAAAATCAGCTACCTTGTTCATTTTTATTTTATTTTTCTTTGTAAATAGCTATGTTTCAGACACAACCAAGAAGCAACAAATGTATAGACTCGGGACAAACCTTTGCTACTTCACTGAGCAGAGAATTCACAACATTAGCCCCTGGGATCTAGTTTGTCTTGTGTAGCAGCACCACTGGCATGACAAAGAACAGGAAAGCAAGCTGAAGCCTTGAGAGAAAACCACAGAGACAGTCTGCCACTTTTAATTTTCTCCCCAACTCATCATTGGGATGTAAATCCAGCAGAAATCACAGCACAGGCGCAGTCTTCAACTTAAGTAAATGGAAGTTTTATCAGATGACAATGGTTTAAAATAAAAGCAAAAGAAAATCTGAATTTTTTTATTTTATCTGAACAGAGACACAGTGCTTTAAAAGTGACAGCAGGGTGGGTAATGTTTCATCTTACAACAGACAAGAGGAAAAAAACTACGGAACGTGTTTATTATTAACTCTTTTGTGCAAAACATTGAAAATCGATTTATTCACTGCATGTTTATGTCTGTGTAAGGCTGAGATGGAACTGCACATGAAAACGGCCCTTTAAACCATTCAGACTACCAACACAAAAAAAGACTCAAAAATAGTCCAAATAGTTTGGATGTATTATTTATTTCTTTCCTTCTTACGGAAAGAAAGTAAAAGAAATTAGGAGAAAACAAATGGGAGAGCGTGTGAAACCAGTCGGATTCATCGCTTGTGTGCACGAACTTGGCCAGTAAAACCGATTCTGATCCCGAGTCCAGAAGACATTTAATAGAAGGATGCCTCTCCCAAATACTTCACAAGCAAAGGACGGGACAGGAGAACACAAAAGAAGACAGTGACAAATATGAGGAGAGAAAGTGAAAGTGGAGAGCAAACGATGTGCTGTCACTGAGTGAAATGCCACCCAGCCTGTCACATATCTCTACAATATTAATTACACTGTGCCACACTTCTGAATAATGGAACAGCCCTATTTAACCAGAGTGAATAATTTAGGAGCTGTTTAGCGTAGTGTATATATACCAGGATCGATAAGCACAGAGTACAGGCAATGAAATTCCACAGAAAACCTTAAGCAACAAAGCTGATTTCACCAACATTCAAAAAAGTATCTACAAAACCTGGAGGGGTGTTTTGGTGGTGTGTGTGCTGTGTGTGTGTGGCCAAACTTCCTCACTTTCTACTCCAGAGTTTATTTACAGATGCATTAACTGTGTTTAAGATTAACATTTCCTGAAGAAGCTGAGATCGTTTGTGCATCGGCGTCAACTATTCAAGCGTGTGTGTTAGTGTGTGACGTTGTGCCTGCATTTCTCGAATCACACTAAAATAAATAAATGGAAAACTATTTCGTCCTGAGTTCATTCTATGAGTTCATATAAAACTTGTTTCTAAAGTTTTAGCGATTTTAAAACTAAGATTATTCAGGTTTGTAAGAAAACTGAGTTTTGAAGAGGATTCCCTCAAGTCTCAAAATGGGTTTGACATTCAGCGTCAGCCTGCAGTTTGCCTGTTGACAGCAAATGAAGGACATTCAGATCTGTTTGCTTCCTTTTGGAGTTGTTCTTTCAGTTTGTGCCCAGAAAGCTATCGATTGTAACTTCATCTTAAAAGCCAAAATTGTTCCGCTAAAATTTATAATACCAGTCTATGTGCTTTGATTTTGGTTGTGTATCAAGTAAAATGACCTCATTCTGACCGTTAGTGCATGCATGCACATTTATTTCCTGCTGATGCGCAGCAAGAGGAGTAAGGTACTCTAAAGGACTTTAAAGGGTATTAAATGTCCATATTTGTAATGGACAGTTAATAGAGTTGCACAAAAAAGAAGTAGTTCAAAAAATATACATGCCATCAAAGCTATAAAGTTAGTAGAAATAGTAAAATAAAATGCAAGCCAGCCTGTGGCTCCTTTATAGGGTCAAAGCATGAGCCTTCCTAAAGAATACAGAGCTCATGAACTTTTCTGTACTTTTCTCAGGTTACAATTATCAGTACATCTTAAAAATTTTAAATGTTGCAGTCCAATCTTGCCAGTCATCTCAGAAAGTGGAAAAGTCATCTTACCAGACCAGTTCCTTTCATCCTTAGTCCAGGTCTGTTATCGCTCCACGACCCTCTCACAGCTGTTTCTCCCTGCTGCTGATGCATATTTTCCTACCACACTTCTTCCTTCTACTCGATTTTCTGTTAATGTGCTTAGATACAGCAGTCTGTGAACAACTAGCTTCTTGAGGATGGATGTTCTGTGGTGTGACACCATAAGTGTTGCACTCTAATCTGTTATTTCACAGATTACACACACTGTGGAAATAGCCATTTTCTGAGACAATAATTTTGGGTTTTCATTATTTTGTAAATCTTATTAATCAAGATCAGAAGAAATAAAGACTTGGAATTTATCACTTCATGTGTGATGAGTCTATGTAATGAGTTTCAGTTTCTGAGACGACTGCCAAGAAATACGTCTCATTTAAGCAATATTCTGTTTGAGATGCAACAGTACATGCCCAGCAAAATAAACAGCCCAAAAGAAATCATTAACGTTAATAATTAATAAATTATCAGTGGTCACCTCTCTCTCAGCCGCTCATGTTTTGGATACCATTCCAACCAATTGATAAAAAACCACGATGAACTTCAGAGGGAACATGGGATACAAGTAGAAAACTGCAACACAGACATGTTTAACACACAACAGTTAACACAGACACACACACACACGCGCGCACGCACACACACACACACGCACTCACACGCATGCACACACGCACGCACGCACGCACACACACACACACACACACAGACAATGACATCAGGGATTCTCTGCATATGCACACAGTATGTGCAAAATCACAGTTTCACAGAGAGAAAGAACGCTCCCAGCGGAGGTCTGAGTTTCATGTAAGCTATTCTATTCGAGATAAAACATTCAGATAGGCCAGTCCCTGTGAGGGAGGTCTGTTCTGCTGGAAATAGGCTGGAGTAATAACAGAACTGACCTTGTAGTGTTGGGGGGTTTTTTTCTGTTCACGTAATGTGTGTATTATGTTTTACAGCTTTGTGCGAGCATTCGCAACGGAGTGTGTTTGGGAGTGCCGGTGTGTGAGTGGGACAGTGCGTCGATTGGACACGGCAACCCTCTTCACAAATTAATCTGTCCTGCCATCCTCCCCTCCCTTGGAAATGGATGTAAGCGAAAGCTTAAGAGACTAATTCATCAATAAATCACACAGGAAATTACAGGTGTTTGCATTGCCTGGGACAGTAGAGAAGCTTTCATGAAACGTGAAAAAAATCTGCGCTCACGTCCTGCAGATGCTGGATGAGGTGAAACAACTCAGAGTAATTCATATAAAGCCTTACAGGCAGTGAGAAACAGTTAGCAGAGCTGTTCAACTTTCACTTACTCCTCGACTCGGCCTTCTCCCACCTCAGGTTATTATCTACTAGTAAATAGTAATTAAACTTTGTTATAAAAGAAACTCCAAAGAATTGCCTGGTGCCCTAATAACCTGGCCATTAGCTGATTGCTATTTTAAAAAGGTTTTAAATTACTCAAAATTTAACAATAAAGGAACCCAAGGCTGTCAAATTCTAAAACCTATTCAGAAATTGTCAGTGTGTTGCACTTTTATAGACTTATAAAGATTGTCTGAAAGTTGTTTGGATCAGAAGTCCAGTAGTGACTTTTCCACATCATTGAGCTATTCTGAGAAATCTCTACATTCGATTCAAGGGCAAAAAATGTTTTAAATCTTTTATTTGATTGAAATTTACTCTTTTTTACTTAGCTGCTTCCCTATAAAAGAGTATAATGAGCTCTTGAAAATATATGATATGTATATATAGTATAAAGTCATAACGCATAACATATTGTACATTTGAATTAAAGAATTATTTTCAATATTAATCAATGGTCATAAAATAATGTCCTCACATACTCAAGGGTCTTTCACTCAAAGTAGACCTTTGTGGTAAATGGGGAAAAAAAGAAAAGTATGATGTAGGGTCAAAACATTTAATTAATTAGAGTCTAATAAAAGCTGTTTACAGAGCGGATGTTTTAATAAATATGTCTGGCATTGAACTTTTCCTGGTTACTGAATGCTGACAGGTGATCAATCAAAATATGTTATTCTGATTGTAGCAGAAACTTGTGGCTGTGATTCATGTCTTTCTGACCTGATACATTCTGCCAAAGATTTCCAATGGCCCGAAAAAGCAAATATCTACAGGTAATGCCACATGGATTCCAATCTTGCAAAGTATGCTAACGTTTTGAAAAGAATGTGTTGGTCTAAACATGAGATTTAAAGTCCTGTGATGTTTTTGAGTTATGTATCGTTTTTTATGCTCTTGTTCTGAATAGCAATGGCATACTGACATCAACAGGGTCAGCATATTGATACAGGGTCAGTCGATTCTTGTATCGAAGGATCAACTCACCATCTGGAAATGAGATGTTGATGTTCCATAAGGGATGACGTTAATCCGACTTTCACTTTACAGCACTAAGAACCTTACTGTTAATTCAGACTAGCACATAAGATCACCTGTGAAATCATAATGTAGTTGGTAATGTAATTTCTACTCATGTTGTGTTGACCAGCAATCTTATCAATATATTTGTAATTCACATTGCACCCCTAAAACAAGGATATCCACTGCATTAGGACTTTGGCCCATTGATCGTCAGAAGGTTAGTAAATATGCCAGAGAAGGTCCTAATTAGAATAGCTAACACACACACACACACACACGCACACATACACACACCCCCACACACACACGCGCGCGCGCGCAACCCCCCCCACACACACACACACCCATGCATACGCTCCTAAACACACATACAGAGACTCACATCTTCAAACTTCCCTTCTATCCCCTGCGGAGAGTTCTTTTTACCACTGACTTTCATTTTTATTAGAGCACTTGGCATCTGATTAGTTCCCGTTTGGGGTGTTAATTAGCTGAGAAGCTCTGCTCTAACTATCTACACAACAAATAAGGCCAAGACAACACAGAGACTGGACCATCAGGTTTTCTTGGAGAGCAGCTGTGGGGTTCTAAACTGTAAAAGGTACACATTTTTCCTGATTTGATATAAACACGAGTAGCATTAAAATAAAGCAATATAAATGCAAAAATGTTGCTAAATTCAAGTTGTCTCGCACTTTACAAGCATACCAATTAATTTACAACTGTCTAAACTTGAGTTTGCATCCTCTCTATCACTATTACTTGTGTTATTATTATTATTTTATTTTATTTTTACTGGGAACATTTATTTTTTACTTTATTGCTTCTACTATCTCTGAAAATATGTGGGCCATGACCCAAAGTAACTGAGATAAAGTTCTGAAATTCTTTAAAGAGCAATTAGCGTGGCTCTAGATCGATTTCGTTCCCCCTGGAACCTGTTCATTGCCATTTTCTCCATAACTTTAAAACCAAACAATTCACATCCATGTACTTCAAGAATGGTCTACAAGTTACTGTTTTGTTTCGTGAAATTTGATATTTTCATGAATTATAAATAAAAATAGTCATAACATGCTAAAATAACACCTCTAACCAATCTGCATTTACAAGAGGACCGAATGTGTTGACAGTGGTGAGAATCTGGAACTATTTTTGTTAAAGGTTGGGCTCATGAAAACACCAGACCTGTTCTGCTGGCAAGGAAACCCACCCACACCCGACAAAGGTATTTCTAAAAAAAAAAAAGCTTGTAGACAATATATATAGGAGTGTCAATGTCGGTGCAAAAAACAACAACAATAACAAAAAAAACATTGTTTATGACACCCATCCAATCAAACTGTTTCTTTATAAGTATCCGCACAATCTCTTGAAATCCACTTGACTTTTTGTGGCACATCTGTTTGATCATAGATCCTTTTTTAGCGCCAACACTCACTGTAGCAGCGGCTCGTGTTGCCATGGCAATTAACAAGATGTGTGAATATCAAAGTCACGGAGACAAGAGGCTTATGACTTTCACAAAGAGAGATCATTCAACTGACAAATGGATTCATTAAAGCATGGGTTTAGTTATTCCCTGAAAGCTAAGGTTGCATTATCTCCCCTGATCACAAGCAAACAAAGCTTCCCTGCCAACAGACTTTGCTAAACTTGATTATGTGCCATATTACTCCCAAAAAGGTTTATCATACCATTAATCTTTATTTCTACAGAACCATGATGTGCTTGACTGTGTCTGTTGCTGTTTGGCTGTTGTGGAAGCCAAATTGGGGAGTGTCAGAATAACATGTTTTGACCATCATGTGTAAGTGCCTATAAAAGTCAGTTTTGTTTAACTTTAGGGCTCCTATGTGGTCCACTACATCCCGATATAGTTTTCCAAACATCTGCTGAGCACAAAAATAATTTATTTGCCCATACCTACACAGGGCTGTACATTTAAATCCCAGCGTTTCCACTACTTCCCTTGATTATTCTAAAATAGAAAACAGTGTGCATGCATGTTGGTTAGTTTACTCGTCCTGACAGGCTGCAGATCTATCCAGGAGGTATTCCTCCAGAAAACATTTTTTGTGACAAACACAAGTATGAATTACATCAAAACGTTCCTTGGTTCGAATCCTGGTCTGCATGTCCTTCCTGTGCATGAGTGAACCCATGGATGGATGGATGGATGGATGGATGGATGGATGGATGGATGGATGGATGGATGGATGGATGGATGGATGGATGGATGGATGGATGGATGGATGGATGGATGGATGGATGGATGGATGGATGGATGGATGGATGGATGGATGGATGGATGGATGGATGGATGGATGGATGGATGGATGGATGGATGGATGGATGGTTAAATCTTTAAATCTAACTAAATGAATGGATTGACCTCCTATGAGGGTCAACCAGATTTATGAAGTGATTTGTTTTTTTTCTAATTCTAATACCCAAGTCAATTTAAAAATCTAAATCTAGACAATCTAAGCAACAAAATGTCCTGATTCAATATATATTTTTGGACTGATGCATTCACTTGAGGAAAATGTGTAAAAAAAATAAAAATAAAAAAAGACATCTTAATAGTGACATTGCATGTTGATATAATGTTAGCAAGCAGCAGGAGATCAGAGCAGAAAAAACTGTAGGTGAACCAGGATATGCAAAGGAATTTGTGCATATGAGTGTATGTGTGAGCCATATGCCTTTGCATGTGTGTTTAATAGGCTCTGATTTTTCTCCTTGGGGCTTCGCTGAAAGTATAAGCAGAGAGCACATTGAATAATGAGGCTATTACAACTACAACAGAACGAAGAGCATTGCCTGCTCTTATTCAATAATGTGTGTGCATGCCTGAATCAACAGTAGCGTGTGTGTATTGTGTGTGATCCTCCTAGTCAATATGCTTGATGGACCTTTGCTCCATATTTTCTCCTTATGATACACTCCTCCTGGAGCATCACAAGTAATCCAATATTTGGTTCACAGAACGAGTCCTGTGGAGAATTGGTAGACTTGACTCGAACATGCCTCTGTGTGTTTGCATGTGCAAATATTTGTCTATTAAAAAAAAAACAAAAACATAAATGCAAAGATGCATTTGCAAGAAATGTTGCAATATTCTTTTTAGACTCCACTCATCTGGGAACACATTTACTTAAACTCAAAATGGTGTTTTGGTAAATCATACCTTCTAAAGTATCTCATGGTATCGCAACAATGCTTATCTGTGTTTCAATGTTAAGTCCTGCAGAAATAGAGGGGGCATACAGTGTATCATGATCCACTTGTTTTAGCTAGAAGTTGACTGCTAACATTCAGAGGTCTGCAGAAAATAGGTTAGGAGCACGCCATGTGATCATCAGATATTCCTTCCTGACGAGGAATACAATTTACTTTGCAGACATCTGGAACTAAGTGTAGGTCTTTCATAAATCCATAACAAAGCTTTTGCATTAATTCACTCTTTCCCAAACAGTTTTCCATGTTGTCACTTATGCCAACATGGAAAACTGTATTATTTCTTAGTGCAGTTTTGCAATGTTAAAAAGAGAAATTCTTAAGATATATTTCAACTTTTTCTTCCTCTACCAAATTGGCAACAATTTCTTATGCATTTACCAAATTCCCTTGCATTATAAAAGTGTTCTTTTATAATGCAATAATTACAAAACTATCCAATGAAAAATTATCATCTGTTAACCACATGGACAATAATTAATGGACACAATGCAAAAATGGTGGTTTCATTTTCCAGCGTCCGCCTATGTTTCTACTGAGTATGAAATCTATCACCTGTATTTTCGTTGTTAGTCATCTGGAGAAAAAAAAAGAACTCCACTGTATGATTAGCTGAAAGCAAAAGAGCCAAGAAGAAAGCTTTGACCTTGTTACCCCCTTCAGCCTCTGTAATGACTCCTCTGTGATCAAGTACTGTGTAAAGACACCAACACCCCCAAAGCCAGCGATAGGCTTTACATCTGTCCCAGTTCGACTGTGAGCAAGCAGCATGCGAAGACAGTGAAAGAGAAATTCCATCTCAAAGGTAATTTATTCTGACAGGGTTGGAGCTGTTTAATTAAGATCTTCTGAACTTTATGTGACCAATTCAAAAGTGCTATTGTACTTGCAAGCAGTGCAAACTTTGTGGAGGTTGGTGGGTGGATGTGGGCGAAAGGGCTTAACATCCCTGATTGGATCTGAAAGAAACAAAAAGGGGGAGGAGGGGAAAACAGCTGGGATGACATTGGGGTTGTCGGTAATTATTTCATATATTTTATAATGTATTTATACTTTTTGAGCATCAAAACATTTGACAAATATGATTCCAATCACGGCAGAATTAGAATATAACTATTCTCATACGCATAAGTTAAACTATGGCAGCTAACTGAAACTGATCAACACTTAAAAGTATTCAAGTAGCCATCTGAAGTAAGTTAAAAAAATAACTTTTCCATTTAGTGTATACAAATATTGTAGTGAAGTTAATAAGGCGTTCAGAGTGTTTAAGATACATGGATGCCAACAGAGCAGAAACTGCAACCAGAATTTTAGCTTTTGGAATAAGTTTTGTAACAAGTGTGATTTGCCGCTGTGCTGCTAACAGACAGACTGAGCTCTTGACAGGATTTTCAATCCCTCCATGTGGTGCCGGTTTCCTAAGTCTCCAAATTACTGCACTAAGGCAACATTTATCCTGGCTTCTTCTTCCCCACAAGGCAATACAAACTGTGACATTATTTATATGTCACAATGCAAGGTTTATGTGAGGTCATCCCTCTTTGGTCAGCTATACCTGACTTATTTACTCACAATTATTTTATCTTAATTCAGACGAGTCCTCATTTAATTATTTAACATTTAATTTACAATCCAAAAAAATTGCAAAACACCTATATTATTTTTCACATTGATCATATGTAATATTTACCCCAACAGAATTATAAATAGGCATGTTTAGTGTTTGAATTAATCAAACAAAGGGGTTTTTAGTCTTTGCAAAAACTAAGTCAACACCTGTTTATTCTTGCCTTCATGCTGTCCACTCTTTCACTCAGCAGAGTTTGGATGGTTTTCTACTTCTAACTCTAAGCTGGACAATTTTCAAAAGCATTGGGAAACTATTTCCTGAGTCAATATTTGCTCTCAATTCTAAATAGCAAAGATGCTCAAATTTAAGTAACAGATTGCAACACAATGCACAAGACAAAAGATTGAGTAAAAAAGATGTGCCCTAAACTACTGAATGAATGGGACAGGAAGTGTTTTGTGATATTTTCAGCCAGAAGTATCCTTGCACTGACAGTTGGCTTATCAGTGAGAAAACGATGGAGGTATTTTATGTCTATTTGCTCTGAAATTATCCAAAATCGTTAAACACGGTGTTTCATTGAAAAGACATTCATGCCTCATAGATTGTTATGAGCCAGTAACGGCCAATAATCTACAAACATCACTGGCTAATTTTCAACTGCATCATTTCACAATAACGTATACGCAGCAACAGCCGCTGTTAAAGACTCAAATTAAAGACTCAAATCTCAGACCAGGAGTACAAGTCAGGTTTTTAGAACGCAAGAGCCTAAGTGAAGTCTGAAGTTTTTATTTCTGCAACTTAAGAGTTGCAGAAATAAAATTTGAAAGGATTTTTATCCTATTGTCACTTTTTTTTTCATTTTCCCATACACATTTGGTCCTAAAACTGAATATACAGCCATCCTGAACCACAAGTTTGAGCACAACTGAGAAGGAAGATGTATAAAAATCACTACATATCATGATATTTGATATGGACCAAATATCATGTGGTCAATTTGTATTAAGTATTATTAAACCTAAATTTACTCATTTGCAAATTGCGCAACTTTACAAACATCAGAATTAACTTAACTTTTCAAACTACCTGACATTAAGCTTAGTGAATAGTAGGAAGGTCCACTGGCCAAAGAGCACTGTTAATGGCATCTTGTCCACTGTTCTGTGTTTGTACAGAGGAAATCTAATTAATGGAAAAGGAAGGAAAATGTGTAGGTTTGATAACCCCGTCGTTGCACAACTTGGACTCGCTTTGCAAGTGCACCATAAATGTTTCCATCATGGTCTTATGTTAAAAGCAAGGTGCATATGGAGTCTTAAGGAATTGGGTCAGGAGGTTTTCACCAAGAGAGAACAAATGGGCAGATTTCTTACAGAGCTGAGCTGTGTAGATTGATTGATTTATCTCTATTATTAGAGATAAATGATAGTCCTTTTGGACCGGACTATCACCGGTCCAAAAGGTCATTTACAAAACAGCATTAGAAAATATTAGGAAACAAGGAAATAACCCATAGAGAATACATCATATGTCCAGATTTGATGACAGTCCAATAACAATTAAACATTGTGAATAGGCTGGAAACATTGTCTGAATGAGAGTCCATCACACTGACTGCCTTTGTCCTCTATAGGACTGTTAGGGAATCCATTAAACTAAAATGGAAGTCACATTAAAGTAGTTAACTTTACATGAAGATCCAAATGAACTGCGAATGTACAGAAGAGCACATGAACTCCAAATTAACAGCACATCTAAAGCCAGGCAGTAATGAAATCGAGGGAAGACATAACACTTAATTATGAATAAATGATCAGTATATAAATGAATTATGAACCCTACATTTGAAAGGGAGTTTCACATTAAGAAACAATCATACTGATCCGTCTGCATTTCTAATAACAGCTGAGTCAAAGAGGTAAAATAAATCAACCACGCTGACAGGAGAAGCAAATTCATGCATTAAAGTCCATGAGAGAGTGGTTGTTAGCAGTAGGAGAAATGAAAAGACAAAATAGATAGGCATCTTGCTCACAAAACAAACCCAAAGCTGCATTTATTGGGACTCTGCCTCAGATCCTGATGAATTTCAGTGAAAACAGTTTTCAAGTAGGTAACTCAAGCGGAGTAAGTCAGAGAAGGCATTCAAAGGCATGAACTCAGAGAGTTTATGACAAAGATGTGCGAAGTTTCTTCCACATATGTACAGATTCACACACATGACCAGATGAGGGATCCAGTCTTCTTCTTTTGCCTAAAGCTGATTTCACTTACAGATGTTCACAAAGACCGACATTTAATAACAGACCAAGAAATCAAAACTACAGACAGACAAGAGTCCATTCCTCCTTCATGACTGGCATGATAATTGTACTCTGACAACATCATGGAGGACTGACCTGTCTGAGTGCCACTCCTAATCAGACTTTATTCATCAGTGCCCACACTAATATCTACTCTTGAGTAAGTATCTCAAGAATAACGCAATTCTTGCGTGGGGTCCTCAAAATTGTCAAGCCGAGAGAGTTGTGTGCAGACCACATAAATCATAGATGATTAAATAATCCCACAGTGAAATGAAATCACTTGATGCACAAATTATATTCCTATCCATATCTAAAATTGTCAGCCGCCATTGTGCAATTATTAAGACTATTTAAAAATACTTTTCAAGCCCAAGTACAGCCGAAGACGTCAGAGAGATCTGCATCAAAGATGAGCCAAAGTAGATTCATCAAGAGCCAGGTATTTAATGGGATTTTTTTCTTTAAAGAAAAAAAAAAAACTTTAAATTAAAATTTAAAAAAATTTAAATGCTGCTTCTACGCTCAAACAAACCAAATAACTTCCAGCCCAGAAGATCCAGTTACACAAGACCATCTTCAGCCTGTGGAGGCCAGAGATATTTCTAACAATCTGAGTCCTTACAGGTTCATAGTGAGATAAAAATCTACCGACACAGACTTGAAATGTCAACGTATCTTCCCAGCACTCAAAGTTTGCGCACTATGTCGTTCGTCAAACATCATGATAAAAGCAGATGAGTCGCATGTTCTTAACCAGGGGTCCCGTTACATCTTGTTAAAAGCTAAGATAAAACTTAATAAAGGAGCATAAACATGAATAAGTCAGTTTGGTGTTTTAAGAATGGTTGCTACTGGCTTGGCACAAATTAAGAAAAGAAAAAAAAGAAGTCACATTTTATGTCTTCCTTTGTTCATTTGCCCGGCAGGAGATGAGGGAATAAAACGTTCTTGGAGAAATTTGTAAGGACTCAAGAAAAGACAGCTGTGCTGCAAAATGAGTAATATAAAGCAGCAGTAATTTCCCACACACACTAAAATTAAGGATTTACAATAAAGTAAAAGTTTATTTTCTTTTAAAGTTGTTTCTGTTAAGGAATAGGACTAACTTCTCCTGTTTTAACAAAACTAAAGGTCAATAAAGAAATAGTAAAGCTTCTTTTATACACATTTACAGAACTGCAACAACTGCTGTTATAGCAACCATTTAGATTTTCCCAAGTCATTTCTCACAGCTAGGAATGTTTAAAACTCAAAATGAACAAGGTTGCAATGTGGCATGGGGAAACATTCATGGGTGTGTTTCGCTAAGAACATTACATTTTCCTTATTTCTGGCAGGTGTTTTAGTTTGATCATCTCTAATGCGTGTCTTTAAGTTGCTCTGCCCATTTTAGCATTTGTGTTCTACTATTCTGTGTGAAATCAAGCTTAATTTATTGTTTGATTGATTGATTAAAGCTACAACTGGCTGACAGTTTTTCTGAATAATCCAGTAGCACACAGAAGTTTCATTCTTTGAGGTCTGCCTGTAGCTGCTTGACTGACAGGAGGCTGTAGTGTCACATTTTACACTTTTCCTGTCTTACAGCCACATCAGCAGCATGCTGCTCTCTCATTCCTGGTTATAGACAAAGTCTGCTCTGGTGAAGCCAAAGGCCAATGTCTTAAAAAGGTGTCAGAACGTGGCCTAGTTTATTGGTCTGCTAATACATTGCCCTACCTATCGCTGGATGCACTTTTTTTGGCAAATGCTCTGAAATTAAGCCTCTTTCTGTTTTGCAAATTCCTGAAGAGATACAATAAGTTTCCTGCAGGCAAATAACCGAATGCAATTTCAGTGCCAGACGATTTCTCTTCAGATAAAGTTAAAACTATGAATTTTTGTTCTCCTGCATTCTGAGTGAAAGCCTCTCGACAAACTAGAGCTTTGTTTAATTAAACTGCAATGCAATCTGGTGCCTAAAGACATAACCAAACAATTCTGAAGTTATACTAACAGTGGTGTTTTCAGATGGCTTCAAAGCTACAGAGAAGTGTGAGATTTCTCTTTTGCTCTCATGTCACCGTGTTTCTATCGACTGAACTTTTGGTGTCCAGGCTACGTGGAGAGAAAACAGAAGAGATGCTTCAACGTCAGCTGTTCACAGTGCGTAACCTTCTGCGTATACACTTCCACTTTGTGACTCATTTCAATCACGATAACAAGCTGCACAGCAGAGAATATTGGTTAAGGACACTCATGATGTCTGCTGAGAGGCCTGGACACTAAATAAAGCATCGGAAAAGGTCTGACAAAAAAATAAACACTGGCAAACTCAAATATGTTTATGTTGATTTTCAAGTAAGGAAGAGAAGCAGGCACCAGGCAGCCGTGACTGAGCACAAAGTAGCGCTTCCAAATTTTCATCCACACTCATTTATTATGAAACCCGAAAAGTTAAATTCAGTGGAACCAGCTCTGTCCAATAGCTAATACACAGAGCCTACATGAATGTATTCTGAGTGTAAGTGCTTTACTTTGACTCCTCCTGCTCTGCACAGGTCTTACATTCCCCACCATCCCATGCTGCTTTTACATCCCAGATCGGAGCCGCCCCAAGCTCCAACCCAACTCCGACTCTACTTGGGGATCAATTTATGGCAGAGGTGAAAAAAAGACAACAGTTCAAAGCGTTGAAGTCCGAGGACAAAGGGTTCTGTTAGCAATATGAACCAAATCCATACACAGATCTGTGCTGTATGATGGAGGTGATGCCAAAAGATCTTTTATAATTTTACTATAAGCATACATTACTGGTCAAGAAGCTGCACTATGTAACTTTTATTATGAAGAAAAGAAAAAAAGTATGAATAAAAATGCAAACCCAAGAGAAAACCAAAACAATTTGAGATCCTTAAAGGTGCTGCAGACGTATCTCAAAAGAAATACGGCTGTAAGCGATGTCTCAAAAGAAAAAAATATATTTCTATTTTTTTTATCTTGTTTTCATCATGTATTTAAAAGCAATATAAAGATTTTTTAATGATCATATCAAAAATCTTAAATGCACCAAGATTATTTGTCTGCCCAACAAAAATCAGGAAAGTTGAAAGGGTTTGAATATTTTAGCTAACGAAACTCTGGCCTTTTTGGAACATTTTTACTCTCGGAAGAAAACCAGAATAAAATGTAACACGAGGAAAGAAAGAGAATGCAAAAAAAGGCCGAAAAAAAACAGCAAGAGTCAGACAGATGGACTGAATGTATGATGGCATGTAGGCAAAATCATTAAAAAATATATTTTACCTTTAAACCTATTTACAATTTCATCCCCAAAATATCAAAAACTGTTTTCGTAAAACCCGGAGCGCCGTCATTCATTACCGCTGAATTGTTAAGGAACTACGTACAAAATGAGATTTATCTGCATGTTTGCACCCTGAAACCCCTCATTCGTCTATCCCTCCCAACAAATCTATCCTCTCCGTTTCCATCATCCACCCTTATCCCTCCCTTCTGCCGCCTCCATCCTTCCTCTGCGGCCCACTTCTGCGCAGGGGGAACAGCAGCAGCCGCTTCAATAATTCACTTCCCCTCAGAACAGGTTGTGTTTGCATTGTAGGGCGCTGCAGGCGAGAACAGAGAGGGCGAGGAAGAAAGATTAAAAACAAGGAGGAATGAAGAATGAAGTTGCAATGAATGAAGACTTTGACTACAAAGATGGAATGAAAGTTTTAAAAAATGCAGCTGTGGCCCAGGACTGTTGTTGTGAGTAATTGTGATGTGGAAAAACAAAGGAGAGGATGGGGGGGAAAAATGGAGAAAATGGCTTACAGGAAACAAGTAAGCTTCATTTGTGATCACAGATGCACTTGCCGTCTTTGGTGGATGTCCTGTAGTGAAAAACTGCCCTGCCAGGGCGTACCCTCAAAGGTTCACTTAGTAGAGAGAGTAAAGCAGAGAGATTAAGGAACAACAGAAGCTCCAGAAACAGTAAAATAGTGAGCAGCAGCACAGAAATATTTCTGTGACGCCCCAACACTGTTCAGAAACACTCTGAGGACTGAGCCAAGAAAAGAAACATGTCAAATACTTGTAATT
The DNA here is from genome assembly GCF_904066995.2 of Poecilia reticulata. Classification (NCBI taxonomy): domain Eukaryota; kingdom Metazoa; phylum Chordata; class Actinopteri; order Cyprinodontiformes; family Poeciliidae; genus Poecilia; species Poecilia reticulata. The sequence goes on along the minus strand of NC_088832.1, from coordinate 24,968,350 downwards.
GTTTAACTGTTTAGTTCTATTAGGTCACCTGCTTTATTCACGTCAGACAAACTGCAGTGGTTGAGAAAGTTCACACTAGTTGCTTACTGCATGTTAGGGAATGTCAATAATATATATATATATATATATATATATATATATATATATATATATATATATATATATATATATATATATATATATATATATATTAGTTATTTTGATCAGAACAATTGTATTACAACTAAGGTTAGATTTGAATGTATAAAATGAATCCAAACATTTTTCTGTTTGGATTGAACTGATCTGCTTTGGACTGATCAAAATTTTGTTTACAAACTGTCTGAATTGTAAAGTATTTATTATTATTATTATTATTATTATTATTATTATTATTATTATTATTATTATTATTATTATTATTATTATTATTATTATTATTATCATTATTAATCCAATAATATATACAGAGCAAATGTTTTGTTTTAGCTCCAAAACTTTCAAATTAATGATCTATAAAATTTTGTTTTTTAAGGCAAACTATTTTATTTATTTAAATTCATAGACACATCTATACTTTTTAGATGAAAGAATCTGAAGTTCTTTGTTCCTTCAAAAACCATTAGCCTTGATAAAAATTTGATTTCAATTCAATGAAAAAATAATTCCAAAAACCCCTAAATGAATAAGTCTGAACTGTTGGAAACTGCAACCAAACTGTCTTCATTCAGTACATTTACTTCTGCCACATGTCTAGTGAATCATACGTTTTGCTTTTCTAGTTGTAAGTTCATAAAAGAAGCCAAGTGGAGTCCAACCAGAGTAGCCACAAGTAGCAGCTGAAACCCTTTTTTGTCCCCAAAGATTTTTAAGACATGAGAAACATATACCATGTTTTGAACATGATTTCTAACCAACATACTATATCGCATGAACTCGAAAGCTTGACTTTTCCCTCCTGTCTTTCACTTGTACTCGTATGCATGAAGTGCTGCTTCTCCCTATTTGCTCTGACAGTGCATCTGTTTTTCCTCCCGGCTTTTTCAGGCTTCAGACAGAGAGATGTGGCTCAGTGAGGTACAGACTGGGACTTTTTTTTTTTTTTTCAAACAGTGCAACATTGGGAAAATAACTTTTTGCAAGACCTGAAAATAAAATCACAAATCTCTCAAATGGCCTTTGTATTACCTCGTTAGGGTGGCTAAATCACATGTCCAATGTACCAGATGTCCATTGTTGTGCTCCGAAGGGTAAATCTCTTGCAGGTTTGTATCATTTTGATCCTTTTGTAAGTAGATATTGCTCTCCAAAAGAACTGCATGTGAACATTTTTTTTCCTTCCTATTTCAGTCTGGACTAAAGCAAATAAAGTTTAGGTCTCACCCTTTTTTCCCACTTTCACTCCTGCTCTCGCTGAGATTCATTCCCTCTGTTCCTTTCTCATTTTCTAAGTCCCTTGTCGGCCTATCTCTCTGTCTCCAGGGAAGCCTTTCTTCTTTTAGCTGCTCTGTATCTGGCCCTGCCCTTTTCAATGTCACTCTCACTGTGTCCCTCTCCGTTTTTAATACGTGCATTTTCTTCAGCCACATGTCGTGTCTTTTTTTTTTCTTTTTATCCCTTTCATGAGTCAGATCCCATCCACTTTATCACATGTCAAAATTGAATAACATTTCCATTAGAGTTGGCCTGATATTTTAATGCCTGAAGTTGGAAGGTGTTGCTGTTGATGACTAAATGAGGACATACATTTTTCAGAGGTATATTTAATTCACTTGAGCTTTAGATATGTATGATGAATTATGAAAGGGATCTCCTTTAAGGTTATTTTTTATAAGTCAGATATTTCATACATCACAGCTGCTAAAGTCTTACTTTTCAACTGTGTCATGACTGTACGGTCCTGAGATCAGACGACAAATGGGAATACTGCTGAGTATCTTTGTATTCTTAAGTAAAAAGTGTGAAATTTACCTGATGCATAATCTCGCCTCACAGTACATACTCCACAAATGAAGAATGGAAAAGAAATTACATTTTTGCAGGGTAACATGTCCTCACTGAGCCAGGGGCGTCACAGTAATTGAGTTCAAAAAAAAAAATCTCATGTAATCATTTGGAAATAGAAAATCTAGTTATTATTTTTTTTCCCCCACATAGAATACATTTTTACAAACTTGCTTCTCTGAAATTCTTTGCCTTACTTTGACAACTTCAAAGCAGATGTAAACACAGGAGCTTCCCTTCATTTTACTGCTTTAACGGTGAGAGGACAGTCACTGACTGCTGGTTTTCTGAAAGGCACCCAAACCACTTCACGTCAGAGAAGAACAGAAACTAAAGATGTGCAGCAGAGTTAAGGAGGAAGATGTTTCAGCTTCATGTAATGCACACAAAAACTTCCTTGAATCTCCAAAATATGAACGTTTGATATACTCAAGTAACGTTTTTTTGTTGTGCTTTTTCCAAATGCCTATCGCATCATGTAACTGTTAACACTACCTATGTCCACAAAGAGAACATAAAAAAACAAAAAGTTTGAATTATTTAACTTTGTTGCATTTGTGTGCAGTTATTTTTGCCTCCAAACTTTTATAAGCTTAATTGTGTAGTTTAACGATGTGATACGAGAGGTAAAAAGAAGAGTAACTTTAAAAAGCTCTGTGAAAGATGTTTACCCATAAAACAGCAGAATTTTGTTGCACATAGTTTATGCAGCATGTAAAAGTGCCAAAACATTACACATGCGAAGAGATTGTGCGAGGGGTTTTATAACGTGTTGATCACAGCAGTTTAATTATCTTCAAAAACAATACAGCCTTACTCATCTATATAACATTACACTAGTTTAATTTTTTTTTTTTTTAAATCATGTGTTTATAATATTTCAGATAGATGTTTCATTGCTTCAGATTAAGCTGATTTTGACACAGTTTTTTTCTTTGGTAACAAACTGCAGTCAGACTGCCAAATGAATGCAGATACAGGCGTCCCAGACAGTCATCTGAATATCACCTCCCTCTATGCGTCTTAAGGAGTGCGTCTATATAGAGTTTGGACGTGATCGGATCGGTCAGGAGACATCTTGGAGCCAAGTGTGAATAAAGTCTTAATGACCAAGACTAAGACTGGCGTAAAATGGATTGATGTGAATCATATTTGCATCCGTTTGTCTTTTAAAGGGCCTTGAGATAACACCAGTCATACTGAGTACAATAACTGCAGTAAACTGACATGTAACACGTTCTCCTTCATGCATGCATGGATTCTCTCCGGGTACTCCTGCTTCCTCCCAGTCCAAAAACATGACTGTTAAGTTAATTGTTCTGGCCAGCTTGCTCTTGTGTACGGGTGCGGTGTGAGCATGCACGGTTGTTGGTCCTGTTTTCATGTGTTGCTCTGTGTTGGACTGGCGACCTTCCCGGATGTAACCTCGCCTCTCACCCAGTCACTGCTGCAGAAACGCACCCAAGTCTGAGAACTTCTACAAAAGCAGCATGACTCAAAATTTAAAATTGTGACTTTGAAAACTGCATAGTAACTTGATCGTGAATCAGCCCCTGCCTGAATATAAGTTTAACAGGTCGAAATTAGCTCAGTCCAAGAGGTTCTCTGCACTTCCATTCTTCACAGAAAACTTAAGAGTCTGAACTGTTGTCACTTCAGCTCAGCTACCAGTCAGCAGGGTCCGAGTTTTAGAAGTGTTTTACTTGGAAAGCATATTTTTAGCCTTGAGCTGAGGCACGAAGCAGACATTATACATTAATGTCCTAAACTGACGTTCCTTGAGACAGAGAGAGCCTCAAAGTACCTTTTCCCCCCACCAACATGCAGTAACACAGTTAATCCTTTATGACAGAATCCGTTATGTGCAGAAACAGAGGAATTGAAACATGTCCATGGCTAAACTCCTAACATTTCATGCTCTTTCATATAATCAATGATATTAATTAAAACCAGCTCAAACTGCTAAATTATTAACACCAATGCTGTAGCTCAAGGGGCTTGTGAGCTTATTTGATGTTACTGAGGGAGTACATCAGTATGAAAAGGTTGTGAAATGCTGAACTTCACCGAGGGTGCAAACTAGTGTATTCATGAAAATATGTGGAAAAATGTTTATTATTTTGCGGCAACAGAAAACATAAATGTATATATCCAACGGTTAAAACTGTGCTGCCTGGTGAAAAGAAGAGTAATTTAAAAATGAGAAATTTCTGCTTTATATCATGTCTTATTTTCTTTTCTTTACTTTAACGAGTAATGAGATGGGCGGTCGATGCACCTTTCACTCTGTCCTCATTTCCTGTAACTGTGTCTAACCTATGCGGTCTTCTTGCTCCCCAGTGTCAGCGTTCCACCCCGTTTCCCGAAAACCTTTCTGCAGCTTTCAATGACAGTATGAGCTATGTCCTATATATGCTGTAAGTGGAGAAGTGGGTGGATTCTTGCCACTGAACTTTCAGATGATAGTGAGAATATGACAGGGCTTTGGAGGAGAAGGGTACAGGATGTAAAGAAAGAGAAGGATACCAAGCAGAAGACGAAAGAAATTGAGGGGAATTAAAGGTTGTTTTTTTTTTTTCTGCTGAAATGGTTTGGATCAAGAGAGGGAATTAAGATGTAAAGAGGACAGAAAGCAAAGAAGTGGGTATGCTTTATTTGACATGCTAAGGGTATGCATGGCTGGGAAAAGAATCAGCGAGAAGCGAGGAGGAGGAGGGAAGGCATGAAGATGACAGGAACATCTTTTTTTGACAGGTAAAAGTTTAGTGGACGGGTAAAGACAGAGTGAGGGAGGAGGAGAGACGGATCAGGATGTGTAGCTGGTGGCAGGTAAATTGCTACGCTGAGAACATGGTTACTTTCAGCATATCCAACAGATTATACCCCCATCTTCTCTGAGCCAGCTGAGATGGGCGGAAAAGGGATGGGAAAAGTGTGAGACCAGCAGGCTAAAAGTGCGAACGTTTTAAGTGTCAGATTTTTTTACTCAAACTACCATTTGTAGGAGTGGGGGGCGGGGGGTGGGGTTGGGGGGGGGATCTTTGCCACTTAAGAGAGAGCAAATTTGAGACAGCTAGTGAGACTGGCGAAGAGGCAGGGAGAGGGTGAGCTCTCGGAGCAGCACGCATCACTGAATTATTGAGGCCAGAAGTGTGTCGGAGCAAAAGAGAGATTCCACTGTTGATCCCCTCTTGCTGTCAGAAAGTTTAGTTGGACATGACCGGATCCACCGATTGTGGTTGTTTGCTGCGGTTTCTGGGTTTTCACAACAGCTTCAGTCAAATCGTTGGGTTCTGACTGCCCTGTAATATTTTCATGACATTTTTCCAAAGGAGTCATTGCATTTAGCTCTTGGGATAGTTAAAAGTGTGAGAAATGAGCAAGAATGGTTTCTGTTTGCTTTGCGAAACAAGTAAAATATCTTGTTTTCTAAGTGAGTCGAGAAACGACCATTTAAAAATCCCCGAGGAGATTTACACCAAAAGCTGACGAGAGTGCCAATACAGAAACTGGATTGTTTCTTTTTCCTGACAATCTGAGTTTTCTTCTCGGCTTGATAATGAAAAATGAAAAGTTAAATGAAGTAAGAAAGGTTTACATGAAAACTATCTTACAGGATTTCATTGACACCTCTGGTCATGTCTGATTTTGTCGATGTAGAGTGATGGGAAAACGTATTTCGGTGAATCGCAATACAAATTTTGTCAAATCATATTTACATCAGAATTTCATTTAATATAATAAAGTAAAACATTTTTGGGATTTATTCCACGTCTATTTGTTTTTCTTTCTGGTCATTTTCATGTGTATCACTTTCAGTTAAAGAAAACTAAAATCCAGTTCCTCAGAAAATGGGGTCACTCCACAAGACCAATGAACGGGAGTTTTAATTGTAAAATTTTAGGTTATTGATTGGTTACACAATCGCTGATCACCATGGTGATGAACCTGGGAAAAAATGTTATGCAGTGTTGTGATACTAAAAAATGAGCTGAACTTGAAGTCTCCTCTTTGAAACAACAGATCATGTGATACCGATGGGGTTTTTTTTTATTAAAATACTCAAATCTCTGATTCTCATTATTTTTGTTGGTTTAGATACTTTGGTTTTAAGCTTTATATTTCTCTATACATGCCCTGACCAGCTGCTGTTTGCTTCTATCCTGCCTCAGTTTGTGAGGCCAGTCAGTGTTTCTGGCTCCAGAGTTGCCCCATAGATTACCGTATCTCTCTTTATGTATTTTAGTTATTGCTCTCTTGGGAAATAAATTGTTATAGTCATGCTAATCCACTTAATCTCTAATGTTTATTTGTTTGGTTCCTGAAGGGAACGACGCAATCGAAACAAATCCTGAACACTGATTGATGCCGAGTTTCATAGTAAGCAGATCAGGAACCAATTATTCTTTCAAACAGAGATGTTGGCAACATACCTCAAACAGCTCTTTAAAGCCACCCTTCATCAAACTGATTTAAAAGACAAAACACTGATGTAGACGGCCATAAAAAAAAGTGCATCTATTTTCACTTTGATTCAAAACTCCGAATAAGGACTGACAGATAAAAGTGCTGCAAAGCTTTACAAGGCAACGTGAAGGGATACGTGTTGAGGACAGCGGAAAGTGGAGTGAAGGAGAGAAGAAGAAAGAACAAGTGACAGGGTAAGGGAAGTGCAAGAGGAGGCAGACGGTCTCTGATGTAAGCCATGTTCTCACCACTGTTCACAACCATCCTGTTGCCTCCATAAATAAGTTAGATGCCAAATGTTCCCTCCTTCTCATGTCCAATGTGAATGCACAACATAACACACTTACTCACACACAGGGACCTTCCTCCTGCACTCCAAGGACAACAGCACAAAAAAAAAAAAAAAATCCAACTAAAACAAAATGGAAATTAAACAGTATGATATTCTCTGTCCCTAAACAATGTGACTGGAGAGACAAGCACACACTTCCACACCAAGACACATGCACACAAAAACATATATTTCCTCCCGAGGCCGAGCCAGCAAGAGGTGCTTGATAATGTCTGACAGAGTGACAGGACTACAGAGGAGAAAAGTGAAGTTTGCCTGACAGTTTTTTTCCAACCCACAGGGCGCCCACATTGCCCGGTAAAGCTCAGAACCACTCTAGGTGTGCATGCGTGCTTGTGTGTGTGCATGTGAAGGAGAAGGATACTGACAATTTTGAAGAGAGAGAGAGGGTCAGAGTGAGCTAATGATAAAAGTGCAGCAAAAGGTGAGCAGTGGAATTGGTGTTTCTGCACGTGGGTGTCTCTCTGTGTGTGCATGTGAAAACTGTTCTAGTGCACATGATTGTATGTGGATGGGATCTGCATGAACCAGAGCATCATCCAAATGAAAGGGCGACGTGCAAGGTAAGGCGGTAAAAAGGAAATTTAAATAAATAAATAGTAGGTGGGCTGCGCTGTAATTTTAGAGAGAAAATTATAGTGATTCTGATGGCAATTGAGCGCCTGCCAGGTACTTCTGTAGTCTGCAAAATTGCACCACATTTTACTTGTTTTCATCTAGCTTTCATCTTTGATTTTTTATATTTTGTAGAAAATTGCAGGAAAATATTCAAAAGGAAATTTGGTAATAGCAAACAGTTTGTCAGGGTGTGTTAATTCTCTTTCAGTGCGTTGTAATAGTGATTAAAGCTGACTGGAAGCAGGAACTAAAAAAAAAGCTCAAAATAACATTTAGTACCGACAAACACTGACAAAACCTATGATATTAAACAATCGAATAATTTGGATTACAATAATTGAAAAAAATGTTTAATAAAACTAATAAGTTAGAAACAAACTAATGGGTAACTTGGGGCTCGGTGTTATTTCCATACAACCTTTTGAAAAACCTGGACCAAATGGACGTTATATAAACTTTTTAGTCGTTATTAAGTGTCAAGCTTACTTATTGGTCCTTTGGCAAGGCTTAGAAAGAAAATCAATAATAGACTTCAGCAGGGCTTTTCACAAGGATAACGAATAACCAGTTAGGTGGTCCAGGGCTTCGCCCCACTGAAGAAAGATTTCAACGTTGTGCTTTGCAATTAATTAAAGTGCACAGAGTTTGAACAGAGTTCATCGATTCACTAACTTACATATGATTCCCGCTGTTATTTAAATACATTTTAATTGGAACGAGCTAACATTTACTGACCTTTGACTTTAAAAACGGTGATTAAGTTAAATTAATTTGACTTTAAAAATGCCGATTAAGTCAAATTAATCGCAAAGTTTCTTCTTTTGAGCAGTAAGAAGTTATACGGGTTTTTTTAGAGAACACAAACACCTATATTAGCTACAAATAAATGGTTTGGATTAAGCCTCCCATGGTCTTAGTGAGGCAGTTAGGAGGAGTGCTGCAAATGTTAGAGAGTAAGAAGGGGGTTGCCCTGTCAAAAACCACTTTGTCACTTTCAAAAACCACCCAAAAAAACCCAAAACACCTGTTAAGCGCACATGGGGTCAGTGCGACCACGTCGGACCGCGCACAGAGAAAAAATCTTTTAAGACCGTGGAGGGTTACAGTATATTCCTGTGGTAAACTCAACCAATCAAAGTTCAGACCTAAATCTAATGGTTGTTGACCCCCAAAATGACGACCCAGCTCCACCCTGCGTCCTTACATCTATCTCAGGGGTTTGAGGGTATCTTGTCAGAAGGTGATAAATCAAACGACCTCCCAATATATGTTGTCTTAACTCTTTTATCCTTTACCCCTAGGTAGCAAGGCTAGTGTAAAACAGCTTCAGCGCATCTCTGTGAGGCAGGTCTGTGGCTCTGCCGCTGACCTGTGGGTTAATAGAAATGTTGTCAGGCTTTAATATCCAGTCAAGCACAAATAAAAAAAAGGCAAGGAGAGAAAGGAGAAGCACAAAGGAACAAGAGGAAAAATGCATCCAAAAAAAAAATATCCATCTATCCATCGATGTTGGAAAGACATGTTTTAATTTGAAGAAATGTAATATATTGCCTAGAGTGGATGTATTTTGTTAGTGTGTGTTTTTGTTGTTCCTCATGTTGTGAGGACTGAAATCTGTTCAAGCAGGCGTATCGTGTATGCATGCACACACTCCGGAAAGCGCACCTGTGAAAGCATTATATGTGGACACATGCAGAAAAACTGAGCAAAGAGGGAAAGAGTGGGAGAAACATGGTGGGTGTCAGATCGTGGGAGGTGAGAGATTCTAATCATCTCTAGCTTAATGCTTCAGTCTCTTCTTATCACTGTCTGCCCTCCCCTTCTCCTCTCTTCCTCCTTTGCCTCAGAGCCACCGATAAATTATGGATGCTTATTAGAAAAAGGGCAATATTCAGCATCCCAAATAAACTCCGCGGCAGGAGGCATAAAAGAGACGCAAACAAAAAGTGCTGATCTGAGGAGCGGAAGAGCTGGAGTTCCCGGGAGCAGGTGGTCGGGCCAGTTAAACCTGGAGTGATCTCTTTCTAGGTCATCGACATTAAGGCCATGTGCCCGCAGTCAAAGTGGAGGAAGCGACCGAGTCTTTTGCATCTGTGGCAGCCGAATGCCGCTGAATGTAGAGGCAGAAAGTGGTACTGCGACAACACAGAGACGTAAACTCAAAATAAAAAAAGTGTTGAAAGGCACACTTCTGAATACCATGTGGGAATAGAGTTATGGACTTTGACTTTAATGCAGTGTGATGGACTGGAGATCGGTCAGTCCATCGCCCTGCCTCATTGGATGAGATGCAGTCATTGTCCCTCTCGCCCAATGACTGCTGGAGCCCTAGAGAGAGGCAGCACGAAAAAACACAGAAACAAGGTTTCTGAATTTTATTGGAGTCAAAAACTACATAAACAAAGTACTGCTCTGGACGCAGCAAAAATTATGTCCATTTTGATCTTTGACTCCATCCAACCTACAAAGTGGACTACTTAGTCTGCAAATGCAATAAAAAGTAGTGGACTTTTTAGTGGACAGGAGTCAAAATCTTCTGTTGAACTGAGCATGGTTCCAGAGTCTCTTTAAACAGGCAGGAACCCCTTATTTACAACATTATTCAGGTTTTGCTAAAGACAAAAAAAGCAAATGGGACATATTCTGAACTTTTTTTTCTTTGCTGCATTTCATGTTATAACATGTAGTGCAGGTTGTCATAGTTACACATCTGTCTACTGAAAACTGTACTTATTTTAAGCACATATGTTGGTCACTTCTGGTGCTCCAACTTAAAGGACATTATTCCATTCAAAATAGAAAATTACACACTCACCACCAGGCACTTTATTAGATGTAACTTGCTACTACTGGTATGCTTTCCCTTTTGCCTTAAGAACTGCCTTGGTTCTGTTTGGAACAGATTCAACAAGGTGTCGCAAACTTTTTTTTTTCTGAGAAATGGGTCCATATCGACATGGAAGCATTGGACAATGTATCAGCTGAATGTTCAAGATGCAGCTCGATAATCCCACCACATCCCAAAGTCAGACTGAGATCTGGTGACTGTGGGCTGCACTGGACTGACTCACTGAAAGCAGCTTGAAATGATTTGAGCTCTCTGACATGATGACGCCTCATCCTGCTGCAAGAAGCAATTAAAACGGGGGTGCCCTGATCCAGTCCTAAAAAAGATAGCATCCTGCAACTTTTAGATGACTTTTTTTTTCTCCATCAGACCTGAATCAGTTGGCTGAATTTCCTCATCATCATGTAATTGAGCTCTGTGGAGGGCAGAAACGAGGCATGCATTTGGTTCAAGTGTGGTGGAGAAGTAGCACATCCAGAAGTTGGAGGATGGTAACTCTCGGGAGCTGGATAAGGATACATAGTCAGCAATAATATTCAAGAAGGGTGATGTGGAACTAAGGGGCCCAAAGTGTGCCAAAGATATCCCCCACTTTATTGCATAACCAACAGCAGTCTAAACTATTATTATAAGGTTCAATTTCTGAAATAATTACACCATCTACAATGCAACACTCTAAATCACTTCTACTCTTTCCCCATTCTGATTCTTGTTTTGAACAAAAACATTTCTTTACCAAATCTAGATGGCTAAATGCAATAACTTTCTACCATGTGATTGGTTGATTCTCCATTTGTGTTAAGCAATTGAACAGCTAATAAAGGGGGGTGTATACGAACTGACGCAACAATAGAGTGTAATGAATCTCTGATAGGGATGAACTGGACTCAACTCTTTTCAACTTTTAACTCAGAATTGTAGCAACTTTCTCGTCACTCACTGCAGCGAATAAACCTCCTGGTTAGCATGAACGCAAATATACACAGCCACACATGGATGCACGGATAGAGTTGGTAAAAAAAATCAAAATAAAAACTGAATTAAAAATGTATCCCAAGCATTCAAATTTTCCTCGGGCGACAATCTTCAAAATAATATTAAATTAGTGTACAATTTAGGTACATTAAACTTTTTCAGTTTTTGCATCTCTTACAGTGTTTTGCTTTATGGCCAAGGGCAAGGCCTCTCCTCCTCTGCTACTGCTGCTACAGCCCTACTTAAAACTAAAAAAAAAAAAAAAAAAACCCTGTTAAGCAAAGTCATTGATTTAAGTTCATTAAATTTCCTGTTAACAAGCACATAATGAAGCATCGTATTGCAGGCTAATGCAGTCTGGATTCCATCTACAGCAGCAGCTAATGGCACTGTGTGACTTTGTCAAGCAATCAATAATTTGGTGTCTCTGTGAACTCTGCTGCCTCGCACAGTAAGATGTGACGCAGTGCCATGGAGATGGAAAGACACTTTTTTTTTTTTTCTGGTACACTCTGTCTGTGTTCAGTGGCTCTGTGAAGGATGAACATCATTCAAGATTGTCCTGACATTTTCCAAACCTCCCTTTCTGCTACAGCGTGTTGCAATTTGTTGCATGTGAATGCATGCCACATCAAACTTGAAATGCCCCCAGACTGCAGTGTATCCAGACTAAATTGAAAATCGCGTTATACGTATGCAGGGACGGATGTGGGGAGATGCATATAAAGAGCTTGTCCCAGAGAGAAAACAGCGAAAATACGGTAATAAACAAGACATTATAGATGATCCTATCAGCCTCAACAAAGCAGGATTTGAAGAAAAATATGGTATGCAGCTTTTTCTCCCACCCCCTCCTTGAAATAAAGCATCACACTTCCTTGGTACCTGTCCATTTGTGATCTGACAGACAGGTGTTACAAGCTTTCTGACAACCTATCAGAATTCAGAGAAGAGCAATCAATACCGAACTGCTGCAAGAAAAACAGTGACCGATCCATGAGTCCCTGCTGAGCCAGCAAACTGCTGCAAAGTGAAGAAAAGTGTGGCTGCCGCAGACAAACACGTCCCACTCAGGCTCTCGCACGGCAATGCACACACACACACACACACACGCACGCACAAACTTCGAGGTTTAGAGGCTTGGACACTTCCCACACTTTGATGCACGAACACCTGCATGCACAGATTCACACAAGCCCGGACTGACAACAACACATGCATCCAAACACACCCTGGAGAAGGCTACAGTAAATGAACCTCACAGGCGTCCAAACCGCCGACATCAATCAGGCACACTTCGCCGTTCGGTTCCCGACGGGCGCTGAGTCGCATCTGTCTGCTAAAGCAAGTGCTAAACAATTCCAAAGTGATGGAAAGCATTTTATGCATATGTGCGTGCAGCGTGCCAAACTCGTTGGCTCTCTTCCCCGTTCCTCCCAACTTGTGTTGTTTACCACATTTGTGCAAATTGTGAGACCGGCTGCTTTCTTCGAATGACTCCTCCTGGTCGTCAAGTTTTACCAACGCACAAGAAAGGTGCTGCGCAGGTATATGCACAGCTGAGCACCCCCACGTCCGGTCCCACGTGATCCACCTGGGAGATTGGTTCCTGTGAATGCTGGCCAGTACATTCTCACAAAGCCCCGGGGCTCCTCTTCCCTTGGCAGTGACTAAAGGGGCCCAGGTGCGCAGTACAGAATCATGCCCAACTACGTATATACTTTTCACAAAATATGCACAAAACAAAGGCACATATGAGTGGTTTAAACAATTTTAGAATTGTATGTTGTGTTAATGAGAAAAGGTGTTGGAGAGATAGCAGTTAGCTGTGGCTATAAGAAGCATAGAGTACTGAGCACTGCCAGTGTGCTGGCTGAAATAAGACTTTTATCTTGACTGTCTTCTGTTAGGACATATATCTTGTCATGAAATAACACAAACTGTCATGATTTGCAAACTAAAGGATCATCATCTTTTTTTTTAATTATCATGATAAGGAAAGTATGCTGGAGTTCTGCACAAAAACCTCTATAAAATACTACTAAATGTAGCTAACAGCATTATTATTATATTGTACATTTAAAGCAATATGTCACATTATGTAAGTATCAGTAGAACATTTTTAATTAAAACAATCACATCATGCCATGCATTTATTTTACATTTTTGCGAAAAAAATGTAAAACAACCATGGAAGTCCTAATCTAACTTAAGAAAACTGTTTACATTCATTGAGCTATACAGCTGGCAATTTAATAGTGAGAATTATGTTTAATTTTAAAAGTCAAACAAAGTAACATTTACTTAATAACCTTTTGATTAATGAAAATGGTTTTAATTTCCTCAGCTAAAATGACACTGATCCGGCCTTGTAAAAAATAAAACTGAAACGACTCTTAGCGATGATGTTGATCTAACCCGGATGTTTCCCATTACAACACGAGTACGTCAATAAAAAAGAAACTATGTACGTGATTTATTACAATTTTTAACTTATGTTTATGCAGCAAGTTTATTTTTCACACACCGCAGTGACCGATCCACGCTTTGATACACAAACACCTGCATGCACAGATTCACATGGACCGACAACACATTCATCCAAACACACTGCGGGGAAAGCTGCACAACAAAACCTGTGAACCCTCTTCAATCGAACGCGTGCTTCTACCGGAATTCATGACGGACAAATATTAGCAAACTGTGAATGAGCCTGAAGCCAACTTTAAACAATTTTACACAACAGAGAGGGGAAACAATGGGGACAAAAAGCACAAGATCAAACCGACGGGAAACAACTAATCAAACGGTTCGTACTGAGAGTAAGCTTCATCCAGGATCCCATATGTTCTTAACATATATTCTACAAAATGTGTGCTAAAAGGGTTATGCACAAGCAGGAACTGTTTGTCACTCCGTAAAAGCATACTGAGCTGTGTATTTCACATAAGTACAGCTCAATTTTTTATTTTTTTTTCCTAGCAAAGTTTGACATTTCCAGTGAAACTGAAAGACTTTTGAAGAATACATCCAGAGCTGTCTCGCTGCATTAACACTGACATTTCTGCTGTCGAGGACTACAAAACATCCAAGGCTGTAAAGGAGGATTCCCAAAAAAAAAAAAAAACATGCAACTCGTGCTACATTAAATAAACCACGAAGAGATCTGCGAACCGTCTGGGTTGTTTGCGCTTTACACCGATATTGATTAGTCAGCAGGACTGTGAAGTATCAGACTCGTGCAAACCTGATTACTTAGCAAGGACTTTTACACAGGCCTTACATGCTTCTGCAAATCAAAGACTGTCAGCGTCTCACACCGTGACGGCGGGATGCGGGATCGTGTGTGACAAGCGCACTCTGTGCAACTGTGACAAAACAGAGCTTGTTTCCAACGGCTGCCACATTTCTCCAAACGTCAAAAATCAACGTATCAAAGCAGACAGATGAGTTTTGTGTGTTCGCCTTGCCCAGAGGGACAGGAGGATGCATGTCTGGCCAGGCGCCTGTAAGCTCGGGAAACTGAGCCTCTGTAATACACAGTGAGGCTGCAGTCTTGAGAGGGCACAAATCTGAGGCCTTATCCTCAAAAGCGCAGAGTGACTGTCCTGTTTAACCTGACAAGAGACGAGCCGCATCCCAGAGAGCTTTGCCATGCTTATCCTCGCCTTCAAAACCTTCTCGGAGTGTGTGGGTGCGTGTGTGTATGTGTGTATGCGTGTGTATGAGCAGCTGATTTGCTAAGCATGGGAATTTTTGATGACAAAAATTTTCCAGACGGTTCGAGTTTGAAAATTTGTTTAGTGAAGCAAAAAAAAAAAAGTAACTCCATAACTCAGCAGCCACTTCTTAAAATGCATGATTTAGATTCTAAAAAAAAAAAAAACTGAACAGAACTGATTTCAGGCAATAGGAAGGTTAAATTATAGTTACACCATTAGATGTTCTGCAGCTTTTCTACCAAATAAATGTTCTCTTCAGGATAAGTGGCAGTCTGTCCACCTGGAGCTGTTCTGGCAGTAGCTTAAAGGCCGTTATTGTGAGCCTGTTAGGGTGTCATGCTGACATGTCAGCTATAAAGATTCTTAGGTGAGTTAAAAAAAAAAAAAAAAAAAAAAAAGAACTACTTCTCATCACTAACACAACGTGGCTAGGTCGGTCTGAACTTGCCAAGCATGGAAGGAGGCTGCAGTCTGGATAATGAGGAAATAAATTGCCATCGTCCTCTTACCGTAAACTCCTTGCCCCCAAACAAGAGGATGCGCACTGGAAAACAAGACAATCCAGAAAAGCTCCATATTCAGCTCAGCTCCGTCATAACCTGAGAGAGACAAGAATGTTGAGGTGAGAACAGGAGAAAATAAAAATAAAAATAAAGAGTTTCTTTCGCTGTTTACCCCCGCCATGTCCAGCTGTGTCTCTTTCAACCCCGTAAGCCGTGAAAAATAATGTTTCGGAGCAATTTACTGCGCGCTGCAACGCCTACATCGCCTCATTCAATTTAAAGGGCGGGTAATTCAATCACGACAGCGTGGATTATACAGGGCTTACAAGCGGCGCTGTGTGCTAGAGAATTGGAGATTGACGGGATTGTTGAGGTCTGATGTTTTGGCTTCTGCCTCCTGCTGAGGCAGGTGTAGTCGGGACAGGAGGATTACACCGCAGTGAGGAAGGACGGTGGGTGGATTAAAAACAACAAGTGAGGCAATACATCCACTTTTAACTCCAAAACATCCTAAAATAACAAATTGCCGTTTTCAGATTTAAGCAGGGTAGTTTTTATCTTCCTTTCATTTTTATTTGTATTTTTTAAGTCTAACGTGGACCGATGTAGATGCTGCATGGTTTTGGTTCGGAATCAGTGGGAAAACCGACGAAGAGGAATGAAAATGAGGAGTCGGGAGATAATGAAGCCTCTTGTGTGACTGACTCCTCTCTGACCTAACATGTTTTTAGAAGTGGACGGCTGTATTGGCAGGTTGCATTAGAAGAAGGCGAGCTGTGATTAAAGTTTCATTGTGACGCCTGGGGACTAAAGCAAAGCGAAGGTTGAAATAAAACAGCTTTAAAAATAAAAAATAAAAATCACACAAGTTGATTTTTAGCGCAAAACAGAATATTATGAGACAGATGGCGAACTTTGAGACCACATCGTGTAAGTAAATTGCTCTTTTTGTTGGTTTTTTTTATTTTATTTTTATTTTTTTAGGAAGCAAAGTACAAGTTCATTAAAAATTTAAGATGGATACAAATTCAACGCCTGGGTTCTACCTTGTATCTGAAGGCGCTGCGCACTCCTCCCGGCTCAGCAGCAAGAATTCCTCCGGTCTCAGCTCCTCTTCTCCTAAAACACCAGTTGAAAAGTTATATATCCTCTTCCACGGAGAGCGTGAAGAACAAAACTCCAGACGGAACACGGATGGTAGTGAAGTGGCGCGTTCCAAAGGAATTTCCACTTGAACTTGTTGTTGTTGTTTTAAGTGCGGCAGCGAAGCGCACAGCTGAAGTGATGATGGAGTCTCCTCCTCACAAATATAAAAAAAGTGGAGAAAAAAAAGAAAAGGACAAAAAAAAACTCCTAAACCTTGTAGAAAAAAAAAAGGAACCCAAGCAAGTCCCTTTAAAAATATAAATATACACCCCACACCTTGACTACTCTCCTTGAATTCACTGAGAAAGGCGTGGTTGAATTGCTGCCTCTCTCCCTCTTTGGCCGGTGACAGTAGAGTGGAGCCTCTCTAAGTGATGCGCTCTGAGAATGAGCTCCCCTCTCCGCTTGTTCAATCAGCACTGTGTCTGTGGAGTCCGGGGGATGCTGGCCAAGTGGAATGTGTGCAGACTGAGAACGACCGCCCCTGTCTGTGCGTGGAGGGAGTGAGAGAGAGGGAGAGAGAGAGGAGGACAGGCGCGGGGATGCGCTCAAGCTTCACAGCTCCACACTGAACAGGTTGTCAAAGAAGCATCACTGCTCAGTGCTCCCACTCCCAGTTTGTTTTCCGCTCTCACTTAGGTTTCCACAGGACGCCTTTGCCATGCCAAGGGGCGCGGCGGTCTTCCTCTTTTTCAGTCTATCCTTCTATTTGGTGCTCGCCAACAATCTGCGCCAATTGAAAAGCGCTCTGAAACTTCTTTACTTTGATGCAGGACTTCCAACAACCACCAACCCCACGTTTACGCAGACAAACAAACAAACAAACAAACAAAAAAACATGGCTGACCTAGTACGGATACATACACCGACTATCTCCCTCCTTCGTCCACCCGTTCAGTTCCTCCTGACGCCAAAGTTATTCGCGCGACTTCCACGTGGGGCCACAGGAGGGCGCGTTTGAGCCCACAGCCCCACTGTGATGTTGGCGCGCCTGACAGGCGCGTGCAAACAGTGTGCAGCTCTGTTTGTCCTCGAGGTGATGGGATCTGAAATGAGCTTGTGTTGAGAGCCCCTCTCTCCGACAGACCAGTTCAGTTCGTCACTGAAAAAGGTCCTCCAAGAAGAACTAGTGGATGCTTTAAAAGTGACTTTTACTCATCCAAAAGTAAAGTTAAGGCATATCTCATTTTCTGTAATTTAATAGATTAGCAAAAAAATAAAAAAAATAAAAATGAAGAAACACAAAAAATAATGAAAGTCTGACTTAAAGGATGTACATTTAAGAAGGCGATCTGGCTTGTAAACTCTTCAGACGTGACATTAATCCTTAATGAATTTAAACAGTCCATTGTCATATTAACCATCAACTGTTTCTAAAGTGTCAGGAGTATTATGCTTTTGTTATATACACGAGAGTCTGAAACTGAGATAACAGCAAATACATTAAGTACAAGTAGGTAAGTCAATGAATTTATTAACTTACATAGCCCTTGCGTAAAAAAAAAAAAAACTTCAAACAAGAGGAATACATAATACCCAATTGAAAATTATCAAAATGAAATCAAAGAACTCTTGTATAATTTTGTCTGAATAGTTGCTTATTCAGTGGCTTTTTAAGTAAGACAGTAGTGTCTATAGAAACTCGAGGAAGTTTTGAGACGGAGGAAGTTTCTTCCAAAGTCTTGGTTTTATGGGCTAGAATGAATCCCTGTGAACAGGCAGATCCATCAACGACCTTTGACCTGTTGATTTCAGGAGGAGGAATGTGGTTTCAGCAGATAGTTGTACTGAAGAGCTTGACCTTTTAAGGTCCTGAAAGTTAGAACTAAAAGTTACAAATTAAGGCCTCTGGGCTGTGCGTTTTGCACTTCCTGAACTCGGTCTAAATTGGAAAACACACCTGTGTTTTATTAAAAACATGAAGAAATGTGGCTCCTTACTGAAGACTGTTTTCACCAGCAATGTAGAAAATGGTGTGAGTCTTTTTGCAAACTTATTAAAATTAGACAACCAAGAAATCACATTTATGCAAATATTCCAGGTCATTGCTTAATACCTTTTTTTTTATTAACGTTTGGCAGCAAATACAGCCTCAAGTCTTTTTGAGTAAGATGCCACAAGCGTAGCACACCTATCCTAAGGCAGTACTTCTCAAGCTTCCATCAGGTAGAAGAGAGATATTCATCAGATTCAAGATATTTACAGTCTGAAGTCACTCCTTTGAGAGCTCCATCACGTGCGTTGGGTTATGACAACCGGATATTTAACACAATACAATTTAACATATTTTGGAATAAGGCTGCAACATAAAATATGGAACAATTGAGGCAGTGTAAATACATTCCAGATGAATTGTATTGCATGAATTGCTGATGAATATCTGTTGGCCAGGTAACTGTTGTGCTGCAGTTTGCTTCAGGTACTGATTTTGCAGTCTCAGGATATTGAGTTGACCATTTTTCTTGCATATTATTAAAGCATGTAGCTGCAAGCCAAATTAATCTCTCCTCAGACCTATGTACTTATCAGATCTTTGTGCAAAAGTTAACCAAAGAAAAGACTTCTTACCGTTTCATTTCACAACTTTATGTTCTAAAATAACCAAAAGTTGTTTTTGTAAGAGAAATCATTCTAATGTGTTTTTTTACATCTGGCATCTTACAAATAGTGTTAGCCACAGTGTGTGTGCTGCTCTGGGTGAATTGCGATGAAAGGTCCTGTTTTTCAGCATGAGTCATCCGTTCCTGTAACCACTTTTTATTTGGTTTCATGGACACCTGATTCGGCTGCCCTAATTTGTAAGTAGGACCGACTGCTTCCACCAACATGTATCCACTAACTGGAGATGACCGTTGCTCACTAGAAAGAATTTATTAAAAATATTCGTTCTTTATAGAAACGGCTCCCTTTTACTTTAAAATGTGTGAACTTAGAGCGATCAACCTTACAAATATTCACCTGTGCATTCTGCAGGAAATTCTTTGCACTTTGTATAACTTCTGTAGCGAACGGGCCATTCTGCAAAAACAAAGTAAGGAAAACATGAAAAACTGAAAACATTTTAAGTAAAAACTTAAATATGTTCAACTGCAACATATTATCCATGCAAAATCTTTAAAATATTAACTTGTTTTACTACATAAACTCAGTCTAAACTACAGATTTCAGAAAAAAGGATTGCTTTAGAAAGCAAATTGTAAAAATTGATCAATATTCATAAATATTGGATGAAAGGTTTTTTGATAGATTTGCAACCTTTTTGTTCATCTTTCTGTGTCAAGCTAATCAATAACATGTACAACTCAGTCATTTCTGGGCAACACAGTGCACCAAACATTTTGGGATTCATTGTGACGTTCCTAAACCGAGTAAAGACTCTGCGTCGTTACCCAGCACCCTCTATTCAAAAGGATTGTACACTCTGAGTAAACAAAATTATTGAATCTGGCTCAGAATTCTCATTTCTTCTTCTTTCCTTTCCTGATTTCATCTCTCGTGTTGGACTTGAGCCAGCAGTCTTGGCATGTCTTCCAGAGAGCACATCATAGCCGCTCAAAGCAGTCAATTTCAAAAAGACAACATGTTGTTGGAACAACCTTGGGTTAGAGCCACGCAGAGACGCAGCAAACTCATCCAGAATGAGGAAGTGATAATTACAAGGGTAGCAGTGAGCAAACAAAGAGGAAGAAGACCAACATATTACATCTGCCAATTTTTACGCAGTTTTTTTTTTTTACAATTTCATATGCATGAACAGCTTTTAGTGACTTGCTCGATGTCAACTATTTGTACCCGTTTATGCAGTTAGTCTCATAATCTATCCAAATAGGTTGAATTGATCAATTCTACAGCTTTTCACTGAGAAGCTGTAGAATTCCAGTTGGTTTTTCTGACTGGGAAGTTGGAATTTCCTAGTTCCGAGTACATCTGGAATGCAGCATAAGATCCTTTCTAAATACAAATTCAACTTCTCAAGAGCCTGCTCTTCAAGTGTAGATGTGTCACTAGGTACTGTACAGCAATTCAGCCTTCGGGTAAGGTAAGAGATACATCACATTAAAAAAATAAAAAGTGCAAAAGGAACCCAAGTATTTTTTTCTCTGAGAGATCACTCTGAATTCCAGAAACTCTATAAAAAGCAAATTATCACTCAGCTAAGGTAACCATTTCATTACTTTGGATGTTTTTCCATTCACTTTGCTGAAGTAAATGCAGAATTAAGTCTAATAGTTAACATCATGAAATGCCATGGGGCTATTCATGGACCCCAGTGAATGGACAAATGAATTTACTTTGCCAAGTCTGGACTGCTTGCAAAATTATGTTGTTTGGTTTGTGCTGCACTCTACCTTGTCAAAGGTAATGATTCTTTGACGACCTGTTGGTTACTTGATCATAATAGGGAAGATTATCAGATATTATATGTTGTTTCCATCTTACCTTCATTCTTTTGTCCAACACTCTGTGTCAAACCAGAGCAGAGGCCTTCCTATGCCTTATATGCAGAGGCTGATTTTGGGATGTTCCATTTCTAATGCAGTGCCTAGGGGTGTTTGTTGTTTTTAACACATTTTTTAAGAAGAGAACAAAATCAGGTGTATGCAACCAGACAATTTGATGACATCATGGTTGTGTTAATGCGTTTGGGTGTTGGTTAATATTATGCAAGTTGTTTATTATTTTTGTCTTTGTTATTGGGATTGAATACCAATGACTGCGGAGAAACATAATACATTTGTTATGTAGAGATTATAACTTAAAGCTTGTGCGGATTGTGCAGTTTGGGCTACAAGAGGCATGATATGCTACAGTTCTGTTGTCACTGTACAACTTTATGAATTTTGTTGAAAGTTCTGCTTTCACAATCTGAAGACTTTAAGAGTCATTTCTCCATAGATTCTTGGTTTTGTATACAAATGCATTATGTTTCTCTGCAATCATTATCCACACCAGGGTTAGGGTTAGGGGAGAGAAGTTATTGGAAGTTTAAGTTCAAATCTGATGTGGATGGTCCTCACTCTTACATTACATATCTCAGGATGGGTAACAGGATAAAATGTTATCCAGATCCCACAGAAGATCCCACTGAGAGACGGAGAACATAAACCCCAGCTACAAAAAATAAAGTCAGATCCTGAAATTCAAGTATGGACAAGTAAACATAATTACTAATCTTGTAAGTCACCATGGAACAATAGTAGGAGTTTTGGAGGGAAACAAAAAAATGAAGGTGGAACTTCTCACACAGCAGGCCAGTCATGAAACAAAACATATAACCATGAGACATAAAAAAGGAAAAACAAACTTGTTGACATGTATTATCTGCCAAAAACTATGATGCAATCTCAGGAGCTTGGTTTTTTTTTTTTCTCTCTCTGCTACTATTCTTTGTAATTGATGCTCCATCAGTGTAATTCAATCAGAGCTCAAAGTGCTGTATAGCAGCACCAAGCACTTCCCCACAATGAAACCGCTAAACGGACAGAAAAGATACACTTGAGACAGAAGATGATTTCATTGTGTTCGGTGCGCAGCGTGTGTGCGTAGGAGCCCATGCTGCAAAGAAATGTGGAAAAGAAAAGCAATAACGTTGTGTTAAACAAAGACGTGAAAGAAGCAATGGAAACTTAAAAACTCATCTCATCAGCGCATTTAGGAAGACGAGCAGCTGACATGAGGAGGAGCTGCCAGAGAAAGTAAAAAAAAAAAGAACTTCTGAAAAAGTGAATTTCAGCTGCTGTTCTGAATGCAGGCCTACATTGCTGTAAAAGATGACCACATAATCCATTTTCATAACATGGGCGTCGGTATGATGCACAGTTCTCTCATTTGTTGCATGAATAAGAAAGTTGATGTAAAGTTTTATGTTTTGGATAATGGTATCAAACGGTTTACATTTGTATTGAAATGACTTTATGACTTTGGATAAATTTAGGAGAAAACATAAGATCTACAGCACACCGTTGTTACTATTGGTTACATTGTGATTGAATACCCAAAACAGATATATGTAAAAAAAAAATATGTACAAATCAAGAACGTCAAAGTGAATAAGTGTAGGTTTGGTATGTAAGGTAAAGCTCAAATGTTTCAGGTTCTCAGTTAGATGCCTGTAAAAGGTCTGGGGGAGAAACAAAAACACTAAGTGATGCTGAAAAAAAAAACAGAAATTAAGTTCAGCTTCCACGGTCATGTCAGTGTACTTAAAGTAATTTAGTTTCACCTCTGAAAAGGTTATTTTAGCACCTAAGCCACCACTTGCTGGATTTATTTGCATTAATGTAATCAAACTCTGGTTTCCATGACGTGCCACCGTTAAGTTAAAGACGCTGGGATGACTCCCACAGAAGCTGCCTAATTGGCAACAGTAGAAGTGTTTAGAAACAATAAAGATGAGGAAAGTTAAGAACCCACTGCTATGGTCTTAAGGGCCATATATCTTTTACTGAAATCGATGGCATACTGCTTCTATCGGGTTTGAAAGCTGACACTGGATATTAATCACTGCTATACATAATTATGCACAGTACCTGTAACTGTGGGAAAACAGTAATGTTTTATTTCCCTTTTTTATGAAGTCTTCAATTAAAGCTTTTCGCATAACACATGACAGTTTGACAGATAAAATAGCCACACTCACATCATCTTAATTACTGCTGGAAATGCCAATGCAAAGAACATAAAACTAAACCAAAGTTTACCTCTTACAGATTGCTGCCCTGATAGCATGTGTAATGGTAACTTAAACAACTGTGTGTTATGCAGAGCTGATCTTCAATCCAAAAAAAAAGAGCCACTCTTTAGAGTGTAGTAATAGCAAAAAATGTCATAGTCCTCTGGAACTGACAGATCATTTGTTGCACCACCACAGCTTCTAAAGGGAAAGAAGAAAAAAACAAACAAGCAAAAAAATGGCTATCATCAGTCACAATGTACAGTCCAGTGTGTGCGTGTGTGTGTGTGTACAGTATGTCAGTGTGTAAAACACAGAGACAGACAGAGACAGGCATTGCTGTCCACAAACATGTGACACCAGCCGGTCTATGTCAAACTCTCCACCCACTCCGTACCCACACATCTGCGTGCAAACACACACACACTTGAGATGGGGTCATTTTTCACTGGGTAATTGGCGGCAAGGCACATTGCCCTTGGGATTCGATAATTCATAACCTCCTCCCATCCAATATTGGATAGCGAGTAGAAATGGGCTGAGACAAGGGGTGATGTGTGCAGAGAGAAGGGGGTTTGGGGAGGGGGGGAGGCTGCATCATTAGAGAGGAGAGGTAATGGCTCTTATTGATTCCGCCCCGCCGGGGCCCCCTCACCATTTCATGTTTAAAACAACACTGATCCTCATTACCCAGGCATCCGCCGCTGCACTGATAAGGAGAGGAAAGACACCGTGTGAAGAAGAGAAGTGAGGAGAGAGTCGGGGAGGAATTGCAGGTGAGAGGGAGCGCGGCGAGGCAAGAGGAAAGAAGGAGAAGAGGAGAAATGAGGAAAGAGGAAATGGCCACATTGAAAGAGAAAGAAGCGCACATAGGGCTTGTGTTTTTCTGTCCAAACACCACAGACTGACTGGAGTAAGTAATTACTGTCACCCTTTAATGCGTGTAATGCAGTATTACTTGTTTAAGCCCCTCTCTCACCCCCTACAGTGTGTAATAAGCCTAAAGAATTGACTCAAACACAGAGTACGTGTGTCTAATAATTCTCTGTGCTATTATCCTCTCTTTGCTGCTAATACTCTGAGCTCTCTGTGTGTTTGGCCACCGGCAAACATTATCATTACTGCAGCAGTGGAATAAGACCCGCTCTAATGTCTTTTCTGTTTTTTTCCTCTCCTTAGTCTCTCCTTGACTCTTTCCAAATATGGGTTTTTATAAGAAGAAGGTAATTTGCTAGATGAAACTGCTCCAAACTATAAAGTTGGAAGTCAAACACTTCAGACCTTCTCATGCCTGCATCTGCTGAATTTCAAGGACTGCGTTCTTTGAATGTTATTTAATGTTTGTGGGGTTTTTTGCTGTGTTTTCTAACCAGTCGCTTATGTTTGAAACTAAATTCAACGGTAATGTAACCTGGAGCTTGTGTGTTTTCACTTCGTATACGTATTGTATCACCATCAAATCTAGTACTTGGTCATTTTTAAGCCCTTGCCCTCTGCTTGACTTCTGTGCAGTGTTCAAGATCAGTAGGTAGACTACTATAAACTCAAAAGAGCTCCACAGTAATTTGCCACCCTGATAGCAATTTCATTCTGTTTGATTTCAGCACAATACCGTAATAAAAATGCTGCTCTTACCGTTTATAAAATGAGCTACATAAAAATCCCATAGGAATCATTTTAGATTTCTAGAAATCACTGAATGCGTAACATTGTATTATATCCTTTACAGTTGTGGAGGAACTTGTTTATACTTCATCCTGGAAGCCAAATTTGGCGTAGTGTACAGTTGTATTGGTTTCTTTCCCCAAAATACAGGTTAGTACTTTTAATTATAATTTATAGAGTTCATTTATGAAACAAACAGAGAAACCCATAACATATTTGGATGCAACACAACAGGAAAGAAGTGAAACTGGAAGAGAATAAAGTTAAAGAGTGCCATTTTGCTCCAAACCCACATTCACACATAAACCTGTTGACCAATCAGTATTCAAAGAGATTTTGGTTGCTGACGGGTTGAACCAAATCAGCTTTGAGCTGAACCAATATCATCACACATCTTAAAGTGATTCAACCCCAAAGGTGCATAAGAAAATGCAGAGAAGTTATAACTACAAACAGCAATCACAGGAATGCTGAAATAAAAATAAAAAAAATAAACTATTCATTTTATTTCAACACAAATTATTTTTGGTGATTTTTTTTTTTAAATGACGCTCAAGAAGGCCACAAGTCTAAAGCTGTCAGTAAAACACTGTGCATCAAAACTTAGGGAAGCACTACACAGCTTTCCACAGTCTGCACATATTTTTCGAAAAGACTTGTAATAGAAAATAACCAACTGGTTTCAAAAAGTTTTTGTATGCTGATTAAAAATCAAAACCATCTGCACACCACTGAACACATCAAAAGCATCTAAACTCTAAACAAACATGCCAGTTGATTGTGCAGCAGTAATTTGATTTATTGCCAAACAACACTAGAACTTTGACAAGAACAGGAAAAGTGGGAAGAAATAAATAAACATGGACGGCAATTGTCTAATTTCTACCGTTTTCTGTGCAGTGATCTGTGAATAGTTTATTTCGGCTTATGCTCCGTCTCTCTTGCCAGTCTCATCTGGTGCTATTAAAATTAAACAGTAAACAAGTGTAAATTTTGTATGAAAGAATGAAGGCCATTATGTCAGGAAAGAAGACCTGGCAAAAAAATCACGAGGGCGGAAAGTGAGATGTGATTAATTCTAGTGTCATCAGTGGCCTTTTATTGTTTTTAAATGGACAATATGGCTACCGCCCAGGGAGCTATTATGTCAGGTTGACAACAAATACCTGCCAAGAGGAGGAAGAAAAACAAAGAAAGAGACAATAACAGCAGATCTCGACACCAAGCATCAGAGAGAAGTGTGAAGAAAAGATGTGTATCTGTATGTGGCTCCCAAGCAGGATGAGCCTACAGCAGAACCAAAGGCAGTGTTGTGGATACGCGCTCAAAACACACGATCTTAAGATTAGAGCTCACTTTTTTAAGAGCATTCATCTGAACAGTGCTGATATTTTACATGACAAACTTGAACCAGATCATAGATCAGCTGATGCCATTTGATAGCGCTCTGCTTTGGGTGATTTCCAGGGGAAAACTTTGGATATTTCATATACGGAAAGGAAAACAACCATATCTCCCAAGTCGATAGCTGAGTGGCTGCTTTGCGCCTGTGTGTCTGTCTGTAGTGGGCAGCAGGGATGAAGTCATGCTGTTGAGCACACACAAACAGTTTTTGTGTGTGTTGCTTTCAATATAAGTATGTCAAATGAAGGTCCATGACCCAACCAGGCCGTTTTCAATGCAGGAATAACCAAACATGCACGTAGACTGAACCACTACAAGAACTCATGCATTCCACTTCCAATCAAAGCCATAAGCAGTAACAAACCGCAAATTGTGATACTGTCTTCAATTTATAAGATTCAAAATTTCTTAAACTTTCAGTATCTGGCAGGCGTTCAATATAACTATGTGGTCTTGAGGGTAAATGAAAACATTTATGTCTGAACATAAATGAATGTATTTTAACCTGGCTTAAAGTAATTTAGAACTAGTTCTCATTAAGGGCTTACTGGAACAACACTAATTATGGTAAATTAAGAATAACCCATTAAATATTCAGTTTTCTATGAAGAAATGTTCGTATAATCATCTCTAATATGATCACTGGAAATAAAGTGATTTAATTGGCCTAAAACAATAAAAGTTGTTTTGCACAGAGAGCAAAAAATAAATAAAATTAAATACAAAAATTCCAGCTGAGAAAAAGTGTGGAAATCCTTCCCCCTAATGACTAGCATTACCTCTTTAGTGGAAATAAAATGAATGAGACGCTTCTCGTAGCCTTTGAGTTGCTCAAGGAAAGGTTGAACATCGTCATCAAACACTTGTTTGTGAAAAAAATGAATAAAACAAGGATTTGCTTTTAACTGATCCAAGACTCTGCATGTGCCCGACATGTGAAGAGGTTCTTTGCTTCAGAGACACTGAATTCAGAAAATATTCCTTGTGGGGATTAGACTGGGGCAGAAGATATTCTCGTATAAGCTACATCAGCTTCAGCTCCTCAAATTGCTTATTTGCTTTTCCTGCCCACACTGACAGCCGAGGGGTCTGGGCTAACAAAACAGTGCTTTCTCTCCTGCTCATGGCCTCACCCCTGCCTTGTTTCTGATGTCCTCTCAAACTGCACTTGTTCTCTGGCAACAAACAAGCAGTCTTCTCTTCCTTTCAATTACGCTTCTATTCTGACACTCACCAGCCCAATAAATCCCTGTTAGCAGTGCAGAGGAGGAGAAGAGAAAACAGTAAATTGGAGACGCCGACCCCTGAGGGGATCATCTTGGCTCTGTGACAATGTTTAGGGTCAGCTTTTTGCATCCTGCATAATAATGGGCAAAGGATGAGAAAAGACTGAAAAGAGACTGATTAATCTGATTAGCCATGCATTCTTTGTCCATCCACCCACGTTTAATGGTGCCGTCCACTCATACACACACATGGACCTGCTCAAAGGTTGTCTTGCCGACCAGGAGATCCTCAGATTAGCTTGTTAAAGGGCAGAGTACCCACAAAGCAGAATTTACAGAGAAAATCATAATCTAAGAGACATGATGCTCCTCATCTTTTGACCTCGCAGTCTGTATCATCTCAGGCCCAAGTAAAAAAAAAAAAAAACAAAAAGCAATGTGCCCCCAAAGTGGCATGCTTGCTTTGGTATCAAATGTTGTGTGTGATTCAGCCTTTAATAAATAATGATCTACCACACACTCTATGTCTGGGTCTCTACATTCCCATCTATTAGATGAACAGTCACCACCTGCCTCACTGTGTGTGTGTGTGTGTGTGTGTGTGTGTGTGTGTGTGTGTGTGTGTGTGTGTGTGTGTGTGTGTGTGTGTGTGTGTGTGTGTGTGTGTGCAACCAAGTGTGTCTGCGAGGTTACTAGAGGAGACATACTTTCTGTAAAATACCTCTATTGATGGTAGTCAAGTCAATGGCATCCTTGCAATAGTCATCCACACAGTCAATTACCTCACAGAATGACGGGTTATTTTGCTGATGCTCTGAGCTGCAGCTGGCTGTTTGCCCAGAGCATCTGCTAAGCATAAATGTATTTTTGTTTTTTAGGGAATAAAAAGAATTCAGAAATTGAGCCCATCAGCAACTGGAAGCTAAAGCGATGTGAGGGTTAAGAGTACTGCTTTAATCTAACTCTTTGAACAGATTAAAATCCAAAATTAGCTTGTAAATATTAGAGGTGTGCCAATCGATCGGCCCCCGATCATAATCGGCAAATTTCCGTGAAAAAGTGCATGATCGGTGATCGGCGATCATTGGCTCTTGTTGCCGATACCGATCACCTGCATCTCATTTCTCAGCCTGCCTGTGCAGCTGGTCTCCTCTTTCCTTCACACTGCGCAAACACGCAGCAACAAATCCTAAGTGAGGTGGAACTTTAACGCACTGAGTGAATGGGGACGTTTGCGTGTTGCGGCGGAAAATTGAAGCACGTCAAAATGCATCAACACGACGAATTTAATATGGCATAAAAACAATGCCATACTTGACGGAGTTTGGCTACATCGAGGCTCACTGCAGTAAAAAATACATATGGAGGATCAGATAGCAGGTAAAGCAGCGCACAGCTACAAACACTCACCCGGATTAGCATGACGGTCAGAAAGCTAAACAAATAACCCGCAAAATTATTTAAGTCTTCGAGCTGCGATGTGGTTCTGCTCTCGCTGTTGAACCACTGCTATGCTACAGGTAGTAATATTTCACAGATGGAGCGCCGCTTCTGCTCCACCTGGTAGTGACTCTCACACCGAACCTCTGCTTAAAGCTGCAGCATCTAACATAAAAAAATACATTTTACATACGTATTAAAACTTTCGCTGTCCAAACATGAGACAGATAATCTCTGAAAAAATAATCGATCTCCTCCCTGTTCTGCATAATTACTCCACTCAGTCAGAAACAGCCAATCAGAACTAGCAGTAATCAGCTAGCCGCCATGCTATCATGATGTTTTCATTCGGTAATTCTGGATTGTTTATTGTAATGGATCCTGTATTTGCCTTTGAATCTTAAGTTTTATACTTGAATTTTTTTGGCAATGTTGAGAGGTTTTATTTTGACTCTTTGCATTATTTAGCCTCTTCAGAGCCTTCATATGTTATCAGTCTGTTAAAGATAGTATTATTGATAGCAGTATAATTTGCACAATACCTGTTTTGTTTAGTTTTCTTCTTGGAAAAAGTTATTAAAACAAATTTTTGTCTAAATTAAGGTGAATTCATTGTTCCTTTTTCCACATAATGTAACCGGTAGTGTTTATGATAAAAAATAATAATAATTATGTGATCGGTATCGGTGATCGGCCCTCAAGGGTGATCGGTATCGGCAGGAAAAAACCTGATCGGCACATCTTTAGTAAATGTACTGATGCCATGAGTTACCATCTTAGCATTCATATTTGGTCATGAACATGACTGTGAGCTCTGACTGTTTTTTCAACAGGTCTGGTGGATAAAATTCCCTGGAGATTGTAATTCTAATCTGAAGAATAAAGACATATTGCTTTTTGCCTGCTGAAGTTGGCGTCCTTACTTCTTCTTGTATCCTGCTGATCTGTGAATAATGTTAAAGGTGGACTGAGGACTACTGCCATAATTATTTCCCCATTCGTTGTAAAGCATGTTAGTTTTCTACCTTTTCATTTGAATATTATTATTTTTTCTTTAGCCACAGGCAGCTTGGAGCAAAATACTTAGCTAGAGATTTAATTACTTAATGTGACAGCTCAGCTCTGTCAAAACTGTCAATCATTCAGGATAGATTTAGCAACTAGAGCTTCAATATTTTAAAAGATGATGGAAATAGCTGTGGCTGTTCTGTCTGGTGAGGAAAACTGTCAGACTATTGTTCTATAGATGAAAATCTAGAATCTGATTAAAAGGGCGGTATATCTATTTCAAGCACATAGTGTTATTTTATAGCATACCATAACCTTAATTTGTTATAAAAATGTTGTAATTTGACTTTGCAATTTTAGCCTGCCTCTTTAAGAAGCTCTGCCTTCAACATGTGTTCACAGCAATGTTTCTTCATTATGTTGTTCACAAACTTTCCTAGGAGTTTGAGAAGTAGTTTGTATGATGCACAGTTACAGCAAGTGATTGCTTATTGTTGATGAAGAAGCGGTGGAAGGATCTAGGGAGGGTTTCTCTGTGAGGCAGTCTGGGGACTGCAGCTCCAAGGAGGAGCTTTGTGCAAATAGGCATCGCTTTTTTGGAGAAAGAGCTTAGGGTCCACCATGAGAGATTTAAGGATTTCTCAAACATGCATGAAAGAATCAAAGCAACCCTTTAGAAGACATGATTTATAAAGGGCAAACAAGGAATCTTGGCAACATTGTTTGCTTGAACTTTCTTGATAAGGAAGCCAAAATGTATATGCTTCCCAGAAGAATCTGTGAGATATTATGTCACCGTTCGCTGGTTTATCCTAAACTTGCATCGAAGAGTATAGCTTAAAGTCAAAGGATCTGATATATTGTTCAATAAATAAGTCTGACAGTTAACATTACGTTATCTGAATTCTGATATCCTAATAAACCACAGCACTGTTGTGTATCTGACTTTTTTTTATGACCGAAGATACAAAACTTTAAGTCAAGTCAGGTTTATCTTTACAGCACATTTCAGCAACCAGGCAGTTCACAGAGCTTTACATGGTGAAACCATAATACAATATCCAACTGTGAAAAAATAAACATTACATTTTGTCAAAACCTATCATAAAAATAATCATCCAATATACATCCAATAAATAGGTTAATGTTCCAGTTATTATGAATCAAAGGGAACTCTAAACAAATGTGTTTTTGGCCTTGATTTAAAGGAACTCTGTTTTGGGCGTTTTGCCGTTTTCTGGTTGTTTGTCCCAGATTAAAGGAGTATTAAAAACTGAATGCTGCTTCTCCATGTTGCATATGTAATCAATCAGTTTAGTCTTTTTTCACATCTGATCCGGTAGCATGTGTAAGTTTATCTTCAACTAATCCAAGCTACTTCAGAACTTTTTTAACCTAACAAAAAAACTGTGGCATAACAGCTCAAACAAATTGTACATGCACGCCAAAAATTAACCACATTCCTGACAGATTTATTTGAAAAGTATCCTTTTATTTTAACAGCATGTTAAATTTAACTAGATTGGAAATTAACAGTTTGAAACAGTGCCAAGGAGGGCTTCCATCCTCAGAGAGCTCAAGACCAAAATATATATTTTACTACTAAATTTTAGAATAAACATAGAATTAAGACAGTTTTTTTTTACTGATCTCGGTTTTTTTAAAATCTGAAACTGTTTTCTTGATTAAAAATAAATAATTTTACATCCAAATCTGATTAGGGTTTAGATTCAAAATAAGGATTACATAGGATTATTATCTATGTAGAATAAAATTTATATAAATCTTGTTCCAATCACCAAAAGATAACATGACTTAATCTCCAATTGGACAATGCAGATTCTCAGGAGCATAACAAGAGTATGGGCTGCTGCTACATGTGGCCAAGCCTGGGTTTTCTTGATGCTCTCTGAATCTAGACACAGAGTGCTGCTGCTAAAATAGATTCACTGCAAATACAATTTCTCTATGTGTAAACACCTTTAAAAAGGGTAATTTTTAATATGCTCCAGCGTATATTATGATCTAAGTTAGCTTATGTTAAGGAAGAATTTTCTATCACTGGTAAATTTAGCAAAACTCTGGCTCTGATACTTCCTTTTGATCCCGGGTTTTCTCGCGTGGCCACGTGCGGGGACAAAAACACAACAATGCGTGTTGACGTCACAGAATTACAGAATTTAATCCAATCAGAAGAAAATATAAGATAGTACAGGAAACTAAAGAAAGACAGATACAAACATTGTTACCTGAGACAAGAAGACAAAGAAATATCAAGGACGTCCTTGGAGAAAGAGCTGGTGCAGAAGTAAAATAAATCAGCTTTTTTCTGAATTGTTTCCCTTGTGCACAAACTTTTATACCTGTAGGTGTGTTTTCCTCTTTAATGTATTCAAATAAGGCGTATCTCTACTTGACCAATTGGAAGGCATCTCTGGCCCTTTTAAATTTAGAAAAAAGTCCCGCAGTTTGGTCGCAAGATCAAACACCTTTTGTTAAATAAGGTGTAAGCAGACTCTCCGAATTCATGGTGGTTTATGGCTTTCACAAATCAGTGTGAAAAGCTAGAACTTCCTACTGATTGTTTCCCAACAGACAAAGAGCAGATCAGAAGATCTTGGCAAACAATCTGCTTTAACTACAGTAAAATATATCAATAGGTCAGAATATGTTATACATTTTAAAACTATAATTATGGTATTTCAATCAAGTCATGATAAATTCTAAAACTAACTTATTTTAAATTTCTTTTCTTAACACTATCCGGCTCTACAGCCATCTGGGCCAAGAGAAACAGATGAATGAACCTCACAGGTAGCTGTGAAATTCTGGTTTCTCTTCTGCTCTGCCAGGAACAAACCTTTAATTCTGTACTTTTAATTCAATGAAAAGTTCTCCAAAAACCCAATTTGTTCTTCTGCACTCAGCATCTCCAAAGTTTAGTCCTGATATCAAACCAAAAGCAATAGATAATATCAACAGAAAATAATGAAGTACAATTCCTGTTTCTAATTAGGAATTAGAAACAAATAAGAATTAAGACATTCATTCACCATAAACCTAAGTATTTTCTAATACTAAACAAAACATTTTCATGTGATTCTAATATAGTCAGAAATAATACAATTTCAAATACATTCATCATTAACTAAATTAATTCTAAAACAAGATAATAGAATTTTTAGTCAAAACATGTTATTAATAACTAAGAAAAATGTCTTACAAATTAAATGTTAGTGATTTAAAACATTTTATGTTATATTCAGTTTTTTGCACCATGTCAGATGTTAGTTTTAGAAGACTTCTTATCCTGGTTACGTGAACCGACCAAAGTTCCCTTTCTCAGAGTAATTCAAGTGATAATGTCCTCCACCTCCCTGCATATGTTAATTTATGACCTCCTGTCTTTAATGATAAGACTCCAGGGGTCTGAGCCGAAATTCTCTTGCAGATCCTATAGTTCTTTGTACTAATTCTTCGGGTTTTAAATCACTCACACAAACCTGTTCAAACTTAAGAAATTCGTTCTAAAAGGTTTAAACTGTGTTAAACACTCAAAATAATTTTTCTCAACAGTCCCCCTTTTGAGGTCTGAGATACACAGACCTCACAAATAAATTGATTAGGCCTTCCAATATAGGAACAAAAAAAAAAAAAATTCCGTGTATTAGAATAACTAAAACATTTACCTTCTTATACAGTCCCCCTTTTCAACAGGACCCCTCAGCTCCACATCCCCCTCATCTGCAGCACCACAGTAAAGCATCTGATAGGGAGGCGGAGCAGGTGGGCCTCTGCTACCCTTATCAGTTTTATGCATCTAAAATTAAACTCCTTATTCTACCTGTAGATGATAGATTTGTTCTGTCCAGTAATTTAATACTCACCTGAAGTATTGCAAAAATTTGTAACAATCTCAATTTAAATGTAAAAATACGTATTAACCTTTTAAAAATCCTATAACTCAATTATTTCAAAACAAGCAAAACACATTACAAATCATCACCCAAAAAGGATAAAATGGAAAAATGACTGAGGTACACAAAACTTACCAAAGATGGACACGAATCACAAAATCAATACTGATCATAACAATTACAATCTTTCAACAGTGTAAAAAGCAACACCAAAAACAAAACTGTCAAGGAAAAAGAAATTAGAACACATAAAAATCAATTACACGTTTCTTTTTTACAGAATTCAATAATCGTCTTAGAGTCTGTATCTTTCTTCTTTGTCTTTCCTCAAAAACAAAAGAAGTTCTTCGTCCAGAAATGATCTAAAAATACGCGCGAAAAAAGAAACGAAAGTTCATTGAGTTCGCAAGAAAAGACGAAAATACGCAAAAGAGAGAAGATGTGTTAACGGTGATGATCCTCTTGTAACTTGTCCTCGTCGGGTCTAAACCTCAGGTTCCCACCTGAGTGTCCGTAGCTCACTGAAAATTGGATTTATTGTGCCAATATAACAGTGAGTTTAAGGAGAGGGTGCAACCTCCTTTTCTCAATATAAGGACACCGGAAACAGGAGTATTATGCCTGTCCGGGCCTTTTAAGCCTCGAATTCCAGGAATTAGAAGTGGTCATGGCAGGAATTGCTGATCCTCCTCGGTCCTGGGAAGTGCCTGCAGACGCTCCTCGTCTGAAGTTGCAGATCTTCTTGTACGTCTCGGAGCGCGTTGTGGCTCCTCAGCTGTTGTGCAGTGACTCCAATGGAACCAGGTGTCTCCTTTCCCTTGCAGACGGACAGCATGAGACGTCCTTTCCACGAGTTGGTATGGTCTGGTGAAGCGAGGTTCAGACCACTGTCTTTTGATGACCTTCAGCCACACCCAGTTGATTCCTGGAACCGGTCCTGAGCCTGGACGGTCCTATGACGTCTGGTATTTTGCAAACTCTGTTGCCAGAACCTGTGACTCACTAAAAACATAATTATGAAATAAATGTGCAGGTTCACCTGTCCATTCTGGAATCCGAGTGCAGGTGCTGAAAACATCCTTCTTGTGTGGAGCTCATATGGACCCTGTTGATTTGTTAATGGACATTCAAACAAACATCCAATAATAAGCGATGCATTTACCCAATTTAAATTTAGACTGTGCACAGTTTATAGCCAATTTTGTTTTATTTACTCTCTCAACCTTGCCTTGTGATTGGGGATAATATACTGTACCGAATAAATGGGTCAATCAGAGCATCTGTTCCACATTCTGCAGATCTTGATTCCTAAAAGGAGTACCATTTACTCACCTGATCTTCGTCAGAAATCCATAGCGTGGAATGTAATGATTGATCAAGCAGAATATGAAAGCTTTGCTGTCTTCCTTTGCGCTGGCCACGCCTCCAGGTACCTTGAGTATTACATCCAGAGGGATTAATACCTACCAGCGTCAGCATATCTATCCTTTAACCCTGTCTTTGAGAAAAGATACCACCTGTGCTCCAGGTTATCACCACTTGTGAAATCCTTTCATACCAAGTCCATAGACTTCTTGAAGAACCTGGAGTCTCATATCAGGAGAAAGAATCACCTTACCATTCAGTCCTTGTCAGAGTCGGTCATTAACTGACTCCTTATTGCTCATCAGACAGCTCCAGTGGTGACACCCCCTTTTTGTGTTAAAATATCTTGTACAGATGATTCTATTCCACCTGCTTCAGTTCTAATACTTACCATTTTAAAGGAATGACAAGAATCAAACAGCCGTCTTGGCTGTGTTGTCAGTGGCAGCGCCTTCAGCTGTCACTCTTATCCTGCTTTC
This sequence comes from Poecilia reticulata, assembly GCF_904066995.2. Classification (NCBI taxonomy): domain Eukaryota; kingdom Metazoa; phylum Chordata; class Actinopteri; order Cyprinodontiformes; family Poeciliidae; genus Poecilia; species Poecilia reticulata. The sequence goes on along the minus strand of NC_088832.1, from coordinate 24,932,559 downwards.
TTCATGACCCCTGTTTTAATCACAATAACAAATTAACACAGGAATAATGCTTCTACCAATTTACATTTCCGTTTCATATTTTATGCGTTTTTAAGAACCCTGCATTTGTTGTCTTCTATGTTTTTGACTAAAGTCCCAGTTAAACGTCGTTAAACTGAAGTCCTAAAAGGAGTGTGGGTTTTAATATTTGTATCTTTTTTTTAAAAATCTCTCTATCTCACTGTTTACTCAATGTCACATGCTGTTTTATTTCAATTATGTAAAGCACTTTGAAATGCCCTGCTACTGAAATGTGCCACACAAACAAAATTCAATTTATGGATTGGTTCTGTTCCTGAAACTCACTACTTAAATCTTAAAGTAGTGCATATGCTGCTTTTATTTCATATTTACAACAGGAACCGTCTGTGTACAGACTTCTCAAATCTTTCACTTGTGGCACTCAGATGTGCTCTCCCCCTGTTTCTGAGGCAGAACTGTGTGCACTCAGTTCAGCCACAGAAACATCCAAACTAAATTGCCAATGGCAACGAGTTAGAGCCAATCGTTATCAGGATAATCTAGGAGCATAATTCCTACCATTCCTAGTCATACAAAGAAAGTGCAGCATGTCCACCACAGTCATATCCCAGGGTGATTCAAACTCACAGCTCCGTGACTTGCAGACATCTAAATGATTTGAAACAACAAAAATGAAAATGAAAAAAAATTAAAAAAATATCAAAACTAAAAGAAGCTCTGTTCCTGGAGACTGACAGCTCAGATGTACACAGTGTATAACACTCACTAACTGAATGTGATAACAAGTATGTGCAGCCTTTATCCAAAAACACAGTGTAAGTGCATTTAACAAAATATTATTCCTTTCTTTACTGAATAAAAGCTTGACCTCTAATAAGTAACACTCGGGCCAGCTTCTGTTGTCCCCTCCACTGCAGCAGACTTATGTAAACGACCAAAAGGGAGGACCTCGTTAAAAATCAAAAGCAACAGGTGTGATGTCAGCGTGCCCCAAGTCAGTGGGACATGTGGCCCAGAACACTATATTTCATATGTTTCATGGATGGGAGAAGAAAAAGCGAGGAGCAGGAATATACCGTCAGTCTAGAATCAACAGGGAGCATGAAATTACACCTCCCAATAACTAAGGCTATGAGCCAGAGTGCAGAGCCAAAAGATCATATGGCACTGCCACTTCTAGCGTGCTTTTGAGTCAAACTCATGCACCAGCAACAGTTATTTAGCCACAAAAATGCAAAAACATGTTCCAGGCACTACCTACTAAAGTTACATCTACCTACTCCTGGAAGCATTCTGTCCAATTAAATAATTTAAACAGGGTGGCATGGGAAAAGGTCAAAAATCAGCCCAGAGAACACAAGTGTTCGGATCTAGGGTTTCCAAAGTGAGAAGCAGGACCAAAGCTTGGTGTGTTCATTCATGTCCAGCTGTCAGCCAGGTGCTCCACTGATAACTGCAGCAGAAAATGTCCATGTGTAAAATCATGCACAAGCGTGTGCAAAAATGTGGCGACAGGCAGAGTCCAGTGTAGTGCAGAGAAAAGAACCACTGATTTTATTCAGTCAGTGTTCAGTATGGAGTGTGCCACTCCTGCAACCACCACAAAATGGCAACAAATGTCCATCATTCTTCACGTCGATCAGGAGATCTGGCAGTGATCTCAGATCAAAAGGTCCTGCGTGTGTCAATATCGTCCAGCTTGTTCGTACTGTGCATCACATCATGGGACCGACGCAGGATCTGGTGCTGCTCTTGGCAGTTATATGTCAGCCGTACTGCCTCCAACAGGAATATGAAGCTTGTGTGGGCATTGTCGAACCCAGTGGCCCTGTTCGCCACAATAAAAACACATGTCCCTGCAATTCACACCTTGTTGACCCCTTCCCCTCACACCTGAGAAACCGGGTGCCCTTTTCCTTTTGCCACGCCAGCCTGGAGCTAAATTCTGCCAAGATGCAGCTGCAGACATGCGAGGGCCAGAATGTGTTGCTGGAGCAGGAACCCGACCCAAAACAGGTGGAAAATTTTCTGATAATGTATCAACTCCCACCTGCATTTGTTTTTCATGTTTCATCACTTTGTATCTAGCCTCCTTTATCTGAAGCTTAAGCAATTGTTTCTTTAACCGCTCCAGCTCATCAACCTGAGTTCTCTCCGCATCCTGAAACACATGCAAATGATGTAACAGATGTTTCTCCCACTCAGCATGATCACAACCTATCAGCTCCCGATTTTGGGTCATCTTCTCAGCTACAGAAGAAGGGACACCAGCTAGGATGGCCCGACGAAATTGTTCCCTCTGCTCTGAATGATCAGCCGGATGTAATCCCGTATGTTTAATCCAGATTTCAATACCCCTGTCCAAATAGAGTCTGGGACTATTAGTACGGTCCCAAGTAAATTTTGGAATAAACAAAGGAGCCAAGAGGGGGAAAAGAATTCCTACATTAAAGCTCTGTTTATGGAGATGAACTGTTCCTTGCCAAAAAACCAAGCAACGAGCCCATTCGTGCCTGATCTGCTCTGCCTTCTCCAGGTTTTTTAAAAGCGGCACCCTTATTGAATAAACCAGCTTCACAAAGGTCTGACCGGGCTGCAGTCTCATCCGCGACTGCCCGTTTCAAATCGTCTGCCGTCACTTTAACTGTGTTCCACCCCAATTGTTCCAAAACGCTAAGTAAACCTGTGATCTGTTCATTCAAAGATTTCCACGGACCTGAACAGAAACTCAGAATCTTATCATTTAACAAATCAATATCCATATTTAACTTAACACAAGATCCGCAGCGCAAAACACGAATTCAAATTCACACAAACAGCAGTTTTCAAACGCAGCGTCCCACTCACACTGATTTGCTCACACAGCGCCACAGACACACAGAGCTCTTTACATACAAACAGCACAGATACAGAGAAAAACAGAGAACAAGAGAGACAGGCTCAGGTAACAGGAAAAACGAAGAAAAGAGAGGAAAAAATTTTGAAGCCGGCTAAAATATAGTTCTACTGCAACGCAAGAAATTCCCAACAACTTCTACATTTTCAACAATTTCTCAATTTTCAGAGTCGGGTCAAAACTCAATTTCAATATGTTCTTCCATCAATCCGCCCAGCTACATAATTTACGAAGAGCCAGCGAAGAAGGCGACATGAAAACCCGGCCAAATAATAATTTATCAAAAGTCTCTTAAATCGCCCAAAGCGACAGACTCAGCCAATTTAACCCTTAAAATTATCAGTCCTTGAGGAACGAGCAAATTCCCTGGCCGAATCAAGCCAATTCTACAACTAGAACACACAAAATTAAATCCAATTAAATTTGTTAGTTTACAGGCACAGTAACATTCCTGCAGGCCACAAATTAAAGCCTAGCTTGAGACAGAGACTGCGCCGTTTCCCTGTTTGAGCCCGCCACCGGCTCCCTGTAGTGTGTATTCATTCATTAACATTAAACTATGTTTGCTCTTTTCGGGGGGAATTTTCTATGACATTGCAGAGAATTCCATAATTCTGCGGCGTCGCACAGCACAGGGAAGTCGGAAGGGTCAAACGAAGCGGCGCCGCCCGCAAACTTAACACAGGCTTACCAGACCGCAGCGTCAGACCCAGACGAATTAAAAAGTCCCCACAGGCGCACGTCCGAAACTTCGGAACCGGTACGAGCCCCCAAATGTTAAGGAAGAATTTTTATATTACTGGTAAATTTAGCAAAACTCTGGCTCTGATACTTCCTTTTGATCCCGGGTTTTCTCGCGTGGCCACGTGCGGGGACAAAAACACAACAATGCGTGTTGACGTCACAGAATTACAGGATTTAATCCAATCAGAAGAAAATATAAGATAGTACAGGAAACTGAAGAAACACAGATACAAACATTGTTACCTGAGACAAGAAGACAAAGAAATATCAAGGACGTCCTTGGAGAAAGAGCTGGTGCAGAAGTAAAATAAATCAGCTTTTTTCTGAATTGTTTCCCTTGTGCACAAACTTTTATACCTGTAGGTGTGTTTTCCTCTTTAATGTATTCAAATAAGGCGTATCTCTACTTGACCAATTGGAAGACATCTCTGGCCCTTTTAAATTTAGAAAAAAGTCCCGCAGTTTGGTCGCAAGATCAAACACCTTTTGTTAAATAAGGCAGAAGCAGACTCTCTGAATTCATGGTGGTTTATGGCTTTTCACAGATCAGTGTGAAAAGTTAGAACTTCCTACTGATTGTTTCCCAACAGACAAAGAGCAGATCAGAAGATCTTGGCAAACAATCTGCTTTAACTACAGTAAAATATATCAATAGGTCAGAATATGTTATAAATTTTAAAACTATAATTATGGTATTTCAATCAAGTCATAATAAATTCTAAAACTAACTTATTTTAAATTTATTTTCTTAACGCTATCCGGCTCTACAGCCATCTGGGCAAAGAGAAACAAATGCAGGAACCTCACAGGTAGCTGTGAAATTCTGGTTTCTCTTCTGCTCTGCCAGGAACAAACCTTTAATACTGTATTTTAATTCAATGAAAAGTTCTCCAAAAACCCAATTTGTTCTTCTGCACTCAGCATCTCCAAAGTTTAGTCCTGATATCAAACCAAAAGCAATAGATAATAAACAGAAAATAATGAAGTACAATTCCTGTTTCTAATTAGGAATTAGAAACAAATAAGAATTAAGACATTCATTCACCATAAACCTAAGTATTTTCTAATACTAAACAAAACATTTTCATGTGATTCTAATATAGTCAGAAATAATACAATTTCAAATACATTCATCATTAACTAAATTAATTCTAAAACTAGATAATAGAATTTTTAGTCAAAACATGTTATTAATAACTAAGAAAAATGTCTTACAAATTAAATGTTAGTGATTTAAAACATTTTATGTTATATTCAGTTTTTTGCACCATGTCAGATGTTGGTTTTGGAAGACTACTCATCCTGGTTACGTGAACCGACCAAAGTTCCCTTTCTCAGAGTAATTCAAGTGATAATGTCCTCCATCTTCCTGCATATGTTAATTTATGACCTCCTGTCTTTAATGATAAGACCCCAGGGGTCTGAGCCGAAATTCTCTTGCAGATCTATATTCTCCTTTGTACTTTAAACAGCAATAGTTCTTCGTGTTTTAAATCACTCACACAAACCTGTTCAAACTTAAGAAATTCGTTCTAAAAGGTTTAAACTGTGTTAAACACTCAAAATAATAATTTTTCTCAACAGTACTTTCTACTTTTACTCCACTACATTTTACAGTAAATATCTGTACTTTCTACTTCACTACATTTCTACAAAAGTGTCGCGTTACTCGTTACATCCAAGTCGCATTGTGGTTTTTTTTCCGTTAAAATGTGAAGTTCAGGGACTTAAGGTGGCGCCGTAAAATCCAAGCAATAACGTGACTTAGTGTCTGTTGTCACCCATCGGCTCCACCTTTACTCGCACGCGGAGCTCCAAGACATGCGCAGTGGTTTCCTCTGAGCGTCAGTAATATAATAGGGCTGCATAAATCATAAGATATGGCGACATGTAAAATCAGCAGCGCTTCGCTTTCACAGACGGTGGGAACTTTGTCCAATTTGTCACTTGGAAGGAAAGCTTAAAGAAAGGTAAGATCTGTGGACGTGATGCTAGCAAAGCTAGCTGTATTGACTGAAAAAAAGTTGCCACTCATGCGCTGAATTACTGTGTGGAGGTGTTGACTGAGGTGTTGCATATATGGGACAACGCTGTGACCAAAGTGCAATATAGTAATATGACATTCATGGATGATCCGATTCTTCTGGACGGATCTTGACTAAGTCCTATAGTACTGAAGCCTCACTGAGAGCCGTTCTTTGTTCTTGTAATGCTCTGCGTACACTGCAATAGCTATTTTATTTCATTAAAATATCTTTATATTTAATTGGCGAATAAACAAGAACGTAGGAACGCAGAGCATGCTCATTGCTCTTTGTTTTGGTCACCTGTCATGGTGGCAGACGTTGCAGCAGGAGGGAGGATGAGAACAGTCACGGTGCTCCTCCTGCTTGGTTACTTGTTGTTTATTGGGCCTTGGACAGTGTTCATAGTTGAGCGTTTTTAATTACTATGTTTAATGGTGCAGACAATTATTATTTCTGACATTGGTAATATGGGCAACCGCCCAGGGTGTTATTTTTTTAGGGATGGCAGGAGACCTCTGTGTATTGTGGCACAGAGATGAAAGCAAAACAGAATGAAGAAGAGTTTGAATTGTCACTGGTTAAATTTATTTCAGCTCTAAGCATTTAATATCTAGGTGTTTTTATGGGAAAGTGAATCTTTCAGATCAATTTAAGAAGCAATTTTGATAGGTGCACTTAATTTTATTGTCTTGTAGCACGGGGTGCTGGTTTTGATTTGGTCTTGGGTTCGGTGGTCTAGACTACAACTCTGCTACGTGGCTCCTTGGTTCCATGTCCTCCTCTGCCAGTTGGATTTCTTTCAAAATAAATGTGTGGCAAAAAAAGCGAAGTTCATGTTACGTTAGGACAGGAGACGAGATGTTTCCATCCCTGAAATTATGATGCATAGAATCACATATCTAAGTCTAAACTATGTTACAGAGTAAACTCAATAAAAACATGCTTCATCTGTGGCATTGTTCATTAAAATGGCACATTTATAATGTATTAAAATTAAATACGATCGGTTCACTTAATGATATTAGTGATTAGGTAATGCATTCAGCAAGTACTTTTACTTTTAATACTTAAGTATTTTTAAAAGCCAGTACTTTTTTACTTTTACTTAAGTAAAATGTTAATGTGGTACTTTGACTTTTACTTAAGTACATTTTTGTCTTTGTATTTGTACTTTTACTTAAGTACATTTTTTGAGTACTTTCTCCACCACTGTTTATGAGACAGTTTCCTCAGTTCCATTATGTTCTTTTTGCAGTCCTTGGTTTAACATGATGGATGAGAAGGAAGTCTCTTTTTAGCAATTCAGTGGGAAAAGTTTTTCCTTTGTGCTTTTGCACAAATTATGGACATAGGAGTCAATATTTTATGTTAGATTTACTAAAACAATATTATTGTCTTTGAAATAATATTTGAACAGTTTCAAATATCCATAAATTTTGACTTAAAATCTTCAAAAGTCTCAGAAAGCTGAGGATGAAAAGCTATTTTGTTTTTCAGCACATTCAAGCATACATCCAAATCAGTCAAAGAATGGTTTTGTGTCAGGAAAGTTAAAGTTTTTGTATTGGCTTAGTCAGATTCCATAACTAAATGTTGTGAGATCACAAGGAGAGGGCTGCGGATGAAAGATGTCCCCTTGGAGATGCTTTGCACGGTGGAGTGGACGAATATTAGAGCCATTTACTGACATGCTGAACATCTTATTCTGCTACATACACCTTTTTATACACACACAGACCATGCACATGGATAAAAGAGGAACTTGGAAGTCATGGCACATTGACTGTTTTTGCTTTTTAATTTTTCTAAGACGAATGGACCATGAAAAAAAAAATTATGTATATGGACTACTGCATAAGTTGATGTTTAAATTAATAAATTTTTGTTGATACAAAAACATTGAAGAGATAGATCTGCTAATGTTAATATTAATCTTGTATTTGGTAATGGCCATTTATGCAGATATTAGATATAATTCTTGTACATGAATTAGGGGCCGGGATGTTGTGACCATTTATGTAAAGTTTGCAATTTGCAATTTCTACTAATTTAGTTTTCCATTTTGGGAAGTTAGAATTTATTTAAGTTAGTTTAGATCCAAAATCTGTAATTAAGTTGTATATTTCAATTTATTAGATTATGTTGGTAATTGGTAACTCCCATTAATTTGAGTAATTAAAAACACACCGGGTGCTTGGTGGAGGCATTGTTTTGCAAATGTTTGGCGTGTGGCCGGTAGGTTTGTTGTAAATGATTTTTTTTACCACTTTTTCCATACTTGAAACGTCACATTAAGTTTACTTTCATTTTTGGCTAACTTGTAGGACATTTTTGTCCTACGACTTCATTTCATTTCATTTTTGGCTGATGAAACGCCAAAAATGAAAACAATATTATTTTCCAATATAAGATCAAAATGGTCCCACACTGCGGAAACATTTCCTTTGAAGCTGCTCCTTAGTAAATGTAAAAGAATGTAAAATGCAATGTAAAAGATCAAGAATTTGTTTGGCAACTGCTTTTCACAGATTCGCTTCCTTATAAACAGTTTGACATTCAGTGGCATTTCGAAACAGTTCCTGTATTGGTCACGTGACTTGCTGAAACCAATACGCGCACCGACACGGGTGTTGATCTATGGGCTTGATGCATGAACCCGCGCGTCTGTGTTGCTGGACCCATCACTACACTTGACATTCTTGAGTTTGTTAATGCCTTTTGTTTTGTATTAATTGGGTTAAATTGTGTTGTCTTATGAAACTTTATTTTGTAATAAATAATTTTACATTCCACTTGTTACTCTGGACACATTTTATGTTACCGCCTCTGGACCCCTAGACCTTGGGGGAGTAATGATGATATTCTATTTGGTAGCTTGTTTTTTCCCCAGGTTCCTGTTTTGTCTCAGACTAACTGGGGTTGACAGTAGATTTGGTGTGAATTATATACATGACTGCCTCATAAGTTTTAGATCAGTGAAATGTTTGTAAGCTATTGGTTCAGTGGCTAATTGAGACACACATCACTTTATTTTATGTCTGGAATTTACAAGGTGCAGGTAGTTTTATGGTAGAGACACTTCACTGTATTTAGACAACCACATTCACAAGATGATTAAAAACATACAAGTATAGCTTCAATTTGAAGGAACACACACACAGGCATGTTCTGAAATTCACTTTTTATTGCACTCATCACTTCCAGCTTTTTTTTTTTGTAGACATGACCCTACATTTTTGGTTTTACTTTTATACTGAAGCTTATATCCAGTTTTTTCACTTCATTATTTCAGAGTATTACAGGTTACATTTTTGTTCAATCCAATCTATTTTTGCTTAGATTTAATGCTAGACTTAAACCTATTCAGTTTCCTAAGTACAGAAACATATCTTTATTTAGATAGTTTTTCTTACTATGCATTGTATATTGGAGTTAGTTGTGTGTTTGAAAGTATCTCCTTTATCATTAGTAAGTTTTACCAAATCTCCCAAATTATTTCTTTACATAGTAAAGCAACATAAAGCAAAAACACAACATAGAAAACATGTGCTCTTAATGTAAAATAATACAGCATACACAGACATAAGCTACTAAAACAAGAGCTAAAACTAAAATGTTTGCATTTAAAAAATATATATATATATTTCACACAAAGTTACGGAGCCTTTCTGAAACCAGAAACCTGCAAAGAGCTCCTTTGTGAATTTTGCATAGAAGGTGTGAATCAGACTCATCCCTCCAGATGACACATTAAAATAACTCAGAGTACCAACTAAGGGTGAAAATAGGCGGGTACGGTCAGGTACTGCGTACCCCTAAATGATTTAACGGGGTTAAGCCGTATCTGCAAGAGAATGGAGCGGCTGTCTGCTGAAAAAAAAATCAATGGGTTCACTGTGCAGCTGTGAGTGCACTCACTAATCAGTCGTGACTAATTAGTTTTTCAAGAACAATCTAAAACACAACTTAATCAGTTGATAAATAACTTTTTTCCCATTTCAATTGTTTCTGAACTGCTAGCACAGTGGTGCATTACGTCGATCGCGGAAGGTTTTGAGTCGATCTCGGCATTAGGTGACAAACTGAACGCTGCCAGGAGACCAGCACGTCCTCCTCTGGCTCGCTTAAAACGTTCGTAAATAACAAAAAATAAATAAAAAATCAACAAAACGTGACCCAACAAAAATAATAATCTCAGTATTTATGGTTTCTACAAGGTGTTGCGCAATTCTGTGCGTTTCAGTTCCATTACCAAAATAACTAGCAGAGCAAGAGTTTAAAATTAAGTAATCAACCACCGCTGTGTTCAGGGGAGCGCTTATTAAAGAAATGTATGCTCTTTTTTCACATTTGTGGGCACACACCAGTGGGCATCACAAGAGGTTTGACTGATAAACCGGCCCACCAGGTCATGTAGCGGTTCCATTTGACACTTTGCCCTACGCCTGTTAGGAGATGGAACCCAAATAACAAATAAAAATGGGTAGGGCGGTAAAGTGGAGGGGCCAATGGTTCCCTGGCCGTCTTGTTATGCTGCGCAAATCACTGCCAGTTCAGACTTGAGAGAATAATGAATTTAGTGCCCACAGATTCAATTGTTTTTTATAGCACATGCTCACTGCGTGCCATTAGCCCTAGCAACAGTTTCCATGCTGCTGACAATGATGTCATCAGCATGACTTCAAATGATGTCTGTCATGAGGCCCTTCTAAGGTTGACTGTGATGTCATAGAGGCCATGACATCACCAACTGATCAGTTAATTCTCTGATCAGTTAACACAAATCAGTTCAGTCAGTCAGCACAAGATTCATTTGGACGTTTTAGCTCAGCACAATAAAGATGAACGACGAAAGCCCACAGAGAGAAATGGATGTGAAGCCTAAGGTTTCTTTTTGGACAAAAGTGAAAAAAACATTGTCCAAAAAAGTTCACCCTGGTCAAAGAAGCCCAGATTACAAGAAAAGAAACTTTCTCAGTGAACTTCTGTGGAAAGTGATTGAAAAGGCTGCAGATGGACCAACTCTGCATCTTGTCCGACCCACCTTTCAGGAACAACACAGCAAAATTATGATCTTGCTTTTGAGAAAAACTGGAGAATTAAACGTGGACGTACTATCCGAGGTGTCAGAAGAGCTAGGAGAAAGGATTTTCCAGAGTCTTGCGAGAGATGCATTTCACTTTGCCAGTGGACTGCATTTAATCGCACTCATTGAACACAAAGAAGGACACCAAGTAATTGTGGAGAAATTCAAAAAGCACTTGGAGAATCCTGTTCCTAAAGAGAAAATGTTTGCGGCTACAAAAAGAAAGCTCAGAAAGACATTTTTTCCTACTGAAGACTTGTACGCAGATGAAAACTGCCTGAGTGAAGATTATACTCAGGCAGCCATGGACCCTGAACAGTTTTTGAGGGACGCAAACAGGATGGGTTTCAGACGAGGAACCGAAGAAGAAAGGAGAGTAATGGTGGAAAACATCCTGTGGAGATTAATTTACAAGTCCAGTTATAGATCTACCTACGGGCATTACAAGAGGAAGCACACTGAACCAGTCCAGAGAAAGCTTGCTCCGAAAATCTGGAAAGAAGTAAAAGACATAGACTTTGTCTTTTTTGACAAAATGGAAAAAAAAATCTGCAGAGACATTTTGCAACTTCTCTGGGGAAATGAAGATGCAGTTAGAGAACTGCTCTTCAAAATGATCAGGAGCGACAACCCAATCGTTATTTATAAGGTTGTCCAATGCTTCCGAAGAACCCTGGCAAGACCGCGGAAAATCATTCTCAGAGACACCATTTTTCAAAAGGCCTGGGGGCATATCAAAGAGGCGCTGTGTTCTGAAGATGCTTCAGAGGAAGAAGAGAGGCAAGAACCCACCAAGAGTGGACAGAAAGCTGTGTTTAGTCCATGCGAAGTTGGGCCTCAAAGTTTGGTCTGCTCAAAGATCGGTACTGACTCGGAGGAGTCAGGGCCGGTCTCCGAGTCAGGACCCGCCTCCGAGACAAGACACGCCTCTGAGTCTGGACCCGCCTCAGAGACAGGACCTGCCTCAGAGACAGGACCCGCCTTCGAGACAGGACCCTCCTTCGAGTCTGGACCCGCCTCCGAGTCTGGACCCGCCTCCGAGGCAGGACCCGCCTCCGAGGCAGGAACCGCCTCCGAGGCAGGAACCGCCTCCGAGACAGGACCCGACTCCAGGAAAGGACCCGCCTCCGAGACAGGAACCGCCTCGGAGACAGGACCAGCTTCCGAGACGGGACCCGCCTCAGAGACAGGAACCGCCTCCGAGACAGGACCAGCCTCCGAGATAGGAACCGCCTCCGAGACAGAACCCGCCTTCGAGATAGGAACCGCCTCCGAGACAGGACCAGCCTCCACGATAGGAACCGCCCCCGAGACAGGACCCGCCTCCGAGATAGGAACCGCCCCCGAGACAGGACCCGCCTCCGAGATAGGAACCGCCCCCGAGACAGGACCCGCCTCCGAGATAGGAACCGCCTCCGAGACAGGACCCGCCTCCAAGACAGGAACCGCCACAGAGTCTGGACCCATCTCCAAGACAGGAACCACCTCAGAGTCTAGACCCGCCTCCGAGACAGGAACCGCCTCCGAGACAGGACCCGCCTCACAGACAGGACCCGCCTCCGAGACAGGAACCGCCTCCGAGACAGGACCCGCCTCTGAGACAGGACCCGACTCTGAGAAAGGACCCGCCTCCGAGACAGGAACCGCCTCCGAGACAGGACCCGCCTCCGAGAAAGGACCTGCCTCCGAGACAGGACCCGACTCTGAGAAAGGACCCGCCTCCGAGACAGGACCCGCCTCCGAGACAGTACCCGCCTCCGTGTCAGGACCCGCCTCCGAGACAGGACTGGGGGGGAGAGTACCTTCGAAGGGGTTCGAAGAAGAAGGAGAGAAGGTGGGGGGCTGACGTATCGTTAGAGGGGTGGGGGGTGGGGGAAGCAAAGAAGGAGGGAGCGAAGGAGAGACATTGAGGGGGGGCTAGTGTATCATTAGAAGTGTGAGGGGTCGAAGAGGGTGGGGCCGGTCTAGCGTACCGTTGAGTGCTGCGGGGGCCGGACGGACGTCGCATTGCAAGAAGGGGGAGGAGGTCTGGTTGTAGAAGGAGGGGGGCGAAGGAGAGACATTAATCTGCGGACTGGGGGGCTAGAGAATAATTAGAAGGGGTTCAAGGAAGAAGGAGAGAAGGTGGGGGGCTGATGTATCATTAGAGGGGTGGGGGGTGGGGGAAGCAAAGAAGAAGGGAGCGAAGGAGAGACATCGAGGGGGGGCTAGTGTATCATTAGAAGTGTGAGGGGTCGAAGAGGGTGGGGCCGGTCTAGCGTACCGTTGAGGGCTGGGGGGGCTGGACGGACGGCGCACTGCAAGAAGGGGGAGGAGGTCTGTTTGTAGAAGGAGGGGGGCGAAGGAGAGACATTAATCTGCGGACTGGGGGGGCTAGAGAATAATTAGAAGGGGTTCAAAGAAGAAGGAGAGAAGGTGGGGGGCTGATGTATCGTTAGAGGGGTGGGGGAAGCAAAGACGAAGGGAGCGAAGGAGAGACATTGAGGGGGGGCTAGTGTATCATTAGAAGTGTGAGGGGTCAGAGAGGGTGGGGCCGGTCTAGCGTACCGTTCAGCACTGAACGGTACGGTCCGGGGGGGCCGGACGGACAGCGTATTGCAAGAAGGGGGAGGAGGTGTGGCTGTAGAAGGAGGGGGGCGAAGGAGAGACATTAATCCCCCGATACCTCTATAAATGCTATTTTATTTATATAATTAGGACTACTGTTGTCAGGTTTAACCCCTGACATAAGTATATAACTCTGCAAAAGAAACACGGAGACAGAGATTAGAATTCAACTCGCTGCGAGGAGAGGTGTTCGGAGATGCAACCAGTCACATGCCCCAAACAAACTCTGGCTTGCATTCCGCTCTCCCCGCTTTTATTTAGGGAAAGCCCTGGTTACAGATGATTTCTAAAGGTGGGGGAGCAAACAGGCTGAAACTGGTTTACAGTATGCATTCCTCTTCTTTCTCCAGATGCCCCCAACTGGCCTTCTTCTCCTTATAAGGTAATGGTCAGCATGCATTGTTGACACCAGCTACTCTGTCTGCTGGCGTCCTGGAGTGGGGGGTGATTTTACAACCACATGAAACAAATATGTGACACAAGTTCCTACTAAATCCACACACTATTCATAAACAGAAGAGATACTTTTATAGATAACTACATTATTTAGAATGAAAACTAATAAGTAGAAAAAGATAATTATAACATTTATCCAACATTTCCCTCCTATTTATCACAAAAGTATCTATTCTCAAATCACTTAGTGTCCTCTTCTGTTTCAGATTTTCAAACACCAGTTCACTATAAGTACTTTTATTTACACTCAGAGGAGAAAAAGGGTCAACAGTTATTGTTTACATCTAGCTCTTAAAAGTCATTAGGATCAGGATACAAGTCTGGCAGATGCAGTGACAGTTCTTCTCCATCAGGGTCCGCTGCATCTTCTTCTTCCAGTGCTTCGTCATCCAATGGCAACAGTGCATAAAGCTGCTTTTCCATAGGAGTTATTGCTGTTGTGATCAATCTATTTAGAAGTGCTCTTATACAAGGAATGCAACAACATCCACACATTGTTAAGATTGCTGCAAAGACAGCTATGGAAATTAGGACTGAGGCTACCAAGTCTTTGTATTTTCCAAACATATTTGCCCATGCATCCCACATCTCAGTGTCCACTCCTGAATGGTCTTTCATATTCTTATTCAGGCTTCTCAGGCCATCAATAGCCTTGGTCAAGGTACCATCTGCCGCTGTGTTGTTTGGAATTAGAACACAACATTCAGCTCCGAAGAGACTGCAGACGCCTCCTTTCTCAGCTAACAACATGTCAACCGCAATCCTGTTCTGGAAAGCCATGAGGGAGGTAGCAGACAACTGAGCGTGTACGGCCTCAAATCCTTCCTGAGTTTTGTTGCCTAACCTCTGAACATTGTAGTGGATGTAGTTGATTCTGTCTACATTCTTGTTTGGTGTTATAGGAAAAAGTGCTGAAATTATCGGTATATTTTCAAAACCTGCTGCAACCTGATCAACTAATTTATATTCATCTGGTACTCCTCTAGGCACACCTATACTATCTATATAGGTAGGATCATCAGCATCCTTCCATGCTCTCTTGGATCTTTTCCACTGGCCAGAAATAATGCTTAAAGTAGTCTGCAATAATTCCTGCACTGTTATAGGAACAATGGTAATGGGCAGTAACAAGTCACTGCTGCACAAAGTCCTGTTGTGTCATGGGGAAGTCTGTCAAACAACCTGTCATCTCCACACCACCACCAGATGTCAGCCCTGGACAGTGGTTTGAAATCAGTTACATTCACAATGTCTGTACACTGAGATTTATTTAGTTTTCCTAACTCTTGCCCTTTTCCAAGTCTTCTGATACAGGTGAAGTTTCCTTTTGCTATTTTCTTTAAAAACACAGGTTTCTGTTTGTCTGGTACTGACAAGGGATACACTGTATCCCATTCAGTGCAATTTGGTGGTGGTACTGTTTGAGTCATGACAGGTACTAAACATCCTGGTGTAATGGGAGCTGGTACTACACGTAAAATTGGACGTGCTCCCATGCATACTACACAATCCTGTTTAACTGCAATTGCAGCTTGTTCAGCCATTAAAAGCCAGTTATTGCTTTCTGCAGATATACCTGTGGTTACCCTAAACCAGTCATCAATAGGCAATTTATAGTCTACTACAACAATAGCTTTAATTCTTTTTTGTCCCCCTGCGGGAGTTAAATTTCCTCCAGTCTCGTTTGATGCCTTTGCCATGTTGGCCATGAACAAAGGACACAGTCTTAGCTCCCAACATGGGTCAGTACCTGGTGCCCATGCGCATAATCTAATCCTTGAACATTTTTTTTTTCATTTAGGGGCATTGCTGTTGAGTTGATGGTGAGATACACTGAGGTTGTGGTTACTGTTAAATTTGTAACAATTTTCCTCCATGTTTTTGCTAAATCCGTCCACCCATATGAGTCTGGCTTCCATGAGCGAGACGTAGTGATAAAAGTGTCTCCCCACCACGAATCCCTGGTGTTTCTTACATGACTATCTAGATAAAAATCATATCCTGCATACTGGGAAGGATCTTCTTTTCGCTACCTGGTGTGGTCTTATCTTAAAACTAAAAATAATTGTTATTACAATGGCTAGGATCAGTATCCCTAGCCCCAGTAGGACTTTATTTCTTTTGGTCAACATTGTAGATTATGATGATTTCCTAAGCACCTCTCGGCAGAGTTGTGGACAATCTTCACCAGGTTTGAGACAGTTGTATACTATAAATGCAACTCCCTTTGTAGCTGGACTTTTCTCTGGAGGTCTTTGAAATCCTCACAATACTACACTAAGTAAAAAAAAAACTATCACTACAACACTTATTACTATTACAAATTGAACACTATTATTAAAAATGTAATTTTAGTCATCTCTCCGTATCACCAGTTTGCAATGTGTTAAGTGTATCCAAGTATTTCTTTCTGCTATCTTTAATGCAGTGCCAGTAGTCAACAATACTTGGTAGGGTCCTTCCCACTTAGGTGAGTGCCAATGCTTCTTCTTTATACTTTTCATTAGCACCCAATCTCCTGGTTCAACTAGTGAGGCTTCCTGTGGCAGACAGATGGGAATTCATCATCAGATGGCGGTTGTTTCTGGTTTTCTAACATCTTTCTCATATAGTCAGCTAGATTACTCTCATCATTTGTTTCCCAGGAATTTCCAAAATATGGTAATCTATATGGTCTTCCAAACAGCATTTCATAGGGAGTTAGCCCACTGGTGCTAGTAATATTAATATGCAGTTTGACTAAATCTACACACTTTGACCATGGTCTACCTGTTTCTTCCATACATTTCCTCAACCTGTTTTTTATAGTACCATTCATTCTTTCAACCAGGCCTGCACTTTGTGGATGATAAGCACAATGGTGTTTTAGGTTAATTTCAAATGCTTTCCCTATGTTATTTATTATTTGATTCACAAAATGCGTTCCATTGTCACTGTATATTCTCTCAGGTATCCCATACCTTGGTATTATGTCTTTGCATAGTGCTTTAGCTACTGTTAATGCGTCAGGTGTCTTTATTGGGAACAGCTCAACCCATTTGGAAAAGGAGTCTATGATTACCAGACAATATTTTTTCCTTCATTTCCTTTTTCTGCATCTAATTCTATGAAATCCATGTGTATGTGCTGAAAAGGATATTCTGGTTTGGGAAACTGTCCCCTTTTTGGTCTTAAGTTTCCCTGTGCATTGTGTTTTGCACAGATGAGGCACGTTCTGCAAAAAATTTTTTGAATAAGTATTGAATCCATAAGTAGTAAAGTATTTAGATACTAGTCCTACCATCCCCCCTGTTGAGACATGTGTATTACCGTGGCTCAATATTGCAGCCCATTTGTATAAATTTTTTGGTAGGATTGGTTTTCCTACTGGTCAAGTGTATATTCCATTCTTTTCTTTTGCCCCTTTTTTTTAACCAAGATTCTCTTTCCTGTGTAGGTGACTGTTGTTGCATGTCTTTTAAAACATCCTGTTGTAATGATTCAGTAGCCTTCCATAAAACCTTTATTTCTCTCATTGCTGCTGCTTTTGCATGCTTATCTGCAAATGCATTCCCTTTTTATACAAAGTCTGTGTTTGATGTATGTGCAGCACATTTACAGACTGCTACGTGTTTAGGTAGCTGTACTGCTTTAATTAAATCTTTTAGCAGGTCAGCATGAGTTGTTGGTTTACCCGTAGATGTAATCATTCCCCTGTTTTTCCAGTACTGGGCAAAAGTGTGTATCGTGGCAAATGCATATTGACTATCAGTATAGATTGTTACAGCCTTATCCTTCATTAGTTTGCAAGCTTCTGTTAATGCTATCAGTTCTGCTGCTTGTGCAGATAGATTTTGTGGTAAAGCTTCTGCCTACAGTACTTTTTCGGATGTTACCACAGCGTATCCTGTTCTAGTTTTTCCATACGCGTCCTTTTTAGAGGATCCATCTACAAATACTATTTGTCCAAACCCTAATGGTGTATCAGTTAGGTCAGCTCTACATTTAGCTTTGGTGGTTGCTAAAGCTTCACAGTCATGAGGTTCTCCATCTTAAAAAAAAAATTGCTTCACCTCTTCTGGGAGGATTACAGAGGCTGCTGAGGTTGCTGACACATCAGAATACACATATGCTATGGTGACTTTTACTGGGGTTACTCTGTGTAATTGGTCTTCAAATTTCCTGTCCGGGCCTGGAGAGTTTTCGTACCACAAAGTAATGTGTAGGTCATCTGGATCCATTACATCTTGTGTTTTCCTGATGTCTTCTCATTACTTTCAGCCCATCTGGTGTAGGCATCAATGCTAATCCCAATGCTACTAAGCCATCTCGTCCCAACAGATTTACTGGACAGTCTGGCAGTACCAACACTTTTAGTTCACATTGTTCTCCTTCTGGATCTGTTATCCAGATTGGCTGTGTTTCTGGTATGCTATTAACAGCTCCTTGTGCGGCCCTGACCATTATTTTTTCAGGGCCCAACCTCATTCCTGGTATTTTGTGTCTTATAGTTGTCCTGCATGCCCCTGAGTCACATAAAAAGATAATCTTTTTTCCCATCACTACTAATTCAACCTCTGGTCTAACTTTTTCTTCAAAAAATAATTCTTCTAAATTGAGCATGACTTCTGGACCTAAATCTAGTCATGCTTGATGTTGGTCTTTCCCCTGTGCTCCACTTTGACATTCTCTGGCAATGTGTCCCTCTTTTCCACATGTCCAGCAGACCCTCGGACCCCCTCCTTGGCGGGGTCCAAATCCACGGCCCCGGCCCCTCCCTCTTCCTCTACCCCTTCCTCGGTTCTTATCCCTTTGGTAGTACACTTCCATTTCATCTCCAGTGTCTTGGAAGAAGGTGGAGACAGGTGTGGATTTTTTGTTTAGCTTTTGTTACTTTTTCTGCATGCAAAGCATGTGTCACATAGTCTCCCAGTGTTCCTCCACTCATTCCTATATAATGTTTATTTATCCACCCGTTTATCTCGGGTCTAGAGCCTGCATGTAGTGCATTTTTTAACTGCTGACGGTATGGCCCGTGGTCAGCACCGTCCTCCTGTAATCCACTGTGTGTTTTAAACACTTTTTCCATTCTAACACGGAAATCATCAAAAGGTTCTTCTGGTTTTTGTTTACACCTACTGATTTCAGTGTAGTTTGCCTGTCTTCTATACCTAGCTCTGATCCTGGTGAGCAAATGTCCCACTTTAGTGTTTAAAGTGTCACTTCCCTGCTCTTCTACCACCAGGGGGTCATTTACTCTATTCATTGGGTCATAATCCCCTTTAGCATGATACCAGTCTGGACCGGTTAACTAAGTCCTCATCTCCTGCATGGAGGTTGGGCATCTGAGGTGGGTTAGGTGATAATAGCCCTCCCAACCTATGAGACCATCCCCCCACTGATCCCCGTGATCTGGTCCTTGTGGGTGTTGGGCTCGAATCATATGAGGGTGGTCTATCAAGCAAGCCTCTGCCTTGTGCTGTTGCTATATATGATGTGGCGGGGGTGCTTGGTGTTGGTGGGGAGGAGCAGTAACTCCTTGTGGTTCTTGGCGTTGCTGCTCAGCTGCAGCCTCCTGTACTGCACGCCTTGCTTCTCTCATTAGAGCTGCATACATCGTGCTTTCATTGTCATCTTCTTTCCTATGAAACATAACTGTACCTTTGCTACTTTCCCCTGGTTCCTTCTTACAACCTGTCTTTTCTGCCTTATATTTCTCCTGTCCTTCTGCCTCCCGCTCTCTCCTTTCTTCAGCCCTTCTCTCTCCATCCTTTCTCTTTCTTGCTATTTGGAGCCAGACTTTTATCTGCTCATAACCTTCCTTTGCCATTTTGCTTCTCTTTTCCATTACATTTTGTTTTAATTTTGAACTAAATTTAGCCCAGTGTGGTTTCAACACCTACTGTGTTCTAAACACTGGGATTTTTACAATAGGGTGATGATAATTTAGATTGTGGTAAAGCTTACTTCAACTCAAAAAGAGTGGAGCTTTCTTGCCTGCATGCATCCACAAAATCTCATCACTTGGTTCCTATTGTTTTTTGGTATAAGAGTTCTGTCTAGAGTCAGAAGTCTTCACTCACACACACAATCACACTTTTAGAACGCGCTTCTTTTCTATTAACTGCAGTAGGGGACTCTGCCGTCCCACACAGAATTTAACTAACTATCAGTTAGAGGAGTCTGCCCTCCCTGCGGAATTTAACTACTCAGTTTACCTGATAGTGCCTAGGATTCTCAGGGTTTTAATTCTACGTGCTCTACACGTCTCATTCAGGCCTTTTTTTAACAGAAAACTACTCACTGTCTCCCGTGCTCCTGGATCACTCGTCAACCGTCCGGGGTCCAGCCCCACAAGGGCAACCAGTCCTGGAAAAGGATTTTTAAGCTGTGGCCACAGACTTCACCTGGATCCCCTTGCGTGCTGGACCAACCTTCAGGTGTCTTGAGATCCGGCTCGAAGGACCAAAATATATGTCAGGTTTAACCCCTGACATAAGTATATAACTCTGCAAAAGAAACACGGAGACAGAGATTAGAATTCAACTCGCTGCGAGGAGAGGTGTTCGGAGATGCAACCAGTCACATGCCCCAAACAAACTCTGGCTTGCATTCCGCTCTCCCCGCTTTTATTTAGGGAAAGCCCTGGTTACAGATGATTTCTAAAGGTGGGGGAGCAAACAGGCTGAAACTGGTTTACAGTATGCATTCCTCTTCTTTCTCCAGATGCCCCCAACTGGCCTTCTTCTCCTTATAAGGTAATGGTCAGCATGCATTGTTGACACCAGCTACTCTGTCTGCTGGCGTCCTGGAGTGGGGGGTGATTTTACAACCACATGAAACAAATATGTGACACAAGTTCCTACTAAATCCACACACTATTCATAAACAGAAGAGATACTTTTATAGATAACTACATTATTTAGAATGAAAACTAATAAGTAGAAAAAGATAATTATAACATTTATGCAACAACTGTAAATGAATATTTTAGTAATTGAGTCATCTATTGATTATTCTTACGATTAATCGAGAAATCGTATAAAAAACTGACAAAATAAAGTATTGGTAAATCTGGCATAACAGTAGAGTTACTATCGGATATCAATATCAGTCCAATTTTTCATTTTTGAGCTTACCTAACAGTTACTTTTTTGTAGTTTAGAAAACTAACCTGTTACAATAACAGCTCACTTTCTAAGTTAACCTGAAAACAAGTTATACAAAAATCTGAAATTATTTTCAATTTAATAAAAAGAGGCAGACTCACAAATACGCTTATTAAATATGTCTATGATCCAGCTTTAAGTTTATGTATTCATCTTCAGTCAGTTTAATAGATGAATTCTCACATTGCCCCATACCTGTCAAGCTTTGAGTTTGAGAATATGGGAAATGTCGCCTGAAGTGGTGGTGTTGGGCAATAATTTAACAGTTTGTATATGTTAAATTACAGAAAAATTCTGCTGGAAATTCCGTAGACAAACAGAAGATGTATTGGCAGAAAATTACCAGGACATTTCCCTGTTTTTTTACAGAAACATTTGAAATAAAATACTGTTAAATTACAGGAAACTTCTGACGGAAATTCTTGAAAAAATAAAATAAAATTCTGGCAGAGAATTACCAGTACATTTTATGGATTTTTTATTTATTTATTTATTTCAGAATTTCCATCAAAGTATTTTTCAAAATTTAACAGTTTTTTATGTCAAAATTATCAATATGAACAAAACTGAAATTCTCTGTCTTTTTACTCAAAAGACGAAAATACGCAAAAGAGAGAAGATGTGTTAACGGTGATGATCCTCTTGTAACTTGATCCTTCGTGTAACCTGATTTCCTCGTCGGGTCTAAACCTCAGGTTCCCACCTGAGTGTCCGTTGCTCACTGAAAATTGGATTTATTGTGCCAATATAACAGTGAGTTTAAGGAGAGGGTGCAATCTCCTTTTCTCAATATAAGGACACTGGAAACAGGAGTATTATGCCTGTCCGGGCCTTTTAAGCCTCGAATTCCAGGAATTAGAAGTGTTCATGGCAGGAATTGCTGATCCTCCTCGGTCCTGGGAAGTGCCTGCAGACGCTCCTCGTCTGAAGTTGCAGATCTTCTTGTACGTCTCGGAGCGCGTTGTGGCTCCTCAGCTGTTGTGCAGTGACTCCAATGGAACCAGGTGTCTCCTTTCCCTTGCAGACGGACAGCATAAGACGTCCTTTCCACGAGTTGGCATGGTCTGGTGAAGCGAGGTTCAGACCACTGTCTTTTGATGACCTTCAGCCACACCCAGTTGATTCCTGGGACCGGTCCTGAGCCTGGACGGTCCTATGACGTCTGGTATTTTGCAAACTCTGTTGCCAGAACCTGTGATTCACTAAAAACATAATTATGAAATAAATGTGCAGGTTCACCTGTCCATTCTGGAATCCGAGTGCAGGTGCTGAAAACATCCTTCTTGTGTGGAGCTCATATGGACCCTGTTGATTTGTTAATGGACATTCAAACAAACATCCAATAATAAGCGATGCATTTACCCAATTTAAATTTAGACTGTGCACAGTTTATAGCCAATTTTGTTTTATTTACTCTCTCAACCTTGCCTTGTGATTGGGGATAATATACTGTACCGAATAAATGGGTCAATCCGAGCATCTGTTCCACATTCTGCAGATCTTGATTCCTAAAAGGAGTACCATTTACTCACCTGATCTTCGTTAGAAATCCATAGCGTGGAATATAATGATTGATCAAGCAGAATATGAAAGCTTTGCTGTCTTCCTTTGCGCTGGCCACGCCTCCAGGTACCTTGAGTATTACATCCAGAGGGATTAATACCTACCAGCGTCAGCATATCTATCCTTTAACCCCGTCTTTGAGAAAAGATACCACCTGTGCTCCAGGTTATCACCACTTGTGAAATCCTTTCATGCCAAGTCCATAGACTTCTTGAAGAACCTGGAGTCTCATATCCGGAGAAAGAATCACCTTACCATTCAGTCCTTGTCTGAGTCGGTCATTAACTGACTCCTTATTGCTCATCAGAAAGCTCCAGTGGTGACACCCCCTTTTTGTGTTAAAATATCTTGTACAGATGATTCTATTCCACCTGCTTCAGTTCTAATACTTACCATTTAAAGGAATGACAAGAATCAAACAGCCTTCTTGGCTGTGTTTGTCAGTGGCAGCGCCTTCAGCTGTCACTCTTGTCCTGCTTTCTTCATGACCCCTGTTTCAATCACAATAACAAATTAACACAGGAATAATGCTTCTACCAATTTCCATTTCCGTTTCATATTTTATGCGTTTTTAAGAACCCTGCATTTGTTGTCTTCTATGTTTTTGACTAAAGTCCCAGTTAAACGTCGTTAAACTGAAGTCCTAAAAAGGAGTGTGGGTTTTAATATTTGTATCTTTTTTAAATCTCTCTATCTCACTGTTTACTCAATGTCACATGCTGTTTTATTTCAATTATGTAAAGCACTTTGAAATGCCCTGCTACTGAAATGTGCCACACAAACAAAATTCAATTTATGGATTGGTTCTGTTCCTGAAACTCACTACTTAAATCTTAAAGTAGTGCATATGCTGCTTTTATTTCATATTTACAACAGGAACCGTCTGTGTACAGACTTCTCAAATCTTTCACTTGTAGCACTCAGATGTGCTCTCCCCCTGTTTCTGAGGCAGAACTGTGTGCACTCAGTTCAGCCACAGAAACATCCAAACTAAATTGCAAATGGCAACAAGTTAGAGCCAATCGTTATCAGGATAATCTAGGAGCATAGTTCCTACCATTCCTAGTCATACATAGAAAGTGCAGCATGTCCACCACAGTCATATCCCAGGGTGATTCAAACTCACAGCTCTGTGACTTGCAGACATCTAAATGATTTGAAACAACAAAAATGAAAATGAAAAAAAATAAAAAAATATCAAAACTAAAAGAAACTCTGTTCCTGGAGACTGACAGCTCAGATGTACACAGTGTATAACACTCACTAACTGAATGTGATAACAAGTATGTGCAGCCTTTATCCAAGAACACAGTGTAAGTGCATTTAACAAAATATTATTCCTTTCTTCACTGAATAAAAGCTTGACCTCTAATAAGTAACACTCTGGCCAGCTTCTGTTGTCCCCTCCACTGCAGCAGACTTATGTAAACGACCAAAAGAGGAGGACCTAGTTAAAAATCAAAAGCAACAGGTGTGATGTCAGCGTGCCCCAAGTCAGTGGGACATGTGGCCCAGAACACTATATTTCATATGTTTCATGGATGGGAGAAGAAAAAGCGAGGAGCAGGAATATACCGTCAGTCTAGAATCAACAGGGAGCATGAAATTACACCTCCCAATAACTAAGGCTACGAGCTAGAGTGCAGAGCCAAAAGATCATATGGCACTGCCACTTCTAGCGTGCTTTTGAGTCAAACTCATGCACCAGCAACAGTTATTTAGCCACAAAAATGCAAAAACATGTTCCAGGCACTACCTACTAAAGTTACATCAACCTACTCCTGGAAGCATTTTGTCCAATTAAATCATTAAAACAGGGTGGCATGGGAAAAGGTCAAAAATCAACCCAGAGAACACAAGTGTTCGGATCTAGGGTTTCCAAAGTGAGAAGCAGGACCAAAGCTTGGTGTGTTCATTTGTGTCCAGCTGTCAGCCAGGTGCTCCACTGATAATTGCAGCAGAAAATGTCCATGTGTAAAATCATGCACAAGCGTGTGCAAAAATGTGGCAACAGGCAGAGTCCAGTGTACTGCAGAGAAAAGAACCACTGATTTTATTCAGTCAGAGAGGTCAGTGTTCAGTATGGAGTGTGCCACTCCTGCAACCACCACAAAATGGCAACAAATGTCCATCATTCTTCACGTCGATCAGGAGATCTGGCAGTGATCTCAGATCAAAAGGTCCTGCGTGTGTCAATATCGTCCAGCTTGTTTGCACTGTGCATCACATCATGGGACCGACGCAGGATCTGGTGCTTCTCTTGGCAGTTATATGTCAGCCGTACTGCCTCCAACAGGAATATGAAGCTCGTGTGGGCATTGTCGAACCCAGTGGCCCTGTTCACCACAATAAAAACACATGTCCCTGCAGTTCACACCCTGTTGACCCCTTCCCCTCAAACCTGAGAAACCGGGTGCCCTTTTCCTTTTGCCACACCAGCCTGGAGCTAAATTCTGCCAAGATGCAGCTGCATACATGCGAGGGCCAGAATGTGTTGCTGGAGCAGGAACCCGACCCAAAACAGGTGGAAAATTTTCTGATGATGTATCAACTCCCACCGGCATTTGTTCTTCATGTTTCATCACTTTGTATCTAGCCTCCTTTATCTGAAGCTTAAGCAATTGTTTCTTTAACCGCTCCAGCACATCAACCTGAGTTCTTTCCGCATCCTGAAACACATGCAAATGATGTAACAGATGTTTCTCCCACTCAGCATGATCACAACCTATCAGCTCCAGATTTTGGGTCATCTTTTCAGCTACAGAAGAAGGGACACCAGCTAGGATGGCCCGACGAAATTGTTCCCTCTGCTCTGAATGATTAGCCGGATGTAATCCCGTATGTTTAATCCAGATTTCAATACCCCTGTCCAAATAGAGTCTGGGACTATTAGTACGGTCCCAAGTAAATTTTGGAATAAACAAAGGAGCCAAGAGGGGGAAAAGAATTCCTACATTAAAGCTCTGTTTATGGAGATGAACTGTTCCTTGCCAAAAAACCAAGCAACGAGCCCATTCGTGCCTGATCTGCTCTGCCTTCTCCAGGTTTTTTAAAAGCGGCACCCTTAGTGAACAAACCAGCCTCACGAAGGTCTGACCGGGCTGCAGTCTCATCCGCGACTGCCCGTTTCAAAGCCTGACTTAAAATTAGGCCCAAAGGCATTTCGGTATTTAAAAGTTTATGCTGTTGTAATACTTCCCGTTTCAAATCGTCTGCCGTCACTTTAACTGTGTTCCACCCCAATTGTTCCAAAACGCTAAGTAAACCTGTGATCTGTTCATTCAAAGTTTTCCACGGACCTGAACAGAAACTCAGAATCTTATCATTTAACAAATCAATATCCATATTTAACTTAACACAAGATCCGCAGCGCAAAACACGAATTCAAATTCACACAAACAGCAGTTTTCAAACGCAGCGTCCCACTCACACAGATTCGCTCACACAGCGCCACAGACACACAGAGCTCTTTACATTCAAACAGCACAGATACAGAGAAAAACAGAGAACAAGAGAGACAGGCTCAGGTAACAGGAAAAACGAAGAAAAGAGAGGAAAAAATTTTGAAGCCGGCTAAAATATAGTTCTACTGCAACGCAAGAAATTCCCAACAACTTCTACATTTTCAACAACTTCTACATTTTCAACAACTTCTACATTTTCAACAACTTCTCAATTTTCAGAGTCGGGTCAAAACTCAATTTCAATATGTTCTTCCATCAATCCGCCCAGCTACATAATTTACGAAGAGCCAGCGAAGAAGGCGACATAATGCCCTATTTTCCAATTAAAATGTCTAAAAGTCCCTAAAATCGCCCAAAGCGACAGACTCAGCCAATTTAACCCTTAAAATTATAAGTCCTTGAGGAACGAGCAAAATTCCCTGGCCGAATCAAGCCAATTCTACAACTAGAACACACAAAATTAAATCCAATTAAATTTGTTAGTTTACAGGCACAGTAACATTCCTGCAGGCCACAAATTAAAGCCTAGCTTGAGACAGAGACTGCGCCGTTTCCCTGTTTGAGCCCGCCACCGGCCCCCTGTAGTGTGTATTCATTCATTAACATTAAACTATTCTTGCTCTTTTCGGGGGGAATTTTCTATGACATTGCAGAGAATTCCATAATTCTGCGGCGTCGCACAGCAAAGGGAAGTCGGAAGGGTCAAACGAAGCGGCGCCGCCCGCAAACTTAACACAGGCTTACCAGACCGCAGCGTCAGACCCAGACGAATTAAAAAGTCCCCACAGGCGCACGTCCGAAACTTCGGAACCGGTACGAGCCCCCAAATGTTAAGGAAGAATTTTCTATCACTGGTAAATTTAGCAAAACTCTGGCTCTGATACTTCCTTTTGATCCCGGGTTTTCTCGCGTGGCCACGTGCGGGGACAAAAACACAACAATGCGTGTTGACGTCACAGAATTACAGAATTTAATCCAATCAGAAGAAAATATAAGATAGTACAGGAAACTAAAGAAAGACAGATACAAACATTGTTACCTGAGACAAGAAGACAAAGAAATATCAAGGACGTCCTTGGAGAAAGAGCTGGTGCAGAAGTAAAATAAATCAGCTTTTTTCTGAATTGTTTCCCTTGTGCACAAACTTTTATACCTGTAGGTGTGTTTTCCTCTTTAATGTATTCAAATTAGGCGTATCTCTACTTGACCAATTGGAAGGCATCTCTGGCCCTTTTAAATTTAGAAAAAAGTCCCGCAGTTTGGTCGCAAGATCAAACACCTTTTGTTAAATAAGGTGTAAGCAGACTCTCCGAATTCATGGTGGTTTATGGCTTTCACAAATCAGTGTGAAAAGCTAGAACTTCCTACTGATTGTTTCCCAACAGACAAAGAGCAGATCAGAAGATCTTGGCAAACAATCTGCTTTAACTACAGTAAAATATATCAATAGGTCAGAATATGTTATACATTTTAAAACTATAATTATGGTATTTCAATCAAGTCATGATAAATTCTAAAACTAACTTATTTTAAATTTCTTTTCTTAACACTATCCGGCCTGTGGCTCTACAGCCATCTGGGCCAAGAGAAACAGATGCAGGAACCTCACAGGTAGCTGTGAAATTCTGGTTTCTCTTCTGCTCTGCCAGGAACAAACCTTTAATTCTGTACTTTTAATTCAATGTAAAGTTCTCCAAAAACCCAATTTGTTCTTCTGCACTCAGCATCTCCAAAGTTTAGTCCTGATATCAAACCAAAAGCAATAGATAATATCAACAGAAAATAATGAAGTACAATTCCTGTTTTCTAATTAGGAATTAGAAACAAATAAGAATTAAGACATTCATTCACCATAAACCTAAGTATTTTCTAATACTAAACAAAACATTTTCATGTGATTCTAATATAGTCAGAAATAATACAATTTCAAATACATTCATCCTTAACTAAATTAATTCTAAAACAAGATAATAGAATTTTTAGTCAAAACATGTTATTAATAACTAAGAAAAATGTCTTACAAATTAAATGTTAGTGATTTAAAACATTTTATGTTATATTCAGTTTTTTGCACCATGTCAGATGTTAGTTCTGGAAGACTTCTCATCCTGGTTACGTGAACCGACCAAAGTTCCCTTTCTCAGAGTAATTCAAGTGATAATGTCCTCCACCTCCCTGCATATGTTAATTTATGACCTCCTGTCTTTAATGATAAGACTCCAGGGGTCTGAGCCGAAATTCTCTTGCAGATCCTATAGTTCTTTGTACTAATTCTTCGGGTTTTAAATCACTCACACAAACCTGTTCAAACTTAAGAAATTCGTTCTAAAAGGTTTAAACTGTGTTAAACACTCAAAATAATAATTTTTCTCAACACTTACAAACATACACAATGATATCAAAGTTGAAACAGCAGCATGGCAGCAATGGAGCTAACAGAGCTAACAACGGAATTTGTTAACATTCGGAGCGTCAAAAAACCTCACAAGCTAATAAGCAAGTTAATAAGCTCATTTACAACCTACAGGTGTGTTTATATATACTCATACCTGAAGAAGGGGAATATTTTAATAAAAGAGCCGGAAACGGTGCTTCTGCTCCAGCGTATATTATTATCTAAGGAGGAAGTTTCTGTGCTCTTCAATATAGCTAGCGCAAACGCTAGACTCCCCCTGCTGGTTGCATCTGACCATTACATCAGCTAGACATTAACACCTGCAGCCCAAACTGCTGTAAAACATTACAACCTCTTAACATCAAAAGAATAAATGTATCTCTGAAATAACCAAATTTTAATCCATCACATACTCTCAGTCCATCACATATGCCGATGCACTTTTCACATATATAAATAAGGCATCATGCTTGGATTTAGGGGAAGCCCATGCACATTTATTTTTATATATTTATGTATGTGAAATTACAGCCAGAGCAAATTGCTTAATCAGGATAAATGCTGCCTTCTGAAAGCTGATGACAGTTTTGGTTATAGCAGAATTAAAGGGGGAAAAATGTGTTATGAAAAAATGTGGAGTTTATCTTTAATTATCTATTTATTTTTGCAGAATGAAAAAAGTCTTATGATTTGAAATATTCCACACGATACTTCACATGTAGAGATATGAATAACCACAAGTCAAATAAAATAACTCTCAAAAGAAGATCTTTATCAAAACGACAGTGTGCTGCAGTTGAATGCACGAGGGAAAATTAACAGGAGGAGGTTTGTGTGTGCAACAGCAAGCTATAATATAGTATTTTTCTTATTCTGATATCCATGAGTTATTGAATTACTGTATATTTATAGTCATTGTGACAAGATTTAATACTTTTTAAATTCCAGTCAATCAGTGTCTTTTTTTAATCTGATGGATAGAGAGATGGATCATTTCACTGTCTTTAATAGTCAACAGCTGACCCTAATTCATTTAATAAGATGTTGTACTAAAATTGTGAGGACTGTTAACTAGAATTATTATTAAAAAAAATTGAGCAACAAAATATTTTATCATGTTTTGTAACATCTGAACTTGATGGGTGTGTTTTATCCTGCAAGGTTTACATGCAACCTGCTTTATAAATACTGAGAAAAAACGGTGGGTGAGAAAACGGTTGCAAGAATGAAAGAAGTTGTGCTGCTAATGATTGATGTGTCCGGACAGTTGAGTATATTTGCTGATTGATTAAAATAATCATTTTCGAACTGCTTAGGAGCAGTCACAGATTATACATTGAGGTATTGACCTCCATCCTGAGAGGTTTTGGCCATTATTAATAATTATTAGTAAAGAAAATGGAGAAAATGTAATAATAAAGTCAAGGTAAAGGGATATATTTTTTTTAGCTATCAAAATAACCGTAGAAATGTTGAGCTGTAATCAGTCAAAGTGTCATAAATAGTCAGACTGCACCACAGAGAACAGTGAAGTTAAAGTAATTTTCAGTTTTATTTGTTTTCCCTTACCTTTTAACAATGTAAAAATCACTGTAAACATTAAGGTGTTATTTGTTTATCCTCATTTGCCCAAATTCTCAGGACAACGGTTTATCTATCAACAGGGAAAAGCAACACTAGGTAAAGTAATGGAAAACACAATTTTATTAGCAAGTATTTGAGTGAAATTAAATAGAAAACCATGAAAGGATGACTTACTCGTCAGAAAAAAAAACAAACAACAAAAAACAGACAATACAAATTCAGCCCATGTAAAACCACCCAGGAGATTGCAGCTAGCATGTGTTAATTGAGCTCTAGGATAAATAAGCACGCATCAGATGAGATCTTCCCGTACAGGCCTTGAGCAGCTCTGGGAGAATGATGAGAATTGACTGAGAGTCTCAATTTCCAATAGCAATCACAGTGTGACATCTCTTTCTCCAATTAGGACTGGAGAGTAGCAGAGACGAATCCGCCGGGAGCTGCTGTTGCTTTGAATAAGTTGTTGTCTGGTTTAATAGTCTCTTTCTTTGTAGTTTTGACCTGTAAATGATGCATGCACTCTTAAGCCCACGAACTCATTCTGCCAGCTGCTATTGTTTGCTTCTGAATGAATTACACACCACATGTGCTTTTGCACTTAAACAACTTCTGCACGAGGCTGCCTGGAACTGTAAATAGCTTGGCTTCACGGAGAGTCGAAGAGATCCAGGAACGGTGAATTTTGTTTTGTGAAGTCAGAAGGTGTTTATATGGCGAACGTGAATGCTAAAAATACTCCGAAAGATGATGATGTTAAAATGAAAGGTACCACAGGCTGCTCTGTCCTCGCATGGCAGCAGATACTCAACACAACCAAGTGGCCTCATGCATTATATCGTACAAGAAAAACAGGAACTAAGTTGCATTAAAGTGTTTATGGCATGCATAGAGAGTAAAACAGCTTGATCGCTAGTGAAGAAACAATAAATTGGTGCTCAAGAAGATAAAAGGAGGTCACAGAGCACTGCTAGGATTATTAAACAAGGAGAAAATATCAGATTAAGTCACCTAAAACAAAGTTAATTTAATCTTTTAAACATGCCACGGTGTTCTGTTGAGTTGAGAAGGACAATGTTCTGCTTTAAAATCACATAGCACAGCATCTGACTTGTTGTGATGCCCGGTCTGAATGACCGCATTTCATCCAAATGATTCTTGAGTCAACTGCTTGATTCAGTGTTGGTTTTGTGACTTAAATTACTATAAACCGCATGGATCTTTCAGTAAAACATTTTATTTTTGTTTCATCACCTGCAAGTGTATTGATTTCTTAATCTGGCCAAAGAGAACGGTTAAAACAAACCCTTCAAAGTAACCCTATGCCGTAAATGCAAATAAAACTTTATTGACGGAGCTGTTTTTTTAAAATAAGTCTATGTTCATAAAATACTTAAATACTCTCCCCTGATGTTGATGTGATTAGTCAGCTGCCTTGTCATTGTACCAAAGCTAATTGGCCAATAACACAAGTGTTTAAATAAGCACCTTCAAGAGTGCTTTCTACATGATTAAACAACATGTTTCCAGTTGAGTGTTTATTATAAATTATGCATAAATTACATACATTAATTAGATCACTGCTTTATTGTTCATTGTAAAAGGATGCATACAAGAATCTCTCCTGAGTTTGTTTTTGTAGAATACTTTAGAAGAAAAAAGGATGACACACCAAAGATGATCAGAAAATAAGGAAGAGCTTTAAGAGAACATATACTGTAATTTCAGAATATTAATGTCTTAGTTTCTATGAGGAAACGGGAGAAGTTACTGTGTAGATCAAGGAAAGTTACAATTGAAAATTCTGAAATTGCTGCAAAGCTCCGTTGAACCTCTCTGTGAGTAAAGACTAGCTGGACTGTAACAAGAAAAGTGCACCTTTTTTGCACTCGTGGCCTTTATTGGACGTTAGATAGACAGGAGATGGTGTGGAGAGAGGAGACATGCAGCAAATGGCCTGAAGCTCAAACCTAGGATGACTGCTTTGAGGACTATAACCAATACACATGCATTAAACCTGGAATAATGGCTCTGATAAATGCATCAATCCAGAAAATAGGACAATTCTTAGTATTGTTGCTTATTTCAAAGACCAAGAACTAAGAAGGAAAAGGCCCTGAAGGTTTCTTAGGAATATAAAAAACAAACAAATACAGAAAAAAGTATTAATTAATCAACCTGTCCAGTAAGCAATGCTGCAAAAAATGCAATATTGCATAAGCATTTGTGATTACCATGAGTGGTTGCCATGAATCTTTTGCATCACGGCAGAGGAGTTTTGACCAACTCCTCAAAGCAGAGTAGTTTTAGTACTCAGCCACATTCAAGCGGTTTTGAGCTGTAATGGCCTTTTTAAGGGCATGCCACAGTCTTTTTTTCTTCTTTTTTTTTGAGCCAGTGAGACTCACTTGGATGCTCCGGATCATTGTCCTGGTGTGAAACCCAACTGCACATTAGCTAACGTTTAAAACTGAAGGCAACACATTCTCCGGCAGGATTTTCTACTACAGAGAAAAATGTATGGTTTTTGTCAATGAGAGCAAGTAATCCATGCTGTGGAACAACAAAGCCACCTCTGATCATCACAACCATGTTTTCCTGTTTGCATGTTTTTTCTGAGATGTGTCTTTTTTTTTTTTTGTCAGATGTAAGGCGGTATGCATCTTCCAAAAATCCAATTGCCTTGTCGTGTCAATATTTCCCTATTGTCTTTGAAGTCATCAAAATCAGACATGTTGAATGAGCTACATGAAAGAATTATGAGTAGATGAGTAGATCACCATCTCCAACCTCAAGCCTGGATTCTTTTTTTTTTTTTTTTTGCTGATATCTATTTTTAAAAGTGAGCATATTTGACTGGAGTCCATCATTTGTCGTAGAAAACAAGCAACTGTTGTCTTCTGCTGCACAAATACACGAGCAGACATCAACAAATATAGGAGTTATGTGAAACAAAACCTAAAATGACTCGTCTAATTTCATGCATCATTTTGGATAAACGCATTAACTTCCCACTTCCCCTTTACTCAGATCCATGTGCTACGGGCCTCGGCAAACCGTCCCCACCTAATGCCTGTAATGTGATATAACAACAATTAACAATCAGACACCATGCAGCACATTAAATTTATGTCTCCGTCTGTGCCTCCTGCAGATGTTATGGTGCTGGGTGTCACTGGGAAATTTTATCACTGCTTGGGTAATGGAATCAGGGAACGAGGTGGGAGGGGTCAGAGAGATTGTGTTGTCAGG
Source organism: Poecilia reticulata (assembly GCF_904066995.2). Classification (NCBI taxonomy): domain Eukaryota; kingdom Metazoa; phylum Chordata; class Actinopteri; order Cyprinodontiformes; family Poeciliidae; genus Poecilia; species Poecilia reticulata. The sequence continues at coordinate 24,899,319 of NC_088832.1, read as the reverse complement.
GCTTCCTGACAGACGAGCAGAGCATATCCTGAGCAACCCCCCCCCCCTGCACCCTGAACCATATCCTCACTCACAAGTACTTTCTTTCAAATGACTAAATTACCAACCTTCATAATAAAGGAATGAAAGTGGTAGAAACAGCCTGCCAGAGGCCACTGAAGTATATTTCAAATTGACGAAGAGACCTTTTTTTTGAGCTCATGCTTGTGAATCTCTTTCCACATTTCACCTATAAAATATTATGGATCTGCAACAGAAAAGCAGCAAAATTGCAATGAGAATAAAAGCAGTGGTTTGACATCAGTTTGTGATGTGGTTTCGATTCAAGTTCTAATGCATTTGAGGGACTTCTTTAGAAAAAAATTATTTACAATCATAAATTAGTGTATGTTAAGGAGTGCCAGACAAAAACAAGTAACTACTTTACAAAATAATAAATATATCTTTATTAGATTATTTCTTCAGAAAAAAAATTCAAATAAAATGTTTTTATTTGCCAGTTTTTCTCAGCAAAAATCTGTTTTCATGTTCTGGATTTCTGCTACTATCTGAGAAATGTTGTAGGTAGTTTCTGACGTTTTTTTTTTTTATCTATGTTTTTTTTAAAAAAATAACTCAAATCACCAGCTTCGTTTTACTCTGAAGGTTTTCATTATCTAACTTTAACTAAATAAGATAATTAAAATACTCTATTTCTAACACAAAACCTTTGCCCATGCCACTCTGCACTCACATCTCAGAATGAATAATAATAAAACATTGTGGCAGACATCCAAAGTCTTTACCTCCTTTTTGAGATTCTGGACCAAATTACAACATTCTGCCTCTTCGGATGTCCCAGTTATTAGTTAGAACCTTCTTTGTGCATTGTATTATTAAAAATGGGGGTAATAAAATATTTAGCTTACGAAGAGAAAGTCTATTGAAATGCAAGAAAAACCCCAATCCATTTTTCCCCAAAAACGTTTATCTTCACTATTTTCTAAGCCTGACAAACAAAAGTTGGGACTGATGAGTATATTATTAAGTATCCTGTATATTTTCACACATTTTCTTTCTACACAAGAACACAATAGCTAAATAAAACCAAAACTAATTTGAGATCATCATGAGGGGCGGAAGGTCTTAAACAAAACGATCTTCCTTGCTGGTTACTAATCTTCATTCTTACTTGTAATTTGTCTCTTGCAAAGTGTCAGTCTTGTGATCTTTATGTCTCATTCATTTGTAGCATATCCACATTTGAAACAATGAGGAAAAGGACTTCTAACACATCCTGGACTCTAATCTGATTGAAACCAATGGGCGTGTTGCCAAAAGATTTTATTATGTCTTGGCAATAATGGAGGGCCATAAATGGTAGCGGTTCCGAAAGGCTGAAAATTTTGCTGGGGTGATTACTGCCGTCTTATTATTCATGACCTGCAGTCAATTTTTGAGTCTGTTTTAAGCAGCTGAAGGCAGAGAATATGTCACTGTCAACACATGCATTTGGTAACCAGCTATAGAAAGGAAAAAAAAGACTACTTTTTTTTTTTAACATTACAGTTCTTAATATTAAAAAAATACTACTCAAGTCATGAGTTTTCTGACATTTAGGTTACTAAAATGGAGCCTGTGGAATTTTCTCAAGGTCAATTTGGACATTGTCTTACACACTAAAATATATCTGAAATGTTTCTGTGGGTGACAGAATAGAGACAACAACAGACATTGAGAAAAAAGAAACAGTTCCAGAAAAGAACACGGTACAAATAAACCCTATTTTATTCATCTATGTTATGACTGGCTCAGGGTCGTAACAAAAACTGTAGACCGTGCCGCGGTTAACGTGCGTACAAATGAATATTTATTAACAAAAACAACAATGGATTGTGGATATCGGTATCAGTGGTGTAACGCAAATGCATGGATGTGTTGAAGTGCCAAAACTCAAAAGTGCAACAGGAGGGGAACTGAGGCCTGGCCACCAAACATCACAACGGCAGAGTGGACGCTGCGGGTGACTCAGAAGACGGAAACAACCAGGTTAAAGTACTCTGCACTCCCAATCAATTGATCAGAGACACCTGCAAAGGGGAGGAGCACAAAAACGGACAATAAGACACTTGCTGCCCAGCCTACAAGGCCCAGGGCCGTAACAATCTAAATCCGAGTAAAAGATGTAATATTGAGACTATTTAACGCATCAAAATGTCTGTCTTGGTTTTCTGAGTGTCAGTGCTGTGTTTTCACAACTGATGATGATATAATCATTGGGAAAGAAAAAGTCAGTGGGATTGTCTGGCACTGGGGAGAATTACTTGGGAATTTACATTACAGACTCTTTATTTCCCTGCTAAACATCAGAACAAAGAAATATTATGATTTTCATCAACTTTGCATTTCTGGACCTCTTTTATTCGTTATATGTTTAACTCTATATCTGTATCCAAGTAGTACATTTTTTGGTGCCCTACAACATCTCTTATTGTCCTGCAATAGGAGTTTAGTTTTAGCTATGAATGACTATCAAAAAACTTCTTAGGGCAATTATTAATAAAGCTAGTATTTCAGAACAAAATTATTAAGTCAGGTCAGCATTTAATGATCGAGAAAAGAGCCAAGTGCTTTGATCTTAGTTATTGATTAGAAATACCTGCCTGATGAGGCCTAGGTTTTAAAATAGTGGACAAATCCAGCAGTGGCAATCTGATTGCAGTGCTTTTCAGATTTTAATCAGTATAAAACAAAGTATAATTTTACGTTTTATTTTACGTGTATGAGTATTTTGGCTTGCTTTGTCAGAAAAACGTAATGGTTGTTACATGACAAATTGAAAAAGCTCAAGTAGTGTTAATGTTGGCATTGTATTCATTCTACCTAATGTGGAAAACATTTAGCAAACGTCCATTTAACAGATAACGCTAGTGTTTGTTATCCTTAAGTGCAACTGCACGAGTAGTTCATAATAACAACACTCACCCACACAGATTCTTTTCAGAAGAAAAAGCTCATAATGGATTTGAGTATTCCGATTCTATTTTTTAGCTCCTGAAAAATGTCTGCAAGCCGTTTCTCTAGCAAGCATAAATCTCCAGTTCAGGCTGGCTTCTGCATCAGGTGCATTTCTCTGCTGCCTGTGAATAACATTTCTGTCCAACCTTGAGGAAAAGTATTCAAAGGTTTAAGTTAAAGATCTATCATCTGAGATCACAAAATATGTTTTCTGCAAAAGAGAAAGTGACTTGGAAACATGATGTGTGCTGTCTGCAGCTGCTGTCATCGCTCTTGAGAAGCAAATGCCCCAGCTGTTTTTTTTTATTTTTAAGTTTTTTTCCAAGTGCAGGACAGTGACTCAGCTGGGAGAAAAAGCATCCAGCTGTGCACAGGCACAGGTTTGAAATGAACAGAAACACAGAAAACGATTGAGTCGTTTTCTTGTAATGCACTGAAATAGTGTTCTCAGTTGAAAGATTATTCCCAGTAAAAAAAAATTATATATATATATATATATATATATATATATATATATATATATATATATAAAATCACAAATGAGTAACCCATGAAATGTTTTCCTGCAGATCATACCAAATCTATAAATATCCAAAGTCTGCAATTACTCATCACACACTTTCATGCAAGTGAAAATGTTTTAAATGTGTTGCATAACTGCCGCCATTTCATTCTTACTGCCTACAGACAAACCAGTGTCCAAATTTAGTACGTGAACAGAACTTCCAAACAGAAAAAAACATATATTGTGAAGTAAAATGAAGTGAAGTTGTATGGGAATGTATCGAGACTTCCACTTTCAATGTATTTCATGTTCTTCAATGTTATTTAAGAAACAGGGACATAGTTTTTGGAAAAACTGTGCTCACTAATGTGGGATGGAATCCAATTTCTGAATTAGCTCTGTTGCAAGTCACCTATTGTTGTGTTAACGTTCAAGCACATATAGCTTCAGACAGCATAGATGATATTCCATTGGCACCGTCTCTAAGATTGAAAGTATAGGATTATCTCTGCCTGCTGAATCTTGATATCCCTCTGCACTAAAATTACCTTTTGTTGGGATAAAAAAAAAAAAAGGATACAGAAGAAATTAAAAACATGAAACTGTGGTGAAAAGTAGTGGCTTTCCAGAGGGCTACAGCAAACAATAACTCCTCCTCAAAAAAAGAAAATGATGTTGGTGACAATATTAGGTGCAATGACTTGCTTTGGAAATTAGATTTTGAAGAATGAATGAAAATGAATAGAGTCATCTACCAATAGGTCAAATATATAGTGTTGCTGGCTTCTGCATGAAATGTGAGACCGTTAACCTCACAGTGATGAAAACAACGAGTAAATAAAAGCACAGACACAAATAAAAGATGAAAAAAAAATTGCAGTTTTCTATGAAGACCATAAAGTTAATTTCAGAGTTTAAGTCTTAAATCACCAGTGAATATAGTGGATGACTGTATGGTCGCTTGTCAATCTATCAACTTAACAAAATACACATTTTAATGAAACTAATACATTCAAGTAGAACTTACCTGTGTTTTTTTTATGATTTATTCTCAGATATCACAAAGTGGGACATGCGCAATAATTCGAGTCAATGAATAAATCGAAACATTTATTCAAAACTCTACTTTCCTATAGGCCTGTTCTAGGAACAGATACATGCACTGCTGAATCTAATAAATTATCAAGCATATATATATAATAATTATTATACTGGATTTTCACCAATTCATGATCTGTTAATCATATTTGATTACATCAATCTGTCCAGTGACTTCAGGTGGAAATGAGCATTTTTTGCTGTGAAGCTGAATTTATTTCAGATTTGAAATTTTGAGTGGATCTGATTCAAGGCAGAAATTTCTTGCTCCATCCATCACTGTTCCTAACTTCAATACAAATACAAGACGTCTTCATTAAAGTCAGATTCTATCTCTCTTTGCCTCATTCTGTTGAAGCCAGCCAGCAGCCGAGAAGAAGTGTGTAGTCAGCTTGTTCCTTAAAGGTCACAAGGAGGGAAAAAGTCAATCAGACAGTAATGGCTATATTGGGATTGAGTCTTTCACCATTGCAGCTAATTTCCTCTTAAACCTGACCAAATGTCAGCAGCAGGCCTGTTTGAAGCCCCTGCAGAATACTGTCAGCTTTTGGTGGTTGAAATGGTAATGGATGATACTGGAGTCATTAGCTACGGTATGAAGGAGGATTATGTCTTATATGTCTCCTGATATGGAGTAACTCTCAAAGAATATTAAACTGGAAGTGCAATCAGAGAGCACAGAGTCCCTCCACTGTCCTTGCTCTTCTTCACAGTTTAAATATTCCAACTCACCAACAAAATAAAAAATAAATAAATAAAAATCAGGGCAGTTCATTTTCCTGGAGCTTGCTGACTCACAGTCACTCCAGAGTTATCATGTAATGCATTCTAAATAATGCATGATGGTGATCTATGATGTAGCAAATTTGGGGGGATTTATTATTATTTTTTTTTTAATCAAAATAGTTCATTGTGGTCAAACTGATTTTTCCCTATGCATTTCCATGCTATTACTTCTAAGGCTTGCAGTAGGTACACATCCCACATATTTAAAGCTGTTGCAATGATTTGCAGCTGTGTTTCTGGAAACTTAATGGAAATTTAATTTCCCCTGTCTGTCCATTACTTATGGAGAATTTATAGCTCTTTAGCATCCACGGGCATTCAGTTGTTTGCATAACTTTATCAGACGCTGTGCCTGAGCTGCCCACTCATTTACTGTATAAAGCAGTACAGTGAGTCAGCCATCAAGTATAAAAGGTTTATTGTCATTTTTTTTATTCACTATAGTGTGCTAAGAATTCATCACACGGTACATTAAAAGAAGGTATATAAAGAAGTGTAGAAAGCAGCACTGCCAACATTTCTAAAAATCCTAGAATTATCTTACGTTTGAATCTTATTAATTAAATACAGAGCAACACTGATTACATCAGTAAAGCTTGCTCCCTATTTTTAGGTCAGGGAAAAGTACGGTTGGTAGGAGAATCTAATTCATCCTCAAGCTGTCTATCACAGTTTTGCACAAAATTGTTCATATAACAGAGAGATTTCAATTTAATATTATTCCATTCAGAACAGAAAATGAGGAAGGAAATGATGATAAAACTATTAAAAATGACTATCATTTCTGAAAAAAAATTTGATTTAATTTATTTACTTAAAAATGTTTAATACTTAAAATTGTAGTATAATACAACCTGTAAAATATAATATTGATATGAAGAAAGCACATCCTTAATACAATTTAGGTTTTAATCATAAAAATGATCTGGTCTGTTCCAAGTTCTGCTTTGCCTTCATTTATTAAACTATCATACAGACTAAATGAAATAGCTTGTAAAGAATTAGGTCCACCTTTAAAAATGGAAGTATTTTAAAAACATGTTTAACCAAATAATTCAAAATGGGGGTGTTTTTTTTTCTTCTTCTTCTTCTTACCATGACTGCTGCAACAGCAAAACAGATTTATGTCAAGAAATTGCACAAAGACAAAAGAAGCTGATTACATGTTTTCACAAAGAAAAAAAGAGACATTTATGCCATTCGATTGGATTTGAATTATAGTGTAAGTTACCTACATGTATTGAGAACAAAACTGGAAATACTCTTCGCCTAATTATGAATGAGTTCAGTGTTTCAGATGCAATCATGCTTCGTTCTCACAGAGCGGCCCTCACCAGCGCCTCCGCCACTCAGCTGCTACAGACTAGCAGCACCAATTAGCAAACACCTGGTGGAACTGTGGCAGAGTGTCGGAAAGAGCAGAAACTTCTTAAAGAGACGGAGCTCAATTTCAAGATGTCAAATTCCAAAGTCAAATCTCTTTTAATTTATGCTTGACATACACAGAATGTAATTTTTCAGCTTTGGAAAGTTTGGATGTATTGAGGTTAATTGACCACTATTAAAGGAAGAGAAAGTGAGACAGACAGGTAGGTAGGTAGCAGGTGTGCTAACTACCAAATCCATAATTCAGCCCCAAACCACATACATTTTGTTAAAGATCATGTTTACAATAAACTGCTCCTTCTTCTCCAATACTTAGCATAACAATAGCCGGTTGTACAGCATGTCTGAACTGTTACAGAACGGATGATGAAATTAGCCGTCATTGTAGCTTCACAATACATCACATCTAAATGTACGCATACTGCATTATTGAAATCAGACAGCAGTTTTCCACATCTGTGTCCTTTATGAGCTTATCAAATGACGACCATATTCTTCGCTTTAAGTGGGTGTAATGGGGGCGATGTAATTACAGACATGCTTTCACAGAGCTGAGTGCTCATGAGATTTAATAAGAATAAGTGAACTTATCACAACACTGTGCAAGACCAGCTCTGACTAGAAAACAGCCAGTAATGCACCAGACGGTGAAAATGATCCACTGCTTACTTTCAGCATTGTTACCTGCGACTGCTTTTACTGTATATGTGAGATCATTGTTTACTTTCATCCTCTGTGTTTACAAGAAAGTAAAATCAGCGGTTTTTCCCACTCCTATTGAATGAAAGTGGCACCGGTGTGTCTGAGGACGAGCGAAAGAGACTGCGGTCTAAAAACGACGGGCACAGAGAGAATCGTGAGACAAAGCATTTAACAAGGCAGTGTTCAATACACAGATGGTGTGTATAGCTGATTGAAGCCAATCAAGGCAGATAGAATGGCAGGCTTTCTTGTTTGTCTAGTCCTAAGAAGATTACTAACCACCGGCCACCGCATCTTATCCCTCAAATCCCCCTCTAACACCAGGCAGCCTCCTGCAAATACAGATCTCATGCTCTTTGTTGCCACCCCATTCTGGCATCGTTCTTCAGCCGGGGTGTCAGAATATAATCAAGACAGCATTAAACACAAAGAGGAGGAAAGGCAGTAACAACCGAGACAAAGTGAGGACTTCGCAAAGCCTGAGGGAGGATTAAAAGATTACTAATAAATGTGGTCTAGTTAAAGAGTGAAAAGCATCCAAGATCTACGCTTCTTTTGAGGTACTGTTAAAATGATAAAAGGGATATTTCAGTTCAACTTGGTTAACACAGGGCTGTCAAATGTTTTGTTTTTGCTTTTTTTTTTTTCCAGCTCAGACAAAATTTAATGTCAAAGATAGCCAGAGTAAATAAAAAGAAGCTTTAGAAATTATGATTTCATTTATCACAGAAAGTAGCTATGGCAACCCAACCTGGTGTTGTGTGAAGAGGTAATGATACTCCCCTGTAAAACCACAAATTTATTGTGATTAAACATGTTTCACAATCCACACTCAGATCTACCATATCATTAGAATAAAAAAGAAAATCCCTCTATAAGAACCTGGCAACATGAAGTAGGCTAAAAGGTCTCGAAATCCTTTCTTCATTAAAAGAAACTCAAGTAGAAGTGGAAAAACAAGGTCATTAACATCTGTGAGTCTGGAAGATGATGCAAAACCATAAACATGAAACAGAGGTTGTGTCCAGGAGTAGCTGACCAACCAAAATTACTCCAAGAGTGCATCAACAACTCATCCAGGATGTCATAAAACAGCCTAAAACCACATCTGAACCACAGCAGGTCTCTCTTTACAATCTCTTTCTGATTCACAGAAAGACTGGGCAAAGTGATAAGGGGGAAAAAAAGAAAAACTACTATCTGTCTTACATTTGCCAAAAACAAAACACCTTGAAGATCCCAAGAAGTTTGGGGAAAATCTTCTGTGGACCATTTAGAAAGAACCGTTTGTAGGGTGTGTGTCCTGTCATATCTGGTGTAAAGGAAAAGCAGAATTTCAGAAATTTTACCTGAATTTAATCGTGGTTGCGGTGGTGTGAGAACCCGAGGCTATCTTGGTACTTCACAATTCTGTAAAATCAACCAGAAATGACCGGAAATCACAGTTATCAGTTTATAACCATCATGCTCATTGCATCACACTGATCTATATCACACCTGTAGGTCCATCTGCTTACAGGTGACTGAGGCGATATTACGCCACAACCACATCATAAGCCATCAATGTAAAAAAAAAAAAAACTCTGCAACATGGCTGAATTAACACAGTTCTACTAAGAATGTTGTAGAATCCACCACAGTGAGATAAATGACTGATTGCCACTTAAAGCAAACACATGATGGCAGTTGCTGAGGCCATGGGTGAGATAACCAGATGGTAGGTTTATGGAACATCTACTTTTGTACAAAGAGCCAGACTGGTTTGAAAAGTATTTTTCATTAAATACATAAAAAAAAACATAATTTGAACACTGCATTTAATGTATTTGATGATTTGAAGCACTTCAGTGTAGCAGAAATAAATCAATGATTCTTTTAGAGCTATGTATGTATGTATGTGCACAAAAATGAGCCTGAATGGCTCATCAGTGGACATTATTGTACATTTAAAGTTCATTTTTACAGATACATTGGGCAACTATGCAGACAACCTGGGCTGCATTAACCCCTCCAAAGTGCTACAGGCTGATAACCTCCATGCCGAGCTGCGTAACATTAGTTCTTATAACAGGAGCCCTAATCACAATTTCAGTGCATCGACTGTTAAACGCTTTTTAACAGACTTGACATTCCTGTACTAAAAATTATGATCCAAGTTAAATCTCGGCTTTTTGCTGCCTAATCTTTTGAAAATTAATGGAAATACAAATCTGAAGAATATAAAACTGTGTAGTTTGTTTTGATTTTCATTAATAAATTAACATCCCTCTTAAATTGACATTCAGTGATCTGCACCTGTGTTCAGCTTTTCGTCACATTGGTTCTACATTTTGACAAAGTCTCAATAACCAAAATAGTTATGCGGTAACATTTTTTTATCACATTGATATGAATTCATATTTTTCAGATTCTATTTTGTTAGAGAAAATTAAAAGAGACTGGTAACTTATCCAACCGAGACGTTAGATGTGGCAAAAACCTTGACAGCAAAAACAATCTTCCCAATTAGAACCGTTGCAGCTCTAAACTCAGCAGAGAAAAAGAGATTACACTCCGACTGGCAACTGACCAACTCCAACATTTAGGGTCCTCTTTTGATCACTGCAAAATGTTTTTTTTTTTTCCATAACATTAATTAGTGCAGCCTACCTCAGAGGCCCATTGCAGCAAACATAGGCAACTTTAGTTAAAAGTCTCTTTTAACGCGCACGGTTTCCACACATGAGCACGAACACGAGCAAAGACGATAAGTGAATTAGAGAAGCTTTATAGCAGCCCTCTGTGAGCAGTAAACAGACGTTTACAGCTCTATAAAAACCAGCAGAATATTAGAGCACTCCAGGGAACCGGCACGTTTAAAGAAGACTCAACTTGCAACGTCTTACATTTGCCTAAAACGCACGTTACGCCACGTAGAATTATTTGGAAGCAAGTACACCAGAGATGACCAGTTTTTGTCTAACCCAGTTTATTTTTAAATCAGTAAAATAACAGGAAAGTGGAAGCAGAAAAGTAACGCAAAAGAAACATATATATATTTATATATCTATAATTTTAACATTCATTTTCTCATTTTTAAGCACATCACAACCAAATGCTTAAGTCCAAAAAGTAAAAGAGGTTAAACAAGGTTTTCTTTAAGATACACAAGATTCATTTATTTCCTTGTCATTCTTTCCACCGTCCCCCAAGAAGAGATGTCAAAGGCAACTGTAGCCAATTATTTCAAACACTTTGCTCGCCATAGTTCGGTTTCCTCAGTTACAGCAAACCAAGGAGGAGGAAAGGAAACAAGCAAACCGAATGATATAATGAAAGATGTGGAAAATAGGAGGAAGGTGCATGTGATGATCCTGCTGGATGAAAATCAAATCTTGTATTGGGGAATATTAATATACTGGTTAACGGAGAGAAACTCAAAGATATCTTACTTCAATGCTGGCATGGAAACTAGCCGGCAGTGAAGAGCTAAAACATGATGTGCAAGACCTGATTAAACAAGAGTCCAAAACAGGAACCCACCACTTACTTAATGCAGCTTCAGTCCCCAGTCAATAGTCTTCAATATGTAAGGATGCAAGCCTTCCAGGTTCAGGGATTCCTCATTAGTACATTGTCTCGTATGTCCTTAAAACCAGTCTTTTTCAATTTTGCATACGACAAGCACACAAAAGCCTCATACTTGTTGATTAAAGAGCATGGATTTGAAGAAATGCTTATATGTGAAAAATAAGGAGAGGATAAGCAGATTAGAGAAAAAAAAAACAAAACAACATAGCCCCTTCCCAACACTGAAATCTACATAATCCAAGAGCAAGGAGTTTGCTGTCCCCATGTGTCCACAACCGGCACAGTCTGCAGGTCCTGATTATAGACCGTCAGTGTCCAGAAACTTTTCTTTCTTTTAGTCCACTGTGCAGAAGCACCTTCAGTTTTAAACAATGTGGAAAGAAATGGTTAAATGGTTTTCTGCAGAGCAGAGGAAAATAAAGCGAGCTGGTGGGAGGGCAGGGTGAGCGCCGGAGATCCTGAGGTGGGTGATTAATAGCGGTTTGTCTTTCTGAAGGGGTCAGGGTTGTAAGAGCTGGATGGTCAGTGTGGGTTAGACATGACTTGAACCAAGGCTGGCTAACTAGCTAGCCTCACAAAGTCCATACTTGGCGCAGGGTACAAAGATGCTCTGGTCTGGATTCTGAGGTAAAGAGCAGTCTAGAAACAGCGCCAAAGCCAAAGTGTGCAAGAAGTATGACCAATTCTTTCTCCTTTTTCTCCTCCTGATCATTCTTTTTTTTTTTTGTCTTTTTTTCTGAGGTAAAGAGTACAGTCTGGTTTCCAACACAAACATAAGAGCTATTTCATCTTGAAATCCCTTTATATACTTTCACACCATTCATAGATTTGTAGTCAAGAGCTCCTCAAAAGAAATTATAATTTCTTTTGAGAAATTATAATTTCTCAAAATGTTCCTCTTATCAAATTTATTTTACTTGCAACAGGCATCTTAGCAAAAGGGATATGATCAGACCAAGAGGAGCAGGGGAGAATTGAAGAGCAAGCCAATTTTAAAATGGACCAAATTCAGGTTTGTATCCAAAGAAAAAAAAAACAACTTGTGAAAAACCCTGAAGAATTAAAGAAGAGGAGAAAAATCATATCCCTGTTAGTGCTGAGACTCCGTCTGAAAGCCGAGGCTCCTCTGGGGAGAATTGCTGCTCATGAACACTCCTCCCCGATGCGCTGGCACGAGCGGCCCACTTTACGGTCCAGCTTGACCATCTTGAGCACAGCCTCCTGACGGCCGCGCCCCTGGTGGTCAAAGAGACAATCGTGTTGCTCAGGAAGACGGTGGAGCATGCAGAAGATGAAGCCTGGACAGTAAGGGAGGGGTCATTGGTATGAGAGGGAGAAGGTCATTTAATTTACTGCATCAAAAAATAAAAAGTAAAATAACAACTGAGCATGTAAAAAAATACCACAAACAACAGACCATTTTAAACTGGATTTGACTTTAAATAGTTCTGCTTGCCGTTTCCTATTCTGATTCCATTCAGCAGAGAACAATCGTTTTCCTCACAGACTCCGCTGTAGCAATAAATCCTGCCGATATAGTATGCTCAAAACGATCAGAAATTATTGTCGGCTCTATTCGTCAGAAATTACTTAATTAATACACATTATAACACTGCAGCCATTCAATAAATGGTGATTAAAAGCCCAGTTTGACATCTGGCTGCAACGCAATTAAAACCCGTATGACGACTGAACAAAGGAAGGAAATAGCAGGCGGAAAGTTGGGCAACAATGGGACATAATTTTCCTCCAATCAGAAACCACACAAGCAAAAATAGCCGCCAGGCTCTTTTGGTATTCTAAGCTCTACTGGTTAATTAAACCTTTTGAAAGTATTAGTGGGCTCATTATAAATGAAGTAACTTTTCTCATTTTGATGAAACATGTCAACAAAGGTCAAGTTTTTAAGCATTACACATCGTTAGATTTGGGTTTTCCTAAATGTTTAACTTAAAATAATCAAAAAAAGCCAAATTAAAAGGCATTGAGTCCGTCAACTTTGACCACTGAACGTAACACAACAGAACACCGACTAAGTCACAACCAAGCCCTACTGACAGTGACTTAAGCTACATAAAATGCATTACTAAACTTTACTACCTTTGCTGTTGCTTAAAACACATTGTGTAAATTTTAAGTACATGAACCCTTTCATTAAATGGTAATTTATTTTAATTGCTCCTGCATCTTTTTCAACCACACTTTTTCCTTCCACACCACTTTCTATAAATAGGTTAGGATACAGTAATTTTCAGCAATGATCTTTGTGGCTTTCTTTTTGCAGTGTGTAAATGACTAAAATATCTGATGAACAACTGTCAAAGTCACCTGTAAGAACATGGCCACAAAGCATTTCTGTATCAAAAATGTATTTGTTTGAACTGCCCCACTATACAATAATTTGGCTTAAGAAATTGGGTTTTCACATCAGATACTTGGAATGCATCTCCCTCTTTGTGTTCACTCTATTAAGTTGTTTGAATAGAAACACTAAATGGAAAATCACAGCTTTTCTAAATGATTGAGATGCACCTGTATTCACTTAATCTTCCTTAAATACCATGAACTGATCAGGTAGGTAATTATTTCTGTCCAAATATGAAGAACCTGAACAGGGAAAAAAAAGGTGGGATTCAAGTTTTTTTGTTACTACATTTTTATTCCACTAATTTAAATTGACTCAGGTTACTGCTTGTGGACCCGGTAAGTCTGTAATTGCATAATATTCTGAGAGCAACGTGATTCAGAATGATTTTGTTCCTGGGTTTTTTTTTAGCCTCTAATGTCAAAACTAATGAGTTAATTAGCAGTTTAATACCAGAGCCCTTCCCTTATGTCATACTAATACTTAGAAAGATTAATATTAGAGGCAAAGCGAATCGAGCAGATGCCTACCGAGTGTGACAACACTGGATCACTTTCTCTGCTGGCGGATTCTTTTCTCCCCAATTTACAATCTGAAATGCATTCATGCTTTCAACTCATTTTCAGATCCTCTTGGCTTATAAACAGCAGCACATTTTGTCAGGACCATTAGCAAAATAATCTGAAATGACGGCAATAGTCGAAATTACTATAATTGCCACCATTTCCCCTTTTTGGATTCCTAAAAGCCATGTTTTCACAGTAAGCATTAAACTATTAGGAATTGATGACCAATGCATTGGGAAAAAACAGGGAGAAGTCAATTTCCAATTTAGATATTACTGCACTGGTATAAGGAGACTGATATTAAATAGCAAAGAGCTTTGACTTTTGAAGTACTTTAATTTGTATGCAAACAAGTTGATTAGGAAGCCAAGTATTGGTTTAAACTGCATTAGGGCTTGTGGTAATTGGCTTATGTTTTATTCGCAATGAGAAACATTCAAGCTCTCTGCAGTGGTCCCTATAGGCCAACAAAAGCACAAAAACTAATGGCAGAGCCAACGCTGAATTGCTCTTCTGCAAATGTTCTAATCCGTAATTAAAACTTTGAGCCAGACAACGTTAAAGTATTTTTCAATCTTTAAGGCAGGTAATAATCAATGCTGTACTACGCACACACACTTTGGATTTGATCTTTTACCTAAATGAGCTCTCTATGTTAAGATTGCTCAGAAATATTTATCTGTACTTTAGCTAAAGTCAAACCAAACATCTTATCAATTTAAGTGGTATTCCAAATTTTAAAAAACATATCTAACTTTAAATGCTAAAAAAGTCGAATTTATAATCTTATTTTACTCATATGGAAATCCAGGAAGCTGTTTAACTATAAAGTTCAACCTTTCCCTTTCAGTTTAAATATTGACTCACTTTTGTTTCTGTTCCAAAGGAATTTTAATCCTGACAATTACCCAGAAATCCCAAAATTCTAGTTTTAATATGTCATTCAAATCACTCGCTGCAAAGGTACAAAAATAAAAACAAAACAAAGACACATTCATACTGATCCTGTATGTACTGCGCTTGATAAATGTGTTAATCAGTGTGTTCAACTACGAATGTACCTAGATGGATCATATTACTGATAATGTCATCATACCACAGCGACAGGAGCCCAGTTCCTGCTGTACCAGCTCCAGTTTAGTTTGGCAGCGATGGCAACGTTTGCGGCTCCGCTGTTTAGAGCCGCTGCGAGAAGAAAATGGCGAAGATGACAATGATGATGACGACGATGAACACTCCTCACCCTCTGGGACCTCAGCCACCCTTGCTCGCTTCTCTGGTGAAGAGTCACTTTCTGACTCTGAGGCTTAAGACACAGGAAAATGTGCACAGATAAAGTAAAACAAGATAGCACAAAATAAACAATTGCAAAAAAAGTACGGTCAACTGCATTTCCAGGAGTTCTTGGTCATATTTACAGTTAATTTTGATTATGTATAAACAGACTTATTGTAGCAAGGTTTAACGCTGCTGAAAAAATTGTTAAAACAGTCACTATGCCCTGACAGTGAGACAAATAATGTATGAAGAAAATGAATAATTAGTGGCAGAGAAACAATCTAATATTACAGAAAAATAGAACTTCTTACAATCTTGACAAGCTCTGCTGCAGAGGAGGAGCTGCAGCGTAGCAGAGGAAAAGGCAGAGAGAGTGTGCTTGTTCAAATTTTCAGGCTAAGCTTATGGTTTTCTAAGAACTCCCTGCTGCAGTTTTAAAAGTTGAAGCATATAAAAAAGCTGCATAATGACCAAAATGAGTAAAGATTGACCTGTTTTCTGTAAGAAATTAACATATTTGAAGGTTGTTATCCAATCTAAAATGGTTTAAAGATGAATTAACAACTATTTACTACTAAAAGAGGGCAAAATGTTGGTTTGGTGTCAAAAAAAAAAAAACGAAGGAGGGAGAAAGCAAGATTAATAGGTCTCCTGTTTTAGATTACATGCCCGACATGAGGGACAGTAGGAGCCTGTAGCAAGCTTCCGCTGGTTGGCTAGAATTTCAACTCAGCTTTTCTCATCAATCCAGCAGACTTTTTCCCCAGCCCTGCCAAAATGCAGATCAGCACTCAATAAATCTCTGAGAACTAGGCCATGCAGTGCAGTCAGACATCCCCCTCCCCGCCCCACTAGCCCGTCTCATCGATCCCCTATATATGCGAGTGTGTGAGTCTGTACATGTGCAGCTTCAAGCTGTGAAAAATGGCATCCTTTCTCCCTTAGCCTCACTATCCTTGTATGTTGCTGTTAATCTATATGTGTTAAAGCAATCTTACAAGAAATTTAAATTAGATTTGAAGTTAGGCTAAACAGCTTTGATTTGGATCACACACAATAAAGAAGTGTGCAAAAACAGTGCAAGTGCAGGTTTTAAACATAAATACATATAGGCCTGAAATGATGTAACACGTGAATGTGTGTTTAACCCCAACACTCACATGACTCTGTAACTTTAGACAGGAGATCAGCACATTCCCACACAGCGGGGAGAGACGTGCCTACTTACTCCACAGCTGTCTTAGATCATGTCACGTTGTTTTGCCTCGAACTTACAGTGGCTCTCAAAAGTCTCCACACTTCGGTAATGTAACCCACACACGTGGCTTTTATCCCGTGCAATTTAACTGAATGCATACACTTATTTGGACAAAAATAGAAGGCAATGGTGAAATGGTTGCGTAACTTTACACGCTCTTGAACTAATACTTTGCTAAAGCAGCTTTGATTCCAATTTAGTGCACATTCGATTGAGGTTTACTGAAGTTTTACAAATCTATCCGGTTCTGACCTCTCTTTTCCTCTTTTGAAGTCATTGTTTTGTTTGTTTGTTTTTTTTATGTTTTTTTTTTTTATTTTTTTAGCTTTCTTGAAGACAGGAAGTTTCATACCAAAACAGACTGGTACATGGAACTATCTTAGCCTCCTCCACCTTGACAAAAGAGAAAACAAAGTAGGCCCAGAGCATGATGCTACCACCATCATGTTTCAGAGCTGGCACGGTGTTCTGGTGAAATTCAGTGTTGTTTTCTGCCAATGTTGCAGAAGCACCTTCAGTTTTAAACAATGTGGAAAGAAATGGTTAAATGGTTTTCTGCAGAGCAGAGGAAAATTAAGCGAGCTGGTGGGAGGGCGAGGGCAGTATGTATATGTATATGCACACATGCGTACATATGTTGGATTAAAAATATTCTTAAATAAAGAATGTTCAAAAAAAAAAGTTCAAACTTAGTTCACATTCTCCCTCAGGGATTTGGGAATGTTTAGTCGTGTTCTCTTTGGGGGAAAAGAATTACATATTTGTAAATTAATCTAGAAAAATAAGAATATAGACTGTTACATTCAGATAACCAGCACTTTTTGGAAATTCTTGCATTTCCTTCAATGTTACTGTCAACTTCTCTTGTTCAGTTCAAGTCTTCTTTTCAGAAATGTCTAGTTTTGTAATGTCCCATTTTTTCCCTTGTAATATGATGTGTATAAAATGCTGTGGAATATTTTGTACCCTCCTCTAGACTGAGTACAAGAAGTTCCTTTACTTGCTCTCCCTTCTGAGTTTAGCGAAAGGATGCAAACGAGCAAATGCAAAAGGCTCCTATTAGAACAGATGAACTTTACAGCTTTAATCACAATGACTAATGGGAGGTGTGAGCTCCAGAAGACTGGAGTAATTTTGCATTTTTACCTCACAAGTCTGTTTATACAGAATATTTATTATATAATATTTAGAATAGGTTTCAAAATGATTATGGAATAATTTCATTTCTTCACAAAAACCTGAAGTTTTACCTGGGTGGTGCACACTTTTGAGAGCCATTGTAGTTCGTGTCACTATCTCTGTCTGTGTTGTACATCCTGGCTACTGTTCCAAGTGTCTTTGCCCACACTAGCAAACAAGTAGCTAGCTTTTGTTTGCTCATTCTGCATGATCCATGTATTCTTCCCATCAGAATACTCCCAGGAATAAAACAAATCTCTTTTGGATCTATCCAATGCCCTTGATCCTGCTGGGCTCTCAAAAATCAGCTGTGTAAGTGAAAAGAACAAGCGAGTGGTAAAAGACATAACAGAACCAAGGCATACCAGATTCGTATGAGCGCTTTGTGGGGGTGGAAAGTGAAGCCAAGACAGTATCTGTGTTGGATAGTCCTGAAAAACAGACAATACAAGCAAAATGGGAGCAAAAGTAAGAAAGGGCAACAATTTAAAAAACAACTGAATGTGATAATATCATTCCCTCCCTCTTAAGACTCAGTTTTGCTGTCTTAGATCACCGTTTTCTTCTGTCTAGGTTTCTAAATTATTAATAGAACAGAGATGTTTCACTACATTATAAAGATTCAAATGAAGCAGAGAGACAGATGGGTGCACTACTGGGTTACTCTGAAAAGCTCAGTTTAAAATCAGAAAGCACCATAAACAAAGGCTAACAGACATTTTGCCCATGGTTGCTTGGATACTCTTGTATCATTTTCCACACAGTAACAGCTAAAAAGACCATGACTCTCCAGTGTGGAATCCATTATTTAAGCTGCGAGGTGTTTTGTTTTTTCACACCAGCTATGATGGATAGCTAACAAAAGATGCTACAGCCTCCCGTGAGCAAATTGAAGCCAATCCACAGACGGTTAAAAAAAAAAAAACTTTTTAGAGGAGCTCTACAAAATATTTTTTTATACAATCTATAATCTGCTATTCCAGTTTTAAATCTCAGAAAATGTTAACCTTTCAGTGAACCTTTAACATAATTGACTCCTTGTTCTAAGGAACCCAACAATTACACACACATACCAGTGAGAAAAACAACAGTAACACTAAAACAATTTAATGGCAATGAAAAAAACAACCTTTTTAATCACATAAACTGATATAATTTGTGAAGCTAAGCAGATTAATAAACTAGCTTCAACAGGATTTTTTTTTCAAAGATAAACATATATTTGCAATATATTGCATGAATCTAATATAAGGTCAAAATTACTCCTGCAGTTATTTCACAGTTGACAAGGTTAGTGAGATTTTTTTTTTAAGTTCCACACATCAATTTTACTACTGCTACTTTTTTTCACCTGTGCCAAATAGACCTCTACAAATAAACTTGTCACACTATAGGGATGACGGATGCCAGGGCAATTGTAGGTGTCCTATTTGGACTTTTGCTTCTGAGAAGACATCCTTTACCATCACTCTGTTATTGTCTATAAGGACAAGTGGAACTTGCTTCTTTGGCAGACATAGCAATCAATTAAATTCTACAATACAGATTTCGTTCAATAAAATTTTAAATTGTGTATTTTAACTCAGTTTTGGTGCTTTAGTTTCCTTTAAACGGTTATATCACCATTATGCACCTCTTTCGATGCTTTGAGTATTTTTGATTGGTTAGATTTTGACACTAGTTATAGTTTAAACCAAAATGATGAACAAAAAGATGTCAGGAGAATGGAAGTACACTCGCCCAAGGTTATCTGCAAAGGGGGCAGAGCAGCGGGAGGAGTACAGCCCAGTAGTGCACCCGAAAGCATAATGCTCTTCTGGGATAAAGATAGGAGGATAATAACTATGTAAGGATTTTTTTTCTTCCTTTTTTTAATTCTGACGGACCAGGAGCAATTAAGAGGATGATAATGTTTGAAGACTTAAGAGTACAAGAGACACAAAGTGAGGAAGATTGAGTTGACTAAAAAGATGAGTCTTAGCGATCCAGATTGGAATGTTGTGCCATTTGTAGTAATTTTGGTTATTAAAGTAAGATGAGTGTTTTCAAGGTGTTTTGCATAGAAATTCATTTTCTGTGGTGTCCATATGCTTAGAGACATTTTCCTAGCAGGAACGGAATGATGTGGATCTCTGAGTTAAAACCAGAATCAACGCTGGAAAGGAAGAGATGCTGCTTTGGCATCGGTTTGGACAGATCCTGACTGGTTCCTGTATATTCACAATATGGTTTTGTTTTCCCACAAAAGCCGGCAGCGCAGGTTTTGGCACATTTCAAACAAGACAAGCAAGCAAACGAAAAATGTTTTTATGAGTTGGTGCTGAAAAGCTCGTTTTCCATCTGTGGCCAGGGAGAGCGTTTTCACCATCTGACTCAAAATCCAATAAAAATGTGTTTTTGACATACCTGTCTTTGTCCAGTCTCATCCTTATGTCTCAGAAAACCATATTACAAACTATAATAAAAAGCAGCATATTTCAGGAAAAAATTAAAAACAAAACCTTTGGTCTTACCATTCTGAATATGAACAGATGCCACTCCAGTCTCTCCTGGCGAAGGTTCTTCTGAAGTGTTGGATCTTGACATCAGGGACTGACTAATGCCGTTTGTTTCAGTACAGAAGATGTCCGTTTGACTGCTGCTGGTGCTTGAAGAGGTCTTTGGGGCACAATCTTCGTTTGGCTGTTTCTTCTCAGTGTCTATGAAGAAATTGGCAGGTTGAAATGTGTTTTCTTCTTGTCCCAGTCTATTTATTCCAAAAGAACTTTCATGTTTTCGAAATTAACAGGGCAATGTTTCAAATATGTGTGGCACAGCGATGCATCTTTGGATGAAGAACAGATTTTAGGTTAAGAGCCAAGACTCTCTGGCATGTGATTATAACCTGAGCGAGGTGAAATTAAAAGGTTCCGGAGATAAAATACCCTGAGATGCATGAATATAAATATTCTGATATACCAATATGCAATTTTTGGACATACTAACGACCAAGTTTTAGTAATCAGAAAAACACTTTTTAGTTAGTTAGTCAAATGACATCTTGAGATTATGTTTTAAACACTAGCCTTTTATTTTATTGAGCATTTTATGAAGAAATACTTGAAGACCTTTTAATCATGTAGTAGATTTTTTTCTTCTTCACATATTTACTAGCCTATATGCGTGAGTAAAAGTTACATTTTATGACATTTGCCCACAGTGGTCACAAAGTGCTTCACAGAAAAAGTATATCCAACAAAATAAACAGCAATCAATGCACAACACATAAAATGAATACAATAAAACCATAAATGCACATTATAAAAACTTATATAGCAGTATCTGTGAAAACTGTAAAAACATATTTTACAGGCATTGTTAATACAATACAGTCCAATCAGCTTGTTTTCCTGTGTAAACTTGTAACAAAGCTATTTAGAAGACCGCATAAAAATATTCAATCAAAACTGTTCACCACTTTCTAAAATGGGAAATGTATTTACTTAGAGACAAGTAGCATTAACTAGACTTAGTGTACTCCTCATTTAATACAGTAAGAGGTAGAATATACCAAGCACAAATTGATAGATGAGAGTAACTTACCTGCGAAACATTTAGAGCAGAGATTCTTAGTTTTGCTCGACCTGTGGGAATTAGAGAACACTTTGTTAATGACATCTTCAGTGGTTAACAGGAAAAAATAAACAAACACCTGAGGTCTAGGATTCAGTTTTATGGAAGATTACAAGACTAATTGATCAAGACGTTAACCAAGGTCTGCTTTGCAGCAACAGGCAGTCTCTCTCTTCAAGAACGGCATGTAAAATGTCCAGCAGCTCATTAAAACCATGGCAAAAACAAGAAATTAACTAAATAAAATAATAACAAAAAGGCCAGAGAAGAGGATGGAGTGGAGATCAGTACATGTTGGTGAGTTAATAAAATGAAATACAAAAGAGTAACAAAGTAAGAAGTAGAACTGAAATACAAAAATTAAGTAAAATGAGGATTTATTTCCTAGACAGGTTCAGTATTCAGATTACGAGAGAGCAAGAGAGAGCAAGACTTTTAGGAGATAACAGGAAGGATGAAGTTATTACAGCAAAGTTACAGCAGAGTTTAAAACTTTTTCACATCCAACTTTTCTCTGTGATGGAACATGCTGGATTTGAAAATGTGGGAGGCCTTTTGAAAATCTCTAAATTAAGGTAAAAGTCTACATCTAAGTTTATAGTTAGCAAAGCTAATAATAATTAATGTTATCTTTTTAAGACTCTGTACCCCCAATAGGAATTATCAATGTCTGTCCAGAGTGAAAGGACAGAAAAAGACATAATCTTATATGTTCTTTTTTACATTATTGTTAAAGTGGAAAGAGAATTATTTAAAATTATTTGTTTTATAAAAACAGGATCTTGGAAAATTAGGCACAATACTTTCATTATGGAATCTCTAATCAGCAGTTATTTAAACATTTAATTAAAACTTTACTCCTAAAATTTCATTACTTACTCCTCACAGAGTAGTCTTACAGCAGCAAATGTCTGGAATTAACAATTATGTTCCAAATAAAATCAAAAGACACCCAGGACACCGCTTTGGCAAGGCAGACAGCTGACATGACGACTGTTTAAACAATTTGGTTGTTGTTTTTGCAACAACTGTTAAGGAAAAACCTCAAATAACCTGACCTGTTCATGAACAACAAAAGCATTTCAGTTTTCTAGAACCCTAAATGTGTTTCTTACAGTCCCCAAAACACAGCTCTTCCTTCTTATCTTTAAACAGATCTTAGAAATAAAATAGCTATTGTTACACAGTGGAGCAGCGAAGCCTTGATAGTTTCAGTAGCGCAGCTCTTTCAACAGATAGCTTTAGCTTCCTCCTGAGAAGGCTCTTCTCATTTCCTCTCCGGCCGTCGTCCTGACTGTCTGTGCACAAAGTGTGACGGTCGCTGCTATCAGTCACATTCTATTTATTTTGGGCGCTTCGTTGCACACCTTTGTCCTCGTTTCTAAAAGTAGGGTCAGCTGCAGTCAACCAGAGGGGATGGCTGGCATTTTCTAAGTATGTATAGTCCTGAGTTTGAAACAGAAAAGAGGAAACAAGAAACTAGGATGAATCCTAAACCTCATGCATGTAGAGAGCATATAACCGCCATCTTTCTATTAGCCCTGTAAATGAAAGGCAATCAAACCACAGTTTCATTAAGAAAGATTGGAATGAAGACAGGTGAGAAATCTGCTGAAGCCTAAATAAAGTCTGAAAAGAGTGCAGAAAACCTGTGTTTCACCACTGGCCCAGTGCCAAGAAGAATACCTAATTAGTAAAGATTCCGTCATCTCCAGTTTAAGTGACACAAAACTGGGTCAAAATTGTTAATGTTTGAGGAAGTCTGATTCTGTTAAGGTCTTACCGATACAATCAAAACTACAAAACCTTCTAAAAAAACCTACCAAAGACATTGTGTCACCTGTGAAGGAGGCTAAATTATTTAGAGTGATGGTCTATCACATATAGGAACTAAGCTGGATTTAAGTCACAAGGGAAGATGAGACCATAAATAATGTACTACTGTGCCAAATTTGCAGTCTAAAATTATTCCTTTTTACAGTTTCCACAAAAATGATGAACAATAATTAGGAAATGTAATGCTAGACTGCAGCATTAATTGTGCGCCATTTTCTGCAGACAGAAAAAAAGCCATCATAGAAAAATTAGGCTGACACCTTTGGTCAAAGTATACAACAGTTTAAAGTCACAGTTTCAAACCTACAACATTTTTCAGCAACACCATTCCTGTGGTTTGGACACTTTCTATTGAGAATGCAGAGACAAAGTAGCTTCAGCATAGAGCACAGCACTTTTTAGATCACTACCTAGCCAAAAGCTTAATGTAAGATTGCTCTAAATAATTTACAACAAGCATTAATTTTACAACTTGAGAAAAATGCTAAATTCTCCTCTCTAAAAGGAAACCAGATGAAAGAAAACACACCCAGCTGCCATTCTGTCTGCTTTTTCTCCGAGCTGGAAAAACCAAAATGAATGGAAAAAAAAAAAAATTCTAAACATTAGGAGAAATTAGTGAAGTATCCATATAACAACAGCTCATCTGGTGTTGGTTAAAGTCAGATTTATTTCTATACATTTGGTTTATGATGGATAATGACTTTAACAGCTGGGATGTGCATTAGAGCTATTAGATGAACATTAAACTGATTATCTTGACTAGAGTCAATTTACGAGAGTTCTTATGTTTCTTATGTGCGCTCATTTAATCACAGTGCTATTAAACAGAGAATAACTCAATCACAATCAAGCAGATAGAAAAATAGTCAACTTTATTATCACTATTACTCACATTAAATATATTTTTTTATGCGAGTAAAAATAATTATTGAATCAAATCCAATTAAAAATCCTACTATAAACCTATTTTACAATGAGTTCATAAATTTCTAATAGTGTACCTAAAATGATCAGTTTTAAGTTATGACTTAATTCTTAGATGACCAGCTGCAGCTATACATGGTGACCTTGAGTAAGAGTTTGACAAAACGGCACTAATGGGCAAGTCAAACATTAAGGCAGACAAGCTGAATAATGAGTTCCCTCAATTTAGACAGCAATCTACAATAAAAAACATCTGTTTTACGTCTTCAGCATTAAAAGCAGATACATGGCATTACTAGAAATCCCATTTATCACTCGTTCATTGCCCACTTGCAATAATCCTTCTGATAGCTACTCAAGCGACCTGCATGTTTCTCAAACGGTGACAGCAGCCTGAAGAACCTAGCACTTTGGTATTATATTCAGAAATAATGATGAACATTTAGCTTAGCCTTCATATTTTCCAAAGTTTCCATGCTTATTGGCTGTGTCTGCAAAACTCTGACCACCCAACTCTTTTGTCTGCCTAATGAGGACAAATTCTTCACTTACACCAGATACTTACAGAAGTACTGGTTCACGACTTTGTTTCGGTTGTAGGGGAAATGCATTCCAGTTAGACGAAAGAATGTCAAACTACCTGCCGCAGAAGTGATGTGGCTAGATTGAATGTTGGAAAAGTATACCTCTCCACCACATGAGAGAAATTAAATCTCAGAATGTCAACCAACCTAAAAAAAATATATCAAGGCAGTCAAACTGTCTGCACTTGTATTATGTTACTTAGCAAGAAAACTCTTTGGAACTGGGCCTTTTATATGTTCCAATATACTTAATCTAACTGTATCAGACGAAAGCAGTTGGAAAAACACATGACAGACTTTAAATATATTTATCTACATGTGAATATAACTGATTCTGTGTAGTGCCTTGACATAATTTTATAAATTGCAGTTTTCTGAGTTGAGGCTTGCATCATACAGCACACTGTTCAAGTAAAAAATTTAAACACCAACTCATTTTGGGGCCACGTTTTTACTTTTTTACAGCAGTTTGGAAACGGGGCTCGATTCTAAAGTCGAACAATACGCTCAGAGCAATATAATGTTTTTAACTTAGTTTTAAATACATTTTTAGTATTTGCACTGCTTGCAACAACAGTTGTCCAAGTCCAATCTTTGAAAACTACTATCCTGGAACTTTAGATGCATCCTTTCTCAGACACACCTGAACTACATGGATGGCTTGTTACCAGGTATCTGCAGAGCGAGCTGAAGGACATACTGATGAGGGAATTCAGCTTTTTCATTCAGGTGTGTTGGAGCAGGGATGCATCTAAAAGTTGCAGGACAGTAGCTCATGAGGTATAAACTTGAGCAGCCAAGCTCTATAGCTGGGGTCTTCAAATCCGGGCTGGTATCCTACAACTTTTATGTGCTTCTCTGCTTCAACACACCTGAGTCAAATAATGAGGTCATAAGCAGGACTCTGGAGAACTTGACCGCATACTGAGGAGGTGATTCAATCATTTGATTCAGGCGTGTTTCACCAAAAAAAAAAAAAACGACACTAAAAGTTGAAGGACACCAAATAGTGAGGCCTGGATTTGAGGATCCCTGCTCTACAATATGCAAGATACTGTTTTGTTAAACTTTGTCAAACTGTTAATAATTAACACAATTTCAATTCAGGCATCCATAAACTGGATGTTAGTATCAGTAGGTCCGTGGATGCTCTTTTTCTCCATGTTTTATCTCCTCAATAACAAGTACTTGCTTGCTACTGTGGGTTAAAGGTTTGAGAATCCCCACTGATAAAGTAAACACACCCAACATAAACGTATTTACTTCCTTTTACACTGAAGAAGGTTGTCAAAGGGACCTGGTCTTTTATAGAATAGAATTTTAAAATGAATCTCTGAATTAATATCCTCACATACCCTAAATGACCTAATTTGGCAAATAAGCCCACGCTTTTCTTGCTTGGGGAAAAAAAATCAAATTGAAAGGTCTAAAATTATGAATGAGGTCACTGCATTTTGACTAATCATCTTCAGATGTGTCCAATAATAACTCAAAATAACAAGAGCACTTTTTAAATGTATAATATTTAAATACAATAGTGTATATAATAATAATAGTAGCCATTATTATTTATTTATAATTCCCTTTTAGACTTGAGATATTGATGGGATAAAATTAATTTGGTTAATTAACATGATTTCAAAAGGTGCAAACATCTCTATAATCTCACAACATATCAGATAAGATACCAAGCAATAAAACCTAAAAAGAAATTTTGGAAGCCCTAAGAAATTATATTTTATGGAGCCAAAAGTTTGAGGAAGGATATAAATATATTTCAACAGCAATGAATGCTCCGAAAACCACCACGGTCTACATTTATCAGAAAAGGAAGAAGTCTGGAGCCATAAAGAGCCTTCCTAAGTCTGGCCGTCTGACCACACAGACTAAAAGGGGAAGAAAGCTTTGGTTAGAAAGTTGACCAAAACTCCAATGGTCCAATGAGCTCCACTATTTTCTTTGTGGGGATAAGAGAACCATCAGCAAAGGCTAACAATCACACTTGTATGGTAGTTGCCAGAAAGAGGCCGCTCCTCATGAAAATATTGCAGCTAACTTGAAAATTGCCAAGAACAACTTTAAGAAAGTCAGATCAGGGCAAAAATTATTATCTGGTCTGATAAGGCCAACAAGGAACCTCGATTGCCAGTTTATTTTGGAGAGAAAAATAGACACCGGCAACCACCACTTGCTGTGAAGCATAGTGGTGACAGCGTCCTGCACCGAGGATGAACTGGGCAACTAGTCCACATGAGATACAGTATGATCACACATATGATCAAAGCTAAGTTTTGGTATGATTCTGACTCTGATCGCGAAGGTGATTTCTTTAAAGAACCACGGATAAAAAAAAGAATACAACTTGAAATCATGAAATCCTGCACCACTTTGCTCTGGGACTGAGACTATTGCAACAATTCATCTTTCAACCCCACAGTTAAGATAACAAAGGCGTGACTTTAGGAGCAGTCTATGAATGTCTGTGAGTGGCTCAGTCAAAGACTACACCTAAATCCAATTTAACATCTCTGGGAAGACCTAAAAATGGCCGTCTACTGACACTCCCCGTCCAACCTGAATGAGCGTGAGAGGACCTGTAGAAAAAAATAATATCCCTAACAGGTGTTAATACTGGATTAATAAACATTCAACAAAAATGTGCACATATAAGCTCTTTTTCGTCTTTGGGAAATAAATGTAAAAAATATGTGTCAAGACGGAATTGTGTTTATTTATTATTATTTTTTGTTGAAAAAATGGAACACTGCTGTGTTTTCACTCATGGTCTGCTTGACAGCCTTCCAGTGGGTTCACCGTTTGCTACTTGAACACCGTGTGTTAACTAGTTCCCACTGTATTAACGCTGTCCCACCTTAAACATTACATGTAGTTGTCGCACACTTACCCTACTGTCTACCTTCACAAGCTAAGGTTACTAAGGCCAGCTGCTGTTAGCTAGAAGCTAATGCTACAAAACAATGAGGAGGGGGGTAATGACAAGAACGGCAGCTCATCTGTGTCAGGGTTGCTAATGCTAGTAGCAGTCGACTTTGCTAACTGTTGGGAAAGAAAGACACGTTGTAAAGAAATATATTTCAGGAAACTCTCTGGCTTACCCCCAGAACCCGCAAGGGCAGCGCGGGGGTAAAACGTTGACGTTGCTTGGACCCTTGCTACCCTCGCTCCCGGAGTCCCCCATATCGGACCTCCGTGACAAGCTGTCGCGTAGCAGGTGAATCCGTGGATGGAGTGAAGGCCTCCTGTTTGCGCTCAGCTAGCCCCGGCTTTAAAACTATCTACTCGGGTCGGAGTAATTCTTAAGAGTTTCAGCCGAAAATGAGTAGCTCTGCCGACACGAGCGGCTTGTGAACACGTAAAATTAATCCAGTCTCAGTGGGTGTCAGGGCCCGTCAAAGCCGACGACGGACAGAGCCACTGGGGACGCTGGGCCGATCAGCTGGAGAGAGGAGCAAACCACTGGAAGAGATGGGAGGAGCGGTGAGTCGCTGTAGGAACTAAACTTCAGCTAATGTGTCTGTGCCGAAGAGTTTCAACAGAAAGTTGCGAGTTTTTTAAATTCAGCTCTTGGATGATTCACTAAAGGTTTTAAGTTTTTCAGAGAAGCTAAGTTTTGGTATGATCCTGACTGTGATCGCGAAGGTGATTTCTTTAAAGAGCCACGAATAAAAAAAGAATACAACTTGAATTGTATTTACTCCGCTTTTTTCAGCGTTTAATCGTGAGTATTCAGTATATTAATCCAGTAATTTAATTGTTAGGAAAACCTATTGATTGCATTAGGGTGCCACCCAGGAGACCTATTTAATTAGACACAAATCCAGCCATAGGACCGAGATATAACTAACAGTGTTTTTCATGGGGAAGACCCCTGACTTGATTGACAGATGTCCAAAAGACAGTCGTCATCTCATTCAAAAAGAGAATAAGTCACAAAAGATAATTGCTGAAGAAGCTAGTTATTTGCAAAGTTCTGTATCAAAGCATTTTAATGGAAAATTGAGTGGAAGGAAGAAGTGCGATAGGAAAAGGTGCGCCAGCAACAAGGCAAACTTTCAATTTGAGAGGATTGTCAAGCAAAATCAATTCAGAATTTGAGGGAGTTTGTCAAGGAGTGGACAGAGGAGTTGGTGCATCAAGTGCCATCACACATAACAAAGAGTTATGAGCAGCAAATGTCGCAGTTAAGTCATTCTTAAACCAGAGAGAACATCAGATACGTCTCACTGGGGCTAAGGAGAAAAGGAACTGAACTGCTTCGCAATGGTCCAGAGTCCCATTGTAGTAAATTCTGAAATTCATTTGAAAACAAATGTTCCAGAGTCTGGAGGAAGAGTGGAGAAGCACAGAAGCCACGTTGTTTTAACTCTAGTGTGAAGCTTCTAGTCAGAGATGGTTTGGGGTACAGTGTCATCGTCGGCTGGTGTTGGTTCACTGTGTTTTCTGAATGCAGTTGTCTACCATGAAATTCAAGAGCATTTCATGCTTCCTTCTGCTGACAAGCTGTATGGAGATGCTTATTTTATTTTCCAGCAGAACTTGACATGTGCCCACACTGCCAAACATAACAAATCTGGTTCAGTGACCACAGTGTGCCTGTTTTTGATCAGCCAGCAAACACACCTGACCGGAACCTCATAGAAAATCTGTGGGCTGTTGACAAGAGGTAGATGAAAGACACCAGATCCAACCGGGCAGATGACCTGATGGCAGAAATCAAAGAAATCTGGGCTTCCATTACAACTACGCAGTACCACAGGCTGATCTCCTCAATGTCACAGAGCATTGGTGTAGTAATTAATGCAAGAGGAAGTTCAACCAGGTACTGACTGAAGAGAAATGTACATACTTTTCAGAAACCTAACATCTATGCTTAAATCACATTATGTGATTGCCACATTTTTTGAGACACTGAGATTTGGGTTTTCTTCACCTCAAAACCATAATCATTAAAACTGGGGGGAAAAATTAGAGTTTGAAATATTTCACTCAAGCCTTTGTTTGCTTTAATTCATTAGCTGTCTTTTTTAATTATTTTGATATTAACATTTATGTAAACAAAACATATACAATATGATCATTTGTTCAAATCGGAACAAAAATCTGCTGACATATCTTGGGAGTATTCATCAGTTTTGTTGGCCTTTGAGATGGAAGGTGTTTTTGCGTTTTAGGGAACATGAGTTCTATGACGCCTCAAAAACGTGCAGAGAAGTCTTATGTTCGGCACATATCAAGAGCAACGGTTGTTCAGCAGAAAATATCTTAGAATGGATTATTCTAAACCAGCAGCTTTGCTTGGTGACGGCTGTTATGGAGACGCTTGTGTGTAAGTATATAAAAAGATGCAACAAATCCTTTTTGTTTTTCCTTGTATTTTTATAAACTTTCCAACAAGGCAAAGCTTTTCACTACAAAATACCAAATTCATTAAAACATTTTTAATCAAGTAAATTAAATGGTAGTTTTTTCAGTCCAGATTGTCAATAGATAGATAGATAGATAGATAGATCGATAGATAGATAGATAGATAGATAGATAGATAGATAGATAGATAGATAGATAGATAGATAGATAGATAGATAGATAGATAGATAGA